>NC_046673.1:17125217-17725217 GCF_003369915.1 Drosophila miranda
TATGCGACCAAGTCTATTTTTACACTTGTAATTTACACACACAAACAAAAACACACACTCACACGTACTATAACCATACTATGGATATTTTATAGTAGTTACATTGAGATAATGTATTGGCCAGGCAGAGGAACCCCAGCTCTCAGCTCAATCAGAACCCGAACACGAACCAGAATCGGACCCCAAACCAGAACCCGAACCCCTTCTAGAAATTAAAAAATTGAAAACAAATGTAGTTCTTAAGTAGCCAACGAAATTTTTCTATTGTGACGCGACTTTAAGAAACCATTAAGAGAAAGAACTAGAAACAGCAACAATGCTTGCAAATAAAACTTACAGAAAACAATATTTCATTTTCTTTTCATAATGTAAGATTATATAAAAGCAGGATGATCCCTCAAAGAAATTGCAGTGACAATTATGTATGTATATCGATATATGTATCTGTTTAGTCCCTGCTGTCTTCCATAGCTCTTCAACTAGCTGACAAGTACAGATTCAGATTCAGATCTAGGGCCGGGTCCAGGTCCAGGTCCAGTCTCCATCTTTGCCTCTGTCTCCGTCTCTGTGTTCGTAATCGTCTCTTTAAATCCTTAAGCTAGAAACGTTTGTAGTCCCCTGACCCATGTGTGTACATGTATATAAAATTCCATATAAATCTGATCTGGAAGTTTGGGCTCCCAATACCAGGTAGAGCTCTCCCCCCACTCCTGTGAAGCAGTTTTGTAGCGAGTGCCAGGCAGGAGAGGGCCAGACCATACGGTATACATATATACATATGTATGATGTAGTAATATTACCGACTAAGATGACGACTTTATACTATCTTACTATTGTAATTGTAATTGTAATTGTATTTATATTTGCGTACGGTACATATTTAGCGAAAATTCAAATTGTAAACCTAGTAATAATGGATAGTAGTACGAAGGGTGGGTCTGTGCTTGAGAATGGGTTTCTTTCGCTCTGTCTGCGAGTGTGCGAGCTCCCCCAGTGTGTCCGTATGGGTTCTTGTATATAGAGTCGTTGTGTAACTAATACTTACGGGTATGTGTATCCCCCGGCATCACATCCTTATGTTGTTAAACCCCGCAAGAAACGTCATTTGATTTTTGTAAATTCGTTTTGAAAATCTAACGGGTATATCCCGCATTCTACAAGTACGAGTATATACATATATTAAAGTATATGGAGACATCGGATAAACATATGCAGAAGAGAAATATTTTTTTTTTCTATACTTAATTTTAGCATTTAATTCAAACAACAAAAAAAAAAAAAAAAAATCATCAAAAAAAAACGGGAGAATAAAAATTGATAAAATGAAAACTGTATAAAAAGAGAAATTGAGAGCAAAAAATATAAACCGAAAATGAACAACAAAATAAAAAAGTTTTTAATTTAGAGCAAAGCAAAGATGGATAAATTGTCATACAAAAAACCTCATACAGCCGGACGGACACTCCAGTACGTACATATGTACATAAATATAAAGAGATATACATATATGTATAGATCTCTGATATAAGTATGTACATATGCCAAAAACACGGACAGCGAAGCATTCGATTATTGCCCAATTGCCATTTTAGAAATTAATTGTTGGACTTTTGTGGATACATAGCCGAATAGAGTTAGAGACGAAGACAACGCATATATACGAGATTTGCAGATAGCGATGGGAAGGATAGCGATAAGCATACAGAGGGGCAATACAGAAAGAGGTGGGGGCAAGAAGAGCATAACGAAAAAACGCCACGAAAACTGGTAAACTAGTAACAAAGAAGAGAAAGCAAGGGAAAACCAGATGGGGGCTGACAGCGAGCGAAAAATGTGGCAAAAGCGAGAGGGAACACAACTGTACCTACAGGTGACTCCTATCCTCCTCGCCAAGCCCCCACCACGCCCTCACACGACCATTGATCCATTCATTACACACACACATGCATACACTTTTTAGTAAGTCTATTTTTAATGAACAAACCGAGAAACCAATTACCAAGTAACACATACTTTGCCTTTAATGCGTACACCTAATATCTAGTATTAATAACACGGCCGCCAAACGCCAAAAATTCAAAGAAAGAGAAAGAAAAACAACAAAAAACGAGCAGAATAATAACGAGGGAAAAACAACAGAAAATCAGCAAAAGAACAAAAAAATAAAAAAAAATTATTAAAAAACTATCCACCAAATGATGTGTTTTCTTATCGCACTTAAGTTAAAAAAAGAAGAAAGGTGAAAATGGGCATTGGGCTCTTCAGTCGAAGTACTGAGCAACTATTTGCGACAAATTAATCACCACACCCCCAAAATCAATGTTCCCCAGCCCCTAGTCTGCGCACTGCTACCAGATCGACTCTCTCGATTGTATTGCCTGCTTTTCCCCATAGGGTTTTTTATATCTGTTCTCAACCAGCATAGTGGACTAATGCGCCGGAGTTTTCGGACTCACTTACTACAAGTCGTGGGCAATTCGAGTGCTTCCAACGAGCACGAAGGCAGTGACTAGTCCAGCGAGGCCTCCAGCGACACGCAGAACGAGATCAGCTCGGACCCCAAGCTAAACAACGTCCAGTCCAAGTTCAACACTACCTATTCCAAACAGCGATCCGGTCGACTCGGCCACCTAAAACGGTGTCTCCAGCCAGATCGTCGCTCGCTTATACGCCAGCTATGACCGGAGCCTGTTCTTGAGCAAATTGCGCGTGCCTTCATGGGCTTCAATATCAAGCTCGCAACAGTAGAATCCTTTCTATTGACATCAATCGAAATATTTAGCATCGTTTTATAGAAAAATTCAGCCCAACCTACAAAATGATAATAACCACACAAGTATAACGGTCGCAAAGGATCGTAATTAATTGAATTGGCTTTTACTCGACGAAAAGCAACGAAGAAACGAAGCGGATGTAAATTGTCAATGTACTTGTTGGTGTTGACTGCCATTTTCTCTGTACGTATCAATTACGTACCGGTGCACTCGTCTCTCTTCCGATTGTCGTTGCTGATTTCGTTCATCTCGTGCCTCTTGTGACTGAAATTCTCGACATTGCGACATGCTCACACTCGCATTGTCGTTATCTTATTGGATTCGTTCGCCTGTTCTTTCTGCTCTCGATGGCAATGTTCACAGTAACAAAGTGCAAACATTTCACAGTCACAAAAACGTTACACCCACACACACACAAATATATGAAAACATACGGGATATTTTGACATTGCTCATACAAAAGTCCTAAAGCTCCAATTAAAAAATGTTGGGTAGTGGCAGGAATGTGAAAAATACTTTACGACCTGTTCTCATGCGTTGTCCAACAAAAATAGCATCGGTACAACAAATCGATAGAGCTTTTTATATATTAGTTACAGTAAAACAATTAACAACTGAGGCGATGCTGGATTATATCATTGCCGGTCTTCTGTTCACCGATTCCCAACGTATACACAAGTGGACCGCCCCTGTGGACCCGCAATGCGTTTGACAATCCGCAGGCCCTACTCTTGCTCTACCAGATCCTGATGTCGGCTCGAGAGACACAAGTCCGCCAGTTGGCAGTTGTCCCGATGAAAAAGCGGACCCTTTGGCGGATGAGAATCAGGAAGGAAAATATTTAACGCGCAGCCTGAAAGCATGCCATGTTTTTTAAAGAAATCTAAGCTAGTTTCTTACTGCATAACTCTGCCATTGGTTATCCGATCTTGACGGGCCACGCCCCGTCGCCATCTATGAAGCGCTCTAGTATCAAAAATCATGTAAATGTATTCCTCGCTCCGGCTGCATATTGGCGATCTGAGTCAAGGCTCTATTCCATCCAGTTCATCCACGAAAAAATACAGAAGGAGCGACCAAGATTCCAGCGTGTGATGCACCACAGGCACCAGGAGATTGGATTGGATTACTCTATTGGGTGACTTCTCAACGCCGGCAGTCGTCCTCCTGCAGACCTCCTGGTTGTCCTTATCATGGTCAACTGGCTGGGTCGTTTCCCGTTTCCCAGCAATGGCGTCACACATTTTGTATGGTTTATGTTTATTCATTAATAATTACACGGGTGAAATCCAGAACAGAACAGAGAATCAATGATAAACAAAATTCTAAAACGTATAAAAATGGGAATGTTTTTCGTTATTGGCGGCTTGCTCCGTCTCCGTATTATTTTGGGGATGTTTACGAATGCTTGGAACATGGAACCAACCGCGCGATGTGGATTATGGTGACTTTGTTATTATTATTATTACTAGTTATATTTATTTATAAATGTGTCAAAATTTGATATGCCTTTCCGTTCGTGAAGATCTTGCCATGCTTCCTTCCATTCCTTCTTCTTCTCTCTCTCTCTCTTTCCTATACTTATAGTTCTCTCTATCTCTCTCTCTCTTTCCTATGCTTATGTTTCTGTCTCTTTCTGATCTATTGTTTCGTTGTGTTTTGCATCTCTTAGGGTTAAGGCTTTGTTTTTTTAATAAAAATATATGTATATGTATAGTTATAGTTTAGCTTATTTCTTAAAAATAGATATTCGAACAATGTTTACGGTTTTGTAAAAGAAATCATACACACCCACACACGCACATTGATATTGACAAGAACGGAATCTGTCCTCCCATGGAGGGACACGAGAGAGAGCAATAAAATGCGGAGTACATATACAAAACATATATATAATAATAATTTCAGATACGATCGATCAGAGGGCGGCATATGTAGTATGTGCAGTATATGCAAACGATGGCCAGGCACAATTGGATCCGATCCGATCCGATTCTGTTTCTGTTTCTGTTCCTATAGTTGTGTGTGTGTGTGAAAGGCACGTTGCGTTTTCTGAGCATATCCGATTCAATAAATACGATATGCGGATCACCAGCGAAGGGAACCTCATTGAGCATGCTCGGAAATGGGAATTTGAATGGGAATGGTATGCCTAGTAGCATTGGCTTGCTGTACGTAACCCTAGGTACATACAGGCATATGGAGGGGACAAACGAACATTCGGTGTCAAAATATGGGGATGGCTTAGATGTCTTTACAAGATGTCGAGATGTTTCGAGCAGGAGTTAAGGTGAGGAGGGTCTAAGTACAGCTGCCAAGCTTAAAATTTGTAATACTAGAGCTTATGCCGAAGCAATCGAATAGATCGTTGGATCGTTGAATCGATGGATAGATGGATCGATGGCCACTGTCTGTGGGTTGTGGGTGCACTTTCGTTGAGCTGGGATGTCCACATCTATCTGTGGATTCCATTCTATGAGTGGTGTCGCGCGTTCCGCATGAGTGGGACCAGCAGGGAGGGCGGCCCCGCCTGGCGCAGGAATGGATGGGCCAGCAGCTCGGCGGCGGTGGCCCGCTGTGCCGGATCGCGCACCAGCATCCGATCGAGAAACGATTGCAAGCGTGGAGAGACCTTGTGGGCGTTCTTCAGATTCGGTGGCTGCATGTCCCGGATGCGACGCATCGCCTGCAGCGGCGGTTCGTTGAAGAATGGTGGCTCGCCGTCTACCATTTCAATGACCATGATGCCCAGCGACCAGATGTCCACCTCGGGCCCATACGGCAAACGCGAAATCACCTCCGGAGACATCCAGTAGGGTGTGCCCACCAACGATTTGCGCTTGGGCAGCTCCTGCGATACCTGGGCGCAGAATCCAAAGTCCGATAGCTTCACCCGGCCGTCGGCGGCCAGAAGTATGGAATCCGACTTGATGTCCCGATGGATGACACCCTAGAGAGAAAGAGAGAGACAGAGAGAGAAATGAGAAAATCAGATAAATGTGCTCCCTTTGTGGTTTTACCCACCATCCCTACCCCTACCCCTACCCCTACCCCACCCCCACTTGAGGCGACCTTTCTCCCAGCCACTTATCGCATTACGAGCGGCCACTGTGGGCCTGAAGCCACGCTCTCGTGTGTACAAATGATTCGTTCTTTCGTTCTTGAGGAACTCTTCGTAGACAAAGTGCTAGTAGACTTGGGGCAGGGCAGGCCTATTGCTCTTCTGCACTTACGATTTCACTTGTGCTTGCTGCGCATAGTTTCGGGTGCTCATTCCACTGTGCGGACGGACAACAGCTTCGGTGACAACATTTAGAAATCGAAACCTAAGCGACGCGAAAGCGGAGGCCAAAGAAAGCGCCACAAATGGCAATGGCAGCAGCAGCAGCAGGGAAAAAGAATCGAATCGAATGGAAGGGAATGGAAGGGAAAGGAAAGGAAAGGCGCAGCAGCAATACAGTGAAGAAAGCCCCCAATTTCCGTGGACAGAGGCAGAGGCAGTGGCACTAGCACTGGCACTGGCAGGGTGTAGCCGCAGACAATGGGGTCTTTCTGCATGCTGGTCACGCACCTGTGAGTGCAAATAGGCCAAAGCCTTCAAGCACTGCTTGCAGACAGTGGCAATCTGCTCCTCATCCATGCGAGAATGGGTGACAATGTCGGTGAGGGCGCCGCCCTCCAGATACTCCATAACAACCCAGAGCTCGTCGTTGACCAGAAAGCTGGAGTATGTTTCTACGATATTCGGATGATGGTAGTCCCGCATGATGACCACCTCGTTGAAGAGAAGCTCTCGTCGCTGCTGCTTGCGCAGGTCCATTTTCTTCACGGCCACCTGGCGACCTGCAAAACAAACAAAATACCAAATCCGTTTGGTTGCAAGACAATTAGGAATAAGTGAAGCCGCCACACCCACCTGTGGACTTGTCGGTGGCTATGCAGACGGTGCCCGTCGAGCCCTCTCCGATCTTGTTGAAATGATCTAGATTCTCGCGCGGATCGCCAGCGGAGACGACCATTTGGAGGGCGGCCCGAAATTGTTCGTGGGTCAGCCGCTGCTCCTGTTTGGGCTGCTGCTGCTGCTGCTGCACAGACGCCTGAGAAGCGGCCAGGGTGGCACTGCTGGCCCCGCCGCTGGAGCTGGAGGCACGGGATGCCGACTTGACATGGTTGTGTGCATGCGGATGCGGATGCGTCTGGGCGTGGCTGTGCAAGGGATTTTGATTCTGGTCGCCCACGCCCACGGACTTGGACTGGTGCGGCTGTGAAGCGGGGGGATACAGGGGGAAGCTGCTGCTGTTTCCGTTGTTCGTGTGGGAGTGGGTGGATCGCGTTCCGCTGGCCACCGAACCCACAGGCGATGTTTGTTGCGGGATGGCGCCCGGCGGTCCGACGCCTCCAATGGCGCGGTACTGCATATTCGCGCCCTGATCCGTTCGCACGGCCAGGGGACCTGTGGCCGCTCCATTGACGTGCGCGTTCTGACTGGAATAGAGCATTGGATGGCCCAGGGGCTGCTGGGGCTTGAAGCCCGTCGCTGGCGTTGTCGTCGCCGCCTCCTCCTCGGGAACGGAGGGCGGCACATTAGCCACGCGACGCACACGCGGCGGACTCGAGCTGCGTAGCGAATTGGAGCGCGCCACATGCGAGGTCTTGGGGAGGACAATGCCGGACGTGGTCATTGGGTCCATTAAATGATGAGGCCCGCCAGCACCCAGCATCCCCATCGAACCCGGCACTCCGCCTGGAGTACCCGGGATCGGTCCACCGCCGGAACCCCCAACCGAGGCCATCATCATGGTGCTACTGCTATTTAGCGATGTGGTGTCCGCCTTATTATTGTTGTGGTGGGGCCGCACAATCGTTTTCAGGTCGAGGATTTCTGTGGGCGTAATCTCCGAGGGATCGACCAAGGGCAGAGGTCGATTGGTCGACTTGAGGATCTGATTGTTGCCCACAATGGAGGCCCACTGGAGTGGGAGGCCGACATATTTGTTCTCCCGCTTATCGAATCCCGTGTGCACGCGATGCTCGAAATTACTGGGCATCGAGATCAGGGGTTTCTTCTTCTTCTTGGTGAACATTTTGCAGGGAAATTCGCGCTTCTGCCTGCTGCTGCACGCCGTTTATTAGTTTTTATTCTGCAGACCCACGCAAAAAACGCAGCAAATTTTCACTTTTTATTGCCCGGCCACTTTCTTAATTATTACGATATTGCAGCCTTAATTCATACAGTAATCAATTGTAATCACAATTGTAATCAATTACAATACACAAACACGGACGCGGACACGCGGACACATTTTTTGCGGCTTGGAGACGCTCAAGTTACGAATAAAAAACACAAACAAACACAATTGGAGAAACAAAAAAAATAAATAGAAAAACACAAGCAGTGTGATCGCGGATTTATCGAACAAGTATACGGTCCGACCCTCACAAATATACCGACTCATTTTAAAAATATACCGTAAATATACTGACGGTAACAACAATTCGCTTTTTGACATCGTAACAACACGCCAATTACACATTGCTACATGTTAACTACATTTGTATGTAACTACCAAAAGCGACACCTGAAGGGGAAATGTGTACGTTTCAAAAATTGTTGCCGAAAAATTTGGAAAAATTTGAGATTTTGATGGCAAACGATCAGAAATTCGATACTGAGTATTCGATGTGGTCTGGGACATGGCACTAAGTGGCATTTCTACACGATTTCGACATTGGTGAATTGGACAAGAGGGTGAGAAAATACTGGAAAATACTATGAAAAGTATAAAATTTGCAAGGTGTGTGAGCTAGACATGGTGGCAAAAATATCAGTGTAACCTAGGGCAGTGTGTCCCTCAGAAATATATCAAAATATTCCGATGAAAAACCGAACTTAGCCCACTTAAGCCCCCTCTATTTAAACAGTTAAACGACTTGAGGTAAATGGCTGAAAATATTCGTGTACGTTGACATGCAATGACTGCATCTTACAAGAGGCGATGAACTGAAACCAGCAGAAGGCTGTTACGCGCGGATCCCAGGCAAAACGCAGCCCTCCTCCCGCCCAACCGACCGAGGGGCGTTGCCGCATGACTCGCGGCGCGTAGCCGAACCGAACGCGAGCATGTCGAAAACCGTGGAGCTAAATTGGCGCGGCAGGATCTCCAGGCGGGAGCTGGCCGATATTTAGGCGGAACAATATCGGACTAAAAACTTCGTACAAACTAGGAAAGAACCAAGAAGAATTCCCCAGTATTGGCACTTATTGCCTGGGAATCGGTGGCCGGGGGCCAGGGCAGCGGCAACAGTAACGGTAACGTATTCAGCAGGGCTCCCAGCCACCTCTATAAATACAAACAAATACTGTGACAACTTTGAACAGCTTGATGTTTTTTTGGGACTTAAGTAATATACTCAGAATATCCTTGAGACCGCGATTCATGATCAGATTGGCTATGCTACGAATTTCTTCACGCTCATCTCCGTCAGCGGGCTATCACTCGAGGCACCAACCCCTCATGATACATATTGGCGATCTTAAAAATACAACAAAATGTCTGAAGTTTTCGCCAAAACTCAATATCAATATGTATGTAAATTCGACATTGCCCAAAATATTCATTTAAATTGGAGAAACGAACAGAAAAAGGCGTAGATCATTCTTTTCACAGGATTTTGTGGGTATATTTTGTTGTTGCTTTTTTTTAATTATCATACCGCATATATTTACTTATTTACATTACGATACCGTTTCTTAAAACGAATTCTCTCCGATTTCCTCAACTCAGTTTTTCCCGGGACTTACAAATGATCAATTAAAAATTATATTAAAATATTTTAATGTTTTCCATGTGTATATATTTATGTAGTTATGTATATATAAAACATGCGTATAATCATCATAACTCTCTATTATCGCCACTGTGCATCTGATCCTCTTCTTCTATTCTTTTCTCTATCTCTTTCTTATCGGTAGCTATAGGTTTTTTCATTTACGTTTCTAAATAGTTTCTGTTTTCTGTATTTTGTTGGTGTACTGCTGTTGTGGCTCTTGCTTCTGTGTTTCGATCGCGAATTCCTTGGATAAATCTATAAATGAAGAACAAAAACTAACACAAACTAGTAATGCGGTCCTCATTATCATTATCATCTCCTTTTTCTCCCTTCTTTCCTCTACTTGTTCCGTATTCTTTCCTTTCCACTGCTTCCAAAAATATCTAAGCAGATGATGCTTTCTCTTGATTTTTAATATATATGTATATTATAATATAGTTTACTCTCATTCTTCTTCTTTGCGCTATCCCCGTTCTCTCTCTCTCTTTACATTTTCACAACATAATTATTACATAATTATCGGTTACTAATTATACTTATAAATATATATATATATATGTATCTCATGTATGCATCAAGAAACAATAGTTGCAAATAAAATGACTAAAAATACAATTAAATTGAAATTTACAATTCCGTCGCCTGCAATGTACTGGCATGTGTATGGGATGGTCCTTGTTCTTTTTGGATTGATTCGAGGATTACCTACTGTACACTACTACACTGCCCGAAGACCACACTCTGACGACGAAGATGATGATCCTTCAATCCGGATCCCTGATTTTCTATGTTTTTCATTCGCTTTCGGCTTGCCTGCGCCCATCATATAATCAATTAACAAAAAAACTAGCATAAAAAAGGATCCATTACAAACTAGAGAATGGACACGAGAGCTGCTTGATGAGGACGCAGTATATGTGTGTGTGTGTCCATAAAACCAACAAATTAATATAACTTAAACAAATTTTGTGTGTGTGTTTAGAGAGAGGACTACGAAATATGGTTGCCGTTGGCGATGTTGCATTTGCATCGGGATCTGCATCTGCTTCCGGTGAACAGTTTCGTACGCGTGACTGCGCGTCTCATCATCCTCCAGCGTCCTTTACGGCTGCTGTGCTTCAGTCAGTGGTGCTATTGCTTCATGGTTGCTTCGGCGTCGCACCAGTTTGTAACGGCTGCGCAGGACATGGGGGGAGCTCTTGGCACCGACTCCCGCGACGGAACCTACTCCTGTTTCTGTTCCGTCGTTATCGTTGTAGCGCTGACGGTGGCTGATTCTCTTGGTGCCACTTCCTCTGTGACTCCTGTTGCTCATGATGGCGGAGGTGGTGACTCTGCTGCGAGTTTGCCGCCTGCTGTGCAACACTCCAAGCCGCTTCTGTCTGGTCAGCTTGGCGGCTGCCGTGTTGAACATGGTGGTTGTGGTTTCTTCATCTGGTTCTGTGGCGGTCCCAGCCGTAGAGGCCGAGACGGTACCTGTGACGCTGCGTACGAAACGGTATTTAGAAACGTGGGGAAACTGCTGCTGATTACGATCGTTGTGACGGCGACTCCGTCTGTGGCCACCAACGGATGATGCCCCTAGCGTTCTGTCACTGCTCTCGTTATCCGTTACCAGCTCCTCCTCGTCCTCTTCCTCCTCCTGCGGCGTCTGCCCGATTTTCCGTGCATCACCGTCTTCTAGAGCCAATCCCATTCGTTGTGGTTGTGCCTGTGCATGTTCTTCATTCATGTGGCTGTTGCACTCGGTTCCCCCCCCTAAAGCGATGGCGAGGGCGGCGGCGGCGGCCTCAGTAGATGTTGTTTCGGAGGCCTGCGATGCCACTTCTACCGTGGCGGCAAACGGCGCACGGGGGCGCGGATCTTGCGGCGCGCCATCTGTGAATTCTGGGCGGCGTTGCCAGCTGGAGGTGGATTGAAGCTGTGAATGGAACGGGATTCGTTAGTGCATGTGCGTCTATGTATGACTGAAATCGGAATTAGTTCCGGGTTTTGCAGCTGCGGAGCGAGTATGAATTTGAAATCTTGTGGCCTTTAAAAAAAAGGAACAGAAAATTTGTGCAAACAAAAACCACACGGAAACGTAAAATATTAACGCACTGAAGGACTGTGAACGCAAAAACCGCGCGCACACACACACAAAGAACATTTATGGATAACGGATTTGTTTTTGAACGTTTAGAAAACATTTAGTTGTATGCAGTGGTTGCTGGTGGGATTCCAAAACAGATCTTTAAATCCGTTTGGAGTTTAATTTTGTTTTGTTATGTTTTTTTCTTTTCGTTTTGTTAACATACATACATAAAGACTTACATAACAAACACAACAACAAATATCTTTACAAATTAGCTGTGTAAATGCAATAATAACGGTGATCCGTGCATCAGTGTAGGTGTATAACTGTGTGGGTGTCTGTCTGTGTGTGTGTGTTTTTGTGTATGTGATTCGGCCAATCATTTTGGAAAATTGCAATAGACAGAGAGAGAACCAATGATCCTCTCTCTCCTAATCGCTTTCCACTCACTATTCGTATCTCTAGCTCGCTCACGCAGCATTCGCAAGTGCGTACTCTTTCTCTCTCCTTTACTTACGCGAACATATTGGCTGGCGCCGGAGCACCGGCTCTAAATTGGAACGGTGCGTTGGCATTTGGCGTTGACTGCAAACAAACAAATAAAAAAAATACGTTTTCGGTTTTGTTTTTTTCCTTTTTGGGTTTTTGTGGTAAATTTGCTGTCTTTGTTTAAAGCAAAAAAGTCTTTTTGTTGTTCATGATGAGTGAATGTACGAGGAGGGAGTGGGCTGGGTTGGGATTGGGAGGGGGAGGGGCGTAAGTTACGTAGTGTATTTACAAATTGGTTTCTCAAATGAAAAGTGACAGCGGAATGAGAGTATTCGTATATGTGTGGGTGTGGGTGTGTGTGTCGGTAGAGTTTATGAGTATGAGTGTAGAATGTTCGTCTGTTTGAGTGTTAAAAGTGTGTGTTTCTGTGTGTGGGGTTAGAGGTCACACATACAGTGCTGTCCAAAAAAAAGTATAGAACCGGCATGCATATAAATCATATGTTTATCAGATTCCATAGCACACGTAGATGTATGCACATACATACATATGTATGTAGATCGAATAACGCGGCCCTGTACAGTTGTACAGTTACAGCGAGTTCTACCCTCACTACCCCCCTACCGATACGGTTTGAAATGCACAGCAACAACACACAACACATAAGCAATTGATCGATAGCTACATACATACATATGTAAATGCAACGCTGCTTATGTTAAATGTTAAATGTCGATGCTACTGTTAATGTTAAATGTCAATGCTACTGTTAAATGTTAAAAGTCAATGCTACTGTTAATGTTAAGCTAGTGGAATGTGAAAGGGGGTCATGAAACAACTAAAACTAATACTTTTCTTCTATATATGTATACAAAACTAAATACTACATATGTATATAATACTGGTGTTTCAAGAGTGCAAATAGGTGATACAAAAATCGTTAACGGCATGGCTTTAGATCATTTTTTAGCCTGGATTGACCATCATTTCGGTTTACCTGCATCTGCATTTGCAGCGGCGTCGATGTGACCGCAAAATTGAACATTGACGAACCGCTTGCCCCAGGAGCACCGAGCCTGGGAGCTGCGCCAGGAGCAGCAGGAGCCGCAGAAGCGCCGAACTGGAAGACACGCTGCTGCGATGCCGTGCCCACAAATGCCATTTTTTTTTTTTTTGTTGGTTTTGTTTTGATTTGATTTTTCAGGTCGTTTCAGTGGTGATTAGTAGGATGGATAGTTGATTGATTGATTGATTGATTTGATTTTGTGCGCCCCATAGCCCCATAGAGGTTTTGCAGTATAGGGAGGTGGGGGGAGGTTTGGTTTTATAAAGTGTGTACATAGGAGTAATACATACATGGAGTACGTTTTGTTTTTTGTTTTTTTTTTTTGTTATTATTTTTTGTTGTTAATTTTTCAAAAGAACACACACACACAACAACGACAACAACATGAAGATTTTTTTTGATATCGGTTGGTTTTTGTGTTGTTGAAAATAGAAAGGAGAAAGAAAAAAAGAGAAGAATAAATACAAATAAATAAATATAAATATAAACAATCAAAGAAATAAATATATACATACTGTAATCCTTAATTAAAAATAGGTTAACCGAAAGTAGGGCTATCGGCTATCATGCAAAGACAAATAAAAGGTGGCACACCGTTTCGGCCACCTATAAGCTCTAAAACATCTACGAAATATGTATAAATATGCCTACTGCCTACTGATATACATATTTGTTATATAGACGTACAAATTTATGTTCTCTTTCAAGAAGTTCTGGTAAAGGCTTATTTCCGTCAGTATATTTTGAAGTACGATTTCTCGTGTCAAAATTGTGGTCTGCGCAATGGCAATGGCTATGTCTATGGCTATGGCTATGGCTGGGTAGATGGATGGATGGATATGGATACTTACATCGCCCGATGCTAGGGAATTGGCAGTCGCCGAACCGGCGGAAAAGTTAAAGGCAGGCGTCGCCTGTGGTGTTGCTGTGCCAGCGGACACTGTAGCCGAGCCCGTAAAATTAAAGGCCGGCTTAGTGGGGATCGCACTGCCCGTGGTGCCGCCAAAGTTGTAGGGTCCAGATGTGGCCGCCTGCAGAGACAGAGATAGAGAGAGCGGAGAGCATCGATTTAGAGAGGATCAGTTATCGAACGGAGTGCAACACTGTCAAGTGCCGATTGCGATATACTTACCGACTGGGAAAGAGCCGAAGAGCCTCCAAAGTTAAATGATGGCTTTGCAGCTGCGGCATTGCTTCCGCCGCCAAAGCCTCCTCCTCCCCCTCCATTGCTGCCGCCAAAGGCAGGCGTGATGGCATTACTGAACATAGCAGCCGGACCGGACGCAGGCGCAGGCAAAGATTGGGGGGCCATCGAGTTACCCACAAAGCCGAAACCCGTGGTGGGGAGGGCTCCATTGCCGCCAAAAGCTGAAGTCGGTGCCGGAGTTGTTGTCGTGCTGGCGGCCGATGTACTGCCGAAGCCGGCTCCAAATCCACTGCCGAAAACAGAGCCGCCAGACACCACCGTCGGGAGGCTGGTGCTGTCGGTGGCGGTGGCCGGGACCTGGGCTGTGCTGCCATTACTGGGTATGGGGTTGGGGCTAGGGCTAGCGCTGGCGCTGGGCCAGCCAAAGCTTACGGGCTTTGTCAGGGTGTTTACGGGTATACCCGATGCCGCTCTCTTCTCTCCAAAGCTTAGCGGCTGTGCTGCTGATGTTACTGCTGCTCCAAAGATGGAGCCCGTCGCATTTGTAGTCGGGGCTGCCGTCGATGTCGGAGTTTGGCCAAAGAAGAAGGTGTTGCTGTTGCTGCTGGGGGCAGCTTTTTTCGTGGAGCTAGCTGAAGATGGACCGCCAAAGCTGAACAAACCCGGCGCTGGCTCTGGCGCTGCAGCGGCAGAGACCGATGCTGGAGCCGGTGCTGCAGCAAACGATGTGCTAGATGTTGCGGCTGGTCCTCCTGGATTGGTTGTGGTCCCAGCCCCAAAGAAGACCACAGGTGCTGTCGTCACCGTCGGCTGTTGGCTAGTGCTGCTGCTTACACTGCTGGTCGTTGCGGAGGGGGCAGCGCTGAAGATAAACATGGGCTTCGTATTGGAGGAGCTGATCGCAAGGGTGGCGCTCGCGTTGCTGCCCGAAGTGTGCGTCGAACTGGACACTGCCGATGATGAAGAAGGTAATGACGGGGTTCCAAAGCTGAACACTTGACTCTTGACAGTGGTAGCTGCGGCGGTTGCGGTTGCGGTAGCTGCGGCGGTTGCGGTTGCGCTTGTGGTAGCTGCGGCGGTAGCGGTAGCCGTGTCGCTGCTGGAGGACAGCTGTGTCGATGTGGTGGTGGGGGCTCTGAATGAAAATTGGCTAACGGGGGTCGCTGTTGCTGCTGCTCCGGCAGCTCCTGTTGCTGCTGTTTCGATTCCTGTGGTGGATGTGGCCTTTGTGCCAGTCGGAATTGCCCGTAGATCGATTGACTTTGGCTCCTCCTGGGTGGGGAGGGCTCCGAACTTGAATCCTCCTGTCGAAGCGTTGTTGCTGTCTGCCACATCCTTGCTCTGGCCAAAGCCAAAGGAGAACTGAGGAGCAGCGTTCGATGTTGGAGCCGGCAGGGCTGGCTGGACTGGTGCTGCTTCCTTTGCTTTTGCCACAAACCCGAACGTGAACGTGGGCACCGGGTGAGTGGCGTTGGATGAGGGTTTGCAGTCGTCGCTTCTCGGCCTCAGTTGCTCGCAGCAGCAGCACTTTGAGAGCGAAAGGTCGTTCATGGCCATGCACGTCTCGCACTCCCAACTGACTGCCTTCTGGGCAGCCACCAGCTGCTTGAAACTGGCACCCGGTTTGACTGCCTGCTGCTGCTGCTGCTGCTCTGGGGTGAAGCCAAACTTGAAGCTGGTAGTGTTGCTGTTGCTGGTGCTCGAAGAGACGTTGGTTGGAGGATTGCTTGTGGAGGAGCTCGAGCTGGACTCGCTGCTGGCATTGGGATTGCGCGACTGGCAGGCGACGCACTCGACGGCACTCGTCTGATTCATCACCAGGCATGTCTGGCACTCCCATGTGTTGGCCTTGGGCCTGAAAGCCTGCCCAAAGCCGGAACTCGAACTGGATGTGGAGAAACCCGATCCCGATCCGGAGCCAGAGCCAGAGCCGGAACCGCACCCCGGGCTGTTTGTAATTGAGAAACAGTCGGTGGTGGTTTTGCTGGCTGCTGTGGTAGCTCCCTGGCGCGGCGTCTCGCAGGCCACGCACTTGCTATCCTCATTCTTGTTGGATATCATGCATGTGTCGCACTCCCAGGCACTCGAAGACTTCTTGAAACGATCTCCGAACCCGCTGGCAGCCGACAATGGTACTGCAGATGTAGGTGGAGCGGCAGTCTTGGAAGGCTTTGGCGTCTCGCAGGCTGCGCACCTAACCAGCTCCGACTTATTTCTGATCATGCACACATCGCACTCCCATTCAGTGGCTGATTTCATAAACTGCTGGCTAAAGCCTCCTACCACACTCAGCTGGCTGCTGCTTGGATTATGTGCGGATGCAGCGGTGGTGGATGGACCGTTCATAAATGGCAGCGACTGCTGCTGTTGTTGCTGCATCTCCAATGAAGCTGGTGCTGGAAAGGAGAAATGGCGCGTGTTCCTCGATTCCTGTGCAGTTTCTCCTTCTCCCAGTATGGGTACTGGTATGGGTTCAACAAAGCTGAATCTACGTCCTGATACGTTGCTAGGCTGCAAGGCTGCAGAACTGACACTGACACTGCCACTGCCCCTGGCATTAGCTGGAGCTCTTGCTGTTTCTGTTGCTGCAGAATTAGCATTGGCACCCACAAAATTAACCGCAGGCCTGGGGACTGCAGTTTGGGTTCTGGGAATCATCTGGAGATCCGTTGTCGTGTTGGCCGTCACCGATGGCACCCTCGGCGGCGGCGGTGGCTTGATGACCAAATCAAATGTCGGTGTATTTGCCATGGCCGGGAAAATGATCATCGGCAAGTCGAGGGGTTCGGGAGCCATTTCGATATCTTCGCGCGGCTTGCGCGACGACGTGTGACTCAGTCGGGAGCGCATCTTGTTCGTGTGACTATTATTATTGGTGTGACGGTCTGGCAGAGCTGGCAGAGCTGCCAGGGCCATGGTGGTGGCCGATGATGCCTTTGTCTTGTAATTCAAAAGCAAATCCTTCGAGCTCTGGGTGACACGGTGCAGGCGACGTCGTTCGAGTACCTGTTGCATTGGCGGGGAATAGGAAATGCTAGTTTGCAGCTTTTGCAGCTGTTGTTGCTGCTGCTGCTCCTTCAGTGTGTTTCCGAGCCGCTTGACATCAAACAGAGGCGAGGAGTACGTCTCCAGTAGGCTCAGGATGCGACGTGTGGAGGTCGAGAGGGACATGCTGTCCACGACCGATGTGTTTGGTGTCTCTGTTTGCTTTCTGGGGCCCATAGCAATTTTCTTTATGCGGTATCCGGTATGGGGTGGCGCCTGATTGGCGGCCGGTGAACGGCCGCCCGAGTTTATGGCCACCGATGACGAGGAGCCGCCACTCTGGCCAAAGATGCGATTGTGCGCCGAATTGCCGCCGAATGTGGTCTGGCCCTTGTAGAAGGGCGAGCTTAATGTTGAGCCGGAGCCCCAGGCCGAGGCGGAAGCACTGCGTGTCAACAGCCGGCTGTCGCTCAGGGCCGAGGAGCTGCCATAGATGTAGGCATTGAAGCGCCGCCGCTTGTTCAGCGAATTCAGCGAACACGTAGAATTGTGGTGCGTCGGTTGGGCCGAGCCGCGTGTGAATATTGACTTTGCGCTCTGCAAATTCCCATAGAACCATTGGTCGCTGTTGTTGTTGCTGTTGTGATGGTCGGGATAGGAATCGGAGGCCTCCACTGCCTCGGCATATTCATTCAGTTCGCTCTCCAAATCTGCTCCCGCTCCCGCTTCCGCTCCAGCTGCTGCTGCTGCTGTGGCTGTGGCGGCGCCTCTCTTCGATTTGATAATGTTGTTGTTGTTGTTGTTGCTGCTGCTGATATTATTATTGGATTTGCAGATATTCAGTAGTTGCTCAATCCTCTCATTATCTGACTGTGCCACATCGAGGGATGCTTCGGGGACCGTGTCAGTCTGCCCCAGCAGAGGGGGTCTCTTGTGGTAGGCCAATGGCACGGCGGAGAAACTGCTGCTGGTTTGCCCGAAGCTGAAGCTACGACCGCGTGGATGCTCTATGGCTGGGATGTTCAGCGATCGACGTATACTGCAACGAGGACGAGGACAGCGGAAAATAGTAAAATCTCTAGTTAGTAACGACAGGAAGTGGGTCAGGGATAGAGGCGTAGGGCAGGGGCTCACCTGACTGGCAGATCTCCTGTGGTGGCCTCGGCGGCCGACTCGTTGCCCGCAAAGAAGTTGTAGCCCGGCTCACGCTGCTGATGCTGGTAATAGAGGTTCAAGTGGGTGCGGCGATGCGGAGCCACGCCACCCGGGTTCGAGCCACGACTATGGCTGCGGGTGCCCAATGCCTGAGAATTGCCTGAGGTGTATAGTTGGCCGGCGGAAGCGGCAGCGGCAGCAGCGGGCGTGGAGGAAACCAGTGGCAATGGCAGTCGCCGCATGCATGGTAAATGGACGCTTGTCTCCAGCTGCAATACAATTTCAGATTTGAGATTTGAGATTAGGAATAGCAATCAGGAAGAGGAGAGTATAGCTTGATTTCACTCACTTCCAACCGTCGACGCTTAGGCTGGGGAGAGGCTGACGCTTGTACGTGATCATCGTCACCATCGTCCTCGTCTTCCTCTTCGTCACCATCTGGCACCTCTTCGTCATCTTCATCAAAATCATCATCGGCGGCAATCGCAGTGCGCCGTTTGCGCAAGGCGAACACATTGTATTCGCTGCGGCGTGTCTGCTCATCCTCGCCAACCAAATCATGCTCGGCTATGTTGTCGGCCAGGGCCACCTCCTCGTAGTCCAGACCTCGTGCAGCGGCGCCATCATCCACATCGGGTAGCAGGCCCCCAGCGGGTGAATCCTCGCCGTCAGGTTCGGCCAGCTCTATGCGACGGCGTCCTCGTTTCCTTTTCGTTAGAGACGTTGTTCCTGTTCCATTCTGTTGTTGTTGCTGCTCCTCTTGGGCCTCCGGGGTGGTGGCCTTAGAAGTTGGTGAGAACCATGAAGATGGCAGGATATTTGAAACGCGCAGCTTCATCCGTCCCATGAGAGACTGGAATGAGAGACGCAGCATTTCCAGTATTTCGCGCGAATTTCGATCTCCGACTCGACTGTAAAACTGTAACTGTACTTACTTTGCGGGAGACGAGGGGTGAGCCGGCAGCAGAATCATCTTCGGCCCCCTCCTCGGGCTCGCGTACTTCCTGGAGCGGCGTTAGCGGATGTGTGTTCGATCCCGATCTCGTGCTGAATGTCATGGCTTGGTGTCGTTGCAGTGGTTTTTTTGTTTGGCTATTTTGCTGTGGACTATCCTCAAACTCAGACATTTTATTGGATTTTAAGCCGGCGAAGAATCGGCACGGCACACAAAATGAAAACTAACCAAAAAGAAACGAACACGCGCACACACACACACACAAACGCGCAAAACAACAATAAAAAAAGAAACGGAACACACTGTTGCAATCCTGGGTAAGTGTGTGAGTGTCGTCAGTGTCAGTTCAATGTATGTGTGTTACGCACGCCGTGTCGCTGTGTTGGTTCTATCACACACGCGGCGATTTTTTTTTTTACATTTATTTTCTTCGATCTTTTTTTTGTGTCTTTGCACTTTGGCGCCAGAAAGTGCAGCAGATCTGAATGTATTTATTTATTTATCTATTACACGGGAAATATGCATTTTATATTCCTCTGCAAGCACAAGAGACGCGGTAAAATAAAAATCACATCGGGATTATAAATTGTAAAGAAAACTGTGTACACACATGCATGCATGTATTAAATTGCTCGTTTTTTCTAATCATATGAGGATTATGTTTTTACGGATTCTATTTTGCCTGTGAACCAAATATGGGCAAAACGAGCGGGGGTGACCGTTTTTATCGCTTCGTTTTTTTCGTCTTCGTTTCTTTTCTTTTGCAATTCTTCTTTTATACACCACTCACACACACACGAGCGCGCGAGATACCCAGCTATGGCATTCGTACTCATTTGTTTCAAAAATGCTTGAGTTGAACAGCCAGAGACGCAACGAATGGCCTGCAATTCTCAAATCATTTCAGCTGCACGCATTGCCGAAAATGCAAGGATTTGTGTCGCAAAACATAATAGTGAGTAATTTTTACAAAAGAAATTAACACTTCACAAAAAAAGCACGATTTGAGAAAAACGCGTGTAGCTAATAGGACGAGTAATAGCAGCTCATGCAAAAGCAACGAGTCAAACCGCGACGAGTGTGGGATTGTGACGCACTAGTGTATTTTTTTTTGGTCCAACGCGTTGCATATCGGGCCGCTAACTGAGCCATAATTAAAATATTTTGGAACCGATGTTTATTATGCTATGTTTATTATTGTTTTTCTTGATGGTGTTAGACGGTTTGTTACCCATGGGGCTGGCTCTTATTTTTCAATTAGTCAGTTATAGCCTTACAGCATTAAACTTTGCTTCATTTGCCGCGAAAAGGGGGATAGCATGCGAGACAAAACGCAAACAAAATGTTCGTAGCCATCTTCAGACACGTCTCCCCACTCTGAGTCGAAGAACTAAGGCACTATTTCTGACATATTATGTATGCATTTTCCATTACGCTGTCTCCAAAATCTAATATCATATGGCCATTATTAGAAAAACTCGCCCAACATCGCACATAAATATCGAAATTGATATTTTCTGCGAGAACAAATAGCCATCGATATATAATATAGCTCCTTTTTTGCGTTCAGTACATTTCTAAGCCCTGGTCTTACGTAAGCCCTGTTTACGGTATTTTTAATACTTTTCGGTATTTTTTGAGGTCAATATCATCAATCTATTAAATTTCATTTTCAAAGGTATATTTAAGAAGAAAAAATCCAATAAAAGCAAGTATTTAAAACAAACCAGTCAGGTAGAACATAAATTCATTAAGCGAATAAAATTATGTGGGCAGGGTTGAGGGTTCTATTTAGCTAGTAATATTGGACGTAAGATCAACAACGAGTATTTATTGGTAATAACCGGTTAACGACAATGAGCCCCATTCCATGCACAGAATTTGCAGCAACACTAATTTTCATACCCTAGGGAAAAGGATATTATAGAATTGAGAATATGTTTGTCATCCCAGGCTCCAAAAAAGGCAAAAACAACTTAGTGTCTGTTTTAAATAACACAACGATATTTTGTAGTTTATTGTATTCCTACAGAGATCATGAATAGGTATCAGGATCGGATATATATTTGCAAGATACCCTTCATATTGATGAATATGACTAAAACATATCAATTTGAGAAAAGGTCTTTATGAATAACGTTTTATCTTCATATTAAATTAACGAAATAGGGTATACAAAGGTATATACACGCATCATGTCTTCAAATACCAGTAACATTGCGTCAGTTTTTTTTTTGTTGAACTATTTTGTTTAAGCCTTGTTTTAGCCAAAATACAACAAAAGCAAGAGTTTAAAATAAACCAGTCAAGTGGAAAATAGATTCATTAATTGTATAAAATTTGGTGGGCATGGCTGAGGGGTCTATCTAGCTAGTAATATTCCACGGAAAATCAAAAACGAGGAATGTGTAAAATAGAACTGGAATTCTTCAGTATATTAACGGTATATTTTGAAAATGAGACGGTATATTGTGGTATATTTATGAGGGTCGGACGGTACGCGGTCACACTGCTCTAAACACTAACACTAGTTCGGACACAATTTTTATTTATTGGCAATTATTTTAGATCCAAGAATAGGACATAAATCGAAAGAGTGCAGTCCTCAAACGCAGCGCAGCGTGCAGTGGGGAGCGTTCCGAATCCGATTTCAGTTACGAGACGAGTGTGTGTCCCCTTAACAAACCTACAGTCGGCACCATGAGCGTGTTGGCGTATCCACGTACAAACGATGAGGAGATTTTTCGTCACTGCACAAAGGATTGTGGCGTCGTGACGGCCACCGAGGACTTCCAGTATTTCGCATTGCGCTGTATCTTCTGCAGCGAAAAGTTTCTCTACTTTGATTCATTCATTAGCCACATGCAAACGGTGCATCTGGGCACCGAGGGGCACGTTCCCCCATCCAGCCTCGCCCTCAGCTTTGGCGGGCCCATGTCCCTGTCGATGGACGAGGATGCCCTGCACGAGGGAATCCATCATAGAAATGGGCACCACTTTGACGAGATCGAAGACTTGACCGATGCGGACACCGCTCTGCTCGAGCCACAAATGGTCATCAAACAGGAGCTGCCCGAACCGCCATGTAGCGACGACGACGACGCGGATCCCGATCACGATGAGGATGTGCTCCGTTTGCCGGCAGACGAAGACGACTCTGAGGCCATTGACGACGAAGAGGCCATCCTACCCGAAAGCGATATGCCCGCAATTATTCCGAGACCTCGCCCCCGTATGAAGGTGACCAAGCCGCGAGTGGATGTCAAAAACGAACCCATCACCGCCGACGGTGACTCGTCGATGGATGATTATGCCGACCATGATCGGAGCTACATGGGCGACAATGAGAATGACAATTCCGGCGAATATTTGGACTACAGCGGCGGCAGCAGCAGCTTCAATACAGCGGCCAATCACATCTTCCCCGGCAACGAATCAACAGATTTTCTCAGCTACGACGAGATGGTCGAGGAGTCCCTCTTGGGGGTAGGTTGCATGCACCGTACATTTTCCACCAGATTTGATTCTACTTAGAATTCTATTACACATCCAATAATTAGAGGGATCGTGAGCTTACGATGCACATCAAGGATCGCAAGATGATCCAATTCCTCATACAATCATATCAGCGCAATCCGTTCCTGTGGGACCACAGCGATGCCCAGTTCCGGGATCGTGTAAAGCGTGCCCGCTTTCTCGATTGGATTGTCCTGGAGTTTCAGAGCCGCTTCAACATCTCCCTGGCCAAGGATGCCATCACCAGGAAGTGGGACAATCTGCGCACCGTTTACAAGCGCGAATGCAATCGGATGGCCCTCGAGAAAACGAACATCAGTACGCTGTGGTACTTTAAGGAGCTGCATTTCCTCAACGAGGTCTACAGCTACAATTCCAAAATGTCCGATGCTGTTGTCAAGGTGAGTGTTGACCCCCCTTCCATTGAAAACTTGAGCCATTTGAGCCACCAATTTATGTAAACATCCTCTTGGCTATAAACAATAATAATGAATAATAAATCTCCCCCGTTTGTGTGTTGGGTCCCTCTGTGCTTCTGTTTCCCTGTGTGCTTCTTTATGCTTTAGGAAACCTCATACCGGCGCCGATTCTCAGCCATTTGGAACGACACATCGACAGCGAAACTGCTGAGCATGGTGAAGCGATATCAGTGCTTCTATAACCGCTTTGATCCGGACTACCGCAGCAAGGAGCGTCGAGGCGAGGGCCTGCACCAGATGGCCATGGAGCTGCAGCAGCTGATTGATGTGTCCACCATCCAGATCTCGAAGCGCATCTCGCAGCTCCGCTTTGACTATTCCAAGCAGAAGCTGGAGCGCCTTAATTGCGATCGTGCGGGGCGCAAGTTCATACCGAATTACATCTACTACGATCAAATGAACTTCATGGACGACGACATACCGCCGTTCAAGTGCCAGCACTGTGCAGAGATTGTGCAGACGCTGCGCGAACTCGACCTGCACATGCTCACCCACCAGCCGAGCCTCGGCGGCGGATACTATTGCAATGTGTGTAACATTCAGTTCAACAGCCCCGAGGAGTTCGATAGCCACAAGCAGCTGCATCTGGGCGCCGGCACCGAGGGTAAATTCAACTGCGAACTGTGCACGGCCAGCTTCCGGGAGAAGTCCAACTACGATGAGCATTTGCGGCGCCACAACGAGGAGCTGTTCCTGCCAACGCTGGCGCTCAATCTCAATCACAGCATACTGGAGTCCTCGGGCCCCGCCGATTCTGGTTCTGGTTCGGGTTCTGGTTCTGGCGACGCTCATAAGCGCCGCCGCCGCCGAAGCGGTGTCCAATCGTCTGACGAGAATGGCGAGGAGCAGGACGATCAGCAGGACGGACCAGCAGACGGGGAGCTGAAGCCTTTTGGGTGCGGTGTGTGCCAACGGAGCTTCGCGACGCCCGGCCACCTGAATGCCCACCGCATTGTGCATCAGGATGAGCGAGAGCGCTCCTACAAGTGCGAATATCCGCAGTGCAACAAGTCATTTATGGCCCGCAACAGCCTGTTCGAGCATCTGAAGTTGCACTACAGCAACGAGGAGTTCAAGTGCGACATCTGCGGCAAGACCTTCAAGTCCACAAAGAATCTGCAGAATCACAAACAGATCCACGACAAGGTCAAGCGTTATGTCTGCCAGATATGCGGCTCTGCATTCGCCCAGGCCGCCGGCCTCTATCTCCACAAGCGACGACACAATCGGCCCAATGGCGCTGTTGGTGCTGTTGGCCGATCGGGTCGTAGCAGCCTGTGAGAGGGACGAGAGCGGGATCGTGATCGGGATCGGATCAAAACCAAGGCTGGATCTGTTCGCAATCGTGGACGGGGTCGAGGAAGCGCCAGTGGTCGTCATGTCAAATAGATTGTTAAGAAATTTCAACGTCCTTCAATTTGCCTAACAACTAACAAGGCAGCTAGCTAGCTTTTTCTTATTTAACTTTTACTACACGTATTTTACACTTATTTAATATTAATATTAGTTTAATTAGGCATTTAGTTTGTTCATCTGAGCGCTGGTACCTGCGGTACTTAAACGAAAAGTATTCCCACCACGACCACCACCAGCACCACCAGCACCACCAGCACCAGCATTAGCACAACAGCCAACAAATCGAGTAGATTAAATGCAATCCTACCTATAGTTAAGCTTGAAGTCGTACACTTCCCTCCATTATCATCATCATCTCATCCGATAGATCAAGCAGACACTATTGTACTTATGTCCATGTTGGGGAGCCATACAACTCCTTGGCAGATTCGAACTAATTATTATACGAGCATGAATTATTATATACACATTCCTATGCCCCCATCCGCTTGATCCTCTCCCCCCTCCCCCAGAAAATCGCAGAGTGTGTGCGCGCGCGTCTAAACATTCCAGAACAAAGTATTTTATATCAAGTATTCTATGTATCGTAACTAAGTACGTATTATGTATAACGAACGATGGATCCATCCACAGCAGAGGTTGGACCCTCAGGCTAACAATTACCAGCAATATTTAATTTTATAAGTTCTACAAAAGCAACACACAACAACAAACAACAAAACACCATGTACAGAATGTGTAAGGAGCCATAAGGCATCAGAAAATTACCCAAAAAGATAGAGCCCCAGATGGAGAGCCGATAGATGGTGTAGGTGCAGATTCAAATTCGATTGTACACCTCTTATAATAATAATAATTTTTTTCATTTTTTTTTTTTTAATCTGTTTTTTAGTCTGCTTTTCATTTTTTGACGGATCTGAAACTCTGTAGCGATCACAGTCGAACTTTTTCAAACTCGAAACCCAATCACCAACACCTCCCCCCCCCCCCCCAATCTGCCACTAGAGAAATTATTATTTTAGAAAATAGATCTAAGATATCAGCCGTTCCCAGGAAATGAATCATTATTTATACTTCATTCGACTCAAAGAAAGATTTCCATTTTAATAATAATCTAAGAATAATCAACAATTTTATCACCACACACTACGCGAGTATTTAATGCAAAAACGATTGCAAATTTTCCAAGAATCGTACTAGAATAATGGAACTTAGTCTTCAAAGAGCTAAGGACGGGAACATATACATTTAGTTGAATGCAGTTTTTGGGCTTGGAGAAAATTCTATGCAAATCCCTTACAAAACATTCGATGCTATTACTAATACGAATACATTTAAATGCTGGCTGAAAAACTTAGATGTTTATCATTTTAAAGACAGAGAAGGGTTAGGTCATTGGTTAGATAGATGGATCCTAAACCATTTATATTAAAGCCCATGAGTTTTCGAACCAGTAATGAATGCCTTATGGCCGCCTGATATCTTCACTGTACAACCAACGACTGACTGAATCCTGAATACAGTGCGAAGGGAAGTTCAAAGGTTGAATCCCGATTCGTTCTATAATTGCAGCTGTATTTTGTAACTGTAACTGTAACTCTAAACATAATTATGTAAATATGTAATTTGCGATGATGCACACGACCTGCTAACTGATTATAGCAGCTATATAGGCATTAATCCTAAGCAATCAGATCCAGAGACACATACATCCATAGACATAATGAAAAGTACACGCGAATCCAGATAATGGCCGTTGTCCCCTAAACCAGACTTCAACCAACTGATAGGCTGATCGTTTTATCTCCCCATATACATAAGTCAAATGTCTGTCTTTCAGTCAAGTTTAGTGGAATACAGTCATTAGCAGGAGCAAGATCATCTTCATTTAGTGCAATTCACAGACTTTTGATCCCAATTCCCCTGATTCATGCGCATTTGCATTTTGGCGTGTCAGAAGCAGATCGCAGCGTAACTGATAGGGAGGGGAGTCGGTTCTTTTAAAACACTTAACCACGGTTGCCACACGAACAGAATAACAATGCGCCAACATAAAATAATGTTTCAAATCGCCAAAAATATCTATAGTAATTTCAATTTCAAACCAGTTTTGCGATCTAGTCTCTTAGTTTCTACTTCAAAGCCATCTCAACTTTCTTTTTACAGCATGAAAATAATTTTATTCGGTGTCCTATCCAATATTTCCACAGCGTCGGCCTCCCTTTTTCTTTCTGGTTTTTCTTTTTTGTGCTAATGCCAAGATAAATTGTGAAATAGTTAAAAGCAAAAAGTAGTTAAGGATTCAAGTCCCGTGGGAGATAGTTTACAAGTGAGTTGGGGATCACAAGAGCAAAAGGTGTAACAAAAGTGCGCTTCCAGAAGAACCAGAGATCATACAAACAAAACCCTACTTAAATCCTAGATCTGGCTGAAAAGGGATGGAATGAATAACATGAATAGAATATACTATATTATCCATTAGGTTTAAGAAGCGAAGCAACGCCTTCTAATTATGTAAATGTAAATCAAGAATAACAAACAAATGAAATTACATTTTTATTTATCCTAATAATATCGAATCGAATGAGATTTTAGTGCGAAACATACATTGTACAAGCTTATATTCGAAGCATTCTCGAATAAAATAGGTTTAAATCAGTAAAAAAAAAAACAAAAAACCCACGCACATTAATTGTTTTATTTACGCTTCTATGGAAACTAACCCTCAGAAAGAAAGGCAGTCCCGGTTTCTTAGACCGCACCGCGATAGCGTCTTATCTGCTGCTGGTCATGGTTGTTGTCGCACGTCTGGGTATGCTAAAAGCTACTACGATTCCTAAATGAGTGTCAAAGGATAGCCCTAACATATTCTTACACACCCCAGCACACACACCCCGGATCCCTTGGTATTTTCTTCCGTACTGCGTCACCGTTATCGCTAATTAGAGACTTAAGTTTGGCCAAACTTGGGCCAAGACGTAAAAACGATCACTCCGGTGGGGCGTGGGCCAGACCATTTCACCATTTTCGGGGAAGCAGTGTGCCAATTTGTTGTATTCTGTCTGTGATATTTAGCACCCCAAGGCCTCGGGCTGTGTTTCGATCGATTCGATCAATTAGCAACAGGCAAGCCCCTCTCCGTTGCCGGGCGGGTCGGTTCCACGGCTCTCTCTGGATCTCTTATGACAATCTATGGCTGTCCAAGAGAGCTTTCACTGTACGAGCTGACATTTCAAAAATTTCGGGTAAACACATTAATCAGCGAACGGACGGACGTATCCATAATTATACACATAACATATACATAAATAGATTAGATTAGGAAAAGTGCAAAAACAGATTTAAATTTGATTTCGATACGGGCTGCTCTTTTTTTAATCTTGCATTAATCATCAACAATTCGAGTGCAAGTTTTTTTTGTACATATATTAAGCTGGTGGCTATCTCTCATATAATCGATATAAAAACAAACAAGTTTATAACAGAAAAAATGTTGTTTTAGTTTAGTTCGAGCGCAGACAAATCTGAAGTGACAGGATCAGCGGAGCGGGGATGATTTGATCAGTCGCTGACTAGATTCCTAAATAAGCTCGCCGTGCTCATTCACCTTGATGATGCGCACGCGAGCATGGCGCTCGGAGAGTAGCTGATCGATATTCTTGCCGGTGCTGGTGCTGTTAGTGCCCTCGATGTTGGCGAACAGTCCCAGGTTGTCCTTAATCAGGTGATCGACCGCACAGCCGTCGCACTGGAGAATAACAACGCCACTATAGTAGGCCTCCTCGCTAATGGTCTTCGTGTTGCGCGTGTTGCACAGCTTGCAGCGGTAGACCAGCTCCATGCGACGCTGCATGCGACGGAACCGTTTCAGCGTGGTGGGTGATAGTGAGCCACTTTGCTGACTAACCGCCGAAGAGCGGCCAATGTCGAACGGCTTGGACGTAAACTGACAGGCGTCGAGTATGGAGCGCGGTATGGACAGCGGCGATGGGCGGGCATCTTTCAGCGCTTTGTCCGCATCGGCAAGAGGCAGGCTGGGGTCCACAACCGCCGGCTGATTTGTGGCATTGAGGATCGCGTTCTGTCCATTTTGGCGCAAGTAGTTCAATGTACGCGATGTGAAGATGTTGCGCAATGCGTTCATTTTACATACGTCTGTGCATAATAACGATGAAGTGATGGTTTATATTTAGTGACTAGACGTTATTCGTTATTACGGGCGACTCTAACGCACGTGCTGACCGCTTAATTCAAAGTTTTATTAATTTAAAAGTTTGTTGTTTTTTTTTACCAACTGCGCCAGTGTGACCGCGGAGTTATCGAAGAAGTATACGGTCCGACCCTCAGAAATATACTGACGAACCCAAGTTCTGCTATACATATTCCTCGTTTTTGATATTCCGTGGAATATTACTAGCTATATAGCACATTTAGCCATGCCATCGTAACTTTATACGATTGATGAATTAATTTTATATTTAACTGTTGTACTCTTAATACTTGCTTTTATTGCATTTTGCGTAAAAAAAGGTTTTAGCGAAATAAGTCAAACAAAAAACAAGTAGCGAAATAGGTCAATCAAAACAAACGAAAAAGGAAATTGCTCAATTTTGATATTCCATTGAATAATGCTGACTAACTAAATCTCTCAGCAATGCCCACATAGTTTTATCCCAGTGATGAATAAATTTTCTACAAGATTGGATAGTTTTTAATCCTTGCTTTTATTGTACTTATTGTAAAAAAAGGTTTAAACGAAAAAGTTCAACAAAAAAAGAGTCGCTATATTGCGTGTAAGCCGTAGTATAGCCTTGTATACCCTATTTTGTTAATTTTATATGAAACTATAAATATTGATATGAAGATAAAACGTAACTAATAAAGACCTTTTCACAAATTGACATTTTTTAGACATATTCATGTATATGATGAGTGTTTTGTATATATATCTCGATCCTGATACCTATTCTTGGTCCCCACAAGAACACAATAAGCTTTAAAATATCGTTGAAATATTGAAAATAATATTAAATAATATTGAATAATATTAAAATATATTGAAAATAAATTGATTTTGCCAAACATATTCACAATTCTATAACATCCATTTCCCCCAGGGTATGTGTGCATGGAATGGGACTCTCAGTTGTCAACCGGTTATGACGACTAAATCCTGGTTATTCTTTCTTCCGTCGAATATTCCCAGCTATATAGATCTCTCAGTTTTGGCTAGATAATTTTATATGATTGATGAATCAATTTTGATCAAGATTAACTACTTTTAATTACTTGCATGTTTTTTTTTTTGACAAAAACACGGTTTCAACATTGGTGCATTGAACATACCGCGTCTTAAAATATACTGGAAAATACTAGACAATACTATGAAAAGTATAAACATTTCAAAGTGTGAGAGCTAGACGTGGTGGCAAGAAAATTTAGAAAATCCGGTTTTGAACAACTGCGCCTTTGCCGAGATTTAGTATATATATACATATATATATATATATTTGTACCCGATACTCAAAATGAGTATTGGGTATAATAATAATTATTCAATAAAAATCAAGAATAATAGGAATAATATAATATATTATCAATATAATAATATATATATCAAGAATAATATAAAAATCAAAAATAATAATTATAATAATAATTATTCAATAAAAATCAAAAATAATAATTATAATAATAATTATTCAATCAAAATCAAGAATAATAATTATAATAATAATTATCCAATAAAAATCAAAAATAATAGTTGTAATAATAATTATACAATAAAAATCAAAAATAATAATTATTCAATAAAAATCAAAAATAATAATTATTCAATAAAAATCAGGAATAATAATTGTAGCCATACTAACTATGTATCGGATATAAATGTAGAGTTGCGGTCGCAGCAGCAACTCACAACGTTCCCCCTCGTTTTTTGTTGGATTAATTGATTGTTGTAGTTTTTTGGACAGGCTAAATATGTATATTTTGTGGGATATATCATTTTTTGAATTCAGAGAAACACAACATAATTGTTCTGTTGATTATACTACCGACCGTTGACTATACTACTCGATGCGCAGTGTATCGCTCTCGTTATTTTGGCGCGATAAACGGATCTTATCGGCGTTTGATTTCGAAAATAACAATATTATAGACGAATATGATTTTTTATCATCAACTATTAGCTTGTGAGCTCGGTTTCAGTTGGGAGTTGCTTGGCCAACCAAAATGCATATCTAGATGTCCCAGAAACTGATTTTCTAGCATTTTTCAAGAGAATTGATCTACGAACCGAACCTCCTTAGATTTCCGAAAGCCCTTTCTATCAAAGATAGCCGAAGGGAGAGGATGGTAAACGTATTATGATACCCGCAGACCTTAGCTTGTACATGCCTTTCCCGTATTAGGGCAGCCTCATTCCATTCTTATCAGACTGCCCAGTCACGGTACCGATAAAGAGTTATGAAATTCCCTGCATCTGCCCTCAATCTAAACGATGTTGAATGAACTTTCCAAAAGCACACACACAACACAATAAAGGATTGGTTTGATACATATAATTTAACATCTACTCATTTACCAATAAGTGCATTTGCTTGGGGAGAAGGAAATATAAGCAAACGCTTCATCGGGAATTTGGGACGCCAATGAAGTACTGCCTGAACACTGACTAGATGTTGGAGGAGCCGTGTGCATGTTGAGAAATATGCGAGTCAAGTCTTCTCAACATGGATACGTGGGGCATGAGGCTGATGCTCGCGATGGTGATGACGATGACGATGAGTTGGTGGAACAGCTTCCCAACGGTAATCCGTCATGGCGGTTAGGGTTAGTCTAGGTTGGATTGGATCCATCTAATCACAAGAACCATCTAGCCAGCCATCCCGCCATCGCTCGTTTACCTTGCTGCAATCAAAGAGTGGCTTCCCGAGCTTGTCGTTCACCCGATTGTGGAACATGCACAGCCATGAAGACAGTTCCTTTTGGGAGTTTACATTGATGGGGTTCACAGTAAGGCTGAAAGAGAAACGCACGACTTAGAGTAGGAGGCAACACGTTATTTGAAGCGGACTTACTCAGTGCGGAAATCCTTGGCACAAAACTCGCACGGATAGAGGCGTGAGAGGACTTCAAAGAAGGATTTCATGTCACGCTTCTCGTTGTCAGTCGGATTATCAGAGTAAAATGCCGCCATCGTGTGAAGCAGGCCCCAGGTAGAGATGCCGAGGCTTACTTTGTCCAGCGGACAATCCTCACGTGGCAGCTCGGCCGCGTTTACTGTCAACTTTTCTGCCGATGCCGTGTGCTTGTCCTAAAAGATACTCGCCGGTTAACCTGGGTGCCAAGGGCAAATGATTTGGGCAGAGCCCAACGTTAGTTACCTTGGAGTTCTGCACATTTGAGATGATGCGTTGCTGCTTGGACCATGACTTAAAGTCGTTGCAGGTGCGACAATTGGAGTCCGGCTTCCCCTGTCTGTGCGAGGCAAAACCATGCTCGGGCTGCTGACGTCGGAATGAAGAAGGGTCCGTCTCGGACATTATTGAATGGGGATCTCGTAGAATACGCAAGATACTTCGCTGTAATTGTCGCACGTACCGCCGGGCTTCAAAAAGATCTTGCTTGGTATATTCGGCTTGTAAGTAGTGGCGCTCACGTTGAATATATAATGAAGTCGTCAGCAGCCCTGAAATCTTGAAACTTCGCTGAACTATTGTGAAAGTCATAAAAATCAGTCGCATGGTTGCCACCTTTTTTCAAAATGGCACATTTTGTCGAGACAGTTTTGTTTATGCTGCAAAAATAATTTATTTATGCGATTTGCAGCAATGACAAAGCGTGTGGTGTGGATTGCTTGGTACGTGTTCTAGTCTCTTATCATTTTTGTTGTTAACGAAATTTTGATTCTGGTAGGGTAGCCCCAAACTACAGCTGTGATCGATTGCAACAGCTGCAAATCGATAGACACTGGGCGCGCAAATTGGATCATTTGAAGTGGGCAAGGCGCGAAGCGCACAGCTACAACATAATGCCCAAAATCAGTACTCACTTGCAGAGTCGAGCTGCGCTGATGAGTTGCGGTCCACAGGCAGTACCAGAATCGGGCGTAAACCTGTGATATTTCGATAACTGCAAATTTCCAACATAGACAATAATATAATTTTAGAAATGTGTCTACCAGAGCCGTGTGACATAAATTGAAAAAACTTGTGTGTGTTATTAATCAAAAGGCACACTTTCAGTTTATTATTATTAATACGATACAATTTAAAAATTCATTTAGTAACAACTACGGCATTGTAAAGACAAGTTAACAACAACTGGCCGGGGAGGGGAAGAGCGGTTGGGTGGTTAGCTCTGAGCAGCTGACAATGGTTAGACAATACACATAAATAATTACTCGTGTAAACATTTAAAAAAAAATTATAATAAAATGTATGTAAATGTAGAGTAAAAGTGGTGGTGTGGGGTAAATGACTTAGGCTTAGGCGAAGTCCCTGAACATGGTGAACAGACTGTAGAGGACGCGCAATGTGGACTTTAGGTCCATGTTGACAATGTCCTCTGGACGGGCCTTCGGCTTGGGCAGGCCCACGTCCTGCATCAGGTCAAAGGCGAACGCTACATTGTTGACCATTTGGTCTGGATCCTGGGGCGTTAAATGGAACTCGTGCAGCGGCACAAAAAATCCACCCAGCAGGCCCATCAGCAGGCAGAGATAGACGCCATCACGAAAGTCCGTGTTCAAGTCGGTTATCTCAAAGTTAAGCTTCGCCAGGTGCTTGTTGACGAACGTAATCAGGGACTTCTTCACCACCGCCAGCTTGTCCGGCGCACAGTCGATCAGGGTGTCGAAGGCATCCTTCTCACACCGCATGCCCAGATCATCGTACTCGGATGTGATTTGCTCCTGGAATTTCTGAGCATTCAGCACGCCCGCATTCTTCTCAGCAATCACCACGGTAACAAACACGTTCTCCGGCAGGCGTACTGGCGCTCGGAAGTGACGCACTAGGGCGACCAACAAATGTAGAATGGCCACAATGTTTTTCGAGTGCACGCTGGCCACTGACCATTTGGGTATTTTCTGATGAAAGCCGAGTGTCTGTGGAAGGGAGAGCAATTAATGACCTCTTTAAACTGCTGCAGGATGCAGAATGGAAAGCTACACACATGGTTAACGGCCTTCAGGACTATGTTGAGCTTCTCGTGCTGGCCCTGCTCTGACTGTGTGACTTCGGGTACGTCCAGCTTCTTGCCCGTCAGCTTTTCCCAGAGTTTGTGCAGCACCTGGCCATCGTACATGTCCTCTTCCAGCTGCTGGACTATTATGCGCTGCTCGGCCAGCTCATCGTTAATCCAGTCCACCAGAATTCTCTGCAGTTTCACCACCTCTGGATCGTTGATCGACTGGGGATCGATGACAGCGCGCTGCTCGTGCTCGCCTGCAGGGGCAAGGATCCAATAGAACAATTAGGACGGACTCGTATAGGACCTCTATTTAGCAGATTTACTTACGCAGAGCATAGTCCTCGGGTGGTATGTCATATTGGTTGGGCGATCCCGGCGAGTCGATCGCGTATTTGCCCTCCTCTTGGATTTTCTTCACTACGTGGGCGAGAAGAGAATTAGGGGAACTATTAGGAAGGCAGGCAATGAATGATGACGACACAATGACCACCCTTTGATGAAGCAGTATGTGCCCCCCAATCTCAGACACACACACACAAGCACATAGAGATCACAATTTGTTTGTATGCGTCACAAATGACGCAATGTTCTCAATCGCTGGGACCCAGCACAGGCACAGTCACAGTCACAGGCACATCTGGTCCTATAAACGCTCCCTAGATGTTATGGAGGGCGTTTTCCGGGTACTTTTTGACTGCACTCTGTTAATTTGATGCGTAACAGAACATTTGATTGGGTCTACACAATCTTAGATGCTTTATGAAATATTTTAAGGTGTTCTTAGTAAAGTATTCTCTCACCTTCACGGGTGCCGCGTTTGCGTCCCAATGTGCTAAATTTGTCCCAGAAGCTGTCTTCCTTTTCGCCCTTTTTGATTGCCGTCGGCGTGTGCGGGGATTTTGGACGACTGAGAGTAGACATGGCGACAAACTAAACAAAACAAAAAACAAACGACTTCTAGGCAAGGCACTTTTATGTTATTGTTTCCAATAATTTCTCTCTGGGTTGCCACCTTTCCAGACACTTTCCAATGTCGCTGCCCAACACTGACGATAGTGCATAAATTGCATAAAGTGCATAAATTCTTTTGAATTTTATATTTTTACAGTGGTTACTTAGAACCTACTCTAAGTCTATGGGTCGAAAGATATATTTTATATAGAATTGGGCAGCTGACAGGCCCGGACCGCCACCAACTGCAGCAAGACGAATATCGGCGAGAAGACTTCGCTGTATTCCAGCGCCGTATTCCTGCCCGACAGCTTGAGACACAACAGATACTTGAAGATGGCAATCAGCACTAGGAAGTAAGTGCTCCACATGAAGCGATGCAGCGCCTTGCGCTTGTTGTCAGAGTCCAGATACATGCGGATGCCCACAATGACGCAGAAGTACGCATTGCAGATGTCGATAAAGAACAAAGGACTGAAGACGGTGAACCAGTCTTTCATCAGCTCTGGGAATACCTCATTCAAGGTGCCGGATATCTTAAAGGCTAACGTTATGGTAAACACCAGCAGGCCGCACAGGTTGACCAGGATCTCGAACTCAGTCAGGCCTAGCCAGCGTACTAGCTCCGATAGTTTGAACATCCTTACTTTTGCGACCTGGTCGTCTGCTTCTTGGCCTTAGCCTTCTGTGGTTGCTGCTGCTGGTGGGGCTTTGGCGGCTCGCGTTGGCTGACCTTTGGTAGAGCAGGCTGAGCCGGAAGCTGGGGCACATCAATATTAAATAGGTTGTTGCTGAAGATCTTGATGTGCAGTGCAGAGTTGTTCCGCTGCCGAAAAGTTATATCGTCCTCATCACAGAGCGGATGCAGTTCGTCCACCAACTGTATGGTGGAGGTGTTGATGGTGTAGCCCAAGGCACCCTCCGAGTTCTTGATAAGACGCAGGGCTAAGTTAAGGCCGCGAGTGATCGAGTATCCCATGCAATGCAAGAATATCTCCTTAACGCCCGAATTGAGCAGTTCCTGGCATCGCCTCTGCTGTGCCTGCAACCGTGTGAATTTAATAACTACTATTGACTGCCTATTATTTGTTAAACGCAATTCAATACACACCTTGAAGTCTGTTTTGCTGGTAATGTAGATGTTGCAGCGGTCGTTGTCAGCACGAGGCGGTAGCTTGCGAACCACTCTGTGATTGGCACTGTCGCTCTGGTTTCGCCTTGAGTGGCTGTTTCTATTGTTGGTTCTTGGCTTGGCCCCGAGCTCAGGCGCATTACTTTCCATCATCAGAGTAGCTTAACAATATCCCATTACATTTACTGTGTGGTGTGTTTTTACTTGGGTACGTAGACTCCAGACAGTCGAGTAGACACACTTTTTCCAAGATCTGGCAACCCGGCCCTAGTTGTCACTTTGACAGTTGTCGATTTTTCTACTGCCGTCGTTTTGCATCTCTATTCTATCGTCAGGGGTTCGTCGCCAGTTGAAAATTTTTCGTCTAACATTCGGAGCAACAAAGGTATGTTTTTCGACCCAGAAACGCAATACTAATTGCGTTTGCAAGCAAATTGTAAGCCTCGGTATTGATCCAACCGCATTGAAAGCAACCCAAAATACCCACGAGCAATCTTGTGGCGAACCGAACTCATACTGAACCGCACACATACACACACGAACTTACGCATTAACATCTCTCCGTTGTTGAGGCTTTGGCAGCAGGAAAAAAGTGCAAATTACATAACTCGTTTATTTGTATATACAAAAAGTAGTTTGAGGTACAAAATTCTACATCATCTGCATAAGTAAGTTACTAAGTAAGCGAGCCATCTATGTTTTACATTGAGTTACATAAGTCTTAAGAGTGGCGACCGAATGAAAAAAAAGAAAAGAATCGAATCGAATCTAATCGATTCGAAAATACCACCCAATCGCAAGTCGATGTGCCCCCCGAAAGCCTAAGTATATTCCTAACCACAAAATGTAGAAAAAAAGACAAACCTCCTTGCACAACGTTTTGGTTCAAGTAACGTTTTGTATTCATGCGTTCAAGTCATTTTTCCATGCAGGCCGAATATCCGATACGATTTCAGAGTATCACAATCCATGAGTTCAGAGTAAAACAAGCACAAATACACACAAGCAAGGCAGCCAGCCAGCAGCAAGCAGGCAGGCAAACCATCAAACGACTCAGAACTACGGATATTACAGCCTGGATAATAGTACAGCTGACAGGAGCGAAAGCGGAGTGACATCGCTCCAGCGGAGACGTCATCTGATCTGAACTGGTCCGGTCCGGCAATCATCTCCTAGTGGACAAACGCAAACAAGTAAATTTTACCATTTCTCATTTTAATCAAGTCAATCAAAAAGAAAAAGAAAAATAACAAGAAATCAACAATCGAAGACTCGCTCTCGAGTCTGCTAAATCCAAGTATCCAAATTGCATAAGAATCCCCATATGCGGGTATATCTTGTGAGGTGGTCACCAGTCAGTATATTCTTGTTGCCTCACCTGGCGGGGGGCTGGCAGCTTCAGCTCCAGCTCCAGCCAGGTCGGAGGAAACCAGAAACTGCTTGCCGACCCACAATGAACGATTAGCTCGATTTTGAACAACAACTTACAGATATACAGAAAAGAAAACAGTTACAAATACAGATATTGTGTATGCATAGGTATTCCGTAAAAGCGAAAACTGCAACTGCTTGATTTAACGCGGCACAGTTTCGAATTGCAGATAAACCCGACATGTCGGCGGCTCGCTTACCCTACTATCAGCAGGATCATCCGTTGGACCAGCAGCGGCGCGGTGGACGCGGCCAGCGGGGCTATTCCGACCGCAACGCCTCCGGCTCTCATAGACGGGAGCGTAGCCGCTCCATAGAACGGCGTCGTTACAGTCGCAGCCGCTCTCGCTCCCGCAGTCGTTCCGTAGAGCGTTCGGGCCAACGGCGACGACGTGACGAGCGGAACGACGAGCGGCGTCAACAGCAGCCAACGCGCTACCACCGCGAAAGGGACTCCAGGGAGCGTTCACGGGAGCGAGACCGTGACCGTGACCGTGACCGCGACCGCGATCGCGATTACTCCAGACGCTCCGGCCATTATCGTCGTTCAGACTCGCCTGTATCCGGCGGCGGAGGCGGTGGCGGCTGCCCCAGCTCCAGTTCCAGTCAGCGACGCTATCGCCAATCATCTGGAGGCGGATCGGATCCGAATGCCGCACAGAATCCACACAATGAGGCCCAGCCAGCAAACAGATCCAATGCCATGTCCGCCGTGGGCGCCTATTACAACCTTGACACGGAGGAGCCATTCGACAAGGAGCGCATTCATCGCGAAATGGAGGAGAAACTGCGTGAAGCCCTCGCCAGAGAGGGAAAAGTTTATCCGCCACGTAAGCCTGAGCCGCCGTCGCATCCTGTCTTTGCCAATGATGGCTCGTTCTTGGAGCTGTTCAAGAAAATGCAGCAGGAGAAAAGTCAGCAGCTGCAGCTAGGCCAGGACTATCAATTGGAGAATAGTGCGCTCGCATCTGGCAGCACGGACCTACAAACACCGACAGAGGCTCATCCAGGCATACCTTGCCTGCCCGCCATTGCAGTGGGAGCTGCAAACAGTGCGACAGCACCCTATATTGCTGCTGCGGCAGCCGGAAAATCTGCTCCTCCGCCACCCATGGTGGGACGTCGGCGCGGCGGCAAGGTTCTGAAAACCGGGATGGTTGCCAAATTGAAGACACAAAATGAGCAGGATGTGGATCCGAAGGACTTCTGGTCGCTATATTTAGCCGAGGTCAACAAATATAAGAGCAATGCATGCGATACCGACAATGGCAAGCGCCCATTGGTCAAGTAGGGCATGGAAAAATGAACTTGAACGCATAAGAGGCTCCCTATGGAGACTACCTTCAGGAGCGATCCTCCCGTTTGGTTTGCTTTATGCCCCGCCACACACCAGTCACCAGACACACTCGACACAGTCCGATCTGGGCATCACGCGCCCTCAAGCTCACATTAAAATTACATATGTACATTATGCAAATGATGGTAGATCCGATCCGCAGAGAATTGTAGTTTTCTGAACAAGAAATTTTTGTGAATTGTAAATTACGAGAAATTGTTGGCTTTTTTTTTTTATATAAATTATAGTGCATATGCATTGTATGTAACTTTTTCACACGTCTAGGGACGAAGCCGTAGCCGCTGCCTCATTATAAGAATACTAATGAATGATTAATCGTAGAATAGCTCCTAAGGCCGTAGCATAGTGGACTTATACGTATTGTATATGTATCTCTTTCTATATTATATACATGCAAACATATACATATATATATATATATATTCGTACATATATTAGCATATTATTAGTGCATAGTATAGCGCACATTCAGCATCGACAAAAACATGAGGAACTAACCTATATGATTCTTTATAATCTATCTCTTTCTCTCCGTCTCCGTTCATGCACCAAAAACTCGACTCTGAATCGAACCCTGATCCTTATTTCATTATCCACTATTCACTATTCATTATCCATTGTATCATTATATTTTATGTTATTATAACGATCCACATCTCAACCGACTATCAACCGCTATATGTTATCTATCTCTCTATATCTTTCCCTCTCTATGTCCCCGTTTACCTTGGTTTACAATTTGCTTGGTTTTTTTTTTGCTTTCTGTTCTGTGGTTTTTTTTTCCTTTTTTATTTTTTTTTTCTCAACTAAAGTCTATATGCAATTTTTCATGTCTAAAAACAAAAATAGCGACAAGTCACAAGACAGCAGCAACATGTCGTCCTATAAGCTGGAGACCGCCCCGTTTGATCCACGTTTCCCCAACCAGAACGTGACACGTTACTGCTACCAGTCGTACATCGACTTCCATCGTTGCCAGAAGAAGCGCGGCGAGGACTTTGCACCCTGCAACTATTTCCAGAAGGTCTACAAGACGATGTGCCCCAATGCCTGGGTGGAGAAGTGGGACGATCAGCGCGAGAGCGGCACATTCCCTGGCCGCATCTAAGCCGCGGTCCTCGCCCCACAATCCCAGAAAGCAGAAGCAGAGGATAAACACCAACCAACCCTACACGCAAAACAGACACAGAACAGTGCACACGACACGAACAAACAACCCAACCAGAGCAGAGGGTCGCCTCCAACATCCCAGGACATAGCAATTGCAAAAATAATGTCACACCAAACTGTTTATGATTTTATTTCCCGGCGGTGAAAAGCATTGACAAAATACAAATACACAATTGTTCAATTCTGTGAATACCGATTCGATTGTTTATTGTTTTCTTTTTCGCTGTTGTTGAGCGCACACCCACAGACCTACAGAGCGCTACAGACGTGGGCAACGCAATTGTTAACACTGTTAATGTGTAATTAACCAATAAAAAAAACATTCGAAACGATGGATTAAGCAAGTGGCGCAGCATTGTTAAATGATCTATCGTCTTGAGACCGTTGTGTGTTTCTAGCAGAGCTAGCTAGATATATGGTAAGTAGAACCCATGGACCCAGCGCCCCTATGGCAGGATCTTTAGAACAACGTGGTCAGATAGTAGACTACGTTGTAGATAATGGAGATTCGGATCTGTTTCCATTGCGACACCTAAAACGGCGAATTACTTTTTGTAAATCCCGCTGTAAAAATACTTATTATTATTAAAATATTTATTACTACGGATTGCTAGGGTAACCCGCAAGCCTCTAATGCACTTCTTGGCCTCTGTGCCTACAAATCACTGGTCGAACGATGTCTCACTTGACATCATAAGCCCTGAGATCTGTACAGAACATATTCAAATTTAACTCGTTAGTTCAATGCACAATACTTACCACGTTTTTGAAGGCTCTCTCCTCCTCCTCCTCTCCAATTCGTCGATTGTCCTGAAGGGTTCATAAGGAATCGCTTCATTCAAGCGTAGAGCCCCCATTTCCGTTATTTTGTAAGGTACATTTTGGTATTCAATTGATTTAGAAGAATTATAAATAATTATTAAATATTCATTTGGCCAATACTCTCAATGGAAATTAAATGGGTCTCGGAGGATTCGAGGGATTCCACTAACTACAAGCAAACACTTCGTAAAAGCGGCAGATTCTTTCTAGAGCATCCTTTATAGGAATTCCCATGGAGGCATCTCCAAAAGAGCAATATTAAGAGCGGCAAGAGTAGATAACCATTGGGAAACCTCTTCGTGTTCAGTCCCGTTGGCATTCCAGTCAAAGCCTCCGAGATTATTACATTATTAATGAAGTATGGTTATATGAAAATAAGATCGACCCTTTTTTAAAAATACCATTGAAAGCCAAGTGTGGCTTTTTACTAAAAATAGCAGGCCATGAGATCGCTTGACTTTTGTCTGTTTTCTAGACTCTGGATTTTATACCGAAAATATTCAGTAAACCACTGCCAGTAGTGGAGAAAACATTAACTTTTGTTCGGGAAATAATTTTGAATAAAAAAGAAACAAAATTAAAGTAAAAAAAAAAAATATAAAAAAAAAATATAAATTGCGCGCAAACTAAAAAAAATTCTGAATTGAATTCTAATACAAATTAATCTACAATTAGTTAACTAATTTAATAATTGTTTGATTGAGTTAAATAACTAACTAAATTGTATTTCGTTTAGTTTAAGGGTCACATTTGTTGCTGCGGTTACATTTGATTAATCGATTCACATTGCACACAATACACAATTCTAATGTTATTTGAGCCGTTTGTAAGTTAAACATCAACTGTTTTCATTGAACGTGCAGCCGGGCCCGCCATTAGCAAGAAAATATTCAAAAATGAGCCTCAAAAATAAGATGTTTAATTTCTACTGCCGCCACAGGCCCTCAAAGAGCCACATGGCTATTGCCACCGCCTTGTAAGTGAAGAGTAGAACTCAAAGAAATACAAAGGATTGTATATATTTTGCAACATTTTTGAATATTTGCCTATAGTATTCCTTCGGCTGGATATTTCGGACTGGCTAGCCTGTTGGCTTTGGTTTACTACACCGATTGGAAGGCAATTGCCGGTTATATTCCACTCTACAACACGAAATTCCCTAAACCAGAGGGGAAAGATGCAAAGTAAAAAGGAATATTCCACATTTACTTATACACAAAAAAGTAAGTGCAAAACACACCGTTTTCATAAGAAATATTTACATAAATTATTGCATTTCAGCTGTCATGGACGACCGTTTTAGTTCGTGACTAGAAACAAATCACAATTGCTCAAGTTTGTTGCCAACTTCCAATCGAATTAACTTGAATACAGTTAGTGCCAGCACAAGAACCAGCCACAAAACACAAAGACACACACAAAACCGAAGAGCAAAATGTTTTGTTGCCATCTAAAACGCATCTCCAACGGCATCTCCTCCACAGCAAGGATCTAGCAATTGCAACGATAATTTCACACACCAAAATGTTTTTTGTATCATCGACACACACACAAGTTCACAAATGTTCAATTCTACTCAATACCTATTCAAATGTTTATTTTTACACACAAAACTGAAGAGCAAACAGTTTTGTTGCCATCTCCAAAGGCATCTCCAACGGCATAACCTCATCAGCAGGGATCTAGCAATTGCAACGATAATTTCACACACTAAAATGTTTTATGACGCACACACACACACAAGTTCACAAATGTTCAATTCTACTCAATACCTATTCAAATGTTTACTTTTACCTTAAATAAGCCAATAAAAAAAACATTGGAAATGATGCCATTGTGATTTCGTTTGATTTTATTCCGAGGAGCAAATGATCGATCTGATACCATTGCGTTTATAGAATTCAGGGTTTCAGGGACTGCCTCTAAATGGGGTCACTCAGACAAAGTGTGTGCCAACGAAAGTACCAGTAAAACAACTAAGACGCAACTTCATTTATATTTGATCAAATATACAGCCTCCTGTGTTCGAAACTTTGTCGAAAAATTCGTCGCAGAGCACTCACGGAAATTCACATTTTTATATCAATATACCATATAGTCTGCAATTATTATTCCGCGTATTCACTTTTCTTTTATCTTAAAAATTTTGGTGGCCACAGATTTTTGCCCTTTGTTAGGCGTTAAAGGGCAGGACGAAGTTTTGAAATTGGAAACACTCGTGACAGTGTGATTTGTTAGTCGAGTCGTTATAGCCATGTCTGTCTTCCCGTCCGTCTTGTTTGACGCCTTGTTCCAGCTTTTGGGTCGCTTTTGGAAAAGTCTACTGATCATCCAAAATGATCTGTCCGGCGACAGGGTAGTGGCATCCACGACAGACAGACCACCTGTTCCTTGCGCCCATGAAAGAGGAGCTGAAAATAGAGCCGAAAATGTTCCAGTATTTATGCTCAGGATTATTCCAACATTCGTTGTTTATAAATAAGCCTCTCGGGGATTTTACGCAGATTATATTTTGTAAATTTTCAAGCAAATAAGAAGCATATCCATTCAGTTTGGCCTGCATGATTTATTTATTGTAATTCGTTTTCTTTTTGAATATTATAAAGTGTTTGGGAGTACAGGACGCCATTCCAAGCTTTGATTTCACTTCGTCAGATTTACTAGATAGTTTGAGAGATTTTAAGATCATGAAGAATGGAAATCGAATGAAATTATTCTCTACAAAAGTGTCCATCTTAAGGTAAACTTATGTCTAGTACTCGGAATCGGATTCAGATTCGGATTCGGATTCGGATTGGCGATTTCAAAGTGAAATCGAAAACCAGAATAGCCCTGAACATTATGGAGTGCTCGATGGCCCTTTGCATTAGCCTCCGAATTATTATTTTGTGTGTTTCTTAGCGTATAAATACAATATATTCAATTCTTTGAAGATTTCCTTTCCACTACTTTAGTATGCAGCTGCTAGTACTCTTATACACTACATGAAAATTAATGTACGAACCCCTGTCTGACAAGAGTTCTCTTAAATGCTGAGCCACAAAAGCGACTTCTGTGTGTTCAATACCCCAGTGTATCCGCCAGTATCATCCGATCGATCAGACAGTGCTGTTGCTGTTAAACATTAAAACCAGGAGACTTCAGAAATGTAATAGTAACGTAGGAGCCGGGAACAATGCTGGATGATTAAAGTCGTAGGTACAATATCAAGGAGTAAGTTGTAACAAATCAACAAATTGCGGACGGCAGCAATTCCTAGAAACTAAAATCTGATCAACACAACGGGAAACAAATGATTGGCGTTCTTTGAGCCGACTCGATATAGAAGTACATATCTGCCTGGCAATGTCTGATGTCTTCGAAGGCTTTCTGTGTTGTATTTTCATTATATATCACTAAATTTCATATACTTCAACTTGCGCTGATTGCCTGAATCTATTGGAATTGTTTTTAATTTGTACCGCAGTTTGAAAGGATCTTAGATCATAATAATATAATATTCATCTTATGGCTAGTGCTAAGACGGCTGAACGAGCGGTTCGTTACTGGGTTCAGTAACTGGGTTCTCAACGGGGAAGCAACCTCGTTTGTCCCCCTTCATACAATGTACGATAATATCTGTACGAGTACTCGTATATCGACACATCGAGTGTAATCAGTTAAATGTCTTAACCTTGGCTTATTCAATTGCTAAAGCTACATGCATATACATATATACGTATCTAACTCTATGTGGATATATGTTCAGCTGTACTGGTTTAAAATCCAAATTCAGCTGCCTAGACAGGTCAGTGTACTCGTATATAGTGTATTGGTAGTACAAGGACATGTGCTTAAGCCTAGTACATCTTTCCCTTCACTTCACTGTTTGTTTTTATTGTACTTAATAGGTATTTTATTATATTTATAAATTGTATTTGGTTTGGTTTTTGGTTGTGCCTGGCTTCACTTTTTTTTAAGTATACTTCAGTTGGGGATATATTCCCAATATATTCCTGCTATCTCTATAAGGAGTTTTAAACGTGTTCTTAGGACTATTTGATAGTTAAAATGGAACGAAATGCCACTGAAACGATTCACGAAATCGCCTCAATCTTGATATAAATATTTCCAACTGTCCAAATCGTAACTTGGTTTATCGTATCGTATAAATATAACACAGATATTAACTGATTAGTAAATTGCGATATTTGAAGAAGGAGAAGCGTAACTAGTATTTTTAGTTAAGTTAGTTTTAGTTCCAGGAATACGATATACCTATGACTCATCGAGAATCACTCATCACTCGCGGAAGTCAACTTATTGTAGTCATTAAACTTTACCGAATTACATGCCATTTATACTCGAATGTTCTGTTGTAACATTTGATTAAGTGGGGAGAACAAATGCCTTTTTTTTGCTCATCACCATCACCACGCACCATCCGGATGCGTATGGATTTTGGCGATCAGATGTCTTAAATGCTAGCTGTGCACGAATAAGTAGAGTAAGTTTAGGTTATGGGTTATCCCTTTGAATGCAATGCAATCCCATCTCTGTTCTGATCTGTGTATGTCAGTGTTTTCCACTCAAAGTTCCTTAAGATCCAAACACTAGATCCATGAATATTCCATGTGCATTCATGGATATTTAGTGCTACAACATAAGCCTCTCTCACAACTCCATCTCGGCTTGTGCTCTGCTTCCATTGTGCCTCCGTTCTTGTCCGTTCCGTGTAAGGCATTTTGCGCCCAATTTATAGCTTCAACATGTAACCGTACTTCTGTGTCCTACTCTCCAACTCTCCAGCTGCATAGCTAGAGCAAATTCCTTCCTCGCTCGCTCGATTCGATCTATCCCCCGACCCGTGTCCGTGTCCAAGCCTTTCCAGAGTACCACAGCCCGTAGTCCCCCCCTACGGGTATAGTTACATGTAGCTATTGCTTGTTTGTTATCCAATGTCACGGACAATTTCGATCTTGTCGCACAGCTCCGAGTCCGGATCGTGGATGGTGGTAAAGTGGGTGCGGTCACTTCTGAATGTGTTCCGCTCGTTCGAGCTGGTCTTGATCGACCTCTCCGAGGGCGTCTCTGTGCCACTTAGTTGGATACGCTTCTGCAGGGCCGACACAAAGTTCTGCCAATTAGAGCCATGAACAAATTAGATATTCTTTTAGGCAGTGTTAGTGGTGCTATCACCCTCACCTGTGATATGATGTCGCCACGTGCCGTTCGCACCTGGTACAGGTAGCGGAACTTGCGCTGTCTGGCCTCCTCGCGGGTCTCGCGAGTGCGCGACTGTGAGCGCCTTACGGGTGCATGGGCGTGGCCAGGTCCGGCCTGCTGCTGGCTGTGCGGCAAGTGCGTAGCATGGGGATGGTTGGGATGGTTATGGTGCCGCATGTAGACACGCTTGCGATGGTCCACCCGCCAGGCGGTTATGAAGCACTGCACCATGATGCTGAGCACAATGGTCACGGGCCAGGCGGCTATCAGGAGGCCCCCATAGCACGGAGGCGGTAACGGATGCGGCCTCATGTTGAGTATCTGCAACGCCGGCCACGATTAAGTTGGAGCTGTGCAAACAGGGGAATCTTACTTACCCAGTTGATCGTCTCCAGGCCGTGCATGAAGAAGTCGATGGCTCCAATGATCATGGCCGTGCCCACAATGCTGGAGGTGAGTATGGTCACGTATTTGACACAGCACAGGGTGAGAACCGAGCAGATTACGGCGCCACCCACCACGGCCACGTATATTTCACGGTACTAAACGGAACCGGACAAAGGAAAATGAGAAGGATGAGCGATGGTGGATAATTACGCGCTGCACTTACCCCAAATTCGTTGTCCGGCATTGTGGCCACACAAACGGCCATCGCGGCACCGGAGAGCAGGGCTCCGGCAAAAGCACTGATCAGCACCGAAGCGACCGGATATGTGGAACCGAGTACGGCGCCCAGCAGTCCGGCCACAATGGCCAAAGCCGAGTCCGCCGGCTTGCCCAGGAATGTGATCTGAAAGTCCTGCAGTATGAATATCCCATTGGCGCCCACCATTAGTCCGCTCAGGAAGCCCACGGCCCGAAGGCAGCGGTAGCCGAGCAGGGCGTACACGATGCCGAATACGGCGAAAATGGCCCATAGTATGGCGGCCAGGGTATCCGGTGCGGTTGGGGTGCATGTCTGGTTCTCCAAGATGCCCTAATTACAATGCAAAAGGGAGAGAGAAATAGAGAGAGGGAGAGCGGTAAAAAGCACTGGCCTGTTCTGTACGTTGCTGTAATTCGATCAAGGACACGTGACACACATCGCCAGTGTCGGCCCCACTTACATATGTATGTATGTACGCGTCTGACTCATGCATGCAAAAGGTATGCTAATATTAAGGTAATGCATTCAAAAAAGTGTACTCTTTTTTTCACGTAGGTATTGCCGGTTTAAGCTGTGTGCGTTTGTGTGAAATTAAGACAGCGGATCCGAGTTGTCTTACTTTATTATGACTGTTATACCCTGTGCATGTATGCATGTACATACATATGTATTTATGTATTTATGTTTATGCGGACCACATTACCGCTTATGCAAAATGACTGTCAACACTGGAATACAAACAAAGCATAACGGTAACGCTCTCGTTACTCATCGCGATATCTCGTGAGGCATAAACGCAGCCTCTTGTTTTGCATAGCCAACACTTGTACTCTTTACAGTTAACACTTTGCATATTGCGCGACTTAACCTATAAAAAAATACCCAACGCATGCTTACGTACATACCTTTATCAGAAATGGCCAGTCCAGGGGACTGCCCATGGCATCATCATTGCCATAGTCGTGGCCATCGTAGACCACATCCGCCCCCACCCTCATTCCGGCGGCAAATGCGTTTTGGTTGGTTTGTTTTTTTTTTTTAAGAAATGCAAAACTGCTTGGACGCTGGACGTCGAGTACGGTAGCTGTGTAGAGTCCAGGCCAGCTATTTGTTGTTCACTCTGCCACGCATTCCAGCACTGAACCGTACATTGTACCACCACGCATCAGCCTCGCATCCCTCTCTCCTGCCACAACACTCCGCTTTGTGTGTCAAGCCTCTGCAACAAGCCTCAAAATAGGGCGGAGCACTCTCTTACCGTCCTCGCATCTCGAATCTCAATCGAATGACGACATCTTTGTTGCTTTCAACTTTTAACTGTTTGTCCGTGGCGACAGATCAACGGTTTGTTTTACCACTAAATTTTAAAATAGAAATGTTGCAATTTCATTATTTTGTGTACACATATTTGGAGCGGAGACGACGGCTGGTGGCTGGTGGTGCTGCGGTATGGACTTGTGCTGCTACAATCGGGGCCAAGACGAACGCGCTTGTGGTACAACAAAACACACTCCTGCGGCAACGGGGCGCATCAACAGAACAGCGACGCGAAACAGGGACGGATAGAGCGCGGCTAATGCGGGAGCACAGTCGGTTAGAGCAGGAACGATAGACGACGACTTGCGTAAACAAAACAACCCTTAAACAGCTGAAAGCCACTCGAAAAGCTTTAAGCTGAGGACGACCGACCCAAAGCTCTGTGCAGCAGGCAGGGACGGACTCCAATTGGCATCCACTTCAGACTGATCAATCAATTACCATTCATCTCCCCATCTGCCTCGACATGAAACAAAACTGGTTATTAAAGTTTCGATTATTTAGTGTTATACATATGTCATACATTTTTACTAGGACACATACATATACATAGATGCATGCATTGGGTTTGTTGTGGGGGTTATTGTAGATTTTGGAATGCGACTAAATGACGCTCCGGCATCGATTGGATTGGGTTTCTACGGAGCATGCAACGTTTCATAACAATTAACATTTCTTCTTCTCGCGTCTTTCATTAGGATTAGTATTACATATATCAATTTGTTGTATATAGGTGCGTGAACAATTCGGAACTCCCAATACACACAATGCAATAATAGTAGTAGCTATAATATAATACGCAGACTACAATTTGCTTGTGTTATCTAGTGTAACACCTCCAGAAAACATTAAGAAACGGTTCTGTGGCTCATGGATATCTTCGATTTTCGATTGCTTTGAGTTTAAGGCGAGCGGATGATGGCCTCGTAGGCGGCGAAAATGATGTTAGCCACCTCCACAGAGCGCGACTTGAGGCTGAGCGTGGCATCGGGATTGCCCGGCTGCAGCTTCAGCTCCAGCAGCACCCAGATGTTGTTCGTCAGCCTCAGCGACTGGTAGAGCATGTCTTGGCCCTCGACATTGCGTTTGGCAATGGTGAAGATGTTGTTGGTCGTCATCTTGGAGGCGATGCCGTCGGTGGTGCCGATGACGCCGCTCAGGCTGTACTGCAGCTCGTTGGCGGCCGGTATCTCCTTCCAGGTGTTGAGGAAGACCCGCTTGTCCAGCTGCCCGTCCTCAGCGAACAGCACATTGCCGTGCACCAGGCAGGCAAAGTAGAAGATGTCAATGTTGTTCTTCACCGCCACCTGAAGGTTGTTCAGCGGCTCCATGCGCTGGATGGGTCCGTTGGTGCCCAGGGCGAGGCTCACCTCGGCGCTCTGGTTGGGTGGCAAGGGTACCGCTTGCAGCGGGGAGGCTGGCGACAGGCCAAAGCTGTTCTTGTTCAGCTGGATGGCAAAGTTCGTCATCGGCTGCATGGCTTTGTTGGTGAGCGTCATGTCCATGAAGACTTCACCGTTGCGGCGGGAGAAAGTGCCCTGGATCTCCAGGCCCTTGCCCTTCTCAGCTGGCAGCCACGTGACTTTCGGGATTTGAACGCCCACAGAAAGGGAGGTGCCAGCCAGGCCAAAGATGTCGCCCAGCAGGCTGGAGGCGCCGCCCGGGGCTGGTTCAGCTGGTGGGCCACCCAGCAGTATGTCCAGGCCACCGCCTAGTAGATCCACATTGCTTGTAGCGGTTGGCGCGGCGGGCATGGCGGGGGCATTGATGTCCATAGACAGCAGATCCCCAATCAGCGATTCCTGGTTGGGTATGACCATGGCCTCCGACCCGGCTCCCGGCTCTTGCTGATCTCCTGCCCCGCTGCTTACGCCGGCTCCAGCCGTGCGGTTTGGCAGAGATTTACGTACGCCAGCTCCTCGTCCCTCCACAAAGGCCGTTGGTGGCTTGTGGTACACGCTGGCCAGCGAGCTGATATGACAGATGAGCTCGTCCAGCAGCGTCGGCTCCAGCAGATCCGTTTCCTCCGAGATGAGAGGCTTGTCCGCCAGCACAACTTCCTTGGCGGCGGCCGGGTCCGTGGAGAGAAGACGCCAGTAGATGAATCCACGGTCGCGCAAATCGGGATTGTCCGAATCCTGGGTGGCCAGCGAGAGGACGTGCTGCACCAGCTCTTGGGTATCCGATGGACGCTTAAGGAAGAGCTTCACCACAGCCGTGAGCAACTGCAGCTGTACTTGGGCATTCTCATCCTGAAAACAACCAAAACAAAGATTCAATTTAGGGATAGTTTTGCAAAGGGGAATAGGCTGTGTGTGAGTTTTTACCTGGAAGCCCTCGAGGAAGCTGTCGAGCAGCTCGTCTGCGTTATCAATGCGCTCGGCATACTCGCCAATGATCCAGACCATCGAGGCACGTGCCTCCGGCTCATCCAGGGTGTCCAGATTCTCGCACAAGGTGCTGATAATGCTCTCGTACTTATTGGGATACTTGCGGAAGATGTCTTTGATGACGACAATTGCCTCCTGCACCACATAGTTGACCTTCGTCTGGATGAGATCGAGCAGGGTAGAGACACAGCGCTCTGCCGATGGCTCCACCTTGATGGCACAACGACCGATGGCGCGCACCGCCTTGCGCACAAAATCGACATCCACCTCGGTGGCGTACTCCTTCAGTTCGCTGAGCACCTGGGCAATGTTGCTCTGGTTGGCCAGACGAATCATAATGTCCAATTTCTCCAGCTTCACGTAGATGGGATCGTTGTACTTCACAAAGAACACCTTCATTTCGTGCTTGAGGATGTCGGGACGCTTCTGGACAATAAGGTTGATGTTGCGAAGGGCCACGTATTGGACCTCTGGCTCCGAGGAAAGCAGGGTCACCAGGGGCGGGGCCAGCTTCTTGGTGAGCGTGGCACAGAAGTCACTGTCGCTGGACAGCATCTCGAGAAGCTTCATCAGAACCTTGACGGCACTGAGCACCACGGCAGCGTTGGCATGGGCCAAACGAGGCGTGATTCGCTCACAGATCGACTGCGCCTCGCGCTCGTCTTTGGGGCTGTAGTTGGCCAGGGAGTCCAGGATGAACACCTGACCCCACTCTGTGCACTCGTTGAGGGCCGTCAGCAGCTTGTTGATGGTCACTGAGTTCATCTCTACCAGCGGCTGTCCCGACTGGCTGGCCTCGTTGATTTCGCTGAGGGCAGCCACCGCATTGGCCACGACCATCGGATTGGAGTCGGACAGCAGGTCCTTCAGCTGGTCGAGGAAGCCCTGGTCCTCCACCATGGTGGCCGATATGTCGTACAGCTTAGCCACGCACACTGCCGCCGTTTTGCGCACATAGGGATCTTCATCCTTCAGACACTTGCGCAGCGGCTCGCACAGATACTCGGTTATCTTGTCCACCCGTATGCAACCCATCGTGCGCACGGCCAGGGCACGGATCAGCGGATTGGAGTCCTCGCAGTCCTTCACAAACGTATTCACTGCCATGATGGCCATGTCCGGCTGCGACTTGGCGTAGTTCATCAGATACAAGTAGACCAGCTTCTTAAGCTCCAGATTGTCGGTCTGCATGCAGTTAACGACATCGGGAAAGAGGGCGGAAACATCCTTGCCGACGGTCATGCTGGCAATCACCTTCTTCACTGCCTCCTTCTTCTTCTCCTTCTTGTCATTGTTCAGCTCGGACTTGAGCTCGAAGATTTCGCCCTTTTTGGTAGTTGTGAAATACTTGGAATCGGTCATCTTGTCAGCTCTGCTCTACGGACTAGGTAGATCTTTCTGCGGGATATAAAGAAGAAATCGTGCGTTAAACTAAATAAGAGAGCTACTGACAAAATAGGGTATTATTGATTGCGGCGGCATTTCCTTCCCTCTAGGGGCGTAGCAGGCGCACATACACATACCAGCACACCCACAGACAGATACAGAGCTTGAACACGTCTCAAATCAAAGCTGATTTTCGAATTCAACATAAACCCTATTTAACACGTCCACATACAAGCCCTGTTCTGAGACCTGTATATTCCTCTATCTATTACAATATTTTCTGAGTTAACACCGTACATTACCTGTAAAACTAGCTTTTTATCGGGCAAAAAAATGTATTGTTTGCTTTTTTTCTTTGCTCGGCAGTGTGACCGCGGATTGGTCGAAAAGATGTACGGTCTGACTCTCAGATATATATCGTATGTGCTGCAAGGAATGATAAGACTCATCGCTGGGAAGGCCGCCCACCAAAGCAAAAAAAACTGGATAACCTTCTGAAGATTGATCGGGAAATGCTTGAAGTCCAGAAATTACAGGATGAGCACCAGGAAACAAAATTAATATTACAAATTCAAATTCGGAAATATTGAGCAGTCCATCGATAGTGAGCCACAAATAAATAGTCGATCTATCGATGGTTTTTCAGCTATATTGTTTACATCATTTTTGGTTTCGCGATTTGAATATTATTGGGTTTCCATTCCATCCTGATTTGAAAGACAAAAACACCATGTCGTTGGCCACTGTACACTCGACGCGCCAGCGGATGCCACTTCTGCTGAGGACACCAATGTGCCACCTCAGTTCCTCCGCGACTGTTGCCTCCCAACGAACAGGTCCGCAGCTGTTGAGCCCCGACGACTATGCGGCCCTTCTGTCGACAGAGCAGCAAGAGCGATGCATGAAGAAGATGCGCAATCTGCCGGCCTTTCCCCGACCTAAATCCTTGACACCCAATATGCGCGAAAAGCTGTCGGCCTCCGTGCTCATAGCTCTTTGCCAGGAACGGGGCACGTAAGTGGCGGCACAGACGTGTGTATGTACTCGGTCGGAAGAGGTGGCTCCAACTACGTTTGCCGTTCTCTTACTCCTTTCAGCGACGAGATCTCGCTGCTTTATACACGCCGCTCCCGGCACTTGCGTAGTCACAGCTTCCAGATCTCCTTTCCGGGCGGTAAGCGGGACGAGAGCGACGCGAGCTATGTGGACTGTGCCCTGCGCGAGACTGAAGAGGAAATTGGGCTCTCTCGCGATCGCATTCAGGTGTGGGGGGAAGCAAAGCCCCTATATTTGCCCCGAACCTCTGCCATTGTGCCTGTGGTCGGCGTTGTGCCCGACTTTCACATGTCGGAGCTGCGTCTGAACTGGGAAGAGGTGGAGGAAGTATTCAGCATACCGCTGAACGCATTGATGGCACCCAAGGCAGCGCGGCACACGCAATTTCGTAGCGGCTACAGTGGCCCCGTCTTCGTGGTTGATCACTACCGCATCTGGGGCATCACTGGCTACCTGACCCACGTCTTCCTGCACTGTCTGCTGCCCCCGAGCCTGCTGCCCGAGTCCCTCAAGACGAATATCAAATTTGTGCGTCCCTTCAAAATTCCCCCAAAACCAGGGCATCATCATTCGGACCCATCAATGGCTAGCTAGTTGGGAACGGAACCCGGACTAGGGCTTCCACTCAATTGAAATTGAATTGGTTGAACCCCGAAATGGCTTAGACACTGGTGACTGTTTCGATTAAATCAATCATCCGCCAAAAAGCTCGTGTTCTCTTCTGTTTCTTGTTATGTACAGACTTGTTTGTAAAATTTAATAAAACTGTTGTTGATTTTTACATTATAAGCGAAATAGCCCTTACTCTATTTCAACTTTGTCTGCAATAACACTCGAATATGTACCTAGATGACGCAAACGTCCAATATCTAAGACTCTTGGCAGCTTCTCATCCACTTGGCTAAGAAATTTGTACTGGTACTCCGACCTTATTCACGTACTGAACACTAGACAAAATCAAAACGTTAGCACTCTGTGTGCACAATCCGTTGCGTTCTCTGGTTCCTGATGCGGCTGGGACGCCGGTGGACGTGCAGGTACCGCTTAGAGGAAGGCCCTCTCCTTTGGACAGCAGAAACAGGATATTGATTGAGCGGATCTACTTGGGGACTGGGGCTTCTCCAGCCTCCAGGGTTATTTAGTAAAATTGATTACATAAAAATAACACCATTTTGATTTTGTCTTTTTGTGTTTCGTTTTTTTTTGTTTTTTTTTTATTTGTAATTTTCTCTTAAATACAAAAAATACTCATTTCCTCTTTTCATTTGCCTTTTGTTTTTTTTTTTTTATGTTATAAAATATTAAAATACAAGTTAAAAGCGAACAAAATGGCAACGGGCGCCAGGGAGCAAGAAACAAACAAAAAAATAATAATCAAAAAATCATAATTTAGGCGGAAAAAATGCACATTTTTTTCTCCATTTCACACACAAAAAAAAATTTTAATTGAAAAGCTCCTTGCTGAATACAAAGTTTAAAGTAAAATCAAATAATAAAAAAAATATTTGTAAATATATGGGCCAAGACCGGGTGGGGGTGGTAGTGGTAGTGGCCTATACAATGCCATTGGATAAGCCATTAATTGCGTATCGAGCTATCGTATAATATATGTATATGTATGGATATTTGCATGTCAAACACAAATATGGAGTTCATTAATTAATTAAACAAAAATACACCGCCGCAGACGGCTGGATGGTGTTTGAATCAAGCATAGCTGAAGAAAGGCAACGCGGCTGCTAAAGAACACTTGTTATGATTTTGCTATTTACTCTCTATACACGAGTATTGGTGTATAGGTGTGTTGTATATATATGTATGTATAGTTGTAGTTGTAGTATACAATAATTTATAAGACCTGGTTGTCGCTACATTCGGGTGCACGTTTGCACATCGGGGGTTTAGTTGTGAAGTTGTCAAAAATATGAATTATTTGTTTTGTATACATATGATGTATATTTGGGGGCTGCTACTGCTACTGCTGCTGCGCTGCGTGTGCTGCTTTTTATAGGAAATTTACTCCGATATATCAATTGGAATGGATGTGGTAAACGTGGGCGTCTCCAGCTCCTCGTGCTTCTTCATTTTGAGACTCTGCGCGAAGGCGAGTTGAATCAGTAAACATAAATAAATCATAAATAGAGCAAACCCACCTGTTGCAGCTTATAGTGATTGATAATGTCCTGGTCGGCCGGGCACGATTGTGTAAAGGCATCCAGCTGATACATGTGGTACATGTAACGCCACAGCGCTGTCAAGTGCGTCTGTGCGGAAGAAGGAGAGGAGATCATTAGGACTACTTAGTGTTTCGTTTCGTTTTGCACTTACTGGTATCTCAAACTCCACAAAGTATTTGCCAGCCACACGGATGTGCTGGAGACGGGGCATCAGCTCACAGTCGAAGCAGCACATGGTGTCGCCCGTAAGGAAGCGTGTATTGCGATTGGCCAAATGGTCGTTGATCTTCTTGAGGTGCGACAAGAGGGCATTGTTCTTGGCATCGTCCTTCTTCACCAGCATCAGCTTCAACTTCACATACAGGTTCTCGATCAGAGTGGCCACCTCCTTGTCCTGCACGAACAGATTGTAGCCGCCGGGTATATTCTTCATAATGTGACGCTCGATCTTCTCGTTCTCCAGTATGGCTAGGCCGCTGTCAATCAGGATGGGCGGATGCGTCGCCTCGAAATTGGTGCGGAAATCTGGCGGCGGCTTCTGCATGTCCACTGTGGTCACCTTCAGGCTGATTGTCTTTAGCTCGGCCAGCAGATAAAGGTCCATGAAGTACTCCTGACAGAACAGGCAGGCACCCTTGCGGCGTCCATCGATGGTGGAGGCCTGTGCAAAATGAGAAAATGGAAAACACACAACAATTAACAATTAGTTAATGTGGGTCAAATGTTTTTCGTGGCAATCAGCTGTCTGCCTAATGGGAATTTAGCTTGCATAATGATGGGGTCGGTCGGTGGCTTCGCGTGCCGCCAATTACCGATAAATAAATCAAATAAAGTTTCCAGCCCAAATGAAACAACATAATTTCAGTCATGTGACATCATCACATCATGATCAGAGCTCTGACACTGGCAGAATGAGTAATTGGAGGCGGCTCTTCTTCGCCTTCGACTTTGCTTTCGTCCGAATCGGGCAGGAAGTGGAGGTGGGCCCGAGCCTAGAGCCAGAGCCTTGTTCTTGATGCACTGCCAAGGCCAGCAGCGGCCACACATGTACATCCAAATGACGACGATGACATCATCATCACATCAGATGGCAATGTGCGCGCGAGAGGTTTACTTGTTGATTTCCACTGCCTTTCCCGTTGTTGCTGTTGCCCGTTGCCGTTGCCCGTTGCCTTTGCCGTTTACTGTCGACAGCCGGCTTAACTTCAATGGCAATCAATGTGTGCGTTAGATAAGCATTCAGCATTCCTGTTTGCCTTTTACACAGCAGTTGATTGGAGAACAATACCCCCGCCACAACGGAGCAAACGAAAAGCTCTGGAAGCCCCGCCTACATGGCTATTGAATCCTCTCCAGCATCCGATTAAAAGAAAGCCCGCTATCGATAATTGGGAACGCGTTAGGCTCGCTCCGACAAATACTTAACGCCTGAATTCCCAAACAATTAAATTATAATTCCTGATATCTAGTTAATTAGCGTTTGCCCTGTAAGTTAATGGCTTAATAGGCCTCAACCCACATGGCCCCCGGCCCCACAGCCCCCTCCCCCCCAGCAGCATAATCAACCGCAACAACAAAACAATGGCGCTGTGGGAGCGCAGCAAGAAGTGGGTTTTTCGTATCAATTTCGCTTTGGTGCTTAAACGGTGCTTATTTTTCATTATTGCTTCTTATATATTTTTTTTTGTTTTGTTATACACCAACAAAGCAGAGTAGAGTATGTTATTAACTGTGCTTGCTGGATGCGATACACACGCTTCCCCATCCATCGGGAATGTACCGAATGACCCGGATTACATGCGGGGCATTTATTTGCTGTATCTTATTTTTAGCCTCATTTGCCATTTGCTGTGGCTTTGGCTTTGGCTTTGCTTTGCTCTCCATCAGTGTTCGCAATATGAATTGCAAAAATCGCAAATTGTACAATAAATGTGTGGCAACGCCAAAGGTCAGTCAGTCAGTCAGCCAGTCAGTCAGACAATCGGGCAATCTTGCGGGGTGCTGCTGCCTCTGCTGCAATTTGACGCTTTCAAAATAGAAATGACGAGAGAGAAGAGACGGCACGGCACGGCAGCAGAAAAACAACACCAAAAGTAGTTAGCAAATGTCAAGTGCCATTCACATGCACACACATGCACATCCACATCCACACATGCATATGTACATATATGGCACTTCTGGCTAATAAAATCCACACACATACACACACACACACACACACACACAACCGTACCTCTTGCCAATAAAAACTGTAGATTTTTGAACAAATTTTTCGTTGGAAATACATAATTTATGAATGTGTGTGTGTGTGTGTGCTGCCAATCATACATATGTATGTGTAGGTTCCACATGCAGTTGAGGTCCAAATAATAGTAACTGTGCAGCAACCATCTCAACAGGAAGAGCTTACATTCCACTACAAACAATTCAAACAATTTCCCGGAATAGGAATAGAGGGTAAACCCGATGAGAGAGATAAGATTTATACCCGATACCATAGGTCTCCAGGCTATAAATTTGTCCCAGAGAAACTTTTGATGATGGACAGGCCATCTTCTCTGCTTGATATTGTGAATAAAGCCCACACCGATACTATCTCTATATTTCTCAAGAATTGCCACATATTAAATGCTATCTTAACAGCTTACGATATGGTCTAAGGTCTAGTTGCTCGCTACTCTATTCCGACATTAAATTGTATCATCCCGACTGTCGATTGAGACATTCCAAATCAGCAAGGAAGGGTTTATGTCTCCGTCTCTTGTCTATCGAGCACATTCCCATTATATTGGTTTGCCGGCAGTTATTCCGTTTCTTTCAATTGTAAATTTGTGGAGCGATAAGATAAACCCCAAAGCAAAAAAAAAAAAAAAAAAAAAAAAAAATACAAAACTAAAGTAAACTCAAATAAAATACAAACAGCAACAACAAATCATAAATAAAAACGAAATTAAATAGTTGTTGGCGGCATCGGGCATCGGGCACCGGGCACCCCGTCTGCCTCTGCGTGGCTTTATTTTTGGAACCGGTTCGCCGACAGCTGCAGAACGCAATCATTCCGTTTTCAGATGATGACGATCCTCATGGGGATGGAAGTGCGAATGGGAGTGGGGACTGGGACTGGGACTGAGGGGGGCATAAATACATACATACATATGTCAGCCTTGAGGAGAGCTTCTTCACATGCCACAACGGGCGATTGTACCGATTTCACCGATTCTTTTTGGGCCACATACAAGCACATGTGGCAGATATGTATGTACATATGTACATATATTTGATATCTTATCAAGCACGGGCGGAAGCCTCCGTGATGAAGTAATGGCCAAAAAAAATACAAACAAAATATAATCAACACTAAGTGACGAGCCCAGGGGTGAACGGGGAACGGGGGTGGTGGGTGCATGGCTGATATTTGGTTGGGTGTGCTACAAACGTGAGCTTCACACTTGCATACTCCACCTTCCGCCCACAAATTGTTAATGGGCTAATCGGTCTCCCCACCCGCTTCTCTCTGGCCGGTAATCAATTTGGAGAATTTATTTCAGAACATTCCAGAAACGCAAGGCGTCCAAGTAATTGATTTAAACAAAATAATTCACGAGGCAACAGACCACAGAAAATATTGATTTGGCGGGACCGCAACGTTTACTCCCTCGAATATCGATCGTTTGATTAGTTTAATCAATATCTAATTAGCCTACAATTAAGTTTCACTTAAACGAAATCGAACATAATTTATAAATGCCAGCTCTCCATCTTTGGAGACATATGTAGTAGACATTGTAATAGAGAGATACCCTCCCGCAAGGGTATAACAATAACAGTCGTTTGTCAATGAAATCCACACGCCATCCACAATTGCAAAAAGAAACAGATCAACTGTCAATGGGTGGCGGGGAAGCGGGACCTATGAAGGCGGAGTGAGGAGAAGCAATCTGTGAGGGTGGAAGTGGTGGTGGCGGAGAAGCAGAAGCAACAACAGTTAAGGCGAGGGCGGAGTAGGAGGAGACGATGTAAACATTTGCGTGTTTTCTGCATGCATATGCATGTGTGTGTGTGTGTGTGTGTGTACATTTACTGACAGCACGTGGAGGCGTGAGGAAGACAACAAATCAGTTGGTTCAACTGTCATCTCAGCATGCACACACCCACACCCCCCCCCCCCCCCACACACACACACACACATTCGATTGGGTACCACATACAGTTGTGGCCAAAATTCTAGGCCAGTTCTAGAACGTTTTGCCTCAAATTAGCAACAGCTCATTCATGGAGATTTATTTTGTTATTATATCTTTGCAAATAAACATATGTATGTATGTATGAAATTTGCTTTGGTAGATTTCTTAATAGTTTGTATTGACCTCCGCTGTATATGGGATGCGTGCTGCAGCTTCAGTTTCTCTCTTCGCTTTAAGTGGCAACAAAGAAGCGCATTTTCCTCAACATAGACAATTGTTGGCGTTGTAAAAGGGCCCCTCAACGAAAATGGCCTTAAATTAGTTTAAGTGGATCGTGAAAACATACATACATACACACATACTATGTATGAAAGGATCGTTTCAAATCGGAATCGTTTAGGAAAGGGAAATACATACATACATATGTACGTATTTATTTTTCTTTTGTTTTGATTCGATGCCAATTTGGGGCATCTCTTGAGATCTCGCGTGGGCGATGACTCCACTCCGACTTCTGCACGAGGAGGCTTTGCCTTTGCCTTTGGCTTTGGCTTTGGCGCGAAGAGGAGGGAGGCGGAAAAGTGCACACGAGAAAAACCTGTTTAGCGTTCAATGATTGTTTTGTTAGCTGCTTTCCCTGCTCACCGCACCGCGCTTTGTCCCTCTGTGGAAACAACAAAACCATTTGTGTTTGTTTGTTGCCTGCACGCGCGGAACAGAGAGGCATGCCACCATCTACCATCAACCCATCTACTCAGCTAGCTCAGCTCAGCTCCGACTTCCACTGCTTTCCTTCCCGCTCTGAAATTGAACTTTCACTTTTATTTTTTGCTGTAAATGGAAATGGTTTTTCCATGTGCCAATGCGCTTTTCGTGTTGGTTATGTCAAAGATGCTTCTCGGCTGCTCGCTGGAAAAGTGCTGGTCCTCCCCTCTAGTCCACAGTCAACAGGTGCGCGCCTCATATCCACTTTCTCTGGCAACAGGAAAAGGGAGTGGGCTATTGCTCATTGCATTGGGATTGCGATTGGTATTGGTATTGGGGCAGGAAATGTGACTGCGACTGGGCCTGGAACTAGGGCTGGGTTTCGGACCTGGCGGAGAATTAGTCATGCACTATAAGACTTTCCGAGAGGTGCGGCCCCGTGGCGTGGGATGGCCTGATGGATGGTTGTTTTTGGTTGGTTGGAGGAGCAGCCGGCAGAGGCAGAAGAGGGCTTACCAATAGAATCAACAATCCAAAGTGTGTTCCGAAAACAATCACAAATTACTTTGGCAAATAACGCGGGCCCATGGGCCATGATGCGACGGCAAGGCATGCATGACGTATGCCCCCAAGAAATTTAGAAATCAGTCAAAGATAAAAGGAAGCCAAGCGGTGGAGACTTGTGTCAGCATTTTGTTAAGCAATTGGCGCAAATGGGAAGTATGATTAAGAGTTTTTCAAGAAGGAGATAAGAATAGAACCGCACAGAAATACGTTACGATCCACACTTACACGCATACACTAATACACAGGCCAGACCATGGTGTATGTGTGTGTGCTGATGATAGGGAGAGAAGGAAACCGGTTTTGGCGATGCTTAGAAACCACAAAAAACAACACATAAAAGGGGGGGCGTGCAAGAGATGGCTGATGATAAAGGGGGAGAAGCTCTGGCTCTGGCTCTGGGCTCTGACCAAAAGGCAAATAAAACCCAAAAGAAGAAATGAAATGGGACATAATGAATATACAATTCTGTTTCATGTGACACACACACGCTCACTCGGCAGAAGAGCAGAGGGGGAAACATAAGTAGCAGAAACAGCATTTCCAAGGTGTATTTATTCAACGTGACGCATTTCCAAAGAGCACTCGTACAATAGTTTACCCATTTTGCTTTATATTGTATTAGCCGCGTCCCACAAGGAGTGCGAGACATAGTTGGGCAAAAAAAAAAAAAACATACTTGGTGGGGGGAAGAGCGGGGACTTCATCACCTCATTCAAATATAATACACCTTGACACACCGTTCTTTTTGTCTTTGTGCTTTTTGCATTTATGCTGGCGTAGACGCGACGCCGACGCTGCTGCTGCTGCCGCTGACAGCGCTGCATTTTCACTTTGTGGCATGGAAATGAAAATCCAACCCAGCTAAACACATACACATACACATGAGTGCATGACATGCAAATATGACCAAAGGAAAACCCACCTTGATGATCAGTTCTATCTCGGGAACATCGAATTTGCTGCTGCCGTTTGTCGTCTCCTGCTGCGACTGCGGCTCGACGTCGGCGGCGGACATGGTTGGCTCCTTATTCTTCTCTTTTGCAGCGTTTTGTGGAAAGGTTTATCCGCGTGACGGGGTGCGTACGTGTGTGTGTTTTTCCTTTTCGCTCTTGTTGTGCTAATTTTTATATTTGCTAATATCTGTACACAGACACACAATCACAGAATACACAGTCACCGCAGCAAAGTAAAATATATAATTGCTGAAAGTTTATCTCGCACTCGGTGTATGTTTTGTGTCAAAGTCAAAAAAAAAATTGGTGCGCACCAGTTTTGCGACCACATTTATCGATAGACCCTCAAAAATATAACAAAATATACCGTCTCATTATGAAAATATACCGTAAATATACTGACGAACTCATGTTCTGTTTTACATATTCCTCAATTTTGATATTCTGTCGAATAAAACCCTTTGCTTTGCCCATATAATTTTAGGCCATTGATGAATAAATTCTCTACAAGATTGGCTATTTTTAAGTACTCCCATTTTAACTGCAGCAAGGTCTTAACAAAAAAGGTCAACAAAAAACAGTGGCAACGTAAGTGGGTATGGAATGCGTCGTAAGTGAGTATGAAATGTCACATCAACCAGAGTATGGGCATGTGGATACCCTATTTCGTTAAAATTAGACGAAGATCCTGTTAGTCAAAATTATCTCAAATTGATATGTTTTAGACATATTCATGAATATGAATGGTATCTTGCATTTATACATCTCGATCCTGATACCTATTCTTGATCTCCGTAAGAATACAATAAACTGCAAAATATCGTTGTGATATTTAAAAAAGACACTAAGTTGTTGTTGCCTTTGGAGCCTGGGATGACAAACATATTCTCAATTCTATAATATCCTTTCCCCTAGGGTATAAAAATTAGTGTTGCCGCAACTTTTGTGCATGGAATGGGGCTCATTGTCGTCCTGTTTCAGGAATCGCCGGCATAACTATCGATAGATATTCTTGGCGCGTAAATGCAGCTCTGATTTTGCCACCAAGTGGCATCGCCGTCCATCAAATTTTGTTAATATTCTCATTGCCGGCGCACGCCGCCTTTTTGCATTTTCTGTTGATTTTGTTCAAATTGTAAGAGCGCAAGAACATGGAACTTGGGGACCTTCTGCAGCAGGCCCAGTCCCTCACAAATGACACCAGAATGGACGACGACATGCCGCGCGTAAATCGCACCATTTCACAAGTATTGCAGGCCACACAGGAACTCCACTCCCGTGCGACCCTCACAGGAACCCACGATCTGAAGGCGTAAGAGTCACACAAATAGTGTTCAATAGAAAGCACACTCAGGCAATCCACATTTTCCATTTTCCCCCAGGCACATGCTGCTGGGCTCCAAGGGCGTGGATCTGCCGAAGCTGTCGCAGAAGCTCGAGACGCTAAGTGCGCGGAAGACCTTCGAGCCTCTGGACCCTGTCTCGGACACCGATGTGTATGCCTTTCTGAAAAACGAGCGCGAGAACGCCATACTTTCCGTAATTGATGAGACCAATCGCGGGGTAAGTCATGGGCACAACCACACACATTTGGGGATTTGTTGTATTTTTCATGGCTTTGATCTACAATTGGCAGATTTTCGAGTCAGTGGAGAAGCATAAGTGGCGCCGCATTTATGCCGAGTGGGGGGAGGAGAAGGAGTCCCTGCTGAATGCCCTGATTGGGCCCAAACAAAACGAGTTTCCCGATGTTCGGCGTCAGACGGTGTTCACAACCCTGGCGGAAACTCCAATGCCCCGTTCTCGTCTCAATCGCACCGAGGAACTGTATGCCCAGGAAATAGCCTTGTACAATCAGTCACAAATCCAGAGGGGCCATCGCCCGAACCTTCTGGCAACGTTCGCCAATCTGGCGGCGGAGAAGTTCGATAACCAGCTCGTGTCCGAAATGTGGAGTGTGCTGCAGTTCATGGCCGACAATGCGCCGCCCTCACGCACGGCAGATGCCATCAAGTCGCGCCTGGCCACCCAGAAGTTCGTCCAGCAGGCGCGTACCTACCTGGAGCGACGCTACAAACAGTACATAAACACCGTCATCTGGGAGAATCCTTTGCAGGCCCAGCGCGGTGGCATTCCGGACGTCTATAGCTCGGTCAACTCCTTTGTGAGCATCAATTTCTCGGTGCCGGCCACTGTGGTCGGCCTGCTGGATGTCTATAACAGCCTGCCACTGTGGGCCCTGGTCTACTACAGTCTGCGTTGCGGGGATCTGGGTGCGGCCGTCCGGTATCTCAAGGAAAGTGGCGTCTGCTACGATCTCTCCCGCCTATTGTCAATGATGAAGGAGGGCACCAAGGGGGAGCAGCATTCCCGGCTCGAGGCTGCCCTCAAGCTGGAGTACAACAGTAAATTGCGCAGCTGCACTGATCCCTACAAGAAAGCGGTAGGTCCATCCATTAATCCCATTCAATATCCTCCTTATCTGGACCAACCTCTTATCGTTTTTCGGGCTGCAGGTGTTTGCCTATGTTCTGGCATGCGATCCACACAATTCGCATGCGGAACTGATGCGCAGCATCGACGACTTCCTGTGGATGCAGCTCTCCATCCTACGGCAGCAGGACGATCGCGAGTACAACGTCGAACAGCTCACCTACAGTGGTCTGCAGAGCCTCATCCTGGAAAAGTACGGCGAGAACTACTTCAATGCACGCGAAAAAGCGCCGCTCTACTTCAGCGTACTCGTCCTCACGGGCCAATTTGAGTCCGCGATCGAGTTTCTGGCCCGCACCGAGGACAATCGTGCGCATGCCGTGCACATGGCCATTGCCCTGAACGAGATACACATGCTGGGCACACCGAGCTCCATGCATCATCCGCTGATTAGCGTCAATCCCGAGGATCCGGCGCCCATGAAGCGCCTGAATCTGATCCGCATGCTGGTGACCTATGCCAAGTGCTTTGAGATAACCAACACCAGCGAGGCGCTGCAGTACTACTTTCTGTTGCGCCACTTCAAGGACGACAACGGCCGCAGTCTGATGCTCAGCTGTGTCAGCGATCTGCTCGTCGAGAACTGTGATCAGCAAATGATTGATCTGATCTTTGGCAATGAAGACGATGAGTCCGGCCAGACGTAAGTGGGATTTGCTATATGGAACAGACTCTTCTGGGAATCCGTTTCTGAGACGCGTTTTGCTTTTGCTTTTCAGCGGCATCTTTGCCCAGTTCCACACAATGGACTTTGACAAGTATATGCTGGCTGGGATGGTGGGCGATGAGCTGACCTATCGCAGCAATTTCGAGACGGCAATCAGGCTGTACTTCATTGGCGGCCAGCTGGACAAGGTGATGCGTTTGGTGTGCTCTCTGCTCTCGCAGATGGTCCATCAGCCCCCGACAGAGTCCAGTATGCGGACACGATTGCGCCGGATTATCATTCACCTGGAAGATCTGCGATCCGTGCAGCGAGTGGACGTGGAGCCGCATGTCCTGGCCACATACACAATGCTGACGCAGCTGCTCGTCTTCTTCGATCATTACCACAAAAATGAGTCGCAGCAGGCCAGCGAGGTGCTGGCCAATTTCCGGATAACGCCCAACGACTGCTCGGAGGTGGACGAGTGTGTGGCCAATCTGAAGAGCCTCTGTCCGGAGGTCACCAAGGTCCTGCCCGACATACTGCTGGCCGCCATGGATCTCATTTACGAGGAGTACATGAAAATAAAGGGAAATGGTGGCAGCAGGTCTTCCTTTGATAGCCGCGAGAGCACCCAGACCGATGACTGGAAGAACGAGAACAAGGAGGGCTCTCTGCGCCATCTGCGCATGAAGGCCAAGGCCCTCACGAATATGGCTGCCACGGTGACGTACCAAATGCCCACGGCCACTAATAAGCGTCTCGTCCAGCTGGAGATACTCATGCATTAGGAAAGAAACGACACAACTCTTGAGATGGATATCCTTTCGTATAAATGCATGTGTTTTTCTCTCATTTTGTTTAAGATAATATTTGAAATTGGAATAATTTGTTCGCGTGGATAGTGTGATAGTTCTTTCTCAGTCAGTAGTTGGATGCGTAGTGGGCGCAGGACTATGCAGGAGGATGCAGGATGTGCGCCTAACCCATATACTGATAGGAGGCACACACTGGCTCCTGGTGGCGCGTGTGCGGCGATGATTGCAGGGCCAGACGTTGCAGGTGACAGCCTCGACATAGGAGACGCCCATCCAAAGGATAGCAGCGCTTGTCCGGCTCATCTGTCAGCTGCATGCCGCACTCCTCGCATATGTAGCAGTCCACATGGAAGTCCTTGTCCATGGACACCACACGTACGGTCTCATCGGTGCCCTCAACGGGTGTGATGCCTGGGATAGAACAGAAAGAGTATAAAAAGCACTCTCTACAAGTCGAGAAGTCTTGGAGCATACCTTTGCCACAGCTGGCGCATTTGGGAGCAAACATTCGATGGTAATCGTTGACGCAGTATATCTTGTGATCCACATCCACGGTGAAGGGCACACCGTCCAGGCACTCGTTGCATACGCAGCAACGGAAGCAGCCCGGGTGATAGGACTTACCCATTGCCTGCAGGATCTGCAAGAAAGGGATTCCAGTGTTACGGTGTGGTGTGCTGTGGTGTGTTGTTTGTGGCATATACGAACCATTTCCATGATCAAATGCCCGCAAATAGCGCACTTTTCCGCTGTCTGCTGGAAGCCCGAATACTGCAGAAATGAATTGTTAAGGAGAGTCAGTGGTATACATGGGATGGAAAGGAAATGGGATTGGGAGATGGGGATCCCTACCATGTAATCCTCCTCGCAGTATACCCGTCCGTGCACATTGTAGAAGGCTTTGCCACGCAGCGCCCTGCCGCAGGAGCAGCAGATGAAGCAATTGGTGTGATAGAGATTACCCATGGCCTGGCAGGCCTGTCCGGCACCCTTTACCTTCTCCCCGCACGTATGACAAATGCCTAGAGGGGGGAAAGGGAGACGGTAACGGTATGGGGGATCTATTTCAGGCATTAAATATCTTTCGAAATACATACCAAAGTACTCGCCATGCTCCTCACTTTGCTCAATCTCCTCCTCCAGCTGGCGGGTGAGCTCCTCGATCTTGCGCTGCGCCTCTGTCGGACCAGCCGGACGCGGCGGAGTCACGCTGTACGGCAGCAGATTCTTGGTTAGACCTGTTTCCGGTTTAAAGACAAGTCCAAGGATTAGTTCTAGCTTTCGCTTCTCTCTTTCTATCTCTCTCTCCCTGTCCGTCTCGTGGGTCTCTTGCTCAAACGGTCCACATCCACTGAGGGAGGGACTGTGCCTGGGGAATCGATTGAGGTAAAGGACGAGACGACTACTTGGCCACAAGAACCGGTCGGCAACCGTTTGGTGCCAAGAGCGAACCGGTTTATGATTTGAAACCCAACCCAACCCCAGAGACTCGGTTCCTACCTTTTCTGGGTCGCAAAGCGGCATTAACCGCTGAGTGGAAAGCATTTTAGTATGGGGGTAGAATGCAAAGGATATTAGTCTGTTTCGAATGGAACGAGAGATCCATTCTAGGGGGGACGGGGACCCATACCTGTGCTGCCCTGCGAGGGCGTGGGTGATGTGGCCACCGCCAAGGGTGCTGACATCGCTATGGGCGTAGCTCGCAGCGATGATATTGCTGTGGATGACGCCGCTGCTGGTGTCTCCTGGACTGCTCGTTGTGGCATAGCACCTGCAGCCGGTGCTGCTCTGCCTGCCACCACGCTGCCTGCGCCCAACGGGCCTGTATTGCGATGCAGATTGGCCGTCATGCACACGTAGTCCGAGCTATTGATGTCCTCAATGTAGTTGGGATTCACCGACACATTGATGCCAGCCCCATGGCCGCCGCCAGCTGGCGCCTGTGGTGGCGGTGGCATGTGCTGCTTGATGGGTGTGTGCTGCTGCAGCTTGGACACGGACATCGGCAGGGGTGACGGCGACGAGGGCGGCACGGGACTCAGGTGGCTGGGCAGCGACAGATTCCTATAGCGCTGGGTCGGCGAGCCCAGCGTGGCAGTGGGATGTTGCGTGTTGTTTGTGCTTATGCTGCGCTGGTGCATTGGCGACGAGAGCAGCGCGTTGAGATCCAGACCAGAGGACGCGCCGGAGGAGGCCACATTGCCCGGCATTTCCTGGTACATGGTGGCCGTGGCCGGAGAGGCCTGCGGCTGGGCACGCTGCCCGGAATGGGGTATGATGTTCTCGTATATGGGCGCCACCACCTCCTCCAGAGGTTCGCGTAGGTGGCCTCCGCTCGCAGCCACCCCCACTGCCACTGTCTCGGGCACAGGCGTGTGGGCAAACCTCCCACCGCCAATAGGCTGCATCAGCAGGTAGTCGTTCAGCATGGCGCTCTGCCGGCTGCCGGGGCTCTGCGGCTGGGCGCGCTTGTGGTTCGAGTCGAATTGTCCGTAGAATTCGAGGTTCTCGTACACGGGCGAGTGCTTCTGCGGTGCGATGCGCTGGCCCAGCACCTGTGCGGTGGGCGCATAGATTTGTGGGCTACCACCCCCATTGTTGATCAGCTGCTCGACGGGCTTGGGCGTGGCGTATTTGGAGGCGGCTATAATATTGCCGCGCTCGTACAGCTTGTAGTCGTGTGCCTGCTGTTGCTGTTGCTGCTGCTGCTGCTGCTGCTGGTGGTGGTGATGCATCTGCTGCTGACCATCGTGGATGAAGTTCTCGATGGCCCCTGGCGAGCGTTGGTAGCCACGCATGCCACCGCCACCCCCACCCCCACCGCCACCTGACCCGATGTGAAGACGCTGCATGAGCGTTTCGTAGTCGGACTCCGTGGAGGCGGCGCTGGTGGCATTTCGTTGCGTTCTCTGGGTGGTCATTATCTTCCCCTTCTTCCTTCTCTCTTGTCACACGACTCTGACGCTGAGCTCTCTCTCACTCACTCACGCTCTGCGGGGGGACGGGACGCCGCCCAAATGGAATCTATCGGCTTTTGCCGGTCGAATTCCAATGTGCTTACTGCTTGGGGCTGAATGTCAATCAGAAATTTGACTTTTCATTCACTTGGTTACTAATTTTCAGCATTTTCTTTGTCGGAAATATTGTTGGGGATAGATGTTAGCCAGTGTGACCGCGTGTTTATCGATAAAATGTACCGTCCGAACCTCAGAAATATACCGAAACATACCGTCTCATTTAAAAAATATACCGTAAATATACTGACGAATTCAAGTTCTATTATACATATTCCTCGTTTTTGATCATCCGTGGAATATTACTAGCTAGATAGAACTTTCAACCATGCCCACATAATTTGATACGATTAATAAATTCATTTTCTATTTGACTGGCTTACTTTAAATAATTGCTTTTATTGGTTTTCTATATACCGTTGGAAATAAAATTTAATGGATTGATGAAATTGACAAAATATACCATTATATACCGATATACCGTAAATATACCGTCGGTTCAATTTTTACCTTAAAAAATACCGGAAACGGGCACCCTGCGCACCGCCTTCGATTCGAAATAAATTAAGGTTGCCATACGGACAGAAAACCTTTTTGTAAGAGTTGTCATCCACTTAAAAAATGGTCCCAAAGAAAGTCCGAAACCGAGCAATATTTGAAATGTATTTTAAACTTTTTTTTAACATTTTATTTATAAGCAAACGTAAACGCAAAATTTCTAAAGTCAAGAGCTACAAGAAAAGGAAACAAATTTCTGAACTCAAGGCCTTAGCCGAGTCTAAGGAAATGTTTTCGATGTGGTCAACATAGTTTCAAGTTTGCTTTGATCTCTGTTCTCTGGATTTTTTAAATCTCATCATTTCATGAGATCATTTCATATCACGCGTTTCAATGTCAGAGAGTCATTGAGAACGGTTCCTTAGCCCCAAACGCAGTCTCCGTTTTCTTGGGGCATATTTTGTTATACATAGTAAAAACGATAAATTACAAAAACATCAATGCTTGCGTATTTTGAATAGTTTAGCCAGCTTTAAACATATTAGCCAGTATGGGTATACTTTATATATTTTGAAATTTTGGTCTGCCGCGCATACAATTTGGTTAGTACAGAGATTGAAATATATTTATATTATGAAATATATTTGTAGAATATATTTTATGTAAATCTGTATATATATATAGGAGCAAGTTGTTACGGCTCTTTTGGGAGGTGTGGGGGGCGGCGCATGCGCACGACCTAAGAGTGCTCACTGAGTGATCCGCAGGTCTGGTTCACCTTGAATATATTTGAGAGCTCATCCAGCAGAGTCTCGTAGCGATAGGCCACTCGGATTTCGGGGACATTGGTGCGTGTGATGTCGTTACCCATAATCCCATCCTCGTAGTAGTGCGGTCCCAGCCACTGTTGTTTGGTCTGAAAGGCAAAGAGTTTTTCGGATCAATTGAATCGAGTCCCCTACGTTTTGGCAGCACTCACATTGTGGGTAAATCCGCTCATCATGACACTGTTTCTCGCCAGCTCGCACATGTCGCAGGAGCTGAGCTTCCACACCTGAGCCGCAATGCTGTACTCCTCCATGAGGGGTTCCTAAGGGTTGAGAGAGATTTACCCAGAGGTTAAAGGTTGTTCGAAGGCATCAACGTGTTGTCTCTTACCTTGGTAAAGTGGAACTGCAAGGGATCGTCCGTGGAGAGGGAGATGATCAGGCCGCGGGCCAAGTATTCGGGCAACGGATTGCGATGGTAATTGAGAAACAGCGAATTGTTGGACAGCGGCGACATGGCAATGCCAATCTGTGTCAGATAGTACAGATACTGCAGGACAGGCACCTTGCGCAACAGCAGGCCGTGTGAGATGTTCTCGGCCATGAGAAAGCCGCAGACCAAATGCTGAACGGGTCCAGCCTCACCGCAATGTGGCCGCAGCACAAAGGTGTTCATGCCGCGTGTTCTAAACGAAGGAAACAGAAAGTTGAATATTGCAATGAAACGGGGAGCGGACTGGCACTACTCACTGTCTAAACTTATTCAGCACCGTCATATTGGCATACATATAGTAGATGTAGTAGGCATAAGGAGGATTCTCCTCGTAGGTCCATTCCTCGGGCCGTGGCACATCGTTGTCGAAGAGGGGATTCTCCGGCTTGGACTCGTCATCCACAGAGTCGAAGCCAATCACATACTGAAGGAAGCGATGCAAGTCGGGATGCTCGCTGGGCTTGTTGGTCGCCTGGAAGAGCGGCAGGAATATGTTGTTCAATATCTCCTGGAATGACTTCATCATCTTGTTCGACTTGAAGATGTCAAACAGTCGCGGTATCTGGATCAGCCAGCGTATGTTCGAGCTGTACACATCGTTGTCGATGGCCCACTTGGCCAGCTTGTTCCACTCATCCGGCGACTTGCCATAGATCGAGAGTCGCAGCTCGGCGTTCTGATACTTGGACTCCTCCAGATCGAATGCCACTTCCTAAGTGAAGGAAAAACCATTAAAAAAAAACCGTTCCATAGGAAGCAGGATGCCGGACGCACCTTTATAATTTGTGCAAAGTATTTGCCGTTCAAGAAGTTGTCTGTTTTGAGGAACACCTCCCTCAAACGTGACTCGCCAATCGGATTGTACTTGGAATTGAACTTGTCGAAGCGATGGAACGTATTGCGATCGGCATGGACGTCCAGCATGTCGACGGTTAGATCGTATGTGGTCAGATTCATTGATTGAAACACCTGGGCCAGCGTCATGGGCTGGCCATTGGTGCAGGTAACCACCTCATTGGCGCTGTTCTTCAGCGTCTTCTTGATGAACCGCAGCAGGTGCTTCTGGTTCATGCAGGAGGCGGCATGTATGTGGGTATCCACCTTCCTCGTGTTGTAAAAGTCCCGATGGGGCACCGCCTTCTGGGCGGCCAGCTCCCGCAGCTCGTTCAGCAGCACATGCATCTGATACTTGGACGACAAATAGCAAAGGCGACGATAGCAAAAGGATTTCCTATCAAAACGAAACAAGCCGAAACGAATTATAGCAAATTTGCAATCCAGTGATCGATCGATCAGTACTTACAGCGGTCCGTCGGCAATCATATTGCACATGACCTGCATGTCGTTGACGAACTGGCTCATGTCCGGATACACAAACTTAAGGTCCTTCGTTTTCTCCTGCAAAAAAGAGTGTTCGCTTAGGATACTCGAGGCTGCTCGAGGTGGCTGTGCTTACCTCATCCTCGTAGACGTGAAAGACGCCATTGAGGGGCTTGATCACGTATGTCTCGTCTGGCGGAAAGTCCACGTTCCACGGATTCGACACCTTGTGATGCGACAACGGCTTCATATGGAAATCTGATCGATGGGTTTGTGTGTGTGTGTGTGTGTTTGGGTGTGGGAGGTATTCCCATTTGAAAATAAGAGTTTCGTTTAGTTGCAGAGGCGTTCATTGGACAAAGGCAGGCGGTATATTAGTTATCACTAGGATCTACACACACAAACGGATACGTGCGCGAGTTCTGTATGATGTGTAAGTATCTTGTATCTAGTATCTAGGTTATCTAGGTTATCTAGGTTCTACGGTGTGGTGTCTTTCCTTTTGTACAAGGCTTTCGATGGTTCGGCGGAGAGAGACAGCAGAGAGCGGAAGCGAAAGCGAAGAAGCGGAAGAACAAAGTGTGAGTGTGCAAAAGAGAGCTTTTAGCCATTTCTCCGTGTCGCAAAAGAGTGCCTGTGTTCCACTAGCACGTTGCTTCGATGTGCAAATTTACCATAAGCGAAAGGACAAACAGATGTTTAACGATGATTATCCCAAAATTGTATCAAATTACATTAAATATGGGCATTTCCAGCAGCTTTTAATAACACTAGGCAACGTTACGTAACTTCCCAAATCCCATTTGACCGTTCAAAACTTTTTGTAAATAAAAAATTGTGGTATTACAGAGGCGGCACCTTAACCGACGTTAAACGACGCCTAGTTGTAACGAATGGGAGATTAAGTAGGCCCAAGTAGGACTATTAGGTAGGCATGCCTTTTACTAGAAATAGTCGGAGTGAGTCGGAGCTCGCTGCTTGTTCGGAATACTCTCGGTAGTAAAGCCTTCCTATAAAGCCTTCCAGTTGAAGAGGGAATGGGCTGATCGTGGCTTACCGACGAGCTGTAATGGAGAGAGCAGGCCTCAATGTTGAGGACTATGAGTTATTGAATGAGGTTCTACTATGGTGGAGAACCGGCCGGCAGCGGACAATGGCCAATTGATGGCCATGCCAGCGAAAATGGAAGGTCAAGGTGATGCGGAGGTGCAACAGCAACAGATAATGCCAGACTAGCTAGATTAAGGATCAAAGATAAGAGGCTATGGCACAACAGATGGAAGAGAAATGTCATGGCACAATTCGAAAGGTCAGCGTCGAGGAATAATTGGACGGAAGCTGACCGCGTGGCCACTTTGTAGCTTTCCTTGAGGTGCTGCAGTCAATTCCCTATGCGGATCGTGCCCTGAAACTTCAATATGGAGGTGACATCGCTTGGAGCTGTACAAGTCTGAAGTCAGAAAAAGTCTGTTTGGTCTGAGCCGGTAATATGGTGTTGCATAGTGCTATTAATCCTCTTTAAAGGATGATTTTAATAGGTTTTTACTTCAAAGTTAATAAAATGGTCTGCAAATTATTGAAGTTAATTAAGTTTAAAGGATTTAGAAGAAATTATGTGGTCTATTCTTTTATGGTCTTGGTGAATCTTTCGGTGGAAATGCCCATACATACATATATAAAATAAGCAGAGAATAGGATATGTATGTGTTTTGGTTGGCAATCAAGAATTTTGTTGGGTGTCGAACCGGCGGCTGACGGCAAGCGTAATACCCGCCTGCTGCTGAAGAAATCTCTTCCATACTCCCGGGGAGCGGCGGCAATGCATGTTCGTCTATGTGTGTGTGTATGTGTGTGTGCGTGTTCTTGTCTAACAAAAAGCTCACTGCTGCGGGGCATCCTATTAGCTTTCGGCTAGAGCTGAAGCTGGAGTGAGCGAGCGAGCGAGAGAGTAGGAGCGGAGTTAACAGTTAAGATTGCAAAATATTGGAAGAGCAAAGCAACTAAAGAGAAACAGAAACAGTAACGGTAACGGTAGCGGTAGCGGGTAATGCGTAACGGTGGTTATGTGAGAAAGGGGAACGCATATGCAGAGGGTTGGGGGTGGGGGTGGGGGTGGGGGTGGGGGTGGGTGTGCGCACGCATTACCTGGTCTGGTCACTACACTCATATTGCGAATGATGTCTATAAGAAATAATGAAAAATATATATAGAGAAAAATAAATAGTCGATACGAAAATGAAAAGAAATCAACGCTAAACAAGGCATCCAAAAACATACATATATAGAACGGTGGGGGGGGGGGGGGGGGGGGGGGGGCTTATAAACTTTCCAACTGAAATGAAGGACAAAGCGCACAAGACAAAAGACACAAGACACAAGGGAGCGGCGGCTGCAAGCAGGCGGGGAAGGAAATGGCGATAGACTGCAGCAGGCAGCCCCCGCGGAGTACAGTCGAAACAAAACATACAACATCATAGGCTTGTATTATACAGATTCCACAGGAACCGGATTGATGGATTGGGTGCATCACAACACTGAAGTACTAGTAAGGGTAAGCTGTACGACATTTTCTTATAGATAGATACACTTTTGTCGGTGGTGCCTCTCTGTACAAAGGTGAAAGACGGCACCGGGACCTCCTTCTGGGCGCCAGGGATACGGATACGGATTCGGTGGATTCGGAGGAGGGGAATTGAGAGCTCGACTTACCCGACACCACCTTGACCGGCACATTATCGATGCGATCCTTGAGGCGAACGGTCTTGAGAAAACGTGCCGTGGTCGAGGGGAAGGACTGATCGGACATGGCCATGTAATGGCTGCGCAGGCGCAGTGCCTCGATCAACAAAGTGGAGGCCCGCTCCAGATCCTCCAGCGGCACACCGCTGGTATCCTCCCCCGATATGGACACGCGCTGAAAGTTGATGTCCGCATCGTTCTTCATCGAGTCCGCGGTGGAGTCGTTGCCCTCGTTGCTGCTTATCGAACCACTCTGAATGATCTGCACCGGGGCGACCGGCACCGGACGTGTTCCACCTTGCCTGCAAAGATTCCAAATTGTTTGTTTGTTAGCTGGGGCTTCCGTTCGGTCCCTTGCCGCTGCTGACCATTTCTCATCCTCGGGCTGGTACTCGTAGCAGCGACCAAAGCTATAGCTATCATCCGCGAACGACATCCTGCACCCAGCGGAGACCCGCGAGCAATGGCAGACAGACGGGAGGCTCGGCTGGAGCTAGCTTCCAGCTCCAGGTCTCTCTGATATGATCGATTGACCAATTGATTTATGAAGAGAGCCACCCAACCAATCCTACGAGAATCCTATTCCCCTTCTAAATTCCAGGCCAATTGCGTGTGCCTTGCCTTAATGGAGGGTCAGACTACAAATTAATTCAGTCGATTGTCCTGCGATTATGATGGCACGAAGAATGTTCTTCATTTTCTTCCCCCTTAAGTTTCAAGATACGTATCGTGCCGCAGCCCGTTTTTTGAGGGGAAACTTTCTCTAGTTCTTTAGGAACATCTATGGCCTGGTTTTTGGCGTGCGGAACATTGATGGGATTTAACAAAAAACTTCAAGTGCCAGTGCAAGAGTTGGTAAGTTTTTCCCTGTTCCTGTTCCTCGTTCCCTCCTTTTTGCTTTGGTGTTTCTGTGCAATAATTTTGGCGCCTGGCGTGCCACACGAACAAAACAACGATAAGTTTTTACGGATTGTGTGGAGTGGAGCGGAGCGGAGTGCCAGCGCATGGCATGGGCCAGGTCTGACTGGGGGGTAGTGCTATCAAGTCTAATGCTAGTGCTCAATGTCAGGCGTAGGTCGTAGAAGGCAGAAGGTTGGATGGACAATTTCTTGGCGCGAGGTGCGCGCTTCTCTCTTTATTGGATTCGAGCGTAGACGCGTTCTGTCCAAGTCATATGGATGCACAAGTTGTACTGAAAGTGACGGCATCCGAAAAACTGAAACCAAATTGGTGGCAGCCCCCCAGTCCACCGCCGTCCACCAGGTTTCCTGCCCTGTTTGGCTCATCGGCTGTCTGGCTGTCGGTGGTGGTTCGTTATGGCATAAGCCCCGCCAATGGTTCTACCCTGAGGTCGTGGTCGTCGTTGTCGCTGCCGCTGCCGCTGCCGCTGCCTAATGCAGTTCTATTCAAAATCAAAACGTGTTCAGCGTCGTCTACGCTTTGGACACAACAGCTGCGTGCCCCATGCCCGTCTCCCATCCCACTCCCAGACACGGCCTGGGATTAGCCATCCGCCCCTACCCTTTAGAACACTGTGGCACCTGATAATTGCAACGCGTGCACATCGATGTTGCTGCGGCTTCATTACGACGCTATTGATGGAGGAGGAAATTTCCGAGCCTTCGCACTAGACCTGATACGCAGCTAAAGGGAAGCGATACTGGCCCGCCCGAGTGGCAAAACATCTCATCTATGAGTAGGATTGATAAGGCCTAATCAAGAGATCAATGCCTAATCTCAGACACTCTGTGTTTGTCTCAAATCGAACGGAGATACAAAATCGCCACTGTACACGATCTTGCCAATCCGATAAGTCTCTTGGAATAGATCTAGGGATATACCTAAAGATTCTCCTAATAAGCCTAAGGCACCCACAAGGGAATGCTGTCCGAGAATTGCAAAAACAACATAACCGGCCTGTGCATGGTTTTCTTGTCGTTGTTGTTGTTGTTGGACTGGATCGCTGGCCTTTCTCTCTGGTCGGACAGGCCTTCAAAGTTTTTGTACTCACTTCTCATTGAGCTGACGTTGCACCTGCAGCTTTTTCTCAATCTGTTCAATGGGGAACTGTGGCACTTCGTACGGAGCCGAGATCTCGTTGGTTAGTTCAACGTCGGCATCGACAACGACAGCCTTTTCTTCCACTGGCGAGTCGGTCAGATCACCTGCAATCGGGACAAATTATATGGATTATCTGGAGTGGTGGAGGAGGTAGTAGTATTATCATAAATGTGGCACCTACAAAGAGGCGTTGTGCTGGTGGGCGTGCCTGTGTCAATGACTGCCCCGTAACCCATGACATTGCCCCCAAAGAGCCTGACATCCACCCGCAGGCGATGGGCACTGTCCATGCGATTAAAGTTCATTCAAAATGCGTTCGAAAACAGTTCGGATGGAGCTTGTAACTTGAGCGAGAGTTGTCGCTTCAATGAGCCGCAAAGATCGGAGATTTCCAGCGGGAGACCTGCCTCGTCCACCGCGCGATGCGATGCACAATTACAAATTGCCAAACAAAAACAAGAAATGAATTCAAGTAACGTGTGACGAAGCTTTTAATACCCTTGCAGAGGCTTAGAAAACATCGTACAGCCAGTATTCATTCTATCATGATAATATTTGGTTAAGATCTCCATTAATTGTTTGGAGATCCTTAGGACAAATCTTGTAGCGCTAAGCTCGGCCCTTTGGCCAGGGGTTTTCGGTGCACGACAACGACAACGGTATAAAACGAGTCGCAAGCTTTTGGTGTCGTGAAATGCCGCGATTTATTGTTATTATTCTATGGATCTACTTTATGGGAACTGATTTGAAAGTGCTTCTAAAAATCTGGTTATAATCTTAACACCCAAAAGTGATGGCATCAAAACATAAAAGATTCCAAAGAGCTGCAAAAGTTCGAAGAGCAAAATACGGCAGAGGAATCCGGGACAGTAACAGCGGCCGTGGAAATAGCATAAAAATAAACAAAGCACTGAAAAAGACAACAAAATACAAATATTTTAATTAATGCAAAGCAAAGCTCTCCGTCCAGCGATTAAGTGGAAGCCAATACACATATACCCTGAACATATACGAATGTATGCATACATGGATGTACATATGTGTGTATGGATGTTTGCATGTACATATGTAGGTTAGTGGAACCGAAGACAAGCCGCACGTCGCTGCGCATCGACCCACAAGTCCGGACCGATGGGAGATTATGTGAAGAGAATTAATGAGCAAAGAGAGATGCGACTAAACAACAAACTGTTTGCGGTACACTGATCAGCAAAGATTACCCTTTGAGTTAAGGGGAAATCGAATGATAATTGTGAACAGTTTTTGCTTTATTTGCGTGTGCGAGTGGACAAGCGTTTATTGCATAGAGGGAGCGTACAATGCAGCCAGCGAAGAGAGTAACACGCTGATCAAATGAGAGAGCAAAATCTAAGTGGAACCAGAGCTTTTCGTTTCTCTTTTGTGTTGAACAGTGTTGCAGTCTGACTGTGCGAGTGCGAGTGGGCAAGTGTTTATTGCATAGAGAGAGCGCAAAATGCACACAACGAAGAGAGAGTAACACTGCCCAGCATGGCTTACTTTTCAAATGAGAGAGCGAAATCTAAGTGATGGAAGTATAGCTTTTCGTTTCTCTCTTGTGTTGAACAGTGTTGCAGTCTGACCGCGTGCGCGAGTGGACAAGTGTTTATTGCATAGAGAGAACGCAAAATGCACACAGCGAAGAGAGGGTGAGTACCACACTGATCAGCATAGCTTACGTTTGAAATTAGAGAGCGAAATCTAAGTGATGGAACCAGAGCTTTTCGTTTCTCTTTTGTGTTGAACAGTGTTGCGCGAGTGGGCAAGTGCCTTGTGGCTTTCCTTCTTTTCTTTCTTTCTGCTTCATAGACAGAGACGCCGAAATTCGGGAGAGCGTAATAAAAGAGAGATGCCTAGGTACATATGTATGTATGCATGTGTGAGTGCCTGCACTTTGCCGCCAGGGTGCGAGGGAGAGCCATAGAGGTGGGTGGCCGACTACAGAGTGAGAGGTGAGATGTGCGATTTCACTTACAGGCACAACGATGAGGGGACCGAATGCCGTGGGCCGGGCTAATGGCTGTCGGTAGTGCATTGCCGCCAGCGGACTTCTGCCGATGCAGGTGCGGCTGGGCAGACGACTCCGGGGGATGGCCTGTGATCGGGTCATCGAAGCTGTCGGTGTCCTGGTTGTTGCTCAGCGAGGAGGAGGACGGGGTGCTCAGAACTCCACGGTACGACATCTTGCGCAGCGCTGACTGCGGCTCTGCGCGCGACGCACGCACCCACAGCAGTTGGCTGCAGGCCAAACCGCACCAGCACACTACCACCAACGTAAGACTCTCCGGTAGCCCGTTCCGCACCGAGTTCAAAACGCTGCTGCGCCGCTTCCACCCAAGAATGCACTTTAGCGATTGCTTTAGCTTTCCCCTCCTGTGGGGTCGTCGTTTGCTTTCGGACTTGCGAAAATTTCAAAAACTTTGTTTGGGTGTTTCTGTTTGAATTTTGGATGATTTTCTAGCTCGGAATTTATGTAATAATTTTGCGTGTTTTTTTTTTTGTTGTTGTTTGTTTGACAGGTGTCTCAGCAGTGACCCGTCCTTGGAATTTCACAAAAGGCTTTGCACTTTCCCGTCTGCACCTTGTTAGTCGCCGTTGGCATCTGCCTGCCAAGTGGGAGGAGACATTTGCAGTGGCCCGAGGCAATTTAGACCGAAATTCTTTTCGACGCAATTCTCACAGATCTTCTATGTACGCGCCGCCGCTTGTTTTCCCTGCGACTTTCTGGCCTTTGTCTCCGACTCTGCCTTGGGACACTTGTTTGCACCTCTCTCCCTCTCTATCTCTCTCTTTCTCTGTGGCACATACGAGCATGTACATATGCACATGTGTTGATCTATTCATCCAAAGTTTATACGCTGGGTAAAAAGTTAGTTCTGAGAAAAGATAGCGAGAGTGAGAGGCTAGAGAGCTTTCACGCTCAGGAAAAGCTCTCCTCGCTAATTATAGCTAATTATAAACAATTTTTTGGACAAACAAAACTGCATTATACCATACTATACATATATAAAATAGTGCACTCTTTAGAGTCCAATCAATGTTTTTCAAGGCAAAAGATAGGAAACATCCACAATCTAAATATAATATCGATCCATATTCAAGGTCGCTGATGAGTATCTATCATTCCACCTATCTGCCTGCTATGTGCACACCTACAGCAGTAGTGGTTCTGGTAATTTTCCTTTCCTTTGGGTAGGAGGGGCTCGCCCTGTCTATTGGCGGCACTTAGCAACGTTTAGGGACAATAACCGGCTAAATAGGCTAAACGGGAGGGCTAGGCCGGGACAGGGTTTAGCGCTCAGCTGCTAATAACTTGGTTTGGATTGTGTGTATGTGCGTATTTTGGATGATAGCTTCATAAGTAAATCGGTTTATTCAACTTCGCCGTTTTTCGTAGGGGAGGGATCGGGGGCAGGGGATTGCTGCAAGTCATCGCAGTTCGTTTGCCTTATTTGTCGAGTGTGCGATATGCAAACAGTCTGCTCTCACACACACACACGCATACACCACACATTATACCAATCAACATGTATGATATACATATATAAAATGTACATACATATATGTATATATGTATATGAAGCATTATAGATATAGCTATATCTGTCTGCTTATCTCGTATACGTTTTAATTTATTATTCGATTGTGTGCTTATATGCATGTTTTTGGCATCGTTTTCTGTGTTTTGTTTTGTTCTTTCTGTTTTCTGTTTTGTTTATTGACCGAATTGCGATGCGAATTTATTAATTGCTGCGTTGCGGGGGTCTCCTCTCCCTCACCCTCACCCTCTCTGTGGGCCCTCTGGGCACTTTGCCCGATTCTCGATCTAAAATTGATTTTCATAAATACTGTCAGAACTTAGCCGCCGTTTGGCTCGCTTGCGTAACTTTCTCGCTCCCAAAAGCAAAGAGGAAGGAAGGAAGGAAACCTCGGCGCTTGTTTCCTTCCGTCTTGACTCCGCGGAATATACTGACTTTTCAGAGTGAGTTCTATCCACCGCAATATGGAATATAATATAATAATAATAACAAGAGAGTTGTTTCCGCTTGAATAACTGCTGCTGTGAGGAGAACTGAAGAGACAGTAGACCCCAAAGAGCGCCGACCGCCGACCGCCGACCGCCCACGCCGGCAAAGAGAGAGAAGAGTCGCTAAAGAGAGCGGCCAGAACGGAACCTACAAATAAATCATTTAGAAGCTTAGGCAGAGGCCCACTGCGAGGGAGGGGAGGGACAAGAACGAGGTGCAACGGTGAATCACGCTAATGTGTGGGAAATTTTGTTGCTCTCTCTTTCTCTTTATTTGTTTCTAATTGGAAAACCCTGACCTATGCCTACGACTGACGGAAGCCAGCTGCTTCTAATGAGCATTTCGTACCGCCCCCACGCCATCGCCGCTACCCGATACCGGGGGGGAGGGCACAGTGGACACATGTCAGACGACAGGGCGACTGATGGGACCCCACTTGCACTACCACATACAATACGCTCGAAGAAGATACTAGATGGCAGATTGAGGGGACAATAGACGGAGCCTCATTCTCCCCTGACAATTCCCACGGAATTACGAACACCAATTATGAATAGTACTTGAATTTGAATGTTTTCCATTGTACAGCTATTTATAGTCCATTGATAAGAATGTCAGAGGAGTATTGGAGGGGCCTGATAACAGCGAGACGCATATCAAAACAACAGCAGAAATATGAAAGTAAATATTCCGACTATGGGGGTAACCAACACAGATTTTAGTTCCATAAATGTGGATTACTCTATCGAGTACATATGGTTATGCTATCGATTTTTCAAACCATCGGACTTGCTCTGAATGCTCTATCTTTTAGATATCTTCAAGAACAAAATGCTCTCCGAGGAGAGATTTGTTTGTGTGTGGCCGGAACCATTGATAGGCCACGTGTCTTTCAAGCATCCATAAATTTAGTTGAGCAAACAATAAACTTGTCGTTCTATGCATTAGATAAGATTACCAGATAGCCTGGCCCGAGGGACTGGACTGGACTGCACAATTAAGATGAAGTTGTTTGGGTTTCGGGTTGCCCTTGGGTTGGGGTTGGGGCTGAGCTGCCGCGGTGACTAAATGCAAACAGCGTTTAATTGGGCAAAAAGGTGCCAACATACAAATACACACACACTATGTTATATGTATACAGCCCTTTGCATGACAGGCCCTCGTGTGCATACATACAATATCCAATTTTCTAAATGGCTTGCTTCTGTTTACAGGGGAGTGTATGACGTACATATTTGTCTTGTTCATGTTGATTTTTCCCCCATCGACTTGTTTGCTAAATTAACAATTAATATGCGAAAAACGCAGAAAAAACAATAAAGGAATTTCCAAAAAAAAAATAGGGGGAAAGGTCGAATAGATAAAGAATGCACTTGTCGCAAAATGTTGTTAGAAAATATATATGTACATAGTGTACTCGTAAAAGGTCGACACTTCATCATCAAATGAAATTTTCTTCTGCAAGAATTTTCTTCGAATAATCGTACCCTAGGCATAATTTGGATAACATGAATTACCGTAAAAAGTGTAAAGAAAAAGCATCATTACATGCCCCCCACTCACCATAGAGGGGATAATTTATGCCCAGTTACAGTGGAAAATTGAGATATAATATGGTAACGTCATCATCATGTGCGGAGATCAAATAGGGATGGGAATGGGAATGGGCGTACGAGTATAATACCCTAGGATAATTTATGCATAGTTACTGACACGCCGTTCCAAAACGATTACAGTAATTGCACACATACACACCCTGTGGGGGGACAACACACACAAACACACCCTCACAAGGACAGACACAGGCATACACATATGCGGTTACTTGGCCAAATCGGTATGTGTTGGCCTCTTTCATACCACTTCTCTCGAGCACGTCAGCATTGAAATATTGAAATATTTTCTGCTCTGCTACGAGCGCCGCTGCAGCGACAATGACCAGTAAATTATGGTTCACTAAGACGCATAGTATAGCGCAAAAGTCAATGCACACAAAGAGTGAAGGAAACACAGCAACAGACACACGTCACACACCACAAACTCGCACTCAAGAACACCAAGACTTGCACTTGCACTTACCGCCTTTGCGCTTCTCGATGCGTCTGAGCGGACCGTGCCCCATGTCCATGTCCATTTCGATATCTGTGTCAAAGCCAAAGGTCCGATATCCCTTGGCGCTCAAAGCATCCGCGTAGCTCCTCTGCATGCTACTCCACTCCTCTCCGCTTCACTGTCCTTTCGCCTTTTCCTATTCCTATTCCTCTTTCTCTGTCCCGCCTCCGCTAATTTGTGGGTTCTCTTTTCAAATTTGAAATTTATGCGTACACTCGGTCTGGTGTGAGGGGTGGGGAGGAAAGTTCTTGCTATGCTTGCTCGTGTTCTGTTCGTTGAAGGAACCTTCGGGATGGATGGATGGGGCGACTCGACTGGCGAGCGGCAATTCCAAGTGTGCAGATGTTGTCACACTCAATTTTCAGATTATTATTATGCTGCCTCAAATGCTCTTACACTTTCTTTCACAGGTATAAATACACTCAAAAAAAACAGAGTAGTCCAAAAATAATACTGCTATTTCGTGGTTGTGCGGAAATGCGAAAATGCCCTTTTGGCTTTACAAGTTGCTTTTGAACCGCTTTTTGGTGGGGACGAGTGTGACCACGGACTTTTCGACAAGAAATATACCGTCTGACCCTGTAAAATATACCGTGTCATTTTCCAAATATACCGTACGTTTACCGCTGAAAAAATGTTTTGAAAAAAGAGATCTTGTACTTGCCTTCTTGCTTAGTCTTAATTATATAAAATAGTAATTGGAATTTTGGAACAGCAACCGTTTTTGTCTCTTAGACAACCTCTTATATATTCTAAATTTGAAATATTTGTATTCTTTAATCATTTCTTATATAGTTGTGATTAAATTTACCTCCGAGAAAATTTGAGAATTCGAAAATTGACATATACCGAAATATACCAAAAAGTGGATCAGATATACCATTATACACCAAAAAGTTAATCAAATATGGCATTAGACACCATTTCATGGTAAATACCGATGTCACAAAAGACCGAAAAGTATTTAAACAGGTGAACAACTTGAGAAAAACCGCAAAAAATAATACTGCTTTTCAATTCCCCTTGTAAATTAATTTGAACACAATATGCACGACTACTTTCACCGGAACTGTAATCAAATACTTCAAGTTTCTTATTCGTGTGTGTATTAAAATACCAACTGGTTGACAGTATTCCTTGATTTGATATTCGGTTTAATATTACAAGCTAGCTAGGACCCTCAGCCTTGAACACATAATTTTATCCGATAGATGAATCTACAAGATTGGCTCATTTCTGGGCTCCCCATATTGGATTGTTTATAAAATTCGGTTTAAACAAAGAAGGTTAAAAAAAATGTCCTTTTTTTTTTACATGGTATTATATAAACGGCAACTACACATTTTCTACATATAACAGCATATTTATGGAGTATGGAAAATTGTATTGGCCGTTTTTACCTGTTGTGTTTTTCCTCGGCAATCATAATATAGATGATTTTGAAATTTGCGTATTGTGCTTCAATACTGGAAGCGTCATTTGCCTTTGCTTTGTATTGGTCCCAAAAAAAACATCAACCAAGCGACTTGAGTCGAGAGAGAAATGAGGAATATACTTGTCTCCATATACATACATATGATTGTATTGTTTATTTGGTATGGACTAAATAGGACACAAATAGGTGGCTCCGACAGGAAGAACGTCAGTCTTCCCAATCTATAGGAATTGTCAATGCTTGCTGTGGCTGCTTGCGTTGTTGTCTCACCGTCATTTATCTCTTGGCGGCACCATAATTCATATCGAATGAAAAATAACAAAGTTAAGGACTAAAGAAATGTTATATGAATGACTATGTTATAACAGGAAAAGGAAATCCGTTTACAGATCAAGATCAGAATCATATGGATTAGGACCGTCCTGATTGGGCTGTGCATAGCCGCGCTTCATCAGTTTCTCGGGCAGATCGGCATTGTCGCACATTCATATCGAATGAAAAATAACAAAGTTAAGGACTAAAGAAATGTTATATGAATGACTATGTTATAACAGGAAAAGGAAATCCGTTTACAGATCAAGATCAGAATCATATGGATTAGGACCGTCCTGATTGGGCTGTGCATAGCCGCGCTTCATCAGTTTCTCGGGCAGATCGGCATTGTCGCACATTCATATCGAATGAAAAATAACAAAGTTAAGGACTAAAGAAATGTTATATGAATGACTATGTTATAACAGGAAAAGGAAATCCGTTTACAGATCAAGATCAGAATCATATGGATTAGGACCGTCCTGATTGGGCTGTGCATAGCCGCGCTTCATCAGTTTCTCGGGCAGATCGGCATTGTCGCACATTCATATCGAATGAAAAATAACAAAGTTAAGGACTAAAGAAATGTTATATGAATGACTATGTTATAACAGGAAAAGGAAATCCGTTTACTGATCAAGATCAGAATCATATGGATTAGGACCGTCCTGATTGGGCTGTGCATAGCCGCGCTTCATCAGTTTCACGGGCAGATCGGCATTGTCGCCAAGGAATCGAATCTCATAGCCATTGTGCAGACTACTGACCAGCATCACGTCTTCCTCCACGTTGAGTATTTTGCTTTTGAGATACTCCATACACTCGACGGCCTTTTTTTGAGACAAGGAGCTTTTGTACACGACGCCCTCTATGTAGCAACTAACGGCGCGATAAGGCCGCATTCTGTCAACATCTCCGCAAGGAACCAGAGCGTTTAGGGGCACAAACTCTGTATTGCCGTAGTCAACATAAAAGATCTTATACTCATTTTCCGATTCCTCGATGATCTGGGCGCGATAATAGCAGCCATCGTTGTAGTGAGCCAAGACAATGTCCAACATATACGGCTTCCGCTTAAACTGACTCTTGGCCCGTAAGACATCGTCCTTGGTCCATACCAGAGGAGAAGAGCCATCCACAAATTGGGCATAGACTACCGTGGTACTACTCACGCAGGTTACAAGCATTTTCACAATTGTTCCTAGTTCTCGTAAGAGCAGAGCATGTCTGGCGGTCTCTGGCAGAGCGTCTACCAACTCCAAGTTCTTGGTGGCGCCGTAAGCTGCAAAGGGCTCGTGCACCAAACGACAACTACTACCTAAGGTGAAACATGAGTTAGATTACAACTCTTCTTAGAGCTTTGATTATTCTCTATACACAGACTTACCCTTGAAGCAGCCTTTGATCTTCGGATCGTAATGCCGACAGATTCGTTGTTCGTCTTTGGGTCTGAAGCCCAGTACAGCCTTTAAGGGGTCACTGGTGCCCTCGTCAATATCGTTTGGCATGGCCATGTCCGCCTCGCTTAGCTGTGGCCCATTTGGGTTGGTTGTTTGGCAAGGGACTGGCACGGACTGATCTTGAATAGAATCGGCTGCAGTTGCTTTGGGCAGACTATTCTTGCGACGACTGTTGTTTGCGTTTTCATCAACCAGTTCTACTATTAAATCGTCGCTCCTCTTTTCCAAAACACACAAGGTCACTTTCTTGAATCGGAAGTGGGTCATATGGGACACATCGCATTCTCTGAAGAAGCATCTGATGGCCTCCGCCGGCAGCAGTCGTATGTCATCTGGTAGGGCATATATAGTCTCTTCGCCATTCATGTGTATATGCTCGCCGAAATCAATCAAATAGGCATCATAGCCACCCCCATCGGCATAATCATTGATTATGACACGTGGAATGACCCCGTCATTCCCGTCATCGTACACCGCAAAGATCTCCCCGAAGTTGGGAAGCTGGTCCAACTCCTTAAGATGTAACTTCCCCGAGAACAACTCTCGCAGCGGCTCTGCATCCCACATGCCTACAAAAAAACACTTTTTGGCTATGTTTAGATGCATCACGACGGCATTTATCACACTTCCCTCTGGAAAGGCGGTTACATTCTTCACGATCTGATGATAGATTTCACTGCTGGGTGTTGTTTTTCCGCCTTTTGGTGGCTTAAGGATTCGTTTGCCTGTTGAAATAGGAGGCAGCGCTTTTGAATCAGCGGAAGCAATGGCCGTGTCCTGTGGCTGTGCTGAAGTGGACTGTGGGGCCGTCATGGGCTTTACTTTTTGCTTTGGGATCTCCGCATCAGGTTTTATCATCCTACTGGAGCACATGGAGAACAAAAGCCCATCCGAAACCGGCCCGACCGGAGACAGTGCTGACTTCACACACTCAATCCTATCTTTGTAAGCGTGCCACACGAAGTCGTTGCGCTGCAGACTATCGCCGATGTTGGCGACAAATGGTTCGAGATTGTTTAGATCAATTTGCATGTTGCACTTGATCAAACATTCGTTGACACCACTCATGCTGCTTAGTAAGACATCGTGGAGACCGATAAGTGCTCGATCCCCTTTAACCACATTCACCCAACGCATGTCCAGAATTTTGTACAAAATCTCCGAGTGACGCGTCACGTGTTGCAATTTGGCGTGAATTTTTTCAACATTTTTATCGAGCAGCTCCTTCAATGCAAAAATATCATTCAAATCCATTGCTTTTCTATCGGCTTGAGCAAAAATTTAGTCAAATCAACAACGACGTCAAGCTCGAAAAAATTTAGCATAAATAACTGTAAAGTGTGCGTGCGGATCGATAATATATACCGTCCAACCTTCAGAAATATACCAAAATATACCGTCTCATTATGAAAATATACCGTAAATATACTGACGAATTCAAGTTCTGTTTTACATATTCCTCGATTTTAATATTCCGTTGAATATTACCATCTATATAGAATATTTAGCCATGCCCACATAATTTTATCCGATTAATTAACCTATTCTCAACTTGACTGGCTTATTTTAAACATTTGATTTTATTGCATTTTGCGTAAAAAGAGGTTTTAGCGAAATAAGTCAAACAAAAAACAATTAGCGAAATAGGTCAATCAAAACAAACGAAAAAGGAAATTCGTTCATATTGCTCAATTTTGATATTCCATTGAATAATGCTGACTACCTAAATCTCTCAGCAATGCCCACATAGTTTTATCCCATTAATGAATAAATTTTCTACAAGATTGGATAGTTTTTAATCCTTGCTTTTATTGTATTTATTGTAAAAAAAGGTTTAAACGAAAAAGTTCATCAAAAAAAGAGTCGCTATATTGCGTGTAAGCCGTAGTATACGCCTTTGTATACTTTTATACTTACTTTTAAGTACTTGCATGTTTTTTGTTTTGACAAAAACACGATTTCAACAAAAATGTTCAATAGTTGCAGGTTGTGACGTCAATGTTGCTGGTATTTGCAGACTCATTTCTTGTCAACCAGAGTGTTGCCATTTGTATACCCTATTTCGTGAATATTATATAAAGATACTGTTTTCCAACCTGCTTTCAAACGTAATTAGTAAAGACTTCGCTTAGATTGCAATTTTAAGGCCTATTCATGCATTTGATAAGGTGTTTGTAAATAAATCCTGATCCCAGTACCAGTTCTTGGTCCCTGGAAGAAGACCACTAATTGCAAAATATCGTTTAAAATAGATACTGACTAGTTTCTGCATTAATTAGAGACTGGAATGACACACATTTCCGCAATTCTATATCATCCATTTCCCCCAGGGTATGAGTGTGCATGGAATTAGCAACATTTGTGTATTAAATGGGACTCATGTTGTCAATCTGGCCATTACCGATTCAAAAAAAACGACCAATTCCTCATTTTCTTTCTTCCGTTGAATAATACTATCTATATAGAAAATAAAGCCATGCCCACTCAATTTTATACGATTGATGAATCAATTTTGCACTTGATTGATTTGATTTAAATACTTGCTTTTATTGCATTTCTGGTTTTTATTGGTTTTGTGTCGAAGTAAAAAAAAAAATTTGGTGCGCACCAGTTTTGCGACCAGATATATACCAAAATATACCATCTCATTTAAAAAATATACCGTAAATATACTGACGAATTCAAGGTCTATTTTACATATTCCTCGTTTTTGATCTTCCGTGGAATATTCTCAGCTATATAGAACATTTAGCCATGCCCACATAACTTTATCCGATTAATGAATTAATTTTCTATTTGACTGGTTTATTTAAAATACTTGAGTTGTTTTTCTGCTACGGCGATTGCTTTGATTTTGTTTGCCTCAATTATGGACAACAACTTAGGCAATTATTTTCGTAACATGGTAACTACACGCTAACTACAAATTTGCTACATTTTAACTACATTTGATCATCAAAAGCGCCACCTGAAGGTACAAAATTGAAAAATTTGTATACGTTTTTTTCATATAAGTCCCATTGAAGCGCCAGTGTGAAATTGATCCGCTAAATAGTATTCGTTGTGGCTTGAGACATGGCTGCAAGTGGTTTTTCTACTCGATTTCTACATTGGTGCATTGGACCGTCTTACAAAATGATGAAAAATACTAGAAAAGACTACAAAAAATGCGCAAATTGTGTGAGCTTGGGATACTTTCAGTGGGCTGCCAGATCGACAGAAATAAGTTTATTCGCGAAAGTATAAAATTGAAATTTAAATTCAAATTCAAAGTATATAAGGAAAAGAGTAAACGTTTTGGTTTGTAATTTATTTTATTTTATTTGTTTGTGGCTTCTTTTTATAATGTAATGCATAAAAATGGTGGTGTTCTTTCTTTTTAAAAAATAAACCAATAAACACTTCATTTTATTAGTTTAATACAAATAAATGGTCTTGTACACGACAAATAGTTGTTCACATTTTGTTATTTTCTTTACCTTTCCTTGCAAAAGAAATGTTTTTCGTGGTTCTCGTGCTTGTTTTTCTTCTTTCATAAATGTCTTGTATAAGGAAACGCAAAAACTTTGCGAACAAGTTTGATTTTGTTTGTCATGCTTGTTTTTGCTCTTAGTTTTCTTTTTGGTTTCATCATTGGAACGGCTTTATTGAACTTTTGTTGTTGTTGTTGCTTTTGGTTTTACATATAATTTAATTTTGTTTGTTTGATTTGGTGTTTCTCATTGCATTTTTGCATTAAAAAACATTAATTCTTTGGCAGGCATTGCATTTCGTAGTTTTGTAAAAGTTTTATTTTTTTTCCATTCTTTCTCGTTCTCAACGCAAGATTCGAAACCGAAAAACGCAAAGATTCGAAATATTTGAGATGTGGAGACAAATAATTTGTTTAATTTTGCTTAGTATCATTTCATTTTTCATTTTTATCATTTTGGATTTTGTTTATCAAATACACATCAATACTTTGGTAGTTTAAAAATTGTGTTTTCCATGTTTTTTTCATATTTTCTTGTTTTGTTTTTTTTTGTGCTAAATTACATTTTAAAAATATGCTTAATATTTGTTGTTTTTTTTACTGTTTTAATTTTTGGTTTTAAGTCAAAGACACGAAAGTGAAAGAGGTTTTTGTTTTTGGTTTACGTCTGTTTACTTAACTTATTCATATTTTGTTTTACCTTTTTTTTTGTGTTAAGTTGTTGTTTAGTGTAATGTGTTAGGTTTTTGTTTTCATTTTCATTTTTGTTTTGGTTTTCTTTTTTCATTTTGCATGCGCTTAATTTTAAAACACCGAGAGTTTGCTCAAAATTGTTAATGTTTTGTTTTGCTTTTCTTTTCTTTTCGAATGAAATTTTAAATATCGAAATATATATATATATAAATTGTTGTGTTTTTTTTCGCTAATTTTTTTGTGGTTTAATTTTTAGTTTTTTTTTTGCTTACCATCGTTTATTGTAGGTTTTTCTTTACGTTTTTTTTTTGGGTTTTTTTTTTTGTTTTTATTCATTTTCATTTTGGTTTAAAAACACCGAAAGCTTAAAATTTAGAGATTTTCCTAAAGTGTAAATTTTTTACAATATTCTTCATCATTCTCTGGCCTGCTGTTCTCTGCTCTTTTGTGGTTGTTTTTTCTTCTGTGGTGGTGAATGGTGGTGTGTGTTTTGTGTCTCTGCTTTCTGCTATCTCAGCGATATCTCAACGAAGGAAGGTTGAACCGAACCGAACCGAACCGAAGCGATGAAGTATAAAAACCAAAAGCAAAACTCATATGCCACATTCTTTCCTATCTTTCACTCATCTTTCGCTTGACCTTTCGCTTCCCGTTTCCTTTTCAGTGTTCGTTTCCGTTTCAGTTCCCATATCCGTTTCCGTTGCAGTAAACAATAATAAAATGGTGAAAATGGTGAATAGAAATCTTTTACCTTCTAAAGCATAATGCCAAGCTCCTTCCGCTACCGCTTCCGTTTCCGTTTCCCTTTCCGCAACTCCTCACCATCCCCTGCTCTCTTCTGCGCCCTTCCGCGTACCGTTCAATAAATAGGTTAAGGAAAAAACTGTATCACATTTTCAATTACGTCTTTGTTCGTAGCACCGTCATAAACATACTCTTATCCATCCCATTCCCATTCCCATTATCCGTCCCTTATAGCCTCACCCTTCCCACTATCCTCACTCTCACCCGCCCTCTGTCTATATACAGAATTCTGCACTCGCCTCTGCCCCTCACTTACCTACCATACAGTTGGAGAAAAAAATTGCGCTTCGGATTTTATCACAAAAATAATTACAACTCTTCGCGAATGCATCTCATTCTTCCATCTTCCATCTTCCATCCTCCATTCTCATTTCCTACTCATTCATTCGATCTCCGGTCGTACCTATCCAGCATCTGGCTTAAACTAACATTGCTTCAAAGTCCCATTTTTCGTTTAAATCTAAACCACGCAATGCGTTCCAAATTGGTTCCATTAATTCCGATCCCTTCACACTAACTCCAACTCTCTACCAATCCCTCTCTCGATCCCTCTCCCTAATGTGTTAATCGACAAAACCCAAAAAAGAGGAAAACGAAGAATCAATTCGGGGTCACCAATATAGGAAATCACACCATCCCTTGTGTAGTGAAATTTCTTTTGACTTTCTACTTTCATTCACCGATACTGATGATGATTTTATGCTGATGTCTGTGATGTCTGATGCTGCTGATGTGATGATGTCAAAAAATCAGTCTCTATTGCATTTTGTTCTATTTTATGTGGGCTTGCTCTATTTCTGGTTTTCAGTAAAAGTGTTAAATATTTTATTCGATTTTATCCACTTTGATTTTATGTTTTTCTTCTGGTTTTTGTCTTTTTTTGGTTTTGTTTTCTTGGTTTTTTTTTGTTTTGTTTTTGTTTTGTAGTACACCTTAGAAAAATATCACATTCTTATATCGTTCGTTCGAGAGACATTTTTATGTGTTTTTCATTTTTTTGCTATTTCGTTTTGTATGTTTTTTTTTTTTAAGTTTTATTTACACATTAGGTTTCATTTCGCACGAGTAAAATATATAAAATTTAAAAAATATTTGATTGAGGTCATTTCAGAATTATTGCTAAGTATTTTCCTCCCAATATTCCACTTCCATTCCCCATTTTCCATTACCAGTATCTTTCTGCCTGCTTCTGCTTTGCTCTGCCTTTTGCCTTTAACCACTTGAATTTGATCTAAAAATGTTTTTGTTTTTCCTTAGCTTTCTTAAGTTTTTCGTATATTTTGTAGACACCAAATTGTTTGTATTTTATGTATAAAAAAAAAAAAACAATGTTTGAAACATTCTTCTTCTTGTTCTTCTCTTGTTTTTCCTTCGATCTCAATCGAATGACTCGCTTCCTTAGACTTATGTAAACTTCTATAAATATTTGAAGAGACACGACAGCTAAAGTTTAGAGCTTAGGTGAGAGAGACTTTTGAGAGAGTAAGAGACATAAATACAATTACATTTGTTAAATTTTACTTTTAGTTACTTTTGCTTTGCTTTGGTTTAATTTAGTTTTTGTTTGGTTTTGGTTTTGGTTTGGGTTTTGATTTTTGTTTAGGTTTCTTAATTGGTTTTGCTCACAACATCAACAATGAAATATTTTACTTTATAGATTTTTGTTTTTTTGCTTTTTGTTTGGTTTTGTTTTGTTTTGAGGGACTTTTGTTTGGTATTCTGTAAAAATCTCAAAAAGACGCCTAACACCGAAAAATATATTGCATGTACTACATTTTATGTTAATTATGCTTACTTCTTGGGTTTCGCTTTTCTTTTCCTTCCGCTCTACCGCTCTTCCCTCCGGCCTCAATATAAATATTTTTGTTACATATTTGTTGTTAGTTTCGAGATGGTTTCCATTGAATGTATTTACATACATGAGTTAGTTTCTGTTAACAATTTATTTTTTGAGTTTTAGACAAGTTAAAATTTGCTCTCTTCCTTTTCTGATTCATTAAATGGAGTTCTCAAAACGAAATTACACTGAAAACAGAATTGGTTGACTTAAAATCATTTTTACAACAATATAGAACATCATTATATTGTTTATGTCTTTTGGTTAGTTTTTATGTTTTTGTTTTTGTTTTTGCATGTGAAACCTCGAAATTGTCTTAATTTCATGAAATCGTAGTTTTTATTTATCGTTTAATTTGTATTATTTCATTACAAAGTCCATGTATTTGCTAAATGATTCAGTGGCACCCGTGAAAATGTGACCAAAAAAAGGAGGGAAACTATCATTTCATTCGATAGCGAACGACTAATAATCGAAGCAGTTAAGAATAACAATCGAAAGAGCTTCAATATCGAAGCTTTCTTTGGGAAAATTAGAAAAGGAAGCTTTTCTCCCTGCAAAGGGATCGGAAATGATCGAAATTGTAAAAAAAAGATTTTCATGGAAAAGTATTAAGAAAATGACGAAAACAATTACAGTGTTGGAATGTCACTGATACAGGGTGCCTCTTCTCTTCGTGTGTGTGTGTGTATGTGTGGGAGAGGGGAATACCGTTGGTTTACGTACGAGTATACACATATAGTATTTTTTAGGTTGAGTTGTTTCTGTTTATTAGTTAAATGAACAACATTTATATTTTCTATTTTTTTGTTGGTTTCTGTTTTGTTTCAAAATATGCACGTCATGTATGTATATATAATATGATGTATGTATATAATGTATATATATCTATTTATATAAGTAATAGACACCGAAAACCACATGTACATTTATGTATCTGTATATAGATATATTCTATATATCGTATAATATTTGGATTCTCTTATGCTTCTATCTGACATTCAACTGACATTCATTTCGCCTCCTTCTCCTCCTTCTCCTTGTCACTGTCGCTGTCGCTGTCGCTGCCGCTACAGGGCTCCTAACTCTATGTATATATAAATAAATATCATTATTTAAAAATGCATTAATTGTTAATGCCAAAAGTTTTTCGTTGTTGGATTTTGTAATTTAATTTGCTGTTACACGTATTTTTCCTGCATGTTGTCAATGCCCTTAAAAAAACCCTCGCTTACACTTCGCTCACATCTCACATCTCACACCATATACATAGTCTGTATATATATATATGTGCGTATGCGTGTGTGTGTGTATATATATATATATATATGGTAAATTTGTAATAAATGTATATGTATGTATATACGAAATAAGAGTCTTGAATCCCTCCAATTTGTTGGCTTAAAATCAATTGTTCTGCTCCTCCAATCCCTCAGCACATTCACAAAAAAATTCAAGTATTTTAATTCGATTTTTTATCCTTAAGTTTTTTTTTTTTTTTTCTTTTTCTTTTCTGATGGTTATTCTGCCACATATGGGTTTTGTTTTTTGTATTTTTTATCAACATTTACTGCACGCACACCTAAGAAAAAATTACTATAAGTTTAGTTTTAATTTTGGGTTTCTTTAATTTTGTTAATATTGCTTTCCTTCTTCTGGTGTTCCTAAAGTATTTTTCTTTAACCGAAATGGAATTTTCAAGTATCATTTTGATTTTAGTTTTAGTTTTTGTTTTGCATTTCCTTTTTTTCTCTTACGATAATTTCCTAAAATTCTTTTAAGGCGCATTTTTCAACTACAAAATGAAAAGCTTAAGGATTTTTGTTTTTGTGTTAAGTGAAGGAAGAAATCGACGGATGAAATCGGATGTGTTTGAATCTGTGCGACGGATGTGCCCGATAATCGAAGAAGTCCAAACAAAAGGATTCGTTGCAAAAAACTTTATTAATAAATACTATCAAATAATAAATCCAAAAAAATCAATAATAATATTTGTCATAGTTGTAATAAAAATAATAATAATAATAATAATTATAATTTATTGATCCATTCACATACATAGCTCACAGCTTGTTGTTGTTGTTGTGGTTAAAAAAAATCATTATTCAATGCTTAAAAAAATGGAAAAATGAAATATACAGAGAGAAGTTGTTCCCCCAAAAAGATTGCGGCATTTGTGATGTTTACCAAAAAAAGGACACTAAATTAATCGTGTAATATTTAAATACATGTTTAAAAAAAAGAGGAATACCCTAAAAAATGTGTTTAAAAATTTTTGCATTTTTGTTGTTTGTTGTGTGTTTACAAAAGGCAGTGTTGTTGTTTGTTGGTTGGTTGCATTTCTTTTTTGTTGTTTGCTAGTCTTATAAATAAAAAGAAAGATTAAAATCGAATAGTACGAAACCCAAAAGAAAACTAAAGCTGAATTTTTAGGTCCACGTTTGACACAGACCCAAAAAAACCAAAATATTCATTGAAAAGTTCACAAAAATTATTATAATCCTAAGAAAAACTACAATTTATAATAATAATAATAATAATGATAAAACTATAACTATAACATTTGCTAGAGGCCCTGATCTTTGATGCTTTATATACTGACACACAATCGAACAAAATGTGGCATGAGAAAAATGTTCTCGCTTGTCTTTTCACTCAAATGTACATAGAAAATAGAGCTAGGCAGAGTTCAGAGTTCAAACGGTGCAGTAAATTTGTTAAACTATCACAAAATATATATATATATTCACTACAATTGAACACTTAATTTAGGCAGAACTGTGTGTGTGTCGCTAAAGAATATGAAAGAAGGGATTGATTCGAAATAAAAAACTCGAGAGAAGGTAGTCCCAAGTGGATGATAGCCGGCTCTACTCGTATCCCCAAATGTTCTTTAGCCTTCTCCTTGTCGTTTTGATTCTTCAGTTAAATGGTTAATTGGTAAATTGGTAAATTGGTAAATTAGGTTTAGTTAACATTTCGCTTTCAGCTTCTATGTATTCATACGTTTTGACAATTTCTGTCTAGACTCATTTCGTTTCGGGGATATATCTATATGGTTTTTGGGTGAAGGTATGTGTGTGTGTTTCTGTGTGTGTGTGTGTGGAGGGAGGGAGGGAGGGGTTGTGTGGGCTGTTTATCGGTGTAATTAGTTACTGTTTTTTGTTTTGTTTTGTTTGTTTCTTTAATATTTATTTAAATTATGAGGTACTTGAAACTTTTTGGCACAGTGAAAGTTTTCATTTACTTTACTTCTACCACTTTTACTTTGATTTGTTCTCATATTTTGTTTTCTTGTCTTCCTCCTCTTCCTCCTCCTCCTCCTCCTCCTCCTCCTCATTTTCATCTATTTTTTGGTACGGCAAACATTCTTCTTAATTTGTTAGACATTTAGTTGATACACACAAAAAAAGTTGCTGGAAATGGTTTCTTACATATTGTATGTTCTCATACATACTCGTAATAGTATACATATATACTATCGAACTCGTACTATTTAGGAGTTTCTGGCTTTCGGTTTTTTCATTTTACAATTTAATTCGATGTTCTTGGTTCAAAGTTCTTCTTAGGTTTCCATTGTCTGGTGTGTTCGTGGGTGTGTCTTTGATTTACGCAGTTTTCTTCGGTACAAAATTAGAATCAATTAAGCGAATATTATATTTTGGGGATGGGTTGGCTTCTTGGGGTATCCTAGGCGTTCTTTAGTGTTGTCTTATTGTTTCATTGCACATTTCGTTACATTCCGTTTGTCTATTGTTAGCCAGGGTTGTCATCTTTATGTATACTCTATGTATGTTCAGCTTGTAGGGTTTGTTTCTTCAGTTAAAACTTCAATGTTGTTTTGTTGTAATCACAGTTAGTTTTGTGTTGTAGTTTCTATTGTTAATTGTTAATGTTAATTGTTGCTATGTTTCATATTTCATTTAGTTTTGATTTGCTTTGCGTTGCGTTGTATATTGTAAATTAAACTATTGACGGTGGTTGCACATGCACAGATGTATTGTATTGTAAGTAAATCCTATTTGTATCTCCTAGCTTTCTAATAATCCTACTTTAGGCGCTAGCCAGCACATGTCCATGCACATATGTATGTACGAAACAAAAAACAGTTAGTTGTACAGTTTAGTTTAGTTTAGTTTAGGCTTGGGTTAACCGTTCAGTTAGTGGTTCTGTTCTGTCTCCTGCCTCTATGGGGGTTCACATATTTTGATTCTCGTTCCTGTTCGCCTCTCGTTTGTCACTAATATTAACTAAAATCCAACTTGGTTTATTGTTTTCTATGGTAGGTAACAGTGTTCGCTCTCAGTTATTGCATTTGCTTACTCTCTTCTCTACAGGATGCCCAGGACCTTGGCATTCCCTGATACTTTTAGTTAGTTTCTGTTTCGCTTTTGTTTGTACAAATTGTTGCTAGTTTAGCTTCTCTTTTAAATCAATGTAAAATTATATATATTTTATCTATTGTGTATATAAACGGCAGATTTGTGGTACATATTCATACTCCTTCTCCTTCTACTCCTCCTCCTCCTCAATCGTCGTTCCCTATGTTGTTTCGGTAGAAAATACAGACTATTCATACATATATGGTACTATATGTTCATGTTTTAGTGTTATTTCTTTTTGTGGTTCAGATACGCGGAAAATGATGAGTTTTATCTTTTAAAGAACCAAAACCGAAAGTCGAAATTCGTTCTAATTGGGACTTAGTCGTTCTAATCGTAGACTTAACGATCGATCGCAAACAAACATGAACTTTTTGTGCTACAATAATTACAATTACAATTACAATTTATAATTACAATTACAATCTTAACACACACGTATTTATACAATATAGAGAGATAGGTATTCATATCATATATGGATAGATCTTAAGCACTTTAATATCCGTGCTAATAATTGCCAATATTGTAGTTGTATTTGTATTTGTTTTCTTGCTTGCACCAAAAAAAAAAAAAAAAAAAAACACTCATTGTAAAGAAATTTGTTTGCAAACAAAACAAACGCAGATTTCCCCATTTTTACGTTTTCTAATCATCAAAAAGTTATACATAAATTTCTATATACGCTCTTCCTGTAGTTTGTGCCTCTGTGTGAGTGTGTGGGTGTGGGTGTGTGTGTGTTTGTGTGTGTGTGTGTGTGGTAGGTGACTGCTACTGGTTCCTTATCTGCGTAGGAGCCGCCTCCTACGCGCCTCATCTCAGCGCGGCGCATTGTGGATGTGGGTGGTGAGATGCTTCGAGAGGTAGTCGGCCCGGGCGAAGCACTTGCCGCAGGACTCGCAGTGGTAGGGCCGCTCGCCGGTGTGGATGCGCAGGTGGCGGGTCAGGTCGGACTTGCCGCCAAAGGCCCGGCCACAGAAGAGGCACACGAACGGACGCTCGCCGGTGTGCTTGCGGACGTGCAGCTTGAGGTTCTCCTTGGAGCGAACACACTTGCCGCAGAAGGGGCATGCGAAGCGTGAGGTGGCTGGCCTGTGAATGGAATACGGAGCTCCATTTATTAATCTGTAATTAATCTGGTGCTGAAAAATGATTATCTCACCGCTTGTCCCGCTGTCGCTCGGCGGCATCGACGCGCAAGAAATTCAGTATCGAAGCCTCCTGGGGATTGAGTCCCAGGAACTGTTCGTTCGGTATCCGCTCGGCGTTGATCAGCGACGTGAGCGAGCTGAGTGAACTGATGCCGCTGCCGGCGGAACCAGCACCGCCTCCGGTAACACTTCCGGTGGCGCCCACGCCCAGAGAATTTGAGCTGGAATTGGCCGCCTGAGCGGCGGCAGTGGCAGCTGCAACGGCGGCAGCGGCCGCCGACGACGATGAGGAACCGGAAGCGGCCGCGGCCGCGGCATTGGCCGCCATTGGCAGTGAGACATGGTGACCCAGATGAGGTGGCAGCTGCCCCTGCTGCGACTGCGACTGCTGCTGCTGCTGCTGCTGCTGCTGATGATGGTGGTGATGGTGGTGGTGGTGATGGTGGTGTGGGTAGGAGGGATCCGTTTCCAAGTGGTGCAGGCGCGACTGAAAGAACCAGTGGCGGTAAGGTGAGGGCAGGTCGAGACGCAAGAGACTTACCCGCTTGTTTGTACTATGTATGCCATCGGAGCTGCTGATGTTCGGCTCTGTGGCACTGGTGGAGGCCGAGGCCGAGGAGTTGTTGTCCTGGTAGAGCATCGTGATACCCGCCGAGTCGATGGTGTTGTCCTGCTCGTGCTCATCACTGCCGCCGCCACCGCCGCCGCCGCCGGCCTCTGGATGGGTGGAGGAGCCCTCGTCTGCGCCCTCTCGCTTTACATTCACCCGCAGATCCTCGCCCTCATCGGCCAGCATCGGTTCCTGGGAGCTGGTCACCACATCCTGGTCCATTTGAGTGGACACCACGGGCCCCACCGAAGCGGATGCGGATGCGGATGCCGATGGCGGAGTCGATACCGACACGGACAGGGAGCCACCCAGGCGTCCGACGACTCCGATGGTCTTCTTGCCGTGCAGTCGCTCGAGGGCGTGGTTGAGGCGGTGCTTCTTGAAGCTCTTCAGGTAACGGAACTGCATGCCGCAGACGTCGCAGGTGAAGAGCTTGTCAGCGGGCAGGCGGGCCCGGTGGTTCTGCTCCTTGTGCTTGGCGTATGCGCTGCGGTAGCGGTACGACTGGCCGCACTGCTCACAGATGAAGGGCTTCTCCTCGCCGGGCCCCACGTGGGGGTGCTGGAGGGCGGCGTGCTGCTCGAGCAGCCACACATTGGGGAAGTGGGCGTTGCACACCACGCAGCGGGTCTCCTCCTCGATGGGCTCCGAGCCGCTGAACAGCGACGAGCAGGTATCCGAGGGGCTCTTCAGCATCTGGCTGAGCTGCTGATGCTGCGCCAGCAGCGAGGAGCTGGGCGGCGGCGTCGATGAGGTAGACGATGAGGAGCTCTTCTCCTTGCAGCTGCTCGACGTGTCCGTGCAGCTGGCCGGGGTCCCGGCCCCCGACAGCAGCAGCTGTGTGTACTGCCTCAGGCCGGTGGCATCGACAATCACCCCTCCGCCGCCAGTGGGCGGGCATCCGCTCACCACCGACCCCACTGGGGTGCCGCTGCTGTTGCTGGTGATCCGGCGGCGCTGCAGCAGCTGCTCCAGCGACTCCTTATAGAGCTGAGCGCTCCGCTCGCTGGGCAGCTCCACGATGGTCACCTCGTCGCTGTCCGCCGAGCTGCGCTTGCAGCTGTCGTCGCCGCCGCTGCCGGACTCAATGGAGATGGACATGCCCATGGAGGTGGAGCTGGTGGCCATTTGCTGGGGCGAGGGCGATGACTTGGCCGCCTTCGATTGCTGCTGCTGGTAGAAGGCTGTCGGTGTGGGGTAACGCATGTTGAAGGCTGCCGCCACTCCAGAGGCGCTGCCTGGAGCAACTGGTGCAGATCCTGCATGAGGTGGTTGCTGTTGTTGTTTGTACTGTACATCGCTGGAACGGTTCGTTGTGGTCTGCTTGGCATACGATGGGCTCGTTGTCGTTGTCGTGGCCGTGGACGTGGCCGTCGTTGGGGACTGGCCGACAACCGGCTGATAGTCCTTGGTCAGCAGATCGCTTAATGTGGTAAAACGGTGGGTGAAATCCTTGGGTGCTGCCAGCAGGCCTCGTGTCCTGCAAACATACAAACACATTGTGAACCATCAAGTAGAAGCTCGAATAGTTGATCTCTGGGCAATACTCACCTCAGTGCCTCTTCGGCCAGCCAGGTCTGGTGGTGGAGCAGGCTAAGTATTCTGGACGGATCGATGTCGAAGAGGCTCAGGCCCAGCGGCGTGAAGGGGAAGGCGAATGGCGTGGGGCAGCGACTGGCGGCCATGGCGCTCATCGGAGAGGTGAAGTTGCGCAGAAGCTGTGGGGATTCAAAGGGTTCGGTTCACAGCTCATTAGTGTTGGTCAACGCTTGGCTAAACAAAACAGTGTTGGGCAGTTCTTCTTTCTGCTGCTCTCTGTTTTGCTCTGTTTCGTGGTCAGGGCTTTCTCTTTTCTTTTTGGGGACCGCAGGTTTGGGCGGGCTTTGGGGGTAGCTATTTTATTTTAAGTGATATTTGCTTCTAAACTGCTTATGGGGTATTCCTCAAGCTTATGCTGTATTTGTGTGTGTGTGTGTGTCGTGTGTGTGACTGTGGGTGTGTGTGTTTTTGTGTGTGTGTTTGTAGGGAGAGGGTCTATATCCTGTGAAGGGGCTACAGACACTTGTAAAACACATGCAAGGCTCTCTACACAACTAAAAGCAAAGCAAGCACACACTTAAGCACATCTATAAGTACATATAGAAAAACTATCTGGCAGATCTGGCAAACGAAAATATGGAAAGAATCGAAATGAAAAGAGGAAGATGGAGAGGGACAGGGTCAGGGAGCGGGGAAGAAAGAAAGGGGGAACAAGAAGCGGTAGGAGTAGTAGAAATGCATACTTACGTTTCTCAAGTCGGCTGGGGACCAACTTATGCTTGAGTACAGTTGGGCACAAAAGTTTTCTTAGAACAAAAAGAGGGGACAAAATAATCCAGAAAAACTCTAGACTATCAGACATACACAACGTTTCAGAACCATAAGACAATATAATTCTTGAAAAGCTACTACTGGGGACTCCCTAAAGGTATCTCCAGTTTTTGCTCCAGTAAAATGTCAAATAGTTCCGATACGTACTGTGCGTTCATATATTATGGTATGGTATATCTATGTTCAGGCAGTACAGGGCAGTACAGTACGTTTCGAAACAATGAGAAAGCATTAAACATATATCAATATTCTAGCATCATTATATGTGGGTCTCATTCAGGCCTTGCCTCATATATTCGCAACGTTTGGGTGCCTGTACTTCCTTCCATGGCTTGGGCCATGTACAGTTTCGTTTGCATTTCAATAAAAACTCAAATTTTGGGCAAATATTTTTCAATATTTCTATTTATATAGAATTTTATTTCATCTTCTTTTTCATGTTTTTGTTTTCCCCCATTTTCAGCTTCTTTCAGCTACATCGTCTTTATTCTTTCATTCTTTACTCTTTGTTTGTATTTGTATTTGTTCCGTATGTGTGTGTGTGTGTTTGTGTGTGTTAGAGGGTATTGTGCGTGTGTGTGTGTGTGTGTGTGTGGGTACAAATTTCGCTTTCTTTCTCCATCGCTTACGGCTCGATCTCGACTACTAGAAATGTTTTTGTTAGGCATAGACTATATAGCTAGCTATATAAGACTGACTGATCCTGCTCTTGATCCTGCTGATCATATAGTTTCATTTGTTGTTTTTTCTTTTGTTTTTCCTATCATTTATGTTGTGTAGTATTTGTCTTCCCTTTTTGCTCGCTGTCTTGATTCCCTCTCGTTAGCCTTACTTTTTCCTTTCTGTCTTTGTGGGGGGACTCTGTAGGGGGGGGTTCAGAGGGATACAGGAGGGTTGTGGGATCTGCTCGGTAGGCGGTAGGTCTCTGGGAATCAGTTCAGAATCTTTTTCGCTTGCTCTCTTTTCATTTTCACTTTCCTTGTGTGTTTTCTCTTTTTTGTTTGTTATAAACTATGATATGCCTTGCTTTGCTTAAATAATTTTCATCTTAATTCTTGTTTCTTCTTTCATTTTTTTTTTTTTCGTAATAGTTTTTATATAAATTTGTTGTGTGTTGGGCATGTGTGTGTTTATTTTCGGTTTTTGTTTTGCCTAAAATGTGTGTGTGTGTGTAAGTAATTGAATTTCATTTCATTCTAAAATATTCATCTTGATTGCTTCTATTTTGTTTTGTTTTGTTTTGTTTTTTTTTTATTTTTATTTTGGTGCCTGATAAGCTGCTCTCCTTAGTTCTTGTATAGTTAGTTTAAATGGTTCGTTATTCAGCATTGGGACAACTCCAAAAACGAGTTGAGTTGAATCGAATCGAATCGAGTTGAGTTTTGAGTTGAGTTTGAGTTGAGTTTGAGAGCTCTTTCTTAATTAATGTATTATTTCGCTCAGTGCTTTTGGTTTTCTTTTTTTTTAATTCTCATTCCAACTACGAAAAAAATATATATAGTTAGCGTAATATTTTAAACCTTCCGTTTTTTGTTTTCTTGTTGTTTTGTAGTAATAATTTTGTTGTTATTTCCCATACATTGTATATCTGTTGAGTTCCCGTCAAGCTCTTTTGCATTATAAAGTACACAGCGTACAAAGTACAGTTGTGTCTGCTGCGAACTAGTTCCAGTTCCAGTTCCAGTGTGACTGTAAGTGTGCGAGTGTGTGTGGAATGTACATGAGACTGAATGAATGAACGAAATGATCATCGAATGTATTTATTTATATATTTTGTTTATTTGTCTTTTTTGTTGGTTTCTTTCATTTTTTTTAGGTGTTTTTTATTAGCCACAAAATATCAAAATCTTATTTCGACTGTAATCAATAATAATAATAATAATAATAATAAAAAAATAAATGAAAACTAAAGTGTATCGATTGGAACTTAAATTGCCGTTTATAGTATTGTATATATGTATGTATATGTAAATCTTGAATTAATTTATGAATTAATTTTATTTATATACTTCAATAAATTATAGGGGAAATCGCTCAACTTAGTCTACGAATAATGAAAAATGGGTAAATGAAGCCTGAAACTGAAACTAAATGTGGGGGGCCTCCAATTCTAGAACTGAAAACCAACGATGCCTCGTTCGATTTCTGCCTATTTTCAAGATTTCGATTTAGTTAGTTAGTTGCTCTTGCTGAAGGCTCTCTCTTTGCGGAATGCCTTAAATTAATTATTGTATAACTCCTTCTTTTCTCTCATTTTTCATTTTCCATTTGCTTTTTTTGTGGTTTTTTGCTTTGTTTTTTGTGTGGTGTTGTGTTTACAGTTAGTTAAGTATATATCTATTCATATAAATTATTTATGTATTCTTGTATGTCTATATTGTAGGAACATATTGACGTAATCATAACGTATTGCAGCTATTTATTCTTCTTCTTGTTCTTGTTCTGGTTCTTGTTCTGTTTCCGGTTCTTGATCTTGATCTGGTTGTTCTGCTCTAGTTTTACCTCTCAACGGATTTATGGTTTTCATATTGTTCATATGTTGCTTCTTTCAACCGCCTCTCGTTAGGCAGAAAACAGCACGCCTTCTTGTCTGGGTCTCTGGGGGCTTCCCCCCCAATTAATTCTCATCAAATTTCTTGGAATGCTTCTGCCTAGAGCTGTTCTCTATTGGTTTTTATATTTATTTAGGTTTCAAAACTTAAAGAAAATAGTTAAAAAAATAAGTGTCTACAAACAAACAAATAATAATTGTTATAAAAAATATGTTAAATTATGTATGTGAATGAGCCTCAATAGGGAACTTAAAAAATTTTCTCAACCGTCGTTTACTAAACCTATTATTTTGCTATTCATTTGTTCTCATTTCTCAGCTGTTTCGCGTGTTTTTCGATTATATTTTATATAATTTTCAATTCAAACTCAATTGAAACAAAAACAACTACAGCTTTCTGGTTTCTGAGAGCTCTCTTTCGCTTGTGCGGGGTCTCGGTCTGTGTAAATTGTTGGTTTCGAAATGATTTCGGGAAGGTTAAAAATGTCTATTCATTCTTTTTTTTTGCGCTTAAGTCGAAACATTTGTTTGTTCTTGTTGGGGGGTTGCTTGTTTTTGGGGTTCTTCTTTTTAAATTTATTAAATATGCTTTAGCTTTTAATTGTGAAAATACTTGTATTTTTTGTTTCGTTTTTCTTTCGCTAAAAACTAATTTTATTTCATTTAATTTCTTTGATAAATTTGTCTGTGTATCTGTGTGTGTGTGTGAGTGGGCTTTTGTTTCATTTTAGAGGGCTTTCCCTTCTACCTTTCTACCCTTCTACCTTTCTCGTTTTCTTTATCGTTTCCTTTTCCGCTTTCGCTTCTTTCTCTCTCTCTCTTGATTTTTGGGATATGCAAAACTACTTTGTTGTTGTTGTTTCTACTTTGTTTGTTGTTTGATTTGGTTGTTTGTGTGTGTGTGTGTGTGTGTAGTATTACTAACTGCCTAAAATTGCTCTCTCTGCAGTTTTCTGCTAGTACATTCTCCTGTCTTTAATTCGTCAGAAACTAATTATTTTACATGCCATAAGTATGCCATATGTATTAATGTGTGTGAGAGTCTGTGTGTATACCATATACTAATGTATATATATATAATAGTTGTGTATGTATATTTAGTTATATATATGTATATATAGATCTCAATGCCTCCCATTGCTCTCGCTAAAAAAATAACTATCAAAAAAACTGCAATTTCCGTTTTTTACGCCTCTCTCCATGCCTTTTCCTTTCTTTTTCTTTTTCTTTTCTTTTTTTTTTTTTTAGTTTTTCCTTTCTGCGTTTTTATAAAATATTACTTTAGTATGTATAATGTATATATGTATTGTATATATATATATTTTTTTAGTGTTTTTTGTTGTTGTTTATTTTATTTTATTTTTATTTTCTTTTTATTTTTTTAAGGGGAGTAGGCACTACAGTGTTGTTTTTTTTTTATCTTTTCTTCTTTTACTTTTCTTACGTTTCTTTTTTTTTTTTGGTTTTTTATTTTTGTTTTCGCTTGCATTTTACCAAAAAATTGTTCATCTGCTGCTTGTTTCTCAGATTCGACAGATATATATAAAATAAGCCGCGAAAGCCAGCTTTTCCTTCCCGTTTTTCCTTTGGTATTAACAATTTTTCAGCTTTCTGCTTTCGCCTTCCCTTATTTTTTTTTCTTTTCTTCTCCTCTGTATATGTATGAGTTTCCGTGTGTCTGTGTGTGTATGTGTGTGTATTGAGCTTATACCAAAACATTGTTTATAACTTTTGAAGCTTTTTTGTTTAGGTTACCAAATGTCCTGCTATCTGTTAACTATACCTATGCATATATGTATATATACTTATACATATCGTATGTAAGTGCGTATATATCGTATTCTTTAGCTTGATTTTAGCGTATCAAAAAGTGGGTGTGTGAGTGTCTGCCTGTGTGAATGCGATTGGAAATGTACATTACAGTGTTTACAGTGGGGTTGGGCCTTTTGGGGCTGTGGCTTGGGTTTTGTTTTCTTCGAAAATTGGTTCTATTTTTGTCTCAGATGTCTCCAGATTCGTCCCTAAATAATGCACTTTGATGCAAACCTTCCCTGGAGATCGTATCATGTAACAGCAGATTTCGTTTCGATTCGGTTAGAGTTAAAAGTGTTCTCGGGATCGCCTATCTTTTTTTGTTTTGCTTATGTTTTCCCTCTAGAGTCATGCCAACTATTCAATATATACATTATATGCACTCTTTTATATCAGCATATAGTTTGGTTCATTCGCATTTCCAGCATTTTCCCAGCATTTTTCAAGTCGAAACAAAAAAATATACCTACTATATGTAGATCCTATAGATTAGATAGAGTATTCAGAGTGTCAGTGAGTCGGTGCGGATGTGCGTGTGTGCTTCAAGAGGGAGGAACACTTAATACAGTTTTCCGCTTAGTATTTTTGGAACTAGTTCGCTCCACTGTAGGCACAGCACACGCCCAGCCGCACATCCACTCACGCAACACAGGTACTCTTTTGTGTGTGGTGTCTGTGGTGTGGTCTGTGTGGGGTTTTTGTCTCTTATAAGATTCATTCCTCTCAGTTCGTTTATCATTTATTGTATTGTATGTACAGGTTGTCCTCGAATTGTTAGCTTGGCACTCAAACATTCAGTTTATTGGTTATGGTTGTCGTTATTATTTTTATTTCGTTATTAACTCGAGTTTGCAATAGTGTGTTTTATGGTTTGTATTATTCTTATTGCTGCTGATTCAATACGCCGATGAAACCAATTGCTAGTTTATGTTTAGTTTATTGCGTTTCACTCTGCTGTGTGGAGGATCGATTGTGGATCGTCGACTATCGACTATCGTCTGTCGACTGTCTCGCTTGTCTTCGCTTACAAGTTTCGCTTAACAAACAGAAAAAGGCATATTCAAAGTAAGGATTTGTCAAACAGAAACACATGTGGTACTCGTAAATATATCTGTATATGTATCTACGTATCAATATACACAAAACGGGAACAAACAAACAATTTGTATATACTTTGCTTCTATCATCATAGACATAGACATAGACATAGACTACAACTCAAGTTGTGTTCTGGTCTATTTCCTTTAGTTATTTTCTCTTTTTTTGGGCTTTTATTTGATTTATGTTTGATGTAACACTGTAAAAAACGGGGCAAACATCTATGAGCTGTAATGTGTGGGTGTAAATATCAATTGTTCCTTGTCATTCGTGAACTTTACTTTAATCGGTTTCTCTTTTTATAATTGTTGCTATTAATTGTTATCGGTCGTTATCCATCGATGATCGATCATCGTTTCCTGCGGTCTCAGGGGTACTGTGGGGTACGATCTATCGTGGTCTTACTTTATTTGTATTGTAGGTGATTATGTAAAAATGAATTCATTCACTTAGAAGAAGGCAATTCGTCAACAGGGTACATTTGTGGCTGTGTGTGTCTGTGTGTGTGTCTTTAATCAATCAATCAATCAATCAGTTAATCAATAATATTTCATTTATCTGTTTTTCTACGTTGTAAGTATATGCTGCAATTCTGCTGTTGGGGTGGCAAGTTGTTTTTTCCTTGGAACTAGTTCTTTGAACTTGGTTCTGCAATTCTGTAATCTATTTATTGTATGTACATTCTGTGTGTAACAATTCTATATTCGGTGCTTGCTGGTTCGGTTCCCGGCTCCTGGTTCCTGGAACTAGGTTCAGTTCATTGTTGATTGTTTAAAACATTGATTTAGGTTTGTGGTGTGGCTTGGTTCGGTTCGGTTTTGGTTCGTGAAACTAGTTCACGAACTAGTTGCCGCTTCAGTTCACTGTTTGCTTTGGTTTATTGTCATTTGAGGAGAAGTTCTATTGGTAAATGCGTCTGCTTATATGGGTCTGGAACTAGTTCCAACTAGTTCTTGCCAGTCATCACATCAGAAATTGTAGCATATTTTTCTCAGTGTAAATTTGACTTATTTCATTTATTTATTTATCATTTTGCTAGGACTGTGCTAAAAAAAAAAAAAAAGGCATTTATGGGTAGGTCTTTTGGCGTAGGAGCTGGGGAAAAGCTTGGGAGTGGTCTGGGGGCTATTTACTTTATAAACAACATGACAAAAAAAGATTGAAGTGAATGGGAATGGGGATGATTATATTTAAATGTTTAGTTTGCTTAAGCTTTAAAATATATTCATTTATATTTCGACTATTGTTTGATTGTGTATAAATAATCTTTTATGGTTCCGCGCTATAGCCGTTTAGCATAGCCCATTCCTTCTTCTTATTGCTCTCTTTGTAGTTGTTGTTGCTGTTGTTTTATTGTGTAGTTGATTAGAGTTGATTTTAAAAAAATACGCTTCAATTTAAAAAATATAAATCGCTTATAAACATTATATATTGTATGTTTCGTACTACGTAATGCGCTTATAAAGCCTTTCCTCAGCAGCCATTTTGTTGCCTGTTGTTTGTTGTTTGTCCTTTGTTTCATATTTCATACTCTATTTGTAGTACGAGTATATGTATGTAAGTACGTATTTATGTATACTTTTTCAACACTTTTTTGTAAATTAGATTCGTGTTTAAATAATGGTACTATTGTTGTTGCTGTCTGCTGTAATTGTTGTACATATATACTATTTGGTTGTATGTATATATATCGAGGGATATATGCATATATAAATATTGTTTGCCGTTCTGCTGTTCTGCGGTTTTCCTGTTTTTTCTGTTTTTCTGTTTTTCTGTTCATTTATTTCATTAGTTATATTGTATTGGAAGAATCTGTGTGTTTACCCTGAGCACTTTGTTCTGCTAGAATTGAATAGAATTATGTGTAGAATCGAAAATGGGAAATCAAATTAAAAAAAGTTGTTGGTTGTCTATGCCGAAAATTAAAACCGAAACGAAGTTGTCGAAATTCTTTTTTGTTTTTCCTTTGCCGAAACTTGCAATTTTTGTTTTTTGGTATTATAGTACGTTCCTGGTAGCCGTTTTTTGAGTTGAAATTTGGGTTTTGGAATTTTGGTTTAGTTTTTTTTCTTTTGGTAGTGATTCCATTTTTATGTTTTTTTTTCATTGGTTATAAATTGGTTTTGTTGTGCCAAAGCTTTCGTCTGAGTTTTGTCGATCAATTTTTTGTTTTGTTTTTTGTCTTAGAATCGTGGGAAACGAACTCAAAATTGTTTTTGTATTACAGTAGGTTGAGTATGATAAAATTGCTAGTACAATATATATATATATATATATATATATATATAGAGGTGTATATATGTATATAGTATGTATTGTATGTATATAGATTTATATAAATTCGACTTGTATGCAATTCTAGCGTAAATTGTTTATTCATTTATAATTCCGAATTCCTCCTGCTTCCTGTTCTTCCTCCACACTATTGCTGTACAAGTTGAAGCTTCGATCTACGTCTATATCCTATTTAGAGGGGACTGGTGGTGGTGGTGGTGGTGGTGGTGGTGAGGGGATTGTGTCTGAGTGGCTGTGTGTGTGTGTGTCTGCGATTTATATATACGTTCATATATAAATATCCTTACTTTTGACTCTCCAAAATGTACTGTATATATAATTTGTATGTTTTTTTTTTGTCCTTTTTGTTGTTTCTTGTAGTGGTGTTTTTGTTTTTTTGTTGTATATATAATTTTAAATTCCTGTTTCCTTTAAAATGCATTTTTGCAGTTACGCCTAATGATATTTTGTTTCCTCTTTAATTATGTAGTTCCTATGTGTTTCCGTTTCCTGTGCCCAACTCAAAGGAGAACATGAACCCAAAGCAGAAATCGTACAACTGAAGCTGAATATCTATATAGATAATCATATATATAATCGCATATATAGTATATGTATGTACATATATATGCTTTTCGTATCTGAGTGTTAAGTGCATTTAAATATATATGTACGTATGTTCAAAATTTGGAATTTCCTTTTTTTCCTTAATTTTGTTTCTTCACAATTCTTTCGTAATTCGAGTCTAAAAGAATAATACAATTTAAAAAACGAAAACGAAGCTAAATCAATTCAATTAAATTTTGGAGTCTCTCGTTTCTATTTAGGCCTAAAAGTTTTGTTACTCGTAAAATTTCCACTAAAAATTTGTATTAGCAATGATTTGATCCAAAAGTTCTTTTCTCTCTTTTCCTACACGAAACACGAAAAAACCCTGGCAACAATCCCTAAAAAACCAAAAAGAAATCGATCAAAAAGTAAAAGAATATCAAAGAAATTATACAGATAAATTCATTAATTAAAAGTATAAAAAAACAACAAACTGTGTGACTGTCTTTGTTTTGTCTTTTAGCTTTTTTTATGGGGTCCATTGGCAATTTTGTAGTTTGTATATTTTGCTATATGTTTTCTATGTTTTATTTTAGCATCATTATTATATTTTATTCGATTATTTTGTTTTTGTTTTTTTTTGTTTTTTGTTTTGCTGTTTGTCAAGGAACTTGTTAGAAATTTTTATTCTTGTTGCTGCTGCTGTTTGCTGAATGGCTTGTTGAAAATTAAAAATTAAACAAAAACTGAAACAAAAACTAATGTTTATGTTTATGGGGGAACCAAACTAAGGAACTTTTGATCACAACTTAGGCGCTAGCAAAATCAATTCTTAGCGACTAAACTTAGGACTAAAACCATACAAAATTAACACCATACAATAAATGAGGGCAAATGAAAATGTCTACACAATGAATATTCCAATGATATATGAGAACTTCAGATGGGTAAAAATCGGATGATAAAAATGAAGGTTGAATGGAGAAAAAAGGCCAAAAGTATTTGCTTTTTTTTTATTTTTATATTTGTTTTTTTCTTTCCACTTAAACTGTTTTTTTTTTAAATTTTTATTTTGTTGCTTTCTGCTGTGGTCACAATATTTGACTTGAATTTAATTTAGATTTGGATTTGGATTTGGATAAAAGTGCTGCGGTTGGGTTTCTTTTTCTCATATAGCTTACAAGAAGTTCATTGTGTTCGCTCCTTTGTGTTCGAAAATCATTTAACATCGTTGTAATCTGCTGTGTGAGTGTTGGGTTTTTGCGGATAATAATACATAGTACATTACAGAACAGAAGGAGTTTCAAAAACTTATCAAATGAACAAAAGAAATATTGTAATAGAAATTTGTTGCCACGTTTTTTTGTTTTTTGTTTTGTTTTTTTGTTAAATCGTTTTGTTTTGTTGCTAAAGCTAAATAAATTTCATATAAGTTGGTATAATAATAATAACATTTTCGCTTAAACATTAAAATTAAATATACATATATATTCAGATATACATATATATGCATATATGTATGTGTGTGTTTATATATAGAAAAAAATTGTTTATAAGAGACACAGAGTGTAAGACATTGTGTTTGTGGTTTTTCATTTGTTGTCGTGTGAGAGTGTGTTTGTTGGGGGTATATTCAGTGCATAAATTTATGTAAAAAAAAAAAAAAAATAACACAAATATAGACAAAAAACATGTGTTTTTGGGCCTGAAGTTTCCTTTCCCTATCCCTTGATTCCCTGTGCAAACCCTTTCCATCCTTCTTTGATTCTTCGTCTTCTGGAATGTTTCGTTTTCATTTCTCACATTACTTTCCCCAGTTGCTCTCCTGTGCGGTGGCTGTGCGAAGACTTTTTGGTCTGGCTGTGCCAAAAATAAAAAGTAACCTCCCTTTTGTGTTCTTTTATTTTCAGTTTATCATGTCTTCTATGGAAATGCAATTAAAATTATTGAGAAAGCTTTTGGTTTTTGTTTTTATCATTATTACTTAATTTTTAAGTATTATCGTTAATCGTTTATCGTTATTAATTGTTTATAATTTTGTTTCTAAAAGGCCGAAAATCACAATTTTGTTTTGCTCTCATTTTTTTTTTTTTTAATTTGTTCCTAAATGTTAAATTTTGTTTTCTTTACTCTCGTTTATGATTATGGTTCGATTATGTTTATAGTATAGTAATTGTTAATGCAGATATTCTGTGTTGGTTTTTTGTTTTACATCACAATTATTGAATTGATGCCTGTTGCTTCTACTCCTCTACTGCTCCAAAGTTCCCCGTTCCCCGTCCCCAGTCCCCTGTCTCCCCGTCTCCCTGTCTCGTCTAATACTGCATGAGAAAAGTAAGCCAACAACAAAAGTGAAAAATGGCAACGCGCTAATTTCCATCATTATTTTTTTTTTTTCTTCTTCACGCCTCCTCGCTTTTCCAAAATGCAAAGCAAATATATTTGGTTTTTTTTTGCGGTTAAATATTTTTTTTTATCCTTTAATTATTCACTATTCTTGTAATGCTATCACAGCCAAATTGTTTAATCCAAAAGTGTTTGTGTTTGTTTCTCCTCTTTTTTTCTTTGTCAGCCAAAAAGTTTTTGCTTCTGCCCTTTTTTTGTTTTGTTTTTGTTTTTTCTTTTCCTTTTTTGGTTTAAAATTTAGAATTTTGAATTTTGTCTAGCGTGTTTTCTCTTTGTTTTCTTGTTGCTTATTTTTCTTAATATTTATTACCATTTATTTGTTTTTGTTTTTTGTATTTTGTATTTTGCTGTTCCCAATCCGTTGCCAAAAATCGAATGTAAAAATCCCCGCACAAACCGCTGCTGCAACGAGCTTTTATTTCTCTTTTCTTTTCTTTTCTCTGTCTCTGTTTAGCCCAAACCACAAAAGTTTTTACAAACTTTCTTTGTAATGTTTTTTTATAGATAATATTTTTGTTTTCGTTTGTTTTTATAATTTTGAGATCGATTTGCATTTTGTTGTTGGTGCTTTGTTTGCCTTGTTGTTGCCGGGCTAATCACTTGAGTGGAAAGGGTGGAAAGGGTTTGTCCGCATTATCGATGGGCTCTCCTGCAGGGAGACTGAAGGAACTTCGTTTCCCATTAAGCCATAGAAGGTGATTCCTGGCAAATTCATTTAGATAATTTATAATAACACAAAATCTAGGGGTTTTCTTAAATATTTTCATCATGAAGCCAAAAAAAAAGGGTTGAGTTATATATATATTTTTTTTTTCAAAGCAAAGTAAACTTGGTACGGAACAGAAAATGTATGGGATGATGTCTGGGAGGGGCGGGGAGGGTTCGTGTTTTGTGTGCGTCAAGAATTTGGGTATTTTTGGTGATTTTTATATATATGTAAATTTTCAAGAGGTTCTTTCTATACCCCAAATGTTGAGCCTAAATATTGTTGCAATCATTTTCTGCATGCTTCCTCTACAGCTACCCTTAGATGGTATTTCTAGTGTGTGTTTCTTGTCCCTCTACTACTCATATACATATATATATACATGTATATATATGTTATATAGATATACATATATATATACATATATTTGTTGGTTTATGTATATAGATTTATATAAATATCGTTAAGATCACAGATATTCTATGTAATTCTGCTGCTGTTGCTTTCTGTTGCTTTCCTAGCAAATTGTTTTCTTAATTTTTTGTTTTCTCAAATTTTATCTGAATTCCAAAAATGTCTCCTCAATGTTGTTGCTGTTGCTGCATCTGGTTTATATGTATATATAAATATTGTATATAGATATATGTATATGTTACTGTATAATAAGTTCTGTATGTGTATATATATACGCGTGTGTGAGGGCCTTTTAAAAGGGTTGTAACAGGGGTTTGGTTTCACTAGGGCCTAAGCGGAGCATTAGCACAGCTGAAGTTGTTCACTAATTCGCCATCGAAACGCGTCTGTCCTCTATAGAGTCAGCCGTCCTTCATATAGCTGTGTCGTCTGTCCGATCAGATCTGTCTGGCTAGCAGTGGGTCTGGTCTGCCTGGGTGTGTTGGGATATGTATGTTTTACTACGTTCACTCGTTGCTCAATGCCAAATCAAAGACGCACAAATGAAGGCTACAGGTGCTGCATTGGTGATTGCTGTTGTGTAATGGTGTATTGATGTATGTGGTGTCGGGGTCACCAGTTCACTTTGCTTTTACTCTGGGGTTATGTATGGGTGTGGGTATGTGTGTGGGAGAGGGGGGGGACTTTGTTTTAAGCTACTTTAACTCGTTATTATCATCGTCATCGCCATCATGCACACTCATAATGATCCTCCTACTATATCCTCGGCTGCGGCGGCTTCTGCTGCTGCGCTACTTAAAAAGTTACATCACGTGTTCACTGTTCTTTTCATTATGTTTATGTTTATCGTTAATCGCTATTTCTAGCATTACTAAATCATATATTCAATTAGATCAATGTTTTATCATGTATAGTTAGCAATTTTTTACGTTTTTCCTTTTTTTGTAAATTTATTTTCAATTTTTTTTGCGCTTTTTCTTTCTTGCCTATATGTCTTACGTTCTCTTATACATACTTTTGAAAAATATATATAGTTGTATATATATCATATATATATGTATGTATATATATATATATATAATATTTGTTTTATTAGATTCCTGCTACAACTCTTTCGCGCTGCAATTTTACTCTCCTTTCATTAGCTTTAATTGTTTTCCCGTTCAAGTTAATTGTATAGAAAAAAAAGTTGCTCTGTTGCTATCCAAAATTCGGGGCTTTCCCTGTGGATACCCTGGATACCCTCTTGCGGTCGCACTTAATTTAAGTTCTCTAACATTCTCCTCACTCCTCATTCAATCAATCATCAATCCTACGGCTGATCATTCACTCACATACTCATTGTATGTTCTCATTGGATTCGAAAAAAAAAACAAGTTCGCTTCTTGGTATAAACTTCAACAATTCGACAATATGCTGCTATATAATTATTGTGTATAATATATATACTATATATTATATATATATATATATATATATATATATGTTTATATAGATGTATGTTTTGTGTATGATTATAGCCTGCCTGCTCTATTGTGTGTGTGTGTGGGTGTGTGTGTTGCTGTCTCTTTCCTATTTGCTAGAGTTTCTCTTTGCTGAGAAGAACGAACGTTCTGTTCTGTTCCTCCTGATTTCACTTCTTCTGTTTCTGTTCTTTGCCTCGTTTACATAATTAATAAAATATATACATATGTATATACATAGATTTAACGGTATATACATATATTGGTGTTTGTGTGTGTGTGTGGATTAGTGTGTTGTTGAATTTCTTCCATCATCATCATCAAGCCTCTCGCTTGATCTTCGCTTAAGTAAGTCAAAGTTCTTGTTGTTGCCTCCATCTTTCTTATAGAAAGTTACAACTCATTTCTTCGTGTTCTTCACATCAATTGTTGTTGTAGTTGAAATTGTTGGTGTTGCTGTTGTTGTTGTTGTTGTTGTTATTGTTATTATTATAATAGTAATAGTAGTAATAATAATAATTTAATAACAAACTAAAATCGTTTCACTATTGCGGCAACTCATCCTTTGTATCGACCGGGCTGGGTGACAAAAACTTTCGCACATATTTGGGAAAATGCGTTTTCTCATGCGCCTTGAGTATCGTTGACCGCGAGAAGGTTTTCCCGCACATATTACATCTGAAGGGTCGTTCGCCTGCAAATTGATTTCCATTTTGTTGTTTGTTTCAGTGGAATGGAAATCAAGGAATCATTGTATAGTATATGTAGTATATTTATCGGTTAAGTTGGGGAGCAAAATGAAGGCATGATGAAGGGTGGCGAAGATGGTTGATCGATTTGGTGTATTGGTGCTGCAGTAAGACGACGATGGGACTTGCAAGATACTTAAAAGAGCTAATTCTAAAAGATTTTTGATATTTTTAAGGCTTTACCAAGATCGATGATGAAGCATTTTGTAGAGCTTTAGGACTTTTGAGTTTCCTGGAAACTTTAAGGAATGAAAAGAAACGAATTCCTTAAAATACTTAAAAGAGCTAATTCTAAAAGATTATCGATATCTTTAAGGCTCTACATTGGGTTCAAATATCGATGATGAAGCATTTTGTAGAGCTTTAGGACTTTTGAGTTTCTCTGAAACTTTAAGGAACGAAAAGAAACGAATTCCTTAAAATACAAAGTGATAAAAGGCAGGAACTTCAGAAAAGTAGATACAAGTAGCTCTGTCCATATCTTGATGGAATAGATTCAATTGAGGCTTGAAAGTGGCATCATTAAGGGCACAGTTCAGTGGTATGGATATCAGGGATATCAACAGGAGCTCGTTCATGGCTGGGACAGAAATTCAATGATGAATGAGGGACATGGGCAATGGGCAATGGGCAAGCAATGTTATTGTAATCATATTTCAATTCAGATCAAGACTTACCGGTGTGGACGCGACAATGATCTTTCATGTGGTGGCGCAGCTTAAACGCTTTGCCACAAAACTCACATTTAAATGGTCGATCACCTGTATGTACCGACAAATGCGTGATCAGTGATGTAACATCGGGAAAACTTTTAGCACAGAACTTACACATGACAACACTATTCGGATCACTTGACGCGCCTAGCAGCGAGGCGGCGGACGAGCCGGCTGACTGCGCCGCTGCCGACGCTGCGGCCGACGTGGAGGGCGACGAGGAGCCACCGCCGCCGCCGCCGCTGCCGGCACCACCCGCACCCGCACCACCGCCAGATCCACCGCTGTTGCCCAGCAGTAGGCCGGCCTGCCCTCCGTTTCCAGATGTCGATGCCTGCGCTAGTGATAGCCGACCGCTCGACCCGCTGACCCCCGGCGCACCCGCCTCCAGGCAGCTGGCCGTCAGGCTCTGGAAGGTGCCGCTGGCCAGCGATAGGGCCTCCATGTCGATGCCGAAGGCGGCCGTGAAGGCGGCCACCTGCTCCTGGGTGTCGCTGCTGCCGCCGGCGCTGGCGGCCATCGCCGCGTTCATCTGGAAGGCGAACGAGGGCGGCAGCCCGGACATGTTGATGTCGCCCAGAAGGTGGGAGTGCAGCAGGGCGTTCGTCGCCGGTTCCCGGTACTCGAGCGTCTTCAGCGAGTGCGACAGCAGGTGGCGCGTGAGTTTTGACTGGTTGGGGAAAGCGGCGCCGCAGTAGATACACTGGAACATGGGCATGGGCGGCGGGGGTGGGGTGTGCGACGGATGGTGGTGCTCGTGTGCGGCAGCTGCTGCTGCTGCGGCGGCGGCTGCAGCGGCGGCGGCTGCGACAGAGCTGCTACTGCTGCCGATGCCGCTGCCGCCGCTGCCGCTGGCCAGGCCCGCGCCAACGCCAACAGCGTGGTGTTGTTGGGGCGATTCGGACGTTTCCTGGAACAGACACCAAACAAAAATCCAACATCAACTTCTTTACTCTTTACTACGTTTAGCGTTTTAGTTCGCTATCTTTATTTTTTTTTTCGGTATATTTTTTGGTAGTTTTGGTATTTCTTTTTGGTATTTTTCAGTTTCAGTTTTTGCTTGCAATCGATCGATTCGTTTATCTCTATTGGTATCTTTATCGTATTCGCTTCTCTTCTGGACAATTTTTGCTTTTCTTCGGTTTCTTTGTCTTTGGCAAAACTATTTTCTATTATTTTTAGTATTTTTTTTGGTATTTTAATAAAAATTGATTAAAAATCAAAAACAAAAAAAAACAATGATAAAATTATTGGTTTATAAGTTTACTTTGGAGTGAGAGAGAGAGAGAGAGAGATATAGAAAGAGAGAGAGAGAGAGAGATATATAGGATGTTCCAAAAACTAAGACAACGAAAATTATACATTTTTAAAAAGAGGGATCATAATTAAAAGTACTTTTCTTGCGGTTCAAGACCAAACAAAGTGGTACATATACAATATTCAAATAAGAGTATATTCAAAGAAAGTGTCCTTCTTTTCTTCTTCTCCATCCTCTATCCTCTTCTCGCTTTCGCAAAACCTCTCTTTAAAATTAAGAAACAAATATTAATCGCTTGAACTCTAGTATTTAGTTTTACATGAGAGAAAAGAGAGAGGCAGAAGGAAATTAATACAAAAAAAAAAAATAAACAAGGTACAAATTGAATAATTGTCAAGAATAAAAGGAAAGAAAAAAAATGGGTAAAAACTAAAACAGAAGTCAATGAATCATGTTATTAGAGAAGAAGAATGGAAAACTAACTGGCAAAGCCGTGGAACGCTCTCTTCCAGCCGCTCTGCGCCTCTCCCTACTACTCGTCGGGGTCAGGAGGTTCTGGCCCTGGATCCGCTTGAGGATCAGGATGCAGCCAGAACCAACTCCGACTCTGAGTGTTTCAAAAATGTCTCAAACCGTTGGATGGATGCCAAAAAACAAGAGGGGGTTTCAGCATTTGACTTTCGTTGTGTATTTCATTTGTTGTTTTTCATTTTATTGCTTTACAAGAATCTCGTTAACATTGTTCTTTTCTTTGTTTCTTTGGTATTTATATGGTTTTTGGTATTTTTCTGGTATTTGCTTTTCTTTTTGGGTTTTCAAGAAGTTGAATTTCGATTTTTGTTTGGGCGTTGTTCGAAAAACGTCGCATAATCGTACGTTAGATATTGTTTAAAGCTTTTTCTTTGATTTTCTTTTTCATTTTTGTTTTACATTTTTCTTTTTGTTTGTCTTTGTTTTAATATATTTTTTGTTTAGTGTAAACTTATCATTAAAAATGTTTTGTTTTTGTTTTAAACTTAAATTTGACGCTTTGACCAAGGTTTTGATCAATTTGGAACGCGGTTCGCTTGTTCGGTTCGTTTCGTTTCGGTTCGGTTCTAAAGTTAAAATTTGGTTGAAAGGTTTGTAAACTTTTTCGTACTTCAACTAGATTGTCAAATCAAAAACAAAAACTTGGGGTTCGGTTGTAATTTTCTCTTGGCAACAAAAAGTTTTCGAAAATCGGAGAGCAAAAAAGTTGAACAAAACTTTACAAAAATGTATGAAAAAAGAGCTTCGCCACGCACACGCCTTGCATACTTCTTTTTCCTTTTTTCTTTTCTTTTCCTTTGCCAAATTTCGGAAAATAAAAAATAAACAGAAATCATAACGAACGAACAATTTTGTTGATTTGCCAATTTAGCGCACGAAAAAAAAACCAGACAATTAAAATAATAATAATTCTGTACATAAATGCTTAACCAAAAAGAGTAAAATTTTGAATAAAAAACAAAACGAAAAAAAAAACATACAAAATTTTATGTTCTTTGCAGAAAACAAACTCAGTAAAGGGACCAAATCATGTTTCTTGATTTAAAAAATTTGCGCAGCACAAAAAAAAAAAACTTTTGCCTAAAATAACTGAAGATCAAAGATATTCTTCGCTTAACTAAATATTTTCAAGAAGTTTTTCCACTTTTGCCCGCAGACGCCGCACTCTTTTTTCGCACAAAGGATCATAACTCAAATGGTTGGATTCGGATGTCAAAAAAAAAAGAAAAAAGAAAAACAAATATAAAAAAGAAAACGCACTAACGAAATGGTTATACAAGTCATTCAAATTCAGCACAGCCATGTTCAAAAAACGCAGATCAACTTCTTGACAATGTCAATAATATCAACACAAAATAGTTGTTAAATAAATCAATCAACAATTGTTTTCTTAACCTTTTTTTTAGCTTTCTTTCTTTGAATTTATTCTCATTCTTTTTTTTTAGTGTTTTGGTACAACGAAAAACAAAACAGTGCAACAAAAGGCAAGTAAGGAGGAGAAAAAAAAACATGAGTAAAATTGAAGAGGGCAAACGAAAACTCAACGGAACTTCGGATCGTCATTTGCGATCCAGTTTAGCTTCAGAGCTAAGAAGTCTGCACATGGGCGCGGGCAATGCCTCTAAGCTGGGCCATGATTTGGTTTGGCTTGGCAATGTCGTCAGCAGATGGCTGATCTGATGGCAATGCGGCTCGTGGGTTTCTGTTGGGTTCTGAGGGTTGTAATGTATGGGGTAAAGGTGCGGTAGAGAATGATCAAGTATCCTTATCTTAAACATACGTGGTACAGAGGCAGAGCAAGGGATTGTGGGTCGACGTAGGTATTCACTAGCCTATACGTATACGTACGCATATAAATATGGATATGTATATACCTATAGAAAAAGACAGAGCTTCAGACACAAAATAGTATATGCCGTATACAGTATACAGTACAGTTTCATCACCATCGTCACCAGGAGTCACAACATTTAGTTCAAAAATATATTTGCGGTGGAAGAAAACCAAACATAATCTAACAACAGAACGAACAAACACTCACGCACATACAGACATACACACACATAATATATATCATATTTCAAGGATAGTTCTCCTCTCGATTTGAATAATTTTGATAGCTTTTTTCTTAACTTGGTTAGAGCACAACAACGATAAATGATATGGAATGGAACAGAGGCATATATTATGTATGCATACGAGTATGTTTTATATAGTAAACCAAAAAGAAAACACAGATAGAGAGAGAGAGAGAGACAGACAGAGCGAGTTAGGTTATTTAATAGAAAGAGATAGACAGACAGAGAGTTAAAGATAGAGAGAGAGAGAATCGAAGAAATAAAAAACAACAACACCAAAACGAAAGTACACAACGTTCTTGAACAACATCGATAATAAAGTAGAGAAAAATATGGCGATAGACAGATAGATTGATAAAGTACAGCATGTAACAAAAGGGAAAAAAAACACAGGGATGTATTGAGAAATAATTGGAATGCGACATACACAGAACTTAAATGTGGAATGGAATATATTTTGGGAAAAACTAGATAGCTCTGATTGGAACACCTCTCAAGAGACATAAACGGAAATTCAAATGGATATGAAAATGAAGGAAATACCGACTGCAAGATTATTCTTTCTTTTAGTTAATGGAATTTTTCATGTGGAAAATTTATCCGAATTTATTTTATGATTATGGTTATGGCTCCTTAGCTTACGATTGAGCTATGAATGTAATTTGTAGCTCGTTGGTGAAACCAATGAACCAAACACAGCACAGCACAATCGAATGATTGAACCAATACTTGGCATACTGAATGGATTTTACATAAATGATTGAGTGGTAGGACTCAGTGGCTTGAAATTCAAGAAATTCCTGATCAAAGATATTGAACCAGTTCAGTGAGTGAGTGATTGATTGAATGAACGAGGGAATGAAGTGAGCCCATGAGAAGCCATAGATGAGTGGTTGAACCTGTGATCCTATATATTTTTCTTTAGCATTCTAGTATTCCATCGCACCTTGCTGTTCGAAATTAAATTTAGATTATAGACAATTCAAAAAGAAAGTACACATGACTAAGTAAAAATCATACCACATACACGTAGTAATAAAAAAAAAATTATATAATAATATGTATAAGAAAACACACACATTTATCAACGTTAAATAATAATTGTATATAGAGAAAAATGAAAGACATTTAGCTTATGGAAAAATAGAACACACACATTTACCATATACATAAACGAACAACGAACGAACGATTTTATGGTAAAAGCGTTCCACATTTAGATAATACATATATATCGTTTGAAAAAAAAAAATTATTATTATTTTTATATAGTATAATGTTTCTTGTATTTCTCTGTGTGTGAGTGAAGTGTTTATGTGTGTGTGTGTGTGTGTGTATGTGTGTGTGTGTATCAATGATGTTAATTCGATTTAGTTAACTATAGTTTTTTTTTTTTTTTTTTTTTTTGATTTAGCTTTTGTTATATCTATATTTTTTTTTGGTTGCATTTCTTGATTTTAATGTTTGGTTTTTTGTTTTATATAGTATTTTTGTTGTTATATTAGCTTAAAAAACACCAAAAGCGCTTTAGTACGATTCATTTTGTTTTTGTTTTTATAGATTGATGCATTTTTCACATATACATATATCAATATATATATATGTAATTTTTGAGGTATATATAACTTTTGGTTATCAATTGCACAACGTTCAGATCTGGACCCCTCTCTTGTTTTCATTTGATGGAGAATTTTCTTTGTTTGTTTTTCTTTCTTTTTCTTTTTCTTTTTTTTTTCTTTAGTTTTTAGCTGTTTCCGTTTTCGTATCGTATGGATTAATAATATTAAAAGCACAACACACAGTTTGACACATTTAATAATATTTATATGGATAGAGACAGATAGAGATCGAGTAAGAGAGAGAGAGACAGAGACACAATAGAGCGACACAGAGAGATAGAGAGAGAGAGAGACAGAGAGCGAGAGAGAGAGAGAGCGGTAAAGTAGAGGCAAAGTTTAAGACAAAGACAACATTTTAATTAGCAAAATATTACATTTACATTTCGAGTTCGAGTTCAAAAAACAACATAAGGAAAATAGAATTTTCTTTTAAGCTATTTAAATGCAATAAAAAGAAGAAGATTTCTTGTTTTCTTGGGGTATTTTTTCGGTTGTTTTGGCAGTGGGATTTATGGGATTAATATAGGGCTATACATATAAACGGATATTTTCCAAATTTTTGTGCAGAAAATTTTGTTCTCATTTACAATTTTCATTTTTCTGATTTTCGATTGGTCTGGGTTTTCGATTGCAGTTTTCTTTTTCTTTTTTCTTTTGTATTTGTTAAGCGCAAAATAAAATAGAAAATTGTTGTATTTTCTTTATTTAGTTTGATTTGGTTTTTCTTCGGTCTTTTGCTTGGCCAAAATGTTTGTCGGGTGTCTGGGTGGGGTGTCGTTTTTCGATTTCTCTATTGATTATATTATGAAACATGCGTTAGATAGTACATATTTACGTCATCTACTAGATCTACCAAATGATGAGGGTGTGTGTGTGTGTGTGTGTATGGAAGAGTGAGTGTGTGTGTGTGTCCAACATGCTTTTGGGGAGGTGATCTTAAAGATAATTAAAAGCCTTTAAATATAAAATAGGTAAAATAAAAAGAAATAAAATAAAATGTTGTGTTGTTGCAGAAGTAATCAATCAAGGACTGCGCTTGAACGTGTAGAAGAGTCCGGGCCCAAAGGTTTACAGGTTATCCCATACAGAAAGGCAGCCATTATGCCACTCAGACTCAACCCTAGAGAACAGAATCCCCCAAGATTGAATTCACACTCAATCTTTGATGTTCATCAACTCTGAAATCCTGTCATTGCAACAGCCTTTAGCCTTTGGCCTTTAAGCTTTAAGCAGCGATAAGTAGCCTAATGCACCAGTAACTTACATCCGACTGCCGACTGGATGTTGCGTGATTTCTGCTGCTTTTGAGGCACAACTCAACTGACAGACAAACCAGCCAACAAATAAACAAACTTTCCATTAGGCAAATTGCAGTTTTGGCCTCTCGGCTGGCTGGCAAATGCGGCAGCAGATTATTGAATAACCCCAAACAAGGTCCAGGCAACAGCCCAACAGCCAGCAGAAAAACAGATCTGGGTCAACAGCAAACAAAAATCCGCCAAAAAGAAACAGAAAAAAAAAGAATACCACAAAAATGTGAACAATGTGGAAGGGGTTCGGTGGCAGGGGAGCAGAGCAGCAGTGGAGCAGAGGCTGCCATTGGCTTTCGGCAGGAGTATATTTCAAGACGCATCCTCGTGTGGCAGGCCACCGACTCGACTTGACTCAACTCGACGCAACTCGACTCGACTCTCGACTCATGTCGATGAACCGATTCTGGCGACGGGTTCAACGAGCCTACGCCTAATGGAATGATTATCTGGCTTTCCCTCAGTCCACGCCAGACGCACTCCAGCACTCTCTGGCTCCTGCCACATTGCATTTAATGTCCTGGCCGATGTCTGCGTCATAGCCATCGCCACATCGCCACATCGCAGTCTCGTGTCTCCGTCTCCGTCTCCGTCTGAGTCTCCATCTCCGACGTCGTCTTGTGCCCTGACTTCGTCGTCACCATCCTCCCATCGTCGCTGTTGCTGTCGTCGTCGCAATAATAATCAAATATCGATCGATGTGCGTCTGGTTTTGGTTTGGTTTTCGTTTTGCTTGGGAGTGGGAATGGGGTTCGGTTTGGGTTTGGGGCATTTTCTACGAAAAATTTTCGACGGTCGTCGGCCTTTTCTTGTACACTTTTTTGTAATGCCGTTTTGCCAGCTTAAAGCTTCGCTTTCCCTTTCCCCTACCCGGCACTTGGCCCCATACTAGACCTGGGCTGAATCCACGTCGACCCCTACACTCCTACACTTCCAGGACCAAGCTCCTCCTTCCTCCCTCCACCTCCACCTCTACTTCTACTCGTAGTGCGGCTGCTCTGCATCATTTTAATAAAAGCAAATTTTTAATGAAAACCCTCTTGGGTTTGCCTTGCCTTTTTACGTTGCACGAGTTTCTATATATATATTTTATATATATTTTCGTTTGTTTGTTGGGGGTTCGTTTTTCCCTACTTTTTTGTTTTTTTTTTGAAGGTCCCTTTCATTGCAATCAAAAAATAGACGCAATAGATGACGCATATAACGCATCTGGCAAATATTGCGGAAGCTCATAGAAGTCGTCCACAGAGCGGGGAAGGACTACGCCAGGAAGGGGCCGAAGGTGGGAGGTAGGAGAAGGCCTCTCTGTTGCAGCGGAAGCGACTATTTCAAATATTTCTCTTTTTCGTAATATTTTTGCACAAATTATTATGTATTGTTATAATACTTTTTTTTTTGCTATTTTTGTTCCTATTTTTTACGAGCTCTTTGCGACCTAAGAGCAGAAGAAAGGAGTGTTGGGGTGCATGGGGTAGAGTCCTGCACGTATGCATGGTATTTGTGGAACTTTTTGTGGACTCCGTGTGGAGCATTCTGCAGCATTCTGATACCCTACCCTTGCCAGTGGAGGCATTTTTGTTTTAATAAGAAATTTATTCATGGACTGGATATGGCCTACAGGGTATTTATAGCTTCGGCCCCCCCATTATCCTTCGCTCTGTAAATACTCGCATATTTATTTGTACGCCCAGCATTTGATGTCTTTTTTGTTTTTCGAGTCAGACGGTGAGGCGAGGTGACGGCAATCTCTGCTCTTTTCGCTGATTTTTTTAATAAAAAATATATGTTTATTCGTGAGGCAGGGGCACAGGACCACTGATGCCACACAAAACAAACAGTCGAAGTAGTCGTCGAACAATCAGGATGGGCAGAAAAGTCAGTGCCAGTGCCAGGACCTCAAAACATTGAAGTTGGATGGAGCCAATGAGGATCCCTCATTTTTAAAGTGGGTAAAGGCAAGCGGATGAACTGCAAGATGAGCCATCGAGAGTGACAGGGCACTGCCGGGGGTGATATCGAATTGCATTTCCAATAAACATCTGAAATTGAATACGTTGGATTGCATTTACAGATTTATCCAAGGCTTGAAGGGACTTGGTAAATTTTTTTATTTTTGGCGGCTTTTTGTCATCCATCATCGTCCCGTTCAAGGTTTCCCAAAGTTTATTCTTTAAACATTGAAAGGCTTTTACCTTGCGAATGACCCCAATTGATTGAATTCATTTCAGGCTCTTGCATTTCCACAAAGCAAATCCTCAATGGCTAGGCCTAGGGCTCTGTTGTGGATTATCTTTAAGAACTCTTTTGAATTTTTGCCAATGCCATTTTTAAGCCTGTTCTTTTAAAGCCAACCACCAAGGCAGCTCCACTACATTTTTCCGTGCGGGCTATTAGCAGTTTTGTAGCTTCATTCTCTCCGGTTTTTGTTTTTGGCCAAAAAAAAAAAATTAAAAACCGAACGAAGGTCGGGGCAGGCGGATTTAGCGGAACGTGTGGAGCAGGGGGGCAGGGTGGACTGAATGGTCCCACCGAAAAGCACTTGAAAAACTTTGCAATCAACGCAACGCGCGGCATCGAGTCCTGATTACAATGCCCAGGCAGAGGCAGAGGCAGAGGACGCCGAAGCCAACGCCGACGCTGATGCCTGATGCTGGCGTTGACGTTGACGCAGCTGTAGCATAAAATGTGCAATGTGCGTGAGGAAAAGAGACAAGCAGACCGGCGGGCGAGAGGAAAACCTCACTCATACAATGCAATATATTTTCGCTTTGGCATTTGTTGCGTTTTGGAAACCCCAAACCCCAACCCCAACCCTCCTCTCCTTCGTTCCTTGTTTTTTTTTTGAGTTTATTTGTTTGTATTTCTGCTTGGTGCTGGCTAAAAAACAAAAATCTTTTTTTGCGGTTTTTGTTGTTGTTGTTGTTGTGCGCACTGCATGATTGACAGTTGCCAGGGCATTGATGTGAGGGGTGGGCTTAGAGAGGTGGGGAGGACAGCTGGGTTTCAACCTAAATGCATTCAGTGAAAAGTTGTGCGAGTGAGCCTCCAAATAAAAATATTAAAAAATATGCATATGAACGAACGCTTTCTATATGCCTCCTCCTTCCCTGTGGGTTTTTTTATACGAATACGAGTATATATATATATATATATATTACGCATACGCAATGTAGACAGCAAACAAATGCTGACAAGGGAAAGGGGAGGAGGACTGAGTAGATGCTAGGACTGAGATGGAGCCCTCGGATGGGACTGGGGGCCCTGGCAAGATGGGGTACTGATGGAGGGGCGAATGCTGCTGTGGGGAGACTCGACTCGTAAAATGCAAGCACAGCAGCAGCACGACATTTGAGGGCCAGCCTAAAGGTATGCTATGAAAAAATTGCACAAGAGCAGAATGAGACGAGAGAGAGAGCGAGATGGGAAAGCAGCAGCAGCAGCAGCAGCCAGCAGAAGAAGGCCCCAAAGCAGTGGGGAAAGCTCACACAAAAAAATGAAGGAAAAAACGCATTTGTTTCAAAATTAAATACTCATGTGTATGTGTGCGCCGACTGTGTGTGAGGGAGAGCGAGAGGGCAAAGAAAGCAACAAGAAAAAGAAAGCAAAAGTTGTTGGTTTTGTGCGTTGATTTTTGTTTTCATTTTTTCTCGACTCTGCTGCCAGTGCCACTCTGCCACTGCCACTGCTTGTGCCTCGTTATAATCATTTCCACACTGCAGACTGCTGGCCAGAAAGGAAGTTAGAGACAGGGGTAGAAAGAGAGCGCCAGAGAGAGAAAGGGATAGAAAGAAGGAGGAAAAAAAAAAGAAAGTGTAAAAGCAAAAGTATTTATTATGCGGCAATGGCTTGGAGAGGCCTAGAAGAGGCTCCCCGGGAATACATCAGAGTCAGAGTCAACGAATTGCATTCCCCCTCACAAACACACACACACACACACGCACACACACACCACTGCAGAGGTATGTGTGTGTGCTTACTGATGAGCAGCACAGCGCGTCAACGCCCGACTCCATACTCGAGGCGGCTGCCACTTTTTTTTTGTGTGTGTTGCCTGCTTTTGGGCTCTTCTCTTTTTTTAGATAAATTTTTATTTGAATTTATGCATGTGCGTCGCGGGTCGGTCTCGTTGGGTGTTAAGGGCGGGACTGGGTAGCGAAAGAGAGCAAGAAACAGCTTCAGGATAGTGTCAGAGGAGCAGGCCTTTGCACCACACACAACACAACAGACAATCGCTTTCGTTGCGATAAATATTCAAGCTGGAACATTAATAGTTATCCTTAAACAACATTTTCCTTTTGATTTCGGAATTCCCAATCCAAAAACCACTCTAAGAGCTCAATCAACAAGGTTTTTGCTTGTCTTCTATAAACAAAAGTCCGGCGAATACTCGCATTTCGAAATGGCTATGGAAATCAGAAGCCAATGCAAAAACAACCTCATGCTCGGATGTTAGATATTTGACTAGCTGCCAAAAATAAAAGTGATTGATGCCATATAAATGGAGTATCCAGTATCCCCAATCCAAAATGGAATAGTCTTTTGAAATTATATTCTTTTTCATGTACGTTTTGCAGATACCTGTGTGTACACACTGCCACTCGCAGTCGATGGCAATTAACGAAATGAATTGAGAACTATTGAAATGGGAGAGAGCCTTTGAAAATAGAAGCTTGCTCTAACAATGTGTTTTCTTTAATAGAATATTAGTTCTTTGCCATCGAAGTATTACAATATCCATTATAGATTAGGGAAGGGAAGTTTGTTGAAGCTCATGGAACACCTGGCTTTCGGAGAGGAGCTATAGCTCGTCACTTCAGTTCGTTGTGCAACACTGGCTCATGACTTGCATTATCTTTCTTGTTCGTTTTGTCTTTTTGGCTTTTCCCTCTGCGTTTTTTGACAACATTTCCGCAGGCTTGGCCCATCTGAGGCCTGTCATACTGCCTCCTTCCTCTCTGGATCCATCCTCGTCATCGGGCGGGCCCCCACTTGTTGTTAAACTTCGTCAACCGTTGCACCAAAGTGCGTTACATATACACACAAACGTATACATATATAAATGTACTTTTATTTTGCTACTTTTTTCGCTGCGCAGGGCGGCAGGGGAAACGACAGCGGCTACTCGTATTCCCTTTTTGCTTTCTTTTTATTCTATTATTTTGTTCTTCATTCCTTTCTTTCTTTCTGTGTGTTTATCCCTGTTGACGAAAATTTTTCGTTTTAAAAAGAATGAGTAAAAGGACCTCTCTCGGTCTGAGGTGAGGGCTCTCTGAAGGGGGGGGGCGGTGGAGCGTCAGCGACAAAAAATGTTATGTGAAAATATATATTTGCCGGAAGCTAAATGTTTTCGCCAGTTTTTTTTTTGTCGCTATGTCAGCGTTTACGTCCCACGTACGTCCCTCAAGCGAAAAGTACAGTTGCGCTCGCCGAAAAGTATGCATTACATTCTGAATTCGAGCCAAAATTAGTGCCACACATGGTGCGGGGTGGTGCAACCAACTCTGAGAAGAGTGTGAGTGTGGGAGGGGAGCATCAGTAGCAGTTGCAGTGAATAAATTGAATATTATTTGTCCCCCACATACGAGCCATTGACCAACACGATTCTTGTCTTCTTCTGTTGTCGGTAGGGACTTTTTCATTTTCTTTGGTTTTGTTGCCATTTGTTGCAACATGCGGCAATTTCTCTCATCGTTTGATTTGAATATTTGATTTGGTTTGTATTTTATTTTTATTACAGTATCAAATAATAAAATGTACGCGACATAGACTATGGGACTATGGGAGGAAACAGTTCGAGTGCTGGCGAAGCAAAAATACTCTCCATTTTGGGTAGCAAACACGCCTTTGAGGCGCTTTTCATTCAATATAATTGAGAAATTCCTATTCCCTGTCCACCAGGTGGTAACACTGCTTCAGGCTAGACCGAGAGGGTCACACTGTTTTGCCATAGATCCATGGGGAAAACACATTTCACAGTTGGAAATAGTTTACAATGAATTGTAAAACTTTTTCATATATCAAGGCGGTAACACTGGAGGTCTTGGACTGTCATAGGGCAACACTGTTCAACCACATGTAACCACACCTTAGGAAAAAACTCTGATCTAAATGTAGAGCATCCACTTATCGAACACGATGTACATTCCATTGACCAGGAAGAGGCGGGGGTGGGGCCTCTCCACCAGCCATATTGAAAATTATAGTGTCGTTAACATGCAACTGCAACAACAGCAACAGCAATGGCAGCAAATAAAAAATTAAATTAAAATAGAAAGGAATGAAAAAGAGCAGAGAAGAGAAAGGACCTCAAAGAGAGAACATGGCCAGTAAATAAATAATACGAGCAGAAAAAATACATATAACAAGTATGTGGAGTGGCTCGGGGGAACGGGTTGGGAATTGCGAACGGAAATTGACAGCAATGTGTGTGGCAAGTGGCTAGTGGCAAGTGGCAAGTGGCTAGTGGCTAGTGGCAAGCGGCAAGGTGTTTAGGTGTGTCTGTGTGCCGCTGCTGCCCCACAAAACTGGGTGATAAAAAGAGAGTCAACTACAAACTACAGTTGAAAAAAAGAACAACAAAAAAGTACAAATAACAAAAATAATAATGAAAAGAAACACAAAAGTTATATTCAACTGTGCGAAAACTTATTGCATAGAGTGTTTAGGTGTGTGTTTTGGGTGCGTAAGTGTTGGTGTTTTGTGTAGACTGTACTTGGCTATTGGATAGTATATAGACACATAGATTGAGATACATATATACACATATATACGACAGCAAAATATATATTACATACATATAGATTTGATACAAATAACAAAAATTACATAGAATAGACATTGATCGATAGACATTGAGAGATTGTGTGTGAAAGAGAGAGAGACAGACAGAGATATATATTGAAATATATTGAGAGAGAGAGAGAGAGAGAGAGCGCTACACATTTAACAAAATAGATATTTACTATATGTATATAGAGCTATGAAACTGAACAACTAACATTTGATATTTGATACTTTTTGGTTTTTTTTTTTAACTGAACAAAAAAAAAGGTTTGACAAAAAAAATTGAATTATTTAATATATATATATATTTGGGGTATATAGATATAGATAGATATATATATATATATATTTATAGGGGGGATATAGTATATGGTATGTATAAAAAATTCATAGACAAAGAACACGACGAAGAGCAAAAATATATGGTTGAGTTTTTTTGATTTTGTTTTCTTTTTTTTTAAGATTTTGTATTTTGTTTTTTTTTTTTAGTTTTTATATATATAAATATGGTATATAGTTATATATATATATATATAGAGAGAGAGAGAGTGGTATATATATATATAAGAACAGACAGAGAGAGAGATAGAGAGAGAGCAATACTTAGGTTGGTGGCAATAGAGATATATAGAGACATGGGTTACACATAAGTACTATATAGAAATGGAGTTCAGATGTCGGCCAGATCGGATTCGAATATTCAGATATATATTGGGCACATATCTGAAGGTTTTTGAATTTGGAATTTATTTACGGGTGTATTCGGTACTCGACTTGTACGTCCCGACCTATCGAAGCAGCAAAAGCATTCACTGTAGGGGTTCTTGGGTTCTTGGGTTCTTGGGTGGGGGACTGGGACTCTTTTTGGTATTCTTGGGGTGTTCTCAAATTTGTGGGGGTTGGGGAGGGATTGGTATTGTTCTCTTAGTAGTTCTGTGTGCAACACTTACCGATTCGTGGGAGGCGCGGTAGTCGAGGTCGCCGCCCAGGCCGCCGCCAGCTGATGCCGAACGCGGTTGCATGTGTCTACTGTGACTACTGTTATCGTCCTCGCTGCAATCGATTTCTTTCTTCAGGCTCTGCAAAGAAAACACACACAAAACGAGATAGGGATAAAGATCTCTAAGAAGATCCTTGATCTGTCCACTCACCAATGGCACCGATTGCACTGGCAAGAGATTGGCCACAGTCCCGGGACTCAGGAGGCTGGAGGTGGCTCTGCCGTCGGGTCCGCCCCCATCGCGTGAACTCCGCGATGCCGGACGCCCGCCAGCCCCCAGACTCAGATCCGAGGCACAGGTCGCACTGCCTCCTCCTCCGCCACCGGCGGGCGTTGAGCGTTGCGATTCCACTGCTGCCACAGCGGCTGCTGCTGCTGCTGCTGCTGCTGCTGCTGCTGCGGCCGAGGATGAGGGCAAGGATATTAGTGGCGTGGGAATCACAGTGGAGCCCGTGGAGAGATCTACACCACCGCCGCCGCCGCCGCCGGCGCCCATCTTCATGTTGAGGCCCATGTCATTGCTGCTGTTGTCCGCCTCATCGTCATCGTCGAGGTCCATCTCATCGTCGTAGTCGTCGTCGATGATCTCGGTCTTGGGTATGGTTGGCAGGGCCGTCTCGTCCTCGTCGTCATCATCCTCGTTGTGGTGGTGGTGCCGCTGGTGGTGGTGCGAATGCTGCTGCTGCTGCTGTTGTTGCTGTTGCTGTTGTTGTTGGTGGTGGTGGTGCGAGTGGTGCTGCGAATGTTGCTGCTGCTGGTGGTGATGGTGGTGGCTCAGCCGTATGCTCCTTTGGTGGGCAATCCTTTGGGCAATATCTCGGGCCACTGCTGCCGCGGCCGATGCTGTGGTTGTGGCTGCTGCTGCTGCTGCTGCCGATGTTGCTGAGGCGCTGCCTCCCACCACCACGACATCGTCGTCATCGAGATCATCGTCTTCGTGGTGACGGTGATGGGCAGCATTATGCCGGGTATTGTCGGTGTCCTCGTCATGGTGCAGGACATCATCGTCCTCATCGTCGTCGTCATCGTCGACGGCAACCACAGCCAGATCGATGCCTTCGCCATTGCTGGCAGCCGAGGCAGCCATTGAGGTAGCTTTGATACCGCTTCCACTTCCACTTCCACTTCCGCTTCCACTCCCGCTGTTGTTGTTGTTGTTGCTGCTGCTAAAGTTGTTGTTGTTGTTGCTGAGGTTGTTGTTGTTGCTGGTGCCGCTCTGCTGCTCTGGTGTCGCCGCACTTGCAACACTCTTTTGCTCGACGGCTCCAGAGGCTGAGGCAGAGGCAGAGCCGGGGCCGGAGGCGGAGGCGGAGGCGTCACGTCTTTGATAGAGATCTAGCGGCATGGGTGTGTCCTCCTCATCGTCCTCGTCATCATCCCCAACATCCTCAATGTCATCGACATCGTCGTCAACATCCTCGCCCACATGCAGGCCCCTCACCATCTGATCCTCCAGCTCCTCCTCCTCGTCCTCCTCATCGTCCTCGTCGAGATTGATCCCCACGGATCCAGAGACTGTGGAGCGCTTCGCTGGCGTTGGACTGCACCGATCGCTCGCCTCCCGCTTGTGGCTGGCTGTGGACGAGGATGTGGCTTCTTCGGCAGGCGTTGTGGCAGATACCGCTGACGCTGCCGTTGATGATGCTGCTGCTGCTGTGGCAGATGTTACTGTTGTACTACTACTGCCACTGCCACCGCCACCGCCACCGCCACCTCCTGTCGCTGTACTCTCCGCTGTGGCCGCTGCTGTTGCCGCTGTGGCAGATGCCGCTGCCGCTGCTGCTGCTGCTGCTGCCGCTGTTGCTGAGGTTGAGGTGGAGGAGCTGCCACTGCCACTGCCACTGCCGCTGGTGCTGCTGCTGGTGGCCGCTGATGCCGCTGCTGCTGAGGTCGCCGCCGAAGCCGCATCGAGGGCTGCCGCCGGACTGTCGGCCGCTTTGTGGGCGCCACCGCCACTGCCGCCGCCGCTAGCCTGCGAGTGGGGACGCAGTCGGTCGGGTTCCCGTTCCGGTTCCCGCAGCGTCGTATTCTGGTTTGTCATCTCGGCAAGACCCTTGACCTGCAGAAGGAGTACGATTAGAGGGACATTCCAACGAGTGCCCTGCGTGGCAAGTACTCACCTTGAGTGATTCGGCTGTCTTGAGCAGTGCGGACAACTGACAGTATTGCACGTTCACCTCGCCCTTGTACATGAATTCAACTAAGGTTTGCAGCTCGGCAAAACGGACGTCCTTCAATATCACAATTGGATGTCTTTCGGGGTGCTCCAGGAACAGGCTCTGGAAGTACGAGGAACAAGCCGAGAGGAGCACCTGCACGGACAAAGAAGGCAATAAAGAAATTAGAAATTGATCCAAAAACTAAGACAACTATAGACAGAAGCGGCAGATAAATGGAGGGGCACGCACTGGCGTGCTTTTTGCTGCCACAAAGTGCCCCTCCCTTGGACAGATACACAGATTAACCAGATGGATAGATTGATTAGGAAACGAATAACATTTCATGGGATATCTCCTGTGAAATTTGGATTTTTCTCCTACCCCCCACTCTCAGAACAGAAAGAAATGTACATTTCCTCCATTCGCTCAGCGTTGTGGGGCACGATGCACGTTGCCCACTCCTGGGCTGTGGACCAGGCATTTATTAGATTTACGATCTGGCTCTCAAAATGCAGCCAAACGGCCGCCGCTTTGAAGATGCCCCAAACGAACGATGCCCCATGGGCAGTCAGCCAGTCAGCGAGGAAGAGGTGGCAGTGGCAGCGGCAGTGGCATCGGCGGCAGCAGCGGCAGCGGCAGAGATGCAGCTCGATTCAGTTTGAGTTCAATTTGGAGTCCAGTTTTGCCAGTTGGCTGCGGGCGTCAAGGCGTGAACATGCCACGAATGACAATGCCGCCTGCCACAGCAGCAGCACCACCACCACCAAACAGGAGAAGAAGAAGGAGAGGCATCCACATCCACATCCACATCCCGGTTACTGGTAAGGTAACTGGCAACCAGTTCGTTCGTTCGTTCGTTCGGTTCGGCATTTGCTGTCGATTTTTATGTGCGCATGCACGCCTTGGGGTATGCAATGATCGCGAGATATCCACGGACCACGGACCACGGACTAGGTGCAGCCCCAGCCCCAGCCTCTCTCTCTCCAGCACTCTCGTACAAGCATCTGTGGGATGGGATGAGTTGGCTGGTTGGGGCACAAGGGGCATGGCCACTGCATCGATGTTGTAAATTTTCATTGCTGGCAAATTGAAAAGGCGTCGGCCTCCATTTCGCATATAGATTTCGCTATAGCCTAATGAGGTTTTGGCCTCGGACGGGCCCTGGAGATGGCCACGTGAGAGGAGAGGCTAGGCAGCATTTCGGGAATCCTTTTGAATAATCATTTTGGCAACGGGAATCCATCATAGAACCCAGGTATCGCTGGCAAGTGACTAAACCATTTATGATCCCATCCCATATATGATCTCATAGATCTCAAGCTGCACAAAATGATTGCTCGAAGTGTGAATCAGTGAAGCTCGTGGCGGTTTAACGATACTCACGATCGCCAAAGCCAAAGCCCACATACATAAAAATCTCAAAATCATGATCTCTCTGTTGAATGGCTCTTCAAAACTACGATTTCGTGATGTGGAGAGGCTCTTTTTCAATTTGTAAAGCAGTTCAAACGAGATTCAAGCATAGACATGACATGTATGTTGTTTTCGCAGCTTTCGTGAATTCTCTGCGTCCTGAGGCGAACATCAATTGGTTTCAAACCCATGAAAACAGGAACTATTTCAACAAAACTATCAATATGTTCTCTTGAATGTATCCTGTCGCTTATGGGCACATTTATACCTCAAATCAACGTTCAGGGCAATTCCAGCGATGGTTTCTCTTCCGATAAATAAAGAAAGGGTCTGTGAAAAGTGGTTCGGTCTGGACAACACGAAATGACGCATGCCGCATTGTACACACGCTGCCATCCCTAGCTAAATGTGCCACCAACTGCTCCTTGGACCGCTCCTTCTATCCCGACTCACTCATGCCGCAGTCGCCGCCGCCTCCTTCCTCGCGGAGCAACTGCAACTGCATCTCGGCGTCTCCTGTCACGCGCCGTTTGCGCTAGAATTTATTTAAAAAAATGCAATCGGCCTGCACACGCCCCCGAATTGCAACAACAGCGTAAAATGAGCGTTAATAAATTCACGCGCATATTAGAAGTCAGAGACGACGGTGCGGCCGGGTGGCAGGGAGTTGCGGCTGGAGCAGCTCCAGAGTCCAGTATTTGTTGCACTCCCTCTACCACTCCACTCCACTCCACTTCACTTCACTGCAGTCCACTTCGCTGCGTACCTCCCTCTCTCCCACCCTATCGTATGGTGGCATTAAGAAAATCGAATTTCCTGATTACAAGAAAAAGAGAGAAGGCCTGCTCCAAGCAGGAGAGCACTGGCGCAGGGTGGAGGAGGCGTCGCAAATTGGCAACACTTTTAATTGAACGCCGCTGTCGCGCCACTGCTGCTTCCACTGATGCTGCTGCCACTGCCACTGCCACTGCTGCTGCTCCTTCTGTTGGCAGCACGCCCCCAAAGCTAATGAACGCCAAAGGCTTTGATTCCCAACGCTTTCTCCTTGCTCCTGCTCCTTCTACTCCCTGCTGCTGCTCTCCTTGCAAAATGTTGCATGTAATTTGCGGCAAAATAGTCAACAACATAAATTTGCTGACATTCGGACAGGGATTGGGGGCGCGAGAGTCGCGTTAACCGATCGCATGTCCCGAGTGGGCGTCAACATTCCACCCAAATTTAAGCAGCACCAAAACGACGATGAAGTGAAAAATTAAACTAAATGAACCGCTAGTACGTATACTAGAGGCAGCCGCCCATCCCCCTCTCTCTCTCTCTCTCTCTATACAATCTTATGGGATATCTCCTTAGGCACTTGAAAATGGTATAATCCTCCAGGTATTGATCCTTCCATGGATCTCTTTCCAAGATCGGACCACATCAGTGTTGATGAAGAGAAATGTTGAATTTTGAATGAATTTTCATTAAAAATCCTGCAACTTCCATTGAGATGATAGATTTTCTCTTTTAAACTCGATAAACTTTAACCAAAACACTGTTTGGAAGTCCCGGCAGCCACTCCTCTTTGGCTCCTCGGCCTTTGCCTCTACTGTTGCCTATTGCCCCCTCTATTATGAGGGGGGAGGGTGCACCGGGCACTCCCTTTTATAGATATTTTGTGGCTTGACCACCATCAGAGAGGCACAACAATAACAACAAACCAAACACTGCGGCGAAATATGCAAATTATTATGTTTGCATATCGCCGCCTTTTGCCATAGGTTCTTCTTCTTTGGATACCCTACTTTACCCGAGGATGGCATTCGGAATTTGTTGAGATATTTGCCAGGCACGAAATTGGGATAGTCTGGGAACTACAGAGCTCGTATCAAAAGGGAACCTCCATTCATTGCGATTCCATATCGAAATAATCCGTGATTTCTGTAGTAGTACCTCTAAAGACCTCTCTCCCTTTCTCTCTCTCTCTCTCTGTGTCTCTCTGGAGAATCGTTTCATATAATCTTTAGCAGACAGGGTACTTAGACTTCGGTGCATTTCTATGTGAGATTTCTGTTGCATTCTTCTTCTGTTGTTCTTCCTACTGCAAGCAATCATTCTGTTTGTGGCGCTTGCGGCTCTTTTTGTTGCAGTTCTTGTTGTTGCTTATTCTCATTCTTCTTTGACTCACATTTATGTCTTAATACAATTTTAAGTCTTTGGCTGGAAATCATCATCATCCATGGACGATCGATCATTCGTCGGGAGGATCTGCATCTGATCGATCTGCCTCCCACTCCAGCTCTCCAGCCCCCACTATTCTGGACAATTTGCAACAACTGTGCAAACATTGTGATTAGGTTCTATTTTTTGCTCAATTTGTTCGCCCGCATCTCGCATAATGTGAGTAAATTTATATAATTTTCCTTGATCGACTATCCGTCGATCGATTGTTATGTAATTTAATTTTATTGATTTTTTCCCCCAATGAAAGGATGGGTAGGGATCCACCATGTCTCTGATTTTTCATCCATTTGGATGGGGGGGATGGTCGATTAATTGTAGGGATATTAATTGGGAATTTAAGATGATCGATTGATTATGATTATGGGGCTAGAATATATACAATATCCATACTAGTTTGTGGACATTATGTCTTTGGAAAGATGAAAAGCACTTCAAAATTATTCTTGAATATTTCCTCAAACTTTCAAGTGTATGAAATTAACATTCAAATATACATGATGTTCCATTTTCGGATCCTTACATTAATAATAATATAATGCCGCATCATCTGCTTCCCATAACATTCTCTGAAGCTGATTAATGGCCAAGAAACTCGAAACTTGGTAGACAAATAATAATGTAGCAAAAAAAAGGGGGGTTGGGGAGGGGTGGGGGGAATGGGTTAAAAAAATGGGGAAAATACAAATTTATTTCAAAATATGGCATTTCTAATTTAACAACTGCGCTTCAAAAGTTGCGTTTTTTTCTATTTTCTGCTACCTCTGTCTTTCATTCGCATGCGACGATGCGGACGCGAACGCAGACGTAATTTATATACCCTTGACAGAGGGTACTATTAGTTTCTGATGACTTTTATACACTCTTCTGTATATGCCCAAAAATACCTCAAAAATGGGTACAACTCTTCGTATAGGTTTCTAAGAAATAATCGATCTGTAGGGTATCAGCATCATCGACCCCCGAAAGCTTCCCATCCGCTCTGGTCTTCTCATGATTTCTTGGAGCTTATTTCAGTGTTTGAAGAAGGGCAGGTAGGGGGGACGTAGACGTAGACGTTGACGTTGGCGGGGGCAGCAGCAGCGGCAGCACACGTTGACCTTGATATTCGCATTCGCAGCGGAACCGAAACACACTCTCGATGTGCATGTGTGCATGTTTCTGCGTGTGTGTGAGGCGTGCAAAGCATTAAGCAGAAAAGCAGCGACGCACGCAACGCAGCGACAGCTTTGCTTTGAAAGCTTCTCTGCCGCCGCCGCTGCCGCCGCCGCGACAGGCAGAGCAGACCTGGCGATTGCGGGTGTTTTAATGCCAGAAAAAGAGAAAGAGCGAGAGAGAGGGGAGGGCTGACTGGCTGGCTGGCTGGCTGGCTGGCAGACGATAAGCAGTGCAAAAAAACGCAAGGGAAAAAAAGTGCGGTGTGGACGACGGGACGGGGGGCCGGCGCGGTGCAAAATACTTATGAAAGTAAAAAAAAAAATTTTGAAAAATTATCTCATCAAAAAGGTGGAATACTGCCGCCTGCTGTTGCTGCTGCTGTCTCCGGCTTCTTTCTGCTTAATTACCGCCCGCCGCCACGCTGTAGTTTTTTTCCGCTTTGTTTTGTTTGATTTTTTGCAGCAGGGTGCGTTTATCTCTTCTCGTTTTCACACTGGATTACCAGGGCCAATTAAATTTGTCTTAACATAAAATAAATTTAAATTATTATTTCAGCTTCTGTATCTTTGTCTTCGTTGGCTTCGTTGACTGATTTCCGAGTTGAGTGGAGTGGACTGGAGTGAGAAGAAGAGAGGGAGAGAGAGACAGGCAGAGCGAAGTCGGCAGCAATGTTGCTAATGCGCCGGCGGATGACCTTGGAATTAAAGTCCAAGCCACATTTTGCGAGAGCGAGACAGCAACACGAAAAAAACCGAATTTGAAACCAAAACGCAACAAAGTGGAATACGGAGAACAAATCAAATTAAAATTTACTTGTACATAAATATGCCCACATGTACATACATATGTACATACATATGTATGCAGTGGTATGTGTGTGTGCCTGTGTTTGGTAGTCCCCTATAAAGTTTCTTTCAAGGAGCATTCACTGTTATATGTAGATTCCATATGTCCATTAGATTCCGTTTAACAGCATTTTTCGAATAGTATTTTCTACCTTCCAGTAGTGCCCTATCTACAATCCATGCTGTTCTTTCTGTACTTCATTTTACGCATTAAACGTGATGGCATATTTTGAATTCAATTTATTTGGAAATTTTATTTTATCCTAATTCCAAAATAGATGCCATGTTTCACTCCCTACTATTTCGCTCATCAAAAACACATTCCACATTCTAAATTTCCTACATTTCCCGCCCCCACTCAAATGCCATCTCTCATAAGAAATCCCACCCCACCCCACACTTTCGAGAGCTTTCGTCATCAGCTGTTCGGACACAACTTGCCTGGAGAAACGTGACGTGCGTCGTCACGCACCGCACGCACTCATTTTTCAAGTTCGCCGAGACGCGCCCCCAACAAGCAGCAAACAAAAAAATGCGTAAAACGTGCGTAAGGCATACGCACCTCAAAAATGACGTCACACTATCAAAACCAGTTGAGCGTTCGTTCGGTTCATTTCGTTTCGTTTCGCTCGTTCTCTACCTCTCTCTTTCAATCACCCACTTGTTGCGTCGCGCAGCGCGAAGTTCGAACGATAAAAACGAAACGAAATAAATACGAACGAACGCACAAAACGCATATGGTAAATGCTTTGCATGTAGTGTATGTTGTTGCTATTTTTGTCTCTGCGCTGCCTGCTCGCTGCCTGCTTGCTGCTTGCTGCTCTCTTCACTCAGCATACTATATGGGTGCGTATGTTTGTGTTTGTGCTTTGATTGAACGAGTTTTGGCACACACACGCACGCACGCGTGACATTGAACTTGAACTTGAAGTGGAAGCGTTTTTGTTGCTGCGTTTTCAACCGCTTTGCTTTTACGCACTGCCTTCCCCCCCCTCCCAGCCACCATTCCCCCATCCTACGTTCACTGTGTGAGCTTTTTATAAGCTTGTGGTGGTGTGGTGCCGTTATCTGTTGATAAACGAGTTCGTGTGTGTGTGTGTGTGTGCATATAGTGGGGTGGGGTGGGGTGGTGTGGTGGGGGTATGGTGTTACGTAGCGGCATTCAGTCCAGTCGCCCAAGGTCGCCAATGCAAATTTATGCGCATTCTGAAAGATTTATGCGGTGTTTTTTTTTTCTCTTTTTTTTATTTTGTTCTCTTACATTTTTGCATTGCATTGTTAACACAATTCGTAATTAATTTATGGCTGCATTGTGTGTGGAGACACACAAACACACATAACCATAGGTAGTAGATCCGATCAGATCGTTGGTTGGGGATCGCATTGGATCAGGTTGGAGCCAGCTGTGGCAAGCTAATTGCAGGTAGAGAAACGGCAGAGACGGCGCCACACAATAGCGTCTAAATAATATCCGCCCAATGGTCAGCGTACAGCAAAAGTGTGGTGTTCTCCCTCTCCCTGTGATACCCTTGGGGGGAAAGGGCATTTTGATTGTCCAGAACTCTTGGTAGAACAAAATAAGGTTTTTCTTGAAGATATTTCAAGCAAAACCTTGTACAAATTTGTATAAGAATATCGATATATGGGAACATTCATTAGAAACAGTGGTGTCTGCAGGGCATCTCAATATTCGGTCAGTGGTTTCTTGGAAGATTTTCAAAGATGTTTGATTGTTCAGCACATTCCAATCCACAATCCTCAATTCGCAATCCCTGAGGACAGAGACAGCTTAAGTTGCCTGCGCACGCACAAAAGATGACGCCGTCTTCGAGAGAACGAACGCCCGGAAGGTCCGTCTGGCAGGTCCCTTTCTCACTCTCTCTTTGGAGTGGAGTGGCGTGGCGTGGCGTGGTGTGGTGTAGCCAGGGTCCTGTCCTGTGGTCCGCTGGCCCTCTGCCATTGTCTAACAATTGCGTGAGAGACGAAAAGTTGGTCTGCGTTGGTCAGCCTTTGTGGTCACCTGAGTTTGTGTCTCTGGGGCCGGAAGCATTCAAGACCCACCGACCACAAGAAGGGCCAGGGACAAAGCAAGGAAGGACCACAAAGAAATCAAGAAGGAAAAGGAGGAGGACAAGACACAGAAGCCCAATCACTTGACCTGACAAAACACACACACACACACACACACACACATATGCACGTCCTCAATGGAGATCATTTGTAGAGAGAGATCTTTGCTTAGAGATCAGATCGTTTTTCGAAGGCCATTTCTCCTTGAAATTTTATCCCACGCTAAGCAACAATAGGATGGAATACAGGAACTCGAAACGCATTGTGCCACAACCCCCACTTCCTACCACCGCACCACCGTACCACTCCCTCTCGGTCAGCGTCCCGTCCAGCAATCAAAATCCAAAATCAAAGCCAGAGAGCCGACAGACAGTTCGTATTGATTTGTGTTTGTTGTTGCTGTTAACAATTTGTTGCAAATTGTAAAATGTTGCCAGCAACATAATTTAATTGACACCGTTATGGGCACGGCAGCAGCAGCAGCAGCAGCAGCAGCATACTGAACGATCGTGCCACAACAACGGGGAAGGGGCCGGGGCAGGGGCAGGGGCAGGCTGGCAGCATTAAATACGATATGATTCGATCAGTTAGCAGCGAGTTCCTATGCAAAAAGCAGACCAGACACACAACAAACAACGAAAAACGCAAAAGAGAAGGTTTCGCCAAAGCTTTTTGCGGGAGAGCAGGAAGTGTGGGGCCGCTGGGGGACGGAGAGAGAAAGAGAGATTCAACCAGAGAGTGGGTGCGGGCAATTCCTGAAGATAATGCTCTCAAAATGACCTTATTCTTATTCAGAATAGTGGATGTACTCAAAGGAAAGTTTTCTACATGCAGCAGTGGCCCTCGGTTTACGTTTGCTGCCTAGCCCCAGGGCTTGTCCATCTTTCCGATTTCATTTTAGTTTTAATTCTTTGATTAATTCGATTCATTTGCCAAACATTTCATAAGAACAACCTTTCATTTGCGGTGGGGCTATTAATCTTATTCGGGGGCTAAACCAACACCTAGCCCAAAATAAAAGCATTACCCATATAAGCCGCAGAATGAATCTGAGTCCAGCAAGAGAGATAGAGAGAGAGAGAGAAGCGAGGCAGCTGAAATTCGCGCGAGTCAGTCAGCGCCAACGCATGCGCAACGCGCGATTATTTTTCAGTTCCTGTTTGCTGACGTCATTTGTGCATAGCTTAACGGCCGCTGCTGTTTGGAGACTGCCGTTTGCTGCTGCTGCTGCTGCTGGCCTGCTGTTTCTGTTGTGGCGGTTGCTGTGTGTCTGTGCGGCTGTCTATGTATTTTGTTGCCGGGCCACGCAGCTCGTGTCGCTGTTGACCTTCAAACTGCGTTTTAATTTAGCTTTTTGCCTGCGTTTCTCTCTTTTTGTATAAATGTTGCTAGAACAGCGACGGCTGCTGGACTGGGGAGGAGATGGAGGAGCATGGCGGTGGATGGAGAAGGTGGTTGGAGGTGGTATGGTTGGTAGAGGAGGGGTTTGTTGCTGCTTGCTGCTTGTGCAACAATTACTAATTATATACTATACAGAGTTGGGTTTCTATATGTATCTACGAGTATCTATCTATAATAAAGCCCATACACACAACACAACACAGCTGGCAATTCTAATGAGATACGCTATCTGTGTCTCTCTCTATCCCTCTCTGTCACTCCTCCTCCCTTTCTTGCAGTGAGAAAGAGAGAAAGAGAGATATAAATCTGTTGAAAATGCGCATAATTATAGCAGGCAACAAGTCCCGCATGGAGAGGGGCTTCAATCGGCGTCGTCGTCGTCGCCGTCGTCGTTGCGGTAGTCGTGACATGAAAAGTTGTTAATTTTAATTATAAAAAAATTTATTTTATTTTTACTTTTTTTTTTTTGTTCTTTTTATAGATTTTGTTGCATGTTGGAGAGACACTGGTAGACGGCAGAGATGTGTACAATTAAAGCAAGTTTTATTCCAAAAACTAAAAAAAAAACTAGATCGAAAGGCGGTGGGAATACAGCCACAGAGTGCTCTTGCTTTCATCCAGATCCATGAAATGATGCAAATCCAAACAAAGTTCTCAAGTATTTTGGTCACACTTTTTCGTAGTCCGAGTTTCAAGTCATTTTCTACAGCATTTTCAATCATCTCCTGCATTGAAATTGGCCATTTCGGTCCTGTCTCTGTCTTGTGGTTCCCCTGCTGCTATCAACATTTTTCAAATATTTTTGACCAACAATCGGAGCGTACAAAAAAAAATAAATGTGGCAAAAAATGCTAATGGACATGCAGAAAATGCCAAAACAAGGCAAAAGTCAAATAACTCAAAACGAAACCAAAGATGCAGACAAAAACATGACTGTACGACGGGCCGGTGATACACTCACACAAGCAGCTGGTCACACTTTTTCGTGTACCCCCACCCGGCAATGGGAACATGATAATGGAACATTATGCACAGGAGCAACGCACGGTTGGCATGGAATGGAGGTAAGAGATGCAGAAATGGGTTTGGGAATGATGGAATGGACTGAAGAGAGGCATAAATGGGTTTGGGAATGATGGAATGGACTGAAAGAGAGACAGAAATGGGTTTGGGAATGATGGAATGGACTGAAAAGAGAACACAACAAGAAGAAATTAAGAAAAAACCCCGAAAGTGTAATACAAATTCGATGTTTGTTTCTGATTTTGCATTTTTTTTGTCTTTCTTGCTGTTGTGGTATCTACCTTCCACCTGAGTGTGTGTGTGTGTGTGCGACTCCATGTGTGAGTTGTAAATTAACAATTATTGGTTATTAACATGACAATTTTATACGATTTTAATGCATGCCTCAGCAGCAACGGGCAACAACTGCAATGCGAGCAACAGCACAGACAGACAGACACAGAGAAATGTCGGCAAGTCACATTTGAAGGCATTTAATTGAATGCGTGAATTGCTTTTGTTGATTGCAACGAGACGTTGCCTGCTGCCATTGGCCTGCTGCAACTGCAACAGCTTGTGGCAGCAGCAGCAGCAGCGTTGGCCGCGTGAAAACGTGACGTTTGAGAGTCGCTCAGATTAACAGCCAGAGATTTCGAATGTAAAAATCTTGTAGCAACAACAACAACAACAACAACAGTGAAACGCTTTGAATATTTTTGTATAATTTTCCAATTTAAATTAACAGTTTTTGTTGCTGCTACCGCTATTGAGATTTTTCCCAGGCCTGCTGCTGCTGCTGCTGCTGCAAAAACAAAAAAACACAGAAGGAAAATACTAGAGAAATAATAAATGTTGCCGGCAGCAGCAGTAAAAATACGAGTTATTGTTGCTGCTGCTGCTGCCGATGTTGCTGTTGCTGTTGCTGTGGCTGTTGTTGCTGCTTTTGATGTTGCTCATGTCGTTGTCGTTGTCGTTGTTGTCGTTGTCGGTTCTATGAAATTGATATGCAATTTCTGCTGCAGTTGCAGTGGCAGTGGCAGTTGCTATTTGCCGTTTGCTTCTGGCCATTGTCTTGCCTCTCGATCCTATACGTTACGTTCCGATTCGTTCTATTATATCTTCTATCGCTTGTCGTAATATAATCAATTGATTGCTAATTGATAATTATGGCATAAGTAATGGCGACGTCGTGCTTTAAGGCAATCATCGATGGGGAGGTATGACAATGATATATCACAGGAAATTTGGAACAAATCAAAGGCTTTCTCTGGTTTTCACTAGATCGGCGTCTCGAAAATCATCAAAAAATACATATCTTTGCCCTGCTGCATTCCCACTCCCACCCGCCATTATATTTGACATTTTCCGAATGTGAATGTATCAGTTTTTTGTTGTTGTTATTTTTTTGGGGCCATTCACCTGATTGCTGCATTCGCGGCATTCCCATTCGCATTCACAATTCCCAATCGCAGTTATTACATATTTTATGTGGTTAATTATCAAATTATATTGTAGTTTGGCCTGTCCAGATGCATTAGCGGTGTACGAATCGAGTACGTGACCATGCAGCAGGCAACAGGCAACAGGCGTATGCGCAATATACAAGACATTACGCATACGCAGAGGACAGGAGAGGCACAGCCACAGCCACAGAGCGGGCCGAGGTACGGGAAAAAAAAAATATGAAATGATAATTGCTAAGCCCAGCCCACACCCACAATACGAACCACGAACCACGAACCACCACTGCTCCAAATTATGTATGGAGCGATGAAAGATAAATTTGTGGCTCAGTTTTCCCGCAGAGTTTCCTCTGGGTTTTTCCTTTTGGCCTGCAATTTGTTCGATTCAAGTTGTTAACATAAAATCGCAATTAGTTGGCATTTTGTGTGTGGGGCAACCGTGCCACATTTTGCTGCCTTGTTTCCTTTTTTTTTTTATATATCTATATATTTTTTTTGTATTTTTTTATTAATAATATCTTGTTACAAAATTATGCAAATCAATTTATCAAGAATTTTGTTGTTCTTTGTTTTGGGGGCGTGTTTTTGCATTTACATATTTTTGTTCTAGGAATTTATGGATAGCTATTAATTAATAAATGTTAAAGGCCTTAATCAGCCTTTAATCGGAGATTTTTCCAGCCAGAGAGAGAGGTTTTTTTTGAGGGCCACATTTTTCATTCGAAAATTTTGTATTTGAAAGAAACCGCGAAAATTGCAATTTATTGAACAATTGATTTGAATGTTTATTGGGCGAGCAATTTGTTGGCCCCTGCCCTGCCCTGTCCTGGCCTGTCCTGCCCTGCCCGAGACATACATATGTTGCAAGTTGTTGCAGCTGTCAATAGAGGCGGTCACGTCATGTTGCAGTTGCAGTTGCAGTTGTGGCTCTGTCTCTGGCTCTGGCGCTGGCGCTGCATGTCAAAAATGTGTTGTGTTAAGTGTTTGGCTTTTGCATATTTTTGAGACAGCAGCAGCAGCGGCAGCAGCAACAACAACAATCAACGTTGTTGTGGTCGTGTGGCATGTCTGGCATGTTGTTCAACACCCTGTTATACCCGAATCGAAACCCTCTTACAAACCGACAACCGATAGCCCCTCCCCCCCCGGCACTCTCTTCGGTGAATGTCCATGTTAATTTACACATTCATTCATTCGCCTGTGGAGGGGCGGGAGGGTCGGGGGGGTTCACAGGATGGGAGGACCAGTTAGTGCGACTCAATCAGGCTCTTAGCCAGCCAACAAATCAGCTTAAGACAACAAAATTCTAGGCCCCCTTCCCCAACGCCCAAAGAACAGAGGCATTCGCTTTCGTTTCGTTTCGTTTTGTTTCCATTCTTTTCCTTTTTGGCGATGCAAATATTTGAACAGAAATTTGCCTTCTAGGGGAAAAAAGTCATTGAAAGTCATTTGCCAACAGCGGCAGCAGCAGCAGCAGCAGCAGCAGCAGCAGCAGCCCAGGACACTGGTCATATGCCACATCCTACATGCTACATGCTACATGCTACTACATCCATACGCGTAGTGTTCCTCCTCTCTTGACCTGTCCGCAACGACATTTGTTACACTTTATTTGCCTTTCGGCTGCTTCGTTCGATGGCGAAAAAAAAACACACACACACCCACACACACACAGAAGAGATATCCTGAAGGCACGGGCATAGGCGGAGGTGGAGGCTGTGTAGAACGATTCTCAAATCGCATCAAATATCAACCGAGCATACGTTAAATGCCTCAAATTGAGTTAAAGTGCCGACGCCGTTTGCACGCCAAACCCCCAGATCCCCAGACCCCCAGACCTTCTCCTTTTCGAAGGATAGAAGGACGACAACGGGGCAACAAAAGCCTGTGGCCTGCTGCAAGTATCGCAGCGAGTGGCAGCATCCACATCCACATCCACAGTGGCAGAGAAACTACTCTTAAAAAAACTGCTAAAATAGCTGGGGCAACAAAAAAATCACTTCCACACGACGAGCGGCTGCCATACAGAAAAAAAAACGTGGGCTGCTGGAAGAGTTTTGAATGATAGAAATAAATATATAATCGAAAATACTAGAATGTAATCGAAATACGCCGATACTTTTGTGCTTCGAGAAGTGCCATCGCTAAGAACAGCTGATGGCACGGCATTAAACGATTTGACGCCTGAATAACAGAACCACTCACGTTATTGGCTGTTACGCGCCAACCGAGTGGCGCTGCCGCATGTCACGCGATAAACTTTTATAACGGGCCTCGCTACCTCCGCCCCCACCCCCTCGCTATAACACTCTTTTATCGCACGGACAGACGGACGGACACGAACATGAGAGCATATTTAGCTTGGGCTCCATTTCAGGAGGACGCATCCAGCCAGGATGCAGGACCATCACTTGGTTATCCTCTCATCCTGCCCTGGTCTCTGGTCTTCTGGTTTTCTTTTTTTTTTTTTCTGTTTTTGTGTGTTTGTGTGTGCTGTTGGATTGTGTTTTTCTTTTTTCATTGAATTGACTTTGGCCTGGTTGCATGTCCTGGGTCCTTTGTCCTGGCCACTGAGCCTGACTCCTGGCTGACTGGCTGACTGGATGACTGGCTGCCTGCCTGCTGTCATCATTGCCTCGTTCATCGACACTTTGCTTTTTAATCAATTTAACAATTTTTTGTTCTACTACTGGCTGGATGCTCCGCAGCTCTCCTTCTACTAGCCCATGGTAGTGCCACTGCTGTTGCTACTCCTTTTTGGTGTCGCATGTTTCGGGCTACGTTTTCCAAGGCGCCTGCGGGTGCGGCTAGGGACGGGGAAGGCTTTGCTCCTGCTGAAGGATATATGCAAAAGTAATTGACAGTTCTGTTCCGTTCGGTTCATTTCAGTTCGTTTGCGATTCGATTCGTTTCGTTTCGATTCGGTTTTCGGTGGCAGGAGTCGAGGAGTGGACCAGGGGCGTGTGTGTGATGACAGATCCTTAGTTTCCTTTCTTGACTTTCGCTGGTATGCTGGCCATTTCTTTGCTTTTGCTAACGCTTTCTAAACGTTGACAGACCTTGTCCTGCCTGCCGTCTGACGTCTGGTAGCATTTGCTAATTAGTTTGCCCAAGCATCAGTACATCGGGACATCTGGGCATCAGGACATGTGTCCGTTCTTCTCTCCTTCTCAATTGCAAGGGTTTTTTTTTTTTTTTTTTTGCAATGTCTAAAAAGGAAATGAACTCATCAGTTTGTTGTTTGTTTGTTTGTTTGCATTTTGTCTCCGTTTTTTGCATTTGGTTCACCCTCCCATTTAGATTGTAGTTGAATTCCTAATGAAGTTGATTTTCCCAGTAAACAGAAACGACAGATGAGGTACACATGTAGGTAAGTACCAAGGGGTGAGAGGGATTTACATTTTTATTGAGCTGGAAAGGGATGGACCTTGTTCTTTTTCTAAGCTAATGAGAATAGTAAAAAAAACATGTCGTGTGCATGACATTTATTTTTTTTTTTTTTTGCTGTAGCGCTGGCTTTTTTTTTTGCAATTTATTTGTATATAGAATGAAATACGAATTAAAGGTGCATTCGAATATTCAGATCCTGCGCTTATGGGGTACTTCCCTTGACTTTCTATCCACTTTTCTAATCGAATTGTTCAATGTTCCTTTAAATTCCATTTGGCGCTCACTCAACGGTTTCCAAATTATAAATACTTAACCCAAGTGTCAATTAGTGTGTGCGTTGAACATATCTCTCTACTTCAGTCTCTAACTGAATCTGTGGAAGGCAGGCAGTAGGAATGGGCCATGGCGGCACGGCACTCCCTCTGCAGATATTTCAGAGAGCGTGTGGAAAGAGATGCACATTTATAATTGAACAATTTACCAGTTTTCCTGCAGATTTAAATAACTTTATCAAGTCAGGAGATGGAGCAAGATGCTAGCTGGTAGATGGAGGACGGAAGACGGAGGGGCTTGGAGAGCTTTAACCAAAGTCTTGTTTTCAGGCGAGAGGCAGCACCACCAGCATCAGCATCAGCACCGGCAGCAAACAGTAAACGCAGTTAAATATTTTCCTCTTAATTTAACAGGAATTTCAATTGACAGACGTGAGCACAATGTTAGCTGTTATACCCGCCATATACCCTGTTTTTGCAGTGTGCCGCAAGGGTATTATGATTTTGCAGCAGCAACAGAAAAATTCGAAAGTTAGGAGTTTGTTGTTGTATCTTTTTCGTTGGTTTACATAAATGTATCTGAATGAAATAGAATGTATCTTTGAAGGGTATCCACATCTTTGATCATTTGCAAAGCAAGACTTTTGCTTTCTTGCGGCTGTTGTTGTTGTTGTTGTTGCTGTTGCTGTTCTCTGGGCGAAACGCATGATTTATGCAGCTACAGCGAGCGACGAGTGCGAGGAAGTGGCAGCAACAGCGGCAGGGAGCAGGCGGTAGGCAGGCGGCAGACAGCCAGGCAGGTCCATTGCAGTCAATTTCTATTAGAGGCTGACCTTGTCAACATGTTGCCAAGCAGCAGCAGCAGCAGCAGCAGCAGCGGCAGTGTTGCAGTAGCAACAAGGCAGAGGCTGAGGCTGAGGCTCGTTTAGAGTGTGTTGCGGCGTTAAGTTGACAATTTACTGACAAATGTGTAAATTGCATTTGATCTTGTTGGTGTTGTTGCTGCTGCTGCGTTAATTTATGCGACTGGCATTTCACAGGCAAAGGAGGAGAGACAGAGGCAGAGCCAGTGGCAGCACCGCGTGACAGAGTGGAGGCGAAGACAGGGCCCCCAGCCATAACGACGGGGCAGCATTCGACCTTGATCGCCAGCTTCCGCAATATACAGTTGGAGTTTTCCGTTTTTCAGTTCCCCTTGGCGCGAAATAGTCGAATGAGATACACAAATATCTCAAGTTTGCATGCAAAAGATACATATTTGGTAGATATTCCATCTAACCCATACAAGACTATGTATGTCAAGGATATAACAGTATCTTAAAGCTACTCTGGCGCAATAGATAGCCATTTACCAGCAAAGATACAAATGGGGTATGAAAGGAGATGGAGGAATAAAAGTATCTATATCGAACCAGAGTACCTAAAATTTGCAATTGTTTTTTATCTGCATGGAAAAAGTGTAACTGATGGTAGAAAAACGTTTACAAATCGTTTAGTAGGCTTTAAACAGCCTAAAAGAAATTGAAAGATGCAAGATACTGTGTCCGTTCGCTTATGGGAACATTGTGCTATGAATCAATGGCTAGTAACATCAGAAGATAAAAACACAGATATACAGAGGCGACTTCTTCATTTGTATCTTTAAACATATTATATATAACTAATGATAGATAAATAGATAGATAGATAGATGTGTGTTTGATGTATGGACTCACCTTATGGGCTCTGATGGATGTGCCCTCTGAACAAACTAGTGTGACGTCCACCAGGCTCTCGTCTTGTAGTAATTGACCTAACACCCCTAACAGGTTGGATTGGTAATTGTTCCACCTCAAGCAGTAGTGCTCACTGCCCATGTCGGTGACAGCTTACGCTGCTGCAGAAATCCACATGGAAAGAACAAAGATAGACATTGGTGTTAGTTTAGTGTGTTTGGTTTAGTGTGTTAGTTAGTAACACTCGTAGTAGTAGTAGTGGTCGTAGCTTGAGAATGACTCTGAGCGACTCGCGTTTAATTTCTTAATTTGGTGTTCTATTCGTACGCCTTTTTTGCTAATACTGAAATTGCGTAATCAATCGCATGCGGTTCGAAGTATCTTTGTATCTACATATGCATATATTGGTATGTATGTATGTATCTTTATATGAAATTAATGCCGAAGCGATTGCACAAATGCCAAACAAATTGCGAAATCTTTTGCTTCAGGGTTCACAAATGTCACTGCCACCAAGGCGCTGGGGGGGGGGCATGCGAGACACCGACCCCTCTGCTCTCTCCATCTGGGTGAGAGGTGTACAGGGGTAATTGGCGAGGTGGAAGAAGGCGCTGCAGTAGGAGGAGGAGGAGCAGTAGGTGGCAGGTGGACACAACGTGCAATTGAGGGCGTGACTAGGCGTGTCACTGGGTTTCTCCACACACAACAAAACGCTGACTTGGCAGAAATTCATCCAAAACTTTTGTACACCTACTTTTCTGTTTACTTAGCTTTTGTGCATGTGATGAAAAGTTACACGGGGCTGGGGCTGGGGCTGGAGACGGGGGGGAGATACACCTTGTAAATATTACATTACTTCGCAGCAAATCAATGGAGGGAGAGAGTATATTGAAAAAATACTACACCGTCGACTGTAAACATATTAAAAATTTACTCAAACTTCAATTAATTTGTTAAAAGGAACGCTAAAAGCTCAGACACTAAAAAATAAACAAAACATACTCGAAAAAATAAATAACAATACTTTATAAATATTTTTAGCATATAATGAAAATATAAGAGAACTATAAAATAGAACAGAAAATTTTTAACAAATTATATAGACTAAAATATTAGAAAAATACCCTAAAAATACTAAGCTGGTCTAAAAAATACTGACATAAATAAAGGCATACATACTTTTACTCAAAGTACTAACAAATTTAAAAATTAAAAAAATATTAAATAAATTTAGATACATAAAAAAAAAAAATTTCGAATTGTATAAAAATAAATCAGCAAATATGTTTATATATTTTTCCAGCTCGTACAAGTTTTGAATTCGTAATTGCTAATCAATTCGTAAGAATCTTACGATTTGCGATAACTGGAGCACGCACTCTTGCGATTTGACAGTCAATTCGATAGCCGGAGCATGGCTGTATGTTTCTACAAAGAATTCTACAATTCTACAAAGAATATTGATGATATTTTATATTATTTGATTGATTTGAGTGCAAATTTGATTTGAATGCAAAGCTCTTGTGATTCGTGTTATTTGGCTTCAACCGAAATTCCAATCAAAAGAATTTTATGCCCAAAGAAAGACTCTTTCCCATAAAATGGTGTAAAAATCAATCTTCTTCGTTCGTCGTTCTTCGTTCAACATGAAAACATTTTCATCCTCCGATTCTCTGTGGGACATTCAAGTTTTATTTTTTTGTATTTTTATAGGTTTGCCAGTAAAACGTCTCTTTCTCTCTATATATGTGCTGTGTGCCATCTATCTGTCTTTTTCTAGCCATCAGTTTTGCATTAAATTGATGGTTAAATAATTAATCGACGAGGCCAACATTCAGGCAATCAACGAAACGATCTGAAATTAGGTAAGGCCCCGCGCGACCAGAAGAAATTGCAAACTGCGCTGCACAAACAACAACAGCCCCACAACAAACATTTCCGGCCTTCGGGTGATTCGTTCTCTCTCTCTCTCTCTCTCTCACTCTCTCACTCTCTGTCTCTATTTCTCCTTCTCTTTTTCTGGGGTGTTGGAAATCTCAGGCATCGAGGCACCGAAAAAATAATAACGAAGCAATAAACTCTGAATTTATTTCAACAAATAAAACTTTGATTTATTGCACTACGCACCGGGCACACAGCATGCAACGGATCTCAGCCTCAGTCTCAGTCTCAGTCTCTGTCCCCAGCCACTCTGCCCCAGCGACTGACTGTGCCTCTGTGGCAGCCTCACACTCCCCCTCTCTGTGCTCCTCTCTGGCATATTGCCTCCACCTTTTGGAGCCTTGATCTGAGACCTCGATAACGATATTATAGAGGAGTTAGAATCTGTATCTGAAGCTATTGCGATCGTAAAGCGTAAATTACGCATGCATTTTGTTATTTCCCTCTGTCTCTCAATCTCCTTCCGTCTCTCTCTTTCACTCTTCTGGGTCTCTCTCTCTCTCGCTCTCAATCTTTATTCAGCTCTCGGAAAAGTCGTGCGAACTTTTGGGGCTTACAGGGGCACAGTGAATGAAAGTCTAGGAAAAACTTATAGGAAAACTTATACAGGAAGCATTCTCGCATCCTTTCGCTTATGGGAACTTTGTGTAGCGAATGAAACGGCATTCAGTGAATGAAACGAATGGAATAGAATGCGTTTTTTTTTGGCGGTGGTTTTCCAACGCTTTTCCACCACTGTAGGAGCCTCTTCTCATTTAGTTAAAGATCACAGCAGTAATTCAGGCAAAGAAAAAAACCCAAATGTTCGGCTGGAAAATTATGGCCAAAGTGGCAGCCAACACGCAATGGCTAAAGGTCGCAGCCCAAGACGGGGGGCAGGCAGCCAGAGAGCGTCCGGATTTTTTTTTCGCTTCATTTTTTTATTTTCCATGCAACATTTGCATGCAACAGCAGGTCGACACTTAATTAAGAGAAGTTGCTAGTGGCCATGTTGCGGCCAAGTTGTTGCCGCCGCTGTCGTTGCTGCTGCTGCTGGTGCTGCTGGTGCTGGCGTGTTGCTGCTGTTGCTGCTGCTGTTGCTGCTGTTGCAAGTGCTGCCCACGCATGATTTTTGAATTAGCGCTGTGTGTAGTAACAACAACTAATATAATTGACAGTTGTTGTTGTCGCTGCTGCTGCTGCTGTTGCCTGTTTGTTGCCTACGTGTTCTGTTGCAGACGTCAATGACTGCCTGCCTGAAATGCATGCTAAGTAGGCAACCAGAAAGCGACCAAAAGCTGGCCGAAAGGAAGGGTCGGACTATTGGATACCCTCTTGCAGAGCCATCGACAGACAGCAAAAAACAGAATGTGCCTTTCGCTTATGGGTAATTTGTACAGCGAAACTACGTCATTCCTCTTCTATCCGATATGCAAACATCTTGCTCAAATCATAATACCCTCTCCCCCCAAAGGGCATATACAAATCTAGAGGGAAAACAAAGCCAAGAGAAAGCCGCTAAGGAAAACTTCGAGAAAAAAATATACTACATAGAAGAAGAAAAAAAAAAACAGAACAAGCTTCTGCTGTGTTGCATGCAATTTGGGTCTGTTAATTGTTGTTGCTGCTGCGATTTATGCCGCTTGCATGCTAATTATGAGCCCCATGTTGAGCTCCACAAAAATACCTGGTGGGAGATAGGGAGGCAGGCGGGCTGCGGCAGGTGGCAGGTGGCAGGCGGCAGCAAAAGGTAGCACCACAATGAGCGAGTGAGACAGGGCCACTTACTGACAACTAAATCAGTCAAAACGATGATGATGGGGGCCCCAGCCGCTGTTCATTTGGGTCCCCAGTGCGCCCATTGAGTTTTTAGCCAAGTTAATGAGCGGCTGGAGAGAGAGAGAGAGAGCGTAAGACAGGCAGCAAACAGCAGCATCAGCAGCAGCCTCTCAAATGAATGGGTGGATGGAGGGGTTTCTTTTCCTGCTGCACTGCTACACTGCTGAATCTCCCACAGTGCACAAAGATGGTCAAGAACGATGGTTACGATGGTATTTCCTAGAGCTTCTTTTCAATTAAAAACCCCCGTCGCTATGGGCTTCTCAAAGTCTGGGCCTAAATGGTGATTGTAATTATTGTTCGTGTAGACACTCTTCATTGGTGTTGTTGTCTAAATTGGTTGTGGTGTAGTTGTAGTTATTGGTGTTCTTGAAATCTATGTTGGAGTTGTTGTAATGTTTGTTGGAGTGGAATATTTATTGTTGTTTTTTTTGGAAATATATTTGTATATGGGTACTGCGGTTGAAGTTGTTGAACATTCAGTTGGGGTTATTGGAGCTGTTGGTTAAGTCTTTCAAGTTGTTGTTGTTCTTGTTGGATTTGTAATTTTGATTAAAATTGGAGAGTCTTTGTCGTTTTGCTTCGTCCTGTTGGTGTTTTTTCTAAACCTGTTGGTGTAACTGTTGTGGTGTTTTTTTTACATGCTTTTGGTTTTTTTAAAATAGTTTTTGTAATAGTTGGTTAAGTGGAATCTTTGCTGGTGTTGTTGAAATCTTTGTTCTTGCTTGTTGGCGCTTTAGAAGCTGTTGGTGTTGCTTTAAGAGCTATTTTTTGTTTGTTTTCGTTGTTGAAATCTTTGTTGGAGTTCTAGTAACGGTTGTTGGTGTAGGGATTAGTGTTGTTGAAGTTTTCATACTAATTGTTGGTATTATTAATGTTGTTAAAAAGCTGTTGGTGTGTTAGTTAAGCTCTTGTTGGTGTAGCTGTTGCAGTTTTTGTATTTTTGTCTTGTTGTTGTTGTTGTACCTTTTAGAGTTGTTAGAGTGGCGCCTTTTCTGTTTGCCTGTCGTTTGCCTTAAAACTCATTAATATTGAAATTTCGTTCGTGTGCATGAGTTATTAGCAATTTTCTAATTAAGGCTCCCCTGCCGACGAGCCGCCAACGATTCTTCTTCCCTCCTGCTGCTGCTGCTGTTGCCACAACTGCAGTCTTTTTTTTCCTCTGGAAAGACGCCACTGGCTGCCACCTACTGAAGTCGTTTCCCCCCTCTTTCTCATGCTTGGCCGCTCACCTGAGGCGCCGCCGCCAAGCCTCCTTCTGTGCACCCACCTCCCACCTGCATCTGTCACACCCACAAAGAGGCGGCCGTTTTGCCTTTCATGTTTTGTTTTTTATCTTTTCTTCAGTCTTTCTTTTTTCTAGTATTTTGTTTTTGTTGCTGGTGAAATTTGCATTTGATTTATTTATTTATAAACTTAATTGCCAAGTGGGCCACAAGTGGGCGGGCCGGCGACTGACGGGAAGAAGAGTGCAAGAGAGGAGTCCATTGATTGGGCAGGAATTTGCATAGAGGAATCTTGAGAGGAATCTCATGGGAAGGGGTTCTTCGAGTGTGGCCAGAGTTAAGGTGCCATTCCGATCGCTTATGGGAAAGCTGCGCAAGGAATGTAATTCCAATGACATTCGAATGTGTCCTAGTGGGGGGCAGGAGAGATTAGTGTGGCTAGAGGGAGCTTTTTTGTTTGTATTTTCTTTAGAGTCCCAGTATTTCCGCTTACTCATGCTCTAACCTCCAGTGTGACCAGCTTTTAAAACGAAATTTGTGATTGATATCAAAGTCAAATCGCTGGTCAATGGTCAAAAGACACTGATCAATGATGATCTGCTGCTGCTGCTCTTCTCTCTGGAGCCCACGCAGAGCCCCACAAATGGATGTGGCAGTGGCAGTGGCAGTTACCGTTGCACGTTGCAGTGGCAGTTGCAGTAGCAGCGTGGCATCCTTCCACTGTTCTACCAGTTCTACCAGAAACCTTTTGTGAGACAGACACACACTTGACTGATGAAGGCAAGGCTCTGGCTTTGCGGCAAGACGGCCACAGTCTAGTCGACGGTGTGGCCACTTGCTCCGCCAAAGGGGGGGGCATGGGGCACGAGGGGGCACACACTGCGTGTGAGTACGCCTACGTGCGATGGCGGCACATTTTAAATCAAAAAGAAGGGCGCACGATGCAGTTCAGTTTTGGTTTGAGTTGAGTTTTTCACTTTGAGCCGCGCCTCGTTTTTGTGATACCCTCTAAAAAAAAAGAGCCCCATCAGGGAATACCCGCACAAAGGGTAAGAAGCGAGTGGCAGGCACACTTGTTGAGAGAGAACGATTGATGGCAGGATGGGGTATCTTTTGGTGCGTAATATTCCCACTGCTTTAGCGATTATTAATTGCAACATGAAGGGGCAAAAGCAGAGGCAGGGGTAGGGGAAGATATAGTCTAGGGGTGTTCAAGCTGCAAAACAGTTGCAATTTCGCTCTTGTTGTTGCTGTTGCTGTGGCTGTGGCATGCTGCTGCTGCCTGCCTGCCTCTCTCGTTTGAACATTTGCCGACACACAGTTTTGCGATTATCATAATGCTGCCTGCGCAGCGCATGCGGCGGTGCGGCGGTGCAGCGGCGGCTCCAGTGTTCATGTTGCAGTCTTGTCGATGTGAATGATGATTATTTTGATAAGTTGCGCAACATGTTGCAACAACAGCGGCAGCGTCAGCGGCAGCCAGGCATTGCCTTAGATTTCTTTATATCTCCGCATAATTCTTGGTCATCTCTGGCCAGATCTTAATTGTTCCTCTCACTCGCTGGAGAGCTTCGCTTCTCTTGGGGGCCGCATTGTGTGGCAGGCCGGGCAGGCCGAGGTGTTGCCAGCTCAAATTGCTGCTTGTCACTGTGCGGAAGTGCGGCAGTGCGGCAGGCAGCTTCACTGTGGCAACAACTATGATTATAAATGAATGCATTTTTTTTTTTTTTTTATTGATTTATTAATCGCGTTTGCTGGTGAAAGGATTTCGCTCTGGGCTTTGGATCATAAATTTCCAAAGCGTTTAAAGCGGATCTTTCTTTCTCCCTCTCCCTCTCTGGAGCGCTGCTTCCTGCCACACAGCAGCAGCTTTCTATTGTGGCAAGTCCAGTTTCTGCCGCTGCTGCCACACATAAAGGGCACAGCCTCCGAAAAATACAAAAATATATTCCAAAAATTATTATGGCTCCGTGGGTGTGGGGTGTGGGGGTGGTGGGGGGTTTTTTTTTGGGGGCTTCGTGCTACTTAAAGCCAGCGATTGCCTTTGTGCCACTGCCACCTACAATATGTATGGCTTGGGTGTCGCTTTTAAGGCACGAACATGACTTTTGGCGGCGCATGCGTGTTGCCTGGCAGTTTGTTGCACAGTTGCAGTTGCAGCTGATTTACTGCAGCCACGAAAAACTACTGTTGCTGCTGCTGCTGCTGCTGCTGTTGCTGCAGATAAGACACAACAATACGGTTCGTTCTTGTGGCTCTGTGCAACACACAATTTGCAGTTATTTGTGGCAACGATAAGCAAGCAGCGGCAAGCACTTGTTGCTCTGTGGCATGCAGCACATTTTGTGTGACAGTGGCAGGTCAACAGCAATTGAAAATGCAATTAAATTAGAGACCAAACGAAAAGCAACCAAAGCGAAAAATGAGAGCAAGAAGCGAGAGTCAAAGTTTGACTCCACACAGCCGGAGGGGGCCTTGGAATGAGACGATTGCTGGCTGCCGCTGCCACTGTTGGCCACAAAATTTATATTATTAGCCAATTGTTGCAACGCTGCTGCTGTTGCGGTGTGCAGCCGCCGCCACATGATGAAACAACGGCCGTAGCTCAAAGCTGTTGCTGCTTTTTGCGTGTCGAATGCAAAGCATCGACATCGACATCGACATCGAAAAACTTTGACTATTTGTCGATTTGTTGTTCTTTTCATTCGTTCATTCATTCCACCATTCATTCGTTCATTCATTCATTTGGAATTGTGCAATAATCATTTTCAATTTTCATATAAACATTTTCATGCGGCTGCTGTTGTTGCTGTTGCCTTCACCTCGATGCTGCCAAATCGGTTGCAATGGCAATTATATTCCACCTGTACCCCCCCAACGCAGAGCGAAAGGGAGGGGATATTATGGGGCTAACCTCAATCTGGCAGGATGTGCCATGGACATGGGCAAGCACCAAGGAAGGATCACTCTAGGATCTCCTGTTTTCAGGAATTCGACAGGCATTCGGCAAATATTCTTGAGACGTTGGTAAAAGCGGCTACCACTCGACGATCTGTTTCTTCTTCTACTCCATTGAGAGAGGATTCCTTTAAAATTTAAAGGAAATTCCACTTTAGAGAACACGAAAGATCTTCTGTTTGATGGAACAGATCCAGGAGCTCCAAGAAGAAGGTGTTTTCCTGGTGAGTGTTTCTGTTTCTGCGGATAATTACATCAATGAAAAATCTACATCTTAAAGGCTATAAGGGGCTTTCTTGAATCTCAAAACATAGTAGTTTTTAGACACATTCTTTAGATACATAAATCAGCAAATATATCATATATCTGCCGTAGAAAAAAGAGTATCAAAAGCTTTCTCTCTCGTACTTTTGCACTTCATTAAAGATTTAATAAGCTAGGACTCCCATCTCTGTCTCTGTCTCTTTCTCTATCGTCTGTTCCTGCTCTGTGGCTGCAGCAGCCTCTGTGTGGAGTGCGGAATGTGGCACTGTGGCACTGCCACACAATTGGGGTTTGGGTCAAGTCCAAGGCGGCGGATATTTCCAACGGGGCCTAATCAAGTTTAAGCCAGAAAGAAAAGAAAAGAAAAGAAAACACCTGGGCTGCTGCTCTGCTCTGCTCTCCCCCAGGAAGTGGGAATAAACGCTCCGCTCTGTGCCACACAGCAGAGAAATGTGCGTAAACGGCTGCAGCAGCAATAAGCAGCTCGTGGCATAAACAATTTCCGGGGGGCAGGCAGCAGCCAGCAGCCAGCAGGCAGCAGCCAGCAGTTTCCACTCGAGTGAGTGACTAGCATTTAATCAAGAGCAATCAGCAGGCACTGGATGCGGCGGCAGCAACATGTGGATGCAACAGCAACAACCATAATTGCTGTCATGTTGCGCTGTGGCGGCCACGTGCTCCATTTTAGCCATGTTGCTGCCACAAAGTTATCAACGTTTTGTGGCAGCAGCAGCATCGGACATCGGACATTGGACGCTGGACGGTGGACAGTGGCACCATATTTTGATATGGCACACGCAATGCTCATTTGTCTGCCACATCTGCCACACACACACACACACACACACAGGCGTACAGGGGGTTTTTTTTTTTTTTTTTGATAAATGTTTGTGCCGCTACAACATGTTGCTTGCGACTCTTGTGGCCCGAGCCAGAGCCACAGAGCCGCAGAGAGCCGCAAAAAAGATTTATGATTATTGCTTTGTAATTTGTGTTTAAAATATGTGCCGCCGCCTTGTTGCAATGTTGCCCGCCGCCTGCCTCTCTGTGGCCGTTGCTGTTCGCCGTTGAGGCCACGAGGCCTGGGCTGCATAAAAATCAATTAGCAGGCCCCCAAAATCAAAAGAACCAGTGGCCAGCCAGTGCGGCCACTGATGAAACCTTGAGAGTGCATAAACAATTAATGTGGCACGTTTTGCTGCGGCCGCTGATGGCCTGCAGCGGCGTCACCTATCGGCAGCTTGGAATTTGTGGCATGAACATTAACAGAGTGCCACCACGGCCACGCAGCCGGAACTCCTGCTAAAGCGCGGAAAGCAAAGACCTGTGTGGCCGTTCGCTTAGGGGACATTTTTTCTATTATTCATTGTTCTACGTCCTTGCCTCCCATGCGTACCCACTGCTCCGATATTTATTCTTCGATACATAAGAGACGCACCGAGAATGCAAAAACAAAATAGAATGCAAAAGCATGGTGATTCTGTAAGGATTCTGTGGGGATCTGTCCACATTTCCTGGGGCTTCTCTAAGGCAATTCTGATGGTGCCCCTGGGGAATATTCTGTGAGAAATATTTGAGGATTCGTGAGGATTGTATTTGCTCCACTGACGCCCCAAAAAAGTTCCTATATTTTCCAAAGCAAGCTTTAGCCTCAATAGCGAGGTCGCTTATGGGCTCCCACTTATTTCTAATTAGCGAGCACTCACTGTACCCACGGGGCATGCGGGGCAGGCGGTGCAACGTGCCTTGTCAGCCTCTCTCTAAGCAGCCAATTAATGTTGCGGCCACTGCAGCAGCAACAACCACATGCAACATGTTGCATGCAGTGCAATTTATTAATGAGATTGCCCCGTTGATTACAAAAAGACCAGAGAGAGAGACAGAGAGAGACGGAGAGAGGCTTGGCCGCACGCACAGTGGCAGCAACATGTTGCTGCTGTGGCTGTTGTTGTTGCTGTTGCTGTTGTTGCCAGCGGGTGTTGCACATTTATTGAGCGCTTATTATGCGTGTGTGCCCCGCCTCGCCACCAAATTAGGTGTCAAATGACAATGGATGGTCCCCTCTGGGGACGGGTTGGGGGATCGGATCTCACATATATATTTTTCACACATTTTCCACAGAGATTTTTCCTCATTTTTGGTGTGTGTGTGTGCGTGGTTCGGGGGTGTTGACGCGCGCACAGCTGGCGCGTATTAAGGTCAAAGAGCGATCGAAATCGCAATCGCAATCGGATCGTGTCGCCCCAGCAGCTGTCAAACTCAATTCCGACTCTGCGGCACATGCAAAGGTCAGGCACTGCAGCTGCCACAAGATTTTCGACAGCACCTCCCCTCCCTGTCCTGCCACACCTTCTCCACCGTGCCACCCCCACCGCCCGCCCCTTCCTCCTCTGATGCCAGTCAAGCCTTTATTTTGCGACTCCGCTTAGCATCATAAAAATGTCAAAGCTTTATTTGCAAGCTTCTTGTGGCTGTTGCGGCTGTTGTGGCAAGCTTCTTGTGGCAGCCAGCTGCTGTTGTTTTTGTTATGGCAGCGATGGCGGCGGCGGTGGCGGTGGCGGGCTAATTGGCGTGTCATTGGCTGGAACGCAGGCATAAATCTGTTATTTTATACGCGCCTTTTGTTGTGTGCAACATGGCGTATGAGTAATGTGCGCAAAATACAGCCAGCAACAAAATCAATTGACACACGCAGAGGGAGAGAGGTGGAGTGGAAGTGGGGGAGGGATGGGGTGGGGCGAGGAAAAACATCCTTCACATTCAGTGGCACATTCGCTTCATTCGCACTGCTCGAATATCCCATAAGCGAAAGGATTCACAACGAATAAAACGAAACAAAGCGATTTGGGACAGTGGAATATGTGGAACAAATGGGAATATAGTACATCCTTCACATTCAGTGGCCAATTCCATTCGCACTGCTCGAATATCCCATAAGCGAAAGGATTCGCAACGAATGAAACAAAACGAAGCGATTTGGGACAGTGGAATATGTGGAACTAATGGAACAATGGTATTAACAGAATAGCTACCATATAAAATATGGATCTGCCATCAGGATCTGTAGAGACTGTAGCCTGCAGTTCAAGGTTTTCTTTCTTTCTTTCAATTCTGGTTCATTCCATCTGTCTCAATTTATGTTTTTCTCTGTGCTCTCTTTGTAATTAAAACTTTCTTTGCCTGTACTCCTTTTCCATTCACATCATCATTCCTGTCATAGTTCTGTCACTCCCTCCCAATCCGATCTCAAACTCAATCTGTTTTTAATTTGATATCCCCTCCAGTTCCACCATTCCTTCGTTCCGCTATTCCACCATTCACTTTTATCTCTCACTTATTCCATCCATTTTTCATCCACTACTGCTCTGAATATCCCACTTTTCAGCGCCAGTTTTTGGCCACCAATTACTGGTACGCCTCTCCCCAAGCCCCCCTTCCGCCCCACACACAGAGCTTAACCCAGTCTTGGCCCCACCATTAACCCCTCTCGGCCTGCCACAAATAAAACCAAATTAACCCACATCAATCACACACACACGACGACGGCGACGACGAAGCAAAAAAAAAAAACGTAACATAAACGTAGAAAATTTCCATTTTAATTTGAAATAACTTTAAGGAGTTGTTTCTGTCCGTCAGTCCGTCATTTTTTAAGCCAATTTTCATAGCCTAAAAATAGTCAGAGGTGGAACGAGGCGGCGGAAAAGCGGGAAAGCAGGAAAACCGCTTCTAAAAATATACAAAAATAGAGGATAGAGGAGTTCGGAGATCGCAGAGCGAGAGTGGAAAATCGCTGTCCAAGTGCCTTCCACTTGACTGTCCCCTCCCCCAGACTGGAGGACCTGCTCCATCCATCTCCTACGCGAGAAGTAACTATTATTTTTGGAGCATTTTGGTGGCTATATCTTTCTCGGAACTTCTATGCTGCAGCTTCCTCAAACTCCCATCGAAACGTCCATCTGTTTCTCTCCTGCGATCGTCATCGCTTGAAATCTGGTACCCTCCTTGCCCCAATCTGTTGCTAATACAATAATGGAACGCGGTCTGTTATAATATTTACAGCTTAGAATTAACTAACGAGCTCGAAAGCCGCACCGCAACGAACCGGTTCAAGATGCAACAAAAGCAACAGGTGTTCATTTGGCACTGGAATGGAATGAAATGGAATCGACTGGCAGAGGAACGAAACGAAACGAAACAAAGCGGTACGATAGCGTGCAAAAACGAATAGAACAAGTGGAATAAAACATAGTGGAATGGAATGAGTTGGAAGAGTTTGAAAAATTATAAAGGAATCTCTGCGAATTGATGGAGCCTCGTGCCACGACTTTCACTCCTGCCCCTCCTACCGAACTGGTGCCTCTCACTCCCTCCCCCCTCCCCCGCTCCCCCTCTTCCTCTAACTCTCCTCCACCCACTAATAAAAAAAACCACTGCCCACACGCTAATTGCGGCAAACAAAAACGCACGAATGGAACGCCAGCATCGAGGAGGGACCACCAGCAGCCATGGGAGCCGGCCACTGCTGCCACATGCAACATGCCACTCACCTGAGAGGAGATCCAGAGCTGCAGCTCTTGCTCCGCTTTCGGGTTTGGGTAGACAAAAAAAAAAAAAGCCAAACAAAACAAAACAAAAACAGAACCAAAGTAAAGTAAAGTAAAAGAAAATTCCCATAAACAAATAAACACTTGACTTGATTGTGGACGCGACTTGCATTTGAGACTGGACTGAAAAACTGCTGGCCTGGCCAAAAGCCCGGTTGCTCAGGGTACGGATGCGGATACGGAGTGGTATGTGGCATGTGGCATGTGGCATTGTTATGGCTGGTGGCCTCAGTTAGCTCCCAACAGCAACTGCAACTCAAATTAAGCAAAATTTATGCGCCTTCTGGTGTCGAAGCTGTTCGAGAGTCTGTGTCCTTTCGCTTATGGGTAATTTGTTGGCCCAAAAACTGAACTCTTGGTAGATCTGTAGGATCCCTGGTAAGAATTGGAGCCCCCAAGGCAGGATGGCAAGAGGAAACCCACGCCACATCATTCATATGCGGCAAACCGTCACCAGGCGAAAAGAAAAACCACAGTGCAACTGCAACTTGCAACTGCAACAAACAGTAACTTAAACTGCAGCAGCAACAGCAGCAGCAACAGTAGGGACCACCACATAGCAATTATGGATCTCTGGATATCTGCCTCGCCTCGCCTCGCCCCTTCTCTTGTGTGGCAAGTGGAGGCGACACGAAGAGCAGCTCTGTTGCTGCTGCTGCTGTTCCTGCTGCAATAATTTCCATCGCCTGCCGTCGCCACAAATCTGCCAACATAATTTTGTTATTTCACTGCCACTTTGTTTGACGTGCAAATGTTTGGCTTTGGCTTTGGCTTTGGCCTTCAGTGCTGGCTGCAGTGTTGGGGGGGCCGTCCGTCTCCCTGCCGTTTGGGGGCACCTCCGTTCGTGGCACATCCTGGTTTAGTTCGGTTCGGCTAGATGATTTTTCAATTTGTGCTTAGCCTAAGACAATCAGGCAACAGCAGCGGCAGCAGCAAACCAAAGCAAAGCACAAAAAAGGGGCAACCGCAGCCACACCAAACCACGGGACAAGCATTGCAGCGCTCGTTGTTGCCAGTCCCAATGCTGCCACTGCCACTGCCACTGCAACTGCAACTGCTGCTGTTGCTGCTGTGGTCATAAGTAACTTTAAATTATGATGAAAGTAATTTTCTGCTTCAGTAGCGAACGCCGCGCCAACTTATAGTCAGCGTCAGGGTCTCGGACTTGATTTACACCCCACACACACACACACACACATAGAGACGGGGTGGCAGTGGCAGTGGCAGGATGGAGGAGCAACAATAGTCAAGTGCAAATTAAGTAATTGCCAGCAGGGGCAAAACACATCTACTGCCAGACTCCGTCTCCGACTCCCGACTCCCAACTTGGACTCCCAGTCGTAGAAGCCAGTAGCTGCTACCGTTGTCATTAGGGACGGGACAGGCGTGCCACAAAGCGGAGTTCATGTCTCTTGTCGGGGAAACGTACTCCCATGTCCATGCCAAAGCATCGAATCCCCGGCTTTGGTTCATAAATCTTTTTCCACCAACACCAACATCAAACCCCACGAGAGAGGGAGAGCGCGTGAAAATAGAAAAAATTTCGAAGAATTGCCAATAAGAGTGGGGATACCAAATACTACAACAGTATCTCTCATTGAATAATATGGGAATATGGAATGGAGTTTACGTTCCACAGAGAGAATTCTAAATGATTAATGCTATAGAAAATAATAATGGAATTGCCAACGAATTTAAAGAGATTTTCAGTTGAAAAATACTGCACAAAATACTAAAAATCATGTACAATATCTATCATCATTATCTCTAGAATACTAATAAAAAATACCAAAGGATACCGAAAATACCAACTAAATAATACCAAAATACTTAAAATCAGGGATTATCTCTGGAATAAACAAATCCATAAATACCAAAAATGCTATACAAAATACCCAAATACTAAAAAATTATGTATTATCATTATTTGGAAACAAAATATTAGAAGAGGCAAGAATACCAAAAATACTAAATAATTATATATACAAAAAATACTTAAAAAACGAATATCATAGATCACAATACGATTTTCAGATGGGAAACAATTGAATGGTTGTTTTAAGGCCATATCCAACCTATTTATTCGATATCCATATATATCCGATACCTGCTACGATATACATGGTCAGGATTAGGATATTAGCTAATTAAAATGCTGGAAAACGCTCATTAAACAGGGATATTCCGTACGACGTACCATGAATATGGCATTTGCATTATTGGCCGTTCAGCGTTCGGCGCTCCCCCCTCACATCTTGGGACATTGTTAACCATTTTTGGGGCGATAAGCGGCCGGCAATTGGCGAAGCATTTACACAAATTTACATAATAATAACCACGAATAACCACAAGCGAATAATCTATCCCCAATAATCTCCAAAAAAAAAACGAACCTGAAGCCAAAGCCAAAGCCAAAACGGAAATGCAAGAAACTAAAGACAAATTACTCACGCAGGCTCCGTGTGCCTCCAACTGCTGCACCGCACCGAGCCGTGCCACAAAAGTCTCCACCCCCGCAGGGCAATTAAGCATTCGGCACAAAAACCCCAGAGAGAAATATATGTATGTATATATGTATAAAGGAAATCTTAAATCTTTGTATGGCCGTTGTAATAGACCTCCGAACATATTTGTACAATTAACAGATTTTCATATTTTTTTTGCTTTGGCTTTGTTTTCTCCACACCCGATATGGGGATATGGATACCAAAACGAAGCCTGGCTGGGGGGAGGCACTTCAATGGAAATTAAGATCAGGCACAGAGCCATAGCCATGGCCAAAACGAAACATTTTCTATGGACACTGGGACATTTCAATTGCCTGGCGGGAAAAAAAAGGAAGGCAAATATTTGGACCAACAGCTGCTGGGCAGGAATACGGGGCTTACAAACCAACAACAAAATAAAGGCTAAAACTCTCGCTGGCTGCTGGATTGCTGGACGGTTGCCTCCATGGATTCGTTCGTTTATTGCTGGCTAAAACAATTTAAAAGCAATTTGAGTCACGTTTGGGAGTTGGACTTGCCGGCAGGCCAGGGCAGGGGATCGCTCGGTCTCGGTCTCCGGCTCGGACTCGGATTCGGGTGAGCGGGTGAATGGGCATTCATTGAATTTGCATTTTTGTTGGTTGGTCAAAAACCAAGTCTGGAAGTCACACAAAAAGCCACTGCTGCCTGCCTGCGATGCCTGTGAACTGAAGTTTCTTCTGGTTCTGTGGGCTGTGGGCTGCACTTGACAAAACTTCACACATATTCGTATCTCTGGGATTGTGATCTGAATCGGTATCGGTAGCTGAATCGGATTTTGTGCTATACAAACAAATACTTCCCTAATGGAACGTAAATTGCTCAAATTGTTTGGTATCTTTAGCATTTTGGTATTATTTTTAGTATTTTCTTGGTAAAGTTTAGAATTGTTTGATGTGCGTATGCTTTAGCTTACCGTTTTCTTCCTTTTATCATAGACTATATAATATTTATCTGTTGGATCCAATGTAGATCTCTAATCTTCTGTATCGCATCTAGTATCGTGATGTTCCCAAACACTTTTATATGGTTTGTGTCTTATATTGTGTCATATTTCACACGGTCTCAAATAAATAACAAAGCTATCCTTGATACCATCTCTACTGCTGCTATAAAGAAACTTTGCTAAGGTCTCGTTACTCGTTACTCTATTCGGCTATTAGTTATGTATCTATGTACTGCAAATATTCCAAATATACTCCAATATTCCCTCGACTCCCCTCTTTCTATATCGTTGCGGTTTTTCCATCATATTTTGTGTCCCTTGTCCTTTCGCTTAGGTTAAATTTGTTTAACGAATCCACGTCATTCGCATCACCGAGTGGAAGCTCCCTCGGGTACTATTCCCTGTGTTTCTCCATTCTTTGGGAAGCAAGTTCCTTAATTAATAGTAAAATTTCTCGCTGTGTAGGGGGGGTATGTTTTGTGTGTGTTTTCTGTCAATTCTTTTGGTGTCAGATTTCAATTTTGTTTCGTTCATTTTCAATGCGTATCGTTTTGCTTTGAGGCACAACCACAGCGGCAGTGGCAACAACATCAAAATAGGCATTTGGCGGCATTTTTACAAAAGCCACCGCCATCGCCGTTTCCACTGCCACTGCTGCAAGCGGCAAGCGGCAAGCTGAAGCTCTGTTGCAAGTTTATTAATTCAGCAACAACTTTGCAACTGTTTTGAGTCAGCATCAAGCATCGGCGGCGGCGGCAACAACAGCAAATTGTCATCCCCCGCGGCTTGTTTTTCCCATGTGAAATTTACATTTTCATATGCTGACGCTGACGCTGCCTCTGCCTCTGCTGCTGTTGCTGTTGCACGTTGCAGCTTGGGTCTCCACACCTTTTGGCGGCTGGAGCAGCAGCATTTTGGCCATTGTGTTGATTTATGTTCACATTTTGTGGTCATTTCTCTTTGCAGCCTAACTGCAGCGGCAGCGGCGCACCGAACGAAAATGTGACAGCCTTTAGCCAAATCAGCCAACGGAATATGCATCTATATGTGGCATGCATCCACACACAAATGCTAACCGTAGATGTGTATAAACTGTTTCTGTTTCGGGGAACGGGAGACTTGCTATTTAAGGCATTTTTTTACCTGCTTCTTTGAGTCGAAATAATCTCAATTGCTAATTGAAGTCGACGCTCGCCGAACAAAAAAACAAAAAGCGAAACTCACCTGCAACGAAAAAAGAGAAAGGAAGGCAAAAGATTCAAATATTAATTGGGGGTGTATAAAATATTACATACTAGTATATACAAATATTGACATTCAAACATAGGAAAATCATGGAAAGGTTTCGTGGGTCTCCAAAGGAGGTTATTCTTAGGGAAAAAGTGGGAAACAGTTTTATTGAATCCTAATTATAGATTTATGGGAATTTAATTTAATTTTAATGTAAATGTAATTAATGTTTTAATGTAAAGTGGTATTTAAATAACACACTGTTGGTATATTTTGGTACCAATCTGTTGGTATTTCAGTACAAAGCGGTTGGAAAACAGCAAATCATCGTTGTGTACTTTTATACCATACTTTTAGTATTTTAATACCAAACTGTTGGTATTTTTTGGTAATGCTACTCACTTAGTATTTGAATACCACACTTATGGTATTTTAATACCACTATTTTGATACCATTCTCTTGAATGTTGTGGTATTTTAATCTCTTGTATGTTATTTTAAAAGACTTTGTCGGCATATGTTGGTATTTTTGTGGTATTTTAGCCTGATTTTTGTTGTTCCCCAAATCCGAATGGGAGGAGAGGGGAAAAATGTTCGATTTACCCTTATAAATATTTCTTGAACCCCCCTAAATGTGTCTTCTTCCGTTTCGTATTCCCTTAAATAGTCAAGCAGACTTTCGGTCACTTTTTGTGGTTGGGGGATAGGATTAGCAATCAGCACCTTTCGCATGACCCCAATAAGGCATCATCTCTTGGTATTTTGGTCTCGCTCCGTTCGCTCTGGAAAAGTCAAAAGTTATGGGTTTCATTAAGCCGCCGTCGCTGTATTGCGGCTGTGGCTGTGGTTGTTGTCGTCGGCGTTCGCATTCGCATTCGATAGATAGATAAAGAGTGACCCATACAACACCGTGCAACAGGAGGCGAGGCACAGAGGCATGGACGTAGGTCTAGGACCAGACCCAGACATTAGCACACACCCGCTAATCTAAGCACATAACTTTTTGTGGCAGGAGTGTGTGAAGGCGAACCACAAATGCGGAAGCACTTTCTAAAGATGCAGGCAACTCTGCAAGCGCTGCTGCTGCACTTATCGGGGTGCCCCCAAAAAAAGAGAGAGAGAGACAGAGAGAGAGAGAGAAATAGTTAAGGCCTAATCGAAAATGCTCATCGTTCTGAAACGCGGAAAATTCGATTAAAGGCAAAGACCCAGAGACGACCAGCGTGCCAGGGTACAAAAAAATGCAATTAGAGGGTGGGTTGTGGGATGCGTTATTAATGTGTGCGGATCTCGTACAGAAACGAGCTCAAAAATATTGATGCTATATGCTATATACATATGTATATACTCTATATAATTGGTTCAGGCATGCGGAAGCGAAAAAGCGCCAAAAGCCAGCGAAAAAATGTGTAAAAAAATTAAAAAAAAAATATATAATAAAACACAAAAATGCAAGAAAAATGTACGCAAAGATGCGACGAAGTATGAATACTCTTTTTTGTTAGCTGTGGCAACACTCTAGAGGTACGGGGATGCCAGACTGTGCAGCGTTGCCACCTGGCATATATAATGCTGTTAAATCCCAGAGATAGATATACCGTTTAGTCTTTTGAATAGCATCGAATCGATTGAAAACGTTCGAAAGATCATCTTTAAGGTATTGCAAATTAAATTTTAATCATTCGTGGTATCCAAGCGTTCTAGTCACTCGATTCGAGTGATTACTATACTTGAGTCAGATGGCATTTTATTCGAGAGAACGAGAGTCGGACATCCTGCCTTCTGATCGATCATGGAATGCTTGTAGCCCCGCCATGGCTAGGGTATACGAATCGGTAGCCAAGGCATCGGCAAGGAGCTACTTTCGAGGCCAGGCTGCACTCGTATCCAGGCTCTATATTAGATTTCCAAGTGGGAGGTGTTCACGCACACACACACGGCCATGGGGTGGGGGGCTTTCACGCACACACACACAGCATCCTATGGGTGGGGACTGGGGCCTAACAAGCCTGGCCCCAACGCCGTCTTGGCCGTCTCAGTCTTGTGTTAAATGAAAACGCATTAAAGCTCAGCGAGCGTTTGCAGTGGGCGTGTGCCTATGCTGCCTCAGCTTGAGGGGGGGCGTGCCGGGTTGGTGGGGCAGTGGGGTGGCAACTGCCGCAGCAGCAGCAGCAGCAGGCAGGCAGGCAGGCAGCCGGAGCAGCAGCAGCAGTGGGTGTGCCGCAAATGGCAAACGGTGCTGCCAACTCGTTTGATTTTTCTCCTTCTCTCAAGCGAATGATAAATTTTGTGAATTTCTTTTCGAATCAAAATGGAGAAAGTTGACAGAAAGACAATCAAGAAGATCGATGAGATGTATATCGTGTGTAATCGATTTATCGATCCTATTCATAAGCCGATAAATAATCGTCTAATAACAATAATCGATTATTTTATTGATACAAGTTGAATTTTCTAAATTTTGTTATGAAATCGATGACTCTTTGATAGATGGAATAATTTTGAATAAACTATCGATAAATATCGAATTATCGATAACACAAATTATATAGCAGAAATGTATTCCACTTTATACTTTGAGAAATCGATTTTATTTGATTCATTTCGATAAAAATTAAAGCCTCTTTCGATGGGTAAAACAATGAAAAATCAATTAAATTTCGTTATATATTTTCACATTTGTGCTTTTAGTCTGGAGTTTCAATCGAGTTGGCAGCCCTAATGCAGAGCCTCATGCTCTGATTGTCAATTTGCGTCCGTCGATGACGATGACGAGATGATGGCGACGGCTTTATCGTTTATTGTCAATCTCTCTTTCCTTCTCCAGGGGCCAGAGCCCGTCCTAGTCGCCGTCGTAGCCGTTGTCTAATTAGAAAAGCACGTGAGCACGCACAGCTGCGTAGTTGTCATAATTAGAGAGTATAAGCCACAAGATATGTATGCCCAAGAGATCTTGGCCCGAGATCTCTCCGAAAGAAGGCAGAAGGAAACACTCTATTCATATTGGTGTTCAATATTACCGAGACAAAGATCGCAGAATGTGAATGAGACTGAGACTGAGAATGAGGCTGCGGCTACGGCTGAGAATGAACTGGGCGACAATTTGCTAGATTGATTGAGGCGTCGTCCCCCCCCCCAGCCCAGGCACAGGCACTGCCCATGGGACTGGCACTGGGCACTGGCTCCAAAGAACGTTAAAGTGAACCGGTTCGGGCAATTAATGTCTTAAATGCGCCTGCCTGGTGTGGCATTGTTAATTAATAACACGATGAGGCTCTCTCATGGAGAACGTTCCCCCTTTGGGTCCACGACGACGACTAATTGTTAATGCAAAAATCGTTGCAAGTTAGAAAATCAATTTTTACTTTAATGATCTGACAGGTAAGTGCATATTAAAGTTGGACCGGACCATCTCTCCCCACAGATCTCTTGGCCGAGACCAGCCTTCTTTTGGTTAAGTGTTAAGTGGAGAAGAAGCCGAAGATAAAGGAAGAATATTTCAGGGAACAAATCAAGATCTGCGGTACTGAAAAAGTAGAAGTATTTCGTAAGATATTTAGCGCTGAAATCAATGTTTATAAAGGTTGTAGTGCCTTCTGTAAAAAAGGGCCTCCCTTTTGCTCCAGTGAGACCCGCACTCTCTCCCTTTTGCCACCACATCTTTGGGTTCTTTGGGCCACGCCCTCGAAAAAGAAGCAGTCACCAAGGGGCAGAAGGGGCACAAGGGGCAGTCACTGTTTCAAAGTCACAGAAACAGAAACGAAGAATTCCAAAAGAAACCGCCCAAAAAAAAAAGAAAAAAGGGGGAAAAAAAAACAAAGACGGAAAGATACAAAGTGCAACCGCAGGCCCCAAAAGCAAATAGTGTGTGGAGTGGGCGTGGCCGCAAAATCGGACGAAGCCACAGTTGTTGCAAGTTGCTGTTGCTGTGTGTGGCGGCGCCTGGCAAATGCACAAGGCCAAAAGACTATAATTAAGCCATGCCCCCAGAGGGGTCCAAGCACACAGACCTGCCGCAACATGTGGCCAAAACAGGGGGAGGGGAGGGGGCAGGGGGTCGGCCGCCAAGCGACAACTTCCTTCTAACCTACAAAAAGCGAAAAAAATCAACTTTTAAATAAACTTTTATGCAAAATACTAAACAATATCCGTTGTGCGTTGTCAACGAATGACATGAAATTGGCAAACGTGGAGCAGCAGCGGAGGAGCACATTTCCGTTTCAAGCAATTTCCGCGAGAGGTCTCTCCCCCTGCCCCTGCCCCTGCCCCACTCTCTCTCTCTCTCTCTCTCTCTCTATCCAGGTCTCTCGAGTGCTATTTGATTGGTAAGCAATTTACGCAGTCGACAGGCAACGTGCCACAGCCACAGCGACTGTCGAAAGTAACATTCAGCAACAGCATCGGAGAGACCGAAACCAGAGAAACCCAGCAAAAAAAAAAAACCCAGAAATGGCTAAGGCTAGAACAAAAAAATGTAGTTGCAACATCTCTCGACCCTGACCCGCAGCAACATGTTGTGTTGCATGTTGCCCGGTCTGCCCCTGCCCCCGCCCCCACCCCTGTAATACTCTCATGAAGTAAGTTCCACAACAAAAAGGAAAGCTTGGCGTCAATTTGAACGCATGTATCCTTTCGCTTAGGGGAACATTTTGGAAGCCTTTGGAATATGGTTTCGGTTCTTGAGAATTGAATGTTATTTTCAATGTTTACTGGTGATTGCAACCGCTGTTAAGATACATGCCACAGATGTATCTTGTATCTGACATCTTGCATCTTGTAGAGCATCCTTGAATCGTTGCGGCTCTGGACGGGGCAGTGGCAGAGCCATCGCTCTTGATCGTTTGCATCTTTCTTGTTTGATCTTGTACGCATCAAAATGTTGATGCCCCATGATGGGGCAGGCAGCCAGGCAGCCGGGCAGAGGCACATCCGTTCGCCTTTTGCTGATTTGTATATCTAATTTTCATAATCTTGCAGGCACATTCGCCATGCCACAAGCCGCAATGTCAGCCAGAAAGGAAATCCAGTCAGTGCGCCTCTACAGCCTCTCTCTTGCTTGCCTCATTTGAATGTGTGTGTGTGTGTGTAGTGGGGTGTCCGGCGGCGGCACGTTTAGCAACGCATGTCAACGCAACAGAAGTTGCAACAGGAACAGCAGCAACATGAGGCAGCCACAGCAACATAATCATTGCGAGAGAGAGGAGTTCTTTTGTAATTAACACAGAATCCGCTTCCGGCAACAAGAGGCAACAACAGACACACAGACGCAGCGAGTGATGTGCAACAAGTGCGTGCCACAAGCTATAGAGAGACTGAGAGACAAGTGCAACATGTGTTCCATGTGTCCCCCATCGTCTAGCGGGTGGGCCGAGGCCGATACCGATGCCAATGCCAATGCCGATGCCGGGGCCGAGGCCCGAGAGGCGACATCTTCTGTAGCCTGCTGGCGGCCATGCACCTGAGCGAGATCCATGCAGCGTGCCACAAAAGCTGTGGCAGCGGCAGCGCCAGCAGGAGAATGACGAATGACAAGACATGCACAAGGGGCAGGGGGCACACAGGAGGAGGCAGATTATGCAAAAAGGAGAGGCGACACAGGAGACACTGGAGACAAAAGCCCGGGCCAAGAGACGTTGACAGTTTAGGCCTGGTCGTGGCCAAGATGTCACTTTTCATTAGGCAGCTGCTGCAGCGGCCGCTGCTGCTGGGTTGTGGCATGATGCATGGGCATGGGGCACCTGTTTTTCTGTGGCGGCCTTTTAGATTAGTCGCCTGTAATTAGTTAATAACATGGCAAGGCATGTCTAAATTGCTGCGCGCGACATCAAGTTGCACGTTGCACGGTTGCATTTTGATTGATGTTGCTGCCGGGCAACACAGCAGCAACAGCAGCAGCAGCAGCAGCAGCAGCAGCAGCAGCAGCAGCAGCAACCTGCAACAAGAGAGCTCTCAATAAAGCTGGAACAATGTTATGCATATATTTAATTGATAAGTTTTTAGCACATGATAAATTTTAATACTGTGGTGTGTGTGGCAGCAGCAACAGCAACAGCAGCAGCAGCAACGGCAGAAACTGTTGCCACAACATACAGCAACCTGCAACAGCAGCAACAGCCACAGAGAGCCAGCATATAAGCCGACATAAATCCATTAAAGCCGCACAAATTCCAAGTAAATTAAAAGCAGTTAAACTCAATTGATTTTGAGACGCAGCAACAACAGCAGCAACAACTTGCCACAGCACGAGGAGCCGCAACAACACCTCTCTTTGGGGCAACAATAAAAATAAACAACGGCTGCAACAATCCCAAAAAAATGCGAGACAGAGAGAGAGAGAGAGACAGCGAGAGGGTGAGAGTGAAAAAGGCCGAAGCTTTTAATACACTTTGAGGCAAGTCCCAAAGAGCTTTGTGCCACGAGACTCCTCCGTCTCTGGTGTGGTAGAGGCTACCCTTGCTGGCCAAAAGGGTATAAGGAGAACACAGAAATTGAAGCTGAAAGCTGAGACCCCGCAACAGCAGCAGTGGCAGTGGCAGCAGCAGCAGTGGCAGTGGCAGCAGGCCAGAGGCCTCGGCTCAATAAATTTTTATCGCTTCCATCTGTATCTGTATCTGTGTATCTGTGTATCTGTGTGCGGCTGTGCCACATGAGTGTGGGCCAAGTGAGGAATGCTGAAACAAGAGCAACAACAGCAACAAGAGGCAGGCAACAGGCTAACGACAACCGACAACAGAAGCCGCATTCAAGGCGTTGTACAAACACATACATAACAACAACAACAACAACAACAACAACAACATGCAGCAGCAACATCCAGCAGCAGAGGAGGAAACATCCAGCAGCAGGAGGTGCAACATTTACTAGACATTTTTGGAGAATTCACCAAAAAATCACACACCCAAAAAAAAAGAGGAAACGAAGAGTCCCCCCCAAAAAAAAACAGGAAGAGAGACAGAGAGAAACAATGGCAACCACATGTGGCATATGCCACGCCACTAAGCCCTGGACTCTTCTGCTGTTTTTTTGTTTTTGTGGCAACAAGGATTCGGCCAGAGCCAAACTCTTGCAACAAATTGCTTTGATTAAGCTGTGAGGGCGTTGAGGGCAGAGCTTAACTGAATGAGTGGATGAGTGGACAGAAGGGAGAGGGAGAGAGGGGAACACACACCCACAGCAGGCTTAAGGAGAGAGAGAGAGGATGTTGCAGGATCATCAGCCGATGGCAAGCGTATGCAACATTCCGATTCTGATGATTATTATTATTATGTTCCATGCCATTGTTCCATTTTGTTGCTCCATTCCAGTGTTCCAAAAAGCGCATCAGTTGAAATATTCCTTGAATGTCTGTATCTTGACACAAAGATACTGTATCTTTGGCAAACAAAGGTTCCTCTAAGCGAAAGGACACATTTTCCAGGCCAAAAACTCTTTCCAATCTTCCCATCCAATACCGCATCATTTGTTTATTTGGTTCGATCTCTTAGCCGCCTCTTAGGCCTTCATCATCTTCTTGGGCTCGGTCTCTGGCCGCTGGCGGCAGAGTGTTGTTGCAACGCCCACGCATCGCACTCGCACTGGCACTCCACTTCTGCCCCATTCGGCCGCTGAGGCGACGGCGATGGCGAAGGCAAGGCACAGCCTTTGCCATTTAACTGACCCAAACAGCAACTGCAAATGCAACAGCAACAGGGAACTGCAACTGCGAATGTGAGGAGGCTGCTGCCTGCCGCCTGCTGCCTGCCACTTGTGCAACAAAAACTTTCTCTGGCCAAGAATGTGTGTGCAGCTGCAACAGCAAATGCTTTAGGCCCAGAGAGAGGAGAAATACTCGGCTTAGATAGTCTCAAAAAAAAGTCTTCCGTCTTCTGCTTGCCGTAGTCCAGTTTCCCAGTCCCTCCTTCCCCCCCTCGCTAGAGTCTCTCATTCGTACAGGCGGAGACTGGTGGCAGAAGCAGGGGAGTGGGTACGGGTACAGCACCCGCCGCGTGTCGATTGAAAATTTATGATCACAATTTTGGTTAATGCATTTTCGTGTTTGTGCCATGATTACCAAATGTTATTCACGCTCCACTGACTCTCTACTCCAACTCGCATCTAGAGGATACGTCGTCTCTCTCTCTCTCTCTCTCTGTGTGTGTGTGTGTAGTGGCAGCAAATGTGCAACACATATGTGTGCGTGTGTGTGTGTGTGTGCATCTGGTCAGCAATCAATGCCAAAATGGCGCGGGCGCATTGCGACTCTGTTTACGGTTAACTAAACATTCCAAACGCTCCAAAACGACAAGAAACGTGCAACGCAAAGTCCCAGTCCGATTCGCAGTCCCAGTGGCAGTCTTGGACTCTCTGCCACCCCACTCTGTGGCGGCTACCTCGCAGTCCTCGCTAATAAGTAGCCAGGGTTGTCAACGCTCGCTGGAAAGGGCTAGGGCTGTCTCCATCCAACGTTCAAACTGATTTTCTGCTGGCAAACGTTCAGTAAAACTCCTCCCGCAAGTGCTTTCAGTAGCCTTTCGCTTAGGGGACATTTCTCGACGCCAAACAGGCGACAACTCTGGTCGGAGAGAAACCATTTCGGTGGCTTGTACTGCTGTTGCTGCTGCTGCTTTTGTGGCAGCTGCTGTAAACACATTTTTTGTCGTTTGTCTACGTTGCATTTCCGTTTTGTTGTTGCTCCCATTTTTGGGGTTAGGCGTAGGATTGCCACAAAAACTGAGAGAGAGAGAGAGAGAGAGACACAGACACGGTCAAGAGAGAAGAGAGCTAATGTGTCTTGTAATTTGCATGGCCATTTGTGAAAAAAGTGAAAAGCGCATTCGCATTCGCATTTTGTTTTTGTTTTCTGGGAGCATTATAGTATTTTTTTTTTTCCTTACTCGCATGTGGCATTGGTGGCACGGCGGTGTGGCGACTGTTTTTCCTGCGTAAATTATGCGGCATTTTTACCGTTTTCACTCTGTTGGTGGAAAACAGTAGCACTTACAAGCTCCTTTTATGGCCAGGCTCTGACCAAAAGCGGCTGGCGGGTTGGCCGGTTGGCGCTTTTCGCATTCAAAATAGCCCCCCAAAAAAAAAAACCAAAAAAAAAACAGAGCCCCCCAAAAAGTGATGCCAAGAAAATGAGAGACTTTTTATGGTTATGATTGCGTTGTGTGTGCGAATGCTAAATATGCTAGGGAAATGCCACAGGGAAATGCCAAATGGAGGGGGGGGGGCTCCCTCTCAAAAGACTCCTCGATTTGGACACGTGGGCGTATGGGCAAATGCTGCAAGGAGTTTCTGCTTTCACACACAATTAGCGTGTGTGTTGCTGCCTTTTTTTTCCCCCTGTGCTGCACATCTTTGCTGTGTGTGGGTGTTGCAGCTTGCAGACCCTCTCTCATGCAGCACTCGTGTAGTGCTACTCCTCCTCCTCCTCCTTCGCACAAATGGGAAAAAGCTGCATCGCCATGTCCATGAATCATGCCTAGACTTAAGTCTATTGTTGCTGCTGTGTTGCTCTTGTCGTTGACACAATCAACAGCGGCAGCAGCAGTGGCAGCTACTCCTGCAACTGCAACTGCAACTTGCAATTGATTTGGCCAACATACGGGGCTGCTGATTGCCAGTCTCTGACTTGGTTTCTTTTGACTAATGATACAAACGACAACAGCATCAGCAGCAACAGCAGCAGCAGCAGCAACAGGAGCAACATTTGTGCCAACAACTGTTGCAGCAACACAAACAACAGCAGCAACAACAACATGTTGTTGACACGCGCGCATCGTTAGCAAAATGCAATACCCAAGCCCCCAAACTGATGCCAGATTCTCAGACAGCACTAATAAATGTACAGAAGAAATCGTCCTACTACTCGTAGAAAGTAATCGATTTTTCGATAGATTATCGATTAAGTTTGAAACAAATTAAATTATTTTAGCCTTGTTTCATCGCTGAGAGCAGGAAGATCAGAGAGATCGCTGAAAGATCTATATTAATCAATGGACTTCGATTTATCAGCGATTTTAAAGCATATATCGATGATAAGCCACATTAATCGATAGAACAAATGCACTGCTGTGTAGGAAAATTAATTCTGGGACTCCTTTGCTTCGATCCACGATCTGTTTCATTATATATATGTCATCTATTCGTTTTCTTTCAGTGTATGATTCGGTTTTACGCGTAGGTGTCAACTCTCGCTGGAATGGGAATGGAAACACATTTCTCAGAGAGACGTTTCCCAGTCATTGTTAGTGCTTGTTCTTTTTATTTTTGTGTGGCTGCTTCTTGGGAATGTGGCATGCACTTGAAATATTTCTTTCTTTATTTCTTTCGTTTGTGTCTGCCACATGCTGCTGCTGCTGCTGGCTGCTGGCTGCTATTATTCTTATCAATTGTGGTGCAGCTGCTGCAAGTTGCTTTGTGGCTGATGAGAGACTCAAGGTATTAGTTTTATGATTTCAAAGATATTGTTATTTTTGCTTGGGAAAAATATTCATTTCAGACTCTTAGAGAAAGTCCTCTACAGTGTCCTGTACAGCATCCTGTAGCATTGATAGAGAACGCCTTTGGGGGCGTTTAATTATCCTTTTCAGGGCTTTTGGTTTAACTTTAACAAAATGTTCCCATAAGCGAACGGCTACAGATCGTCTTAGATCCCGTTTAACTGGAGCCCCCAAAATGTTTTTCAGTTGTTGCCGCTGCCGCCAAAAGGCTATTAAAATTGTTGCAGCTCTCGCAATAAACACAAATCTCTGCGGCAATCACATGAGGCGGCGGCGGCGTCGGCGGAATCGGCGGCCGGGAGGCAACACCAGCAACACCTGTTGCCGCTCAATATCAAAAGAGCACGTGACCAGCAACATGTTGAGCAGGGAACAAGGAACAGCAGCCGCAGCAGCAGCACAGTCCCCTTGTAATATCATTCATCAATTCACAAACAGAGAGGAGAGGCAGCAGAAGCAGCCGAAACAGGAGTAGCGGGCACGATTCTGATTCCGATGCCGATTGCCAGGTTAACAAACGATAAATCGATGAGCCAAAAGGGCAAACAGGTGTCTGGTCCACCAACGAGGAAAAAAAGCATGGATGGAGAGGGCGGGGATAGAAGGGAGGCCCCGTTGTAGGACCCATTCTTACAGGTTCCCTTTCCAGCTTCCGTTGTTGGTTTTTGGGTCTGTAGGGCAGCCACAGGGCCATAAAAAAAACAATCAGAAAAAGAAGAAAAAGAAGAAAACAAGGAAGAGAATTCTTAGCTTTAAAAAGCCGGTTGCATCATACCCTTTAAACCGGCACTTTTATGAGTAGAACATTTTGGATTGTGATAGGAAGTATGACAAATGGGAAAATGGCAAAATTTGATTTGAAATTATAAAAATATCATGGGTTGAAAAGTCATCATTTAAGCAAGGAAGAGCGAGGGAGAGAGAGCAGAGATGTGCAATGCAAGCAAACTTATCAGAACGCAAACAAAGAGAGAGGGAGAGAGGAGTGCAGCCCAGTGAGTAAGGGCAAAGAAGTAGCGACACAACAACAAAAAGCGTTGCGCGCGTGTAACCTTGAGATAATTTAATCGTTTCTGTTTGAGAGCAGGCACACACACACACACACACACAGAGGATGCACACAAGTGCATGCCGATGATGCTGAGATCAGAGCCAAAAAGCCACAACAAACAATTGAAAGCATTTAGCAAACGAGAGCAACAGAGACGGGGTGACAACAGAGCAAAAGAAGAGCAACGGGAATCGACAATCAGCATAAATGCAGTCAGCGTAAGCCGAGGCAGAGCCACACGAGGAATCCTAATGGAATGAGATTTTCCTTGCAGTCAGCGTTGGCGGAGGATCAGGCGGGCAGAACAGAGAGCAGAGCCCACCGAAGGCACAGAAGCCGAACGAAAACGAATGCAGTCAGCGCAAGCGAGAGAGCAGAGCAGAGCAGAGCAGAGCAGAGCAGAGCAGAGGTAATGCCCATACGAATAAAACGTTATGATCCCAAGGCAGAGGGCAGAGGCAGAGGGCAGATACCATAAGGAATCTGAATAAAGTCGGCGGCAGCAACCGGAAGAGGAATCAAGAAGAAGAAAACACAGATCCCAGCTTACAAGAAGGTTCACAAAAATACAGATACCGATTTTTGTTTAAAAATCATAGATTCCTCAGCATCGTGGAGTAGAATGGCTTCATACCGCTCGCCTCCCCGCTCTCCTTTCGAGAGAGAGAGACAGAGAGCGAGTACAGCCCAGAGTGTTTGACTGTAGTGTAAATAAAAGCAGAGACCGAAGCAGAAGCAGAAGAGGAGACACAATTGCATTGAAAAAACTTTTGAATAAAATCGATGCTTCCTAATCTTCTGCCGTGTCGACGCTTCGACTCGTCTCTCTCTCTCTTTTTGAGCATGTGCAAACAGAAGGGAAGTTCTCCTTCTTCTCCTCCTGCTGCTTGATCATCATCATCATTCCATCCTCTTCAGAGAAGTCGCCACAGAAATGAACTTTAGAATATGCTAAAAGAGGAAAGGTGCGGTGGAGAGGGAGGGAGAGATCACCTCTCCGGAGCATCATCATCAGCAAACACTGATAAATTATTTGACAGATTATATTTGCGTTGAACTTTGGGCCGTGCCAAGACGCCGTCGACAGCAGGAGCAGCAGCAGCAGAAGCAGCAGCGTAGTCAGAAGGCGATACCGAATGTTTGGATACCCTGTTTTCGATTCCTTTGTAATGTTTAATGGGAATACCCGTATTAATATTCACAAACAAAAGAGAGGGTCCCACATTTGATAAAAACTAGCATAGGCAGCCCCTCCCAATGGGTATCCAGAAAAGAGAACACATGCTAAAGGAGAATCGGACGATTGAATGGAGTGGTAGTCAGAGGAGAGAGGCTGAAAGAGCAGTGCAACTCTGTGCAACTGCAGTCCCAACGAAAGAGAGAAAGCTTTCAGAGCGCGCGCAGCCGTTGCTGGTTTTATTTTTTTATTTTTTACTATTTTTTTTTTTTTTGCCGTTGCCCGTTGCTCTAACAAATGAGCGTCATGTCTTTGCCCGTCGCAAAACAAATCTGAGCAATTTTTTATGATAAATAACACCCCTGGAGAGGGGGAGGGCGGGAGACGCACAGCAAAAGACTGTTATATTTAGTGTAGGCCCCGCAGGCCGTTAACGGAGAGCGAAAGAGCGGGCAGGCAGAGAGGCTTGTGCAAACAAACAAATCGCTGTAGATTTATTTTAGTGCAAAAGCCTTAACACACTAAATTGCTCAGGCATGCGTGGGTTAACCATTCAGCTTAGGCAATGCAACGTTAGAGGGAGATAGCTTCTATTCGAAGAGTGAGAGAGTAAGAAAGAGGGAGTGCAATAGAGAGAGAGAGAGGTGGCGTGTGTGTGTGTGTGTGTGTCTGCACCCATCGATGTGGCGATGAAAAATGTTGCCTTTCAACGCGGTAATTAAAAGATGAATCGTCCTCTCAGAGTCTCCTCTATCTCTGTGGGCACACACAGTCGTCTCTCCTCTCTCTCTCTCTCTCTCTCTCTCTCTTGCTCTCCCTCTCTCATTGAAGTTTGGTTACAAATTATGCTTCATTAACTGAGATAACGCCCCAGATCAAGGCAAGAACAAAAAATACATAGAAATGTACAAACATACATATTTTTCCTATATGATTGATTAATGCTTTTAACATGTCCAGTACCCAAATTGGATTGCAATAGAACGGAATGGTAATGGAATGTACGAGTGTGCGAGTGTATGTGTGTGTGTGCGTGTGCCTTTCACTGAGACGATTTAACGGTGAGAGTTTAACTGAGAATATTGCAAATTTAATTGCCAGAGATTTTTTTCTCTCATTTTCTTCGGCCATAAATAAATATATGTCTATTCGCTTAGAGTAAATTTGAACAGTAAACCAGTGGAACTAGTGGAACACGGAATATTTTGTATTCTTCTCAAATCAATTCCTGTGACCAGAATTTTCATTGTAAACGGTACATATATCGTCCCCCTGGAACTGACCTAAAAAACAATGGTGATCCCCTGATTGACACAACGAAACCGGAACAACCCTTTTTGGAACAGATGCCACACCTACGAGACAGGGGTACAACTTTCACTTGCAATTTGGGGAAACCAACTGTAAACTTAACGGTTATCTATGGATCTCTTGCTGCACTTCCGGCTGATTAATTGATCTCACGGTCGAAAGGGGAACAAAGGGTTAAGAACCTAACGGTCACCTTTCATTGTACAGTTAGGTAAAAGCTGTCTGCTCTCTTGAGTGTCACGCGCCAACAAACTTTCACTAGCCGCGGGAGACACAAAGAGAGAGAGAGAGAGAGAGACGGAGGGACAAAAGGGTTGCAGCACCCCTAAAAGTTGATCTGGAGGATCGATATATAAACAAATTTCCAGGCCAGCCTCAAACTGATAGAAATCTTCAGTTAAGAAAATTTGGGTCAACAAAACGAAACGACAAACAGCTGCCAAGGGCAATGAAATGAATGGAGAGGTCTCAAGACAAGGAAGGGTTCCCGTTCTCCCGTTGCCCGCCGTTTGGGCCATAAAAAGCCGAAACGAAACAGAAGTCAGCAGGTAACATCGAAACATAATGAAAGGAGCGCTCTCGGAGGAGGAAGACTGCAACTCCTGCCCCTGCCCCTGCCGCAGCCACTGGCCATTATCATCGTTTTTTTTTTTTTGTAATTTTAAGTTGAAATTTATTTTTGGCACGCGCGAATTTCAAAGAACACTTTTGCAGCTGTCTAAAAAAAAGAGAGAAGATAACCGAAAACAGAAATTGATGGGCAAACCACATAGGGGGGAATTAATAAACTTTTTTCATGAGTTCAGTTGTTAGGACTACGATCGTAGGGATCTATGATATGCGCATCAATCGATCATTAAATCTCTTCTTAATCCATCGCTCACTCACACTTCCTCTCTCTTTTACAGAGTGGCTTAGCAGCAAAGAGTCGCGTTAGATCCCATTAGAGATAGGGAAAGAGAAGTGTAACGGAGATGCAGAGCAGAATTAGCTCTATCTCTCACTCTCTATCCCAGTGTGGCTTAGCATTTCGGTATATTTATTTGGAATTTCATAGTAAAATGTTCGTTGCATTCGTAAGGCATTTCTCCGTTCACTTATGGACAACTATTACAACGAATCAACACTCAGGAGTCACACGAATGAATCACGAAGTACAGTCTCGTCGAAGCGTCAGCTAATGTCGTTTTTCTTTCTCAATCTCAGGCTTACCCAAATTACACGTTCAATTAGAGCTACTACTCGTCGGACTAGTGCGACCACGTTGCAAAACTCACCTGCAATGAAATGAAAAGAGGAAAGAAGTTAATTTCAGTTCGGAGGCAAAAGATGAAGAGATGGCAACTCTTATTAATAGACAATCAATCAGGCGGTGCCCCACAAAAGCGGCCGACAGCACCATTGTAACTCTACCGACTGCGAGATTTCTGAACCATCATCTATGGGGCTGGGCAAATAATGGCCTGGACTATGGACCCTAACCACATGTGCTGGTGTTGGGGGAATGGTCGGGCCTGCTCTGCAATTAAGCGGCAATTCAATTCAGAATCGGAATCGGAATCAAAATGGGAATAGGATTGGGAGAATGCCAGCCCAAGATATATAATGGCAACCGATGGTGCGGAGTCAAGTGCAAACACTTGCGCGACCTGTCAGAGCCCGCCCCCCTCCCGAGCCCCTGTGCAACACAATGGCCTTCTCCTCTCTCTCTCTCTCTCTCTCTCTCACTCTCCCATTCTGCAAAAATTGATTAAACCCATTCATAATGACAGCCACAGAACAGCGTTCTAGAACTGGCGGCAACTTCGATTTTGCTGGAGCGGGGAGTTCTGACCTTGCGAGTGGTGCTAATAAAAAGCGATTGTGGCAAATTTCCAGATCAATTCGAAGGGGGACTTCTACACAAGAGCGGAGAAATAGTACCTACTGCTAAGCCACACTGTGAAAGGGAAGGAAGACTCTCTCAGAGTCAGGGATATCCTCACACTTCACGATTTTTGGTATAAAAAAAAGTGTGAGAAACTGCCAAAAGAGGGAGACGTGCCCCAAGAGCGTGTGAATGAATGGGTTTGGGGTGTGTGTAAGAGATATGATCCACATTCAATTAAAGAACGCGTGTCGCATGGTCTCCACCAAAAACAAGTCAACAGCCATTTCTATGTGGTACAATAAAGTGCCTTCAGCTGCATTTCATTTTATTTATTGTACAAATGCAATTACAACGAAAAGAGCGATAGAGTGAGTGATAAAGGCAAAGAGAAGAAAGAGAGAGGGCTAAAAAGCTAACAAACAAACAACAAACACGAAGAGCGTTGACGGGCAACGCCGTCGCTGCCAACACGGGGACCATGCGATGACGATGACAACACAGACACCATTTTTTTTTTGCTCCGCCCACTTTCCCACACCCATTTTAAGCGAATGACGAATGGGCGGTGGGAGGTGGCGGGGGGTCTGAGGGAGGGCTTCACGGGGGTTGGCAAAAAGTGCACTGAGCGGTGAAGGTAAGCGTGAATAAGCGTCGTGCAGGCGAATGGTACTAGAGTGAGATTACTAGCACTGCTCTACGAAAACAAAAACTACACAAAAAATCCACCAAAAGTGATAGTTGGAGTTTCGATTAAAAATCGTTGAAAAAAAGTGTAAAGTGGTCGATCAATATTCAATCGATATCGATAAATGATCTAGAAATAATCGAAAATAAAGTATCTCACAAGCCATAGAGAGAAAAAATTATCAATTGAAAAGAGTTCGATTACAAATGGATGTAAAAAGTTGAAATTTAACGACTAATGATCGTCCAATATCGATAAAACTCTGATAATCAATCGATTTAAGACTTAAATATGAATTGACAAGAGCTGGCTTTAAAATCGATGCAAAAATTTTAAAGTGATCGTCTAATATCGATAAAACTCTGATAATCAATCGATTTAAGACTTAAATATGAATTGACAAGAGCTGGCTTTAAAATCGATGCAAAAATTTTAAAGTGATCGATTAATGATCAATAAATCTCTTATTAACTATCGATATACCACTAACATAGTAAGAAAGTTGACATTTCGAAAGAACCTCTACAAAACCTGTTTAATCAACAAAGTCGAAAGTAAATATCGGTTCAATATCGACTAAATATCGGTTCAATATCGACTAAATATCGAGTAGTAAGCCAAATAGAACTGAATAACTGACTCATCAATGAGCAATCGAAATCATTTACCTTTGCAAACCTAAAAAGGGCTTTCTGTCAACACTTTTGCTCTAGTCTTTATTTCCCTGTCATATTGTGTGCCTTTTCCTTTTCCAAAAATTTTGCATAACCAAAAGGGAAGTACATGATCCTCCTGTTCTCCCTAAATGCGAAAGAGATTGTACTGCAAAATGATCGGCAAGAGGGGGACGACGAGGGAGATGAATGGAAAGGCGTTTGCATTTTGATGAGTCCCGTGAGTGGGAGAGGCGGCCCTCCTCATCACATCTCATGGGCGGAAGAGGGAAGGCCTGTAATTGGGAGGGGCTGGTGCCTCTCTCTCTCTCTCTCTCTCTCTCTCTCGCTTTAGGTGACGAACGTCATAGTCGCCGTAGTCAAATCGTGGGAAAATGTTTTTCCTGCTCTTGTTTTTGTTGTTGTTGTTGTTCTGGCTGCCACGTTGCGGTGTGTCTGGGTGTGTTGTTGTTGCCTTGTACGTTGCTAGCTGTGGGGGCTGATGAAAAGCTTTTTTGCCGCTCGCCGCAATTCGTTGCGCTGCATTAAGCAGAGCAGAAATACAACAACAAACAAAACCAAAAACAGTGTAAAGCACACTAACCGACTATGGAATACCATTTACATAGATCTGAGAATATTACAATATATATATACGAGTATGTAGGTGTATCATCTACGCAGATCTTAAGGAAACAAAAATTCGACAGAAATTTTAAAATTTTTCGGTTGATGAAAACTATATCCCCGAGGGGTCTACAAATGTATCGATTAATTTATCGATTTATGATTGACAAAAAAAAAACGATAAAACCCTGATATATGGATATACCACCAAAATAGTCTAAAATGTTTGAATTTTTCTTGTGATCTAAAAATTGATCGATTAATAATCGAAAACATTGATTAATCGCTTGATATGCCACTAAAATAGAGAAAAATGAAAAAGATTCCAAAGGTAATCTAATGATCTAGTGATTTATCGGTTGATGGTTCACTAATAATCGATAAATAGTTAATAAATTATTGAAAATGATCTAATTTCCAATCAGATCTATAAATATGATTGATAGATAATCGGTAAAATAGTGAAAAAGTATACCAATGGGAATCCGCGCATACCCTTGTCTCTCTCTATCTTTCTATCTCGATGTGTCTGTCTCTCTCTCTCTCTTCCTCATTCCTCTAACGATCTTGGCTTATCACACACGCATGCCCTGCTCTTCCCTCTAGCGCGCTAGGCGCTCCTCCTCCCACACTTGGACGACGACGACTAAACAGCGCACTTTGCCTCCTCGCCTTATCTCAAGACACTTCCAAAGAGACTTCCAACTTTGGCTGCTGCTGTCGCTATCGCTGCTTCTGCTGCTGTCGCTGTCGACGCCTCTGTCAGCGTTTATCGCCAAAAGCCACTTGCACATGCAATTTCCAACCAAAATGTCTAGGCTGCTGTTGAAAATTTTGTGTTTCTAATTGAATTCTGGGTAGATTTCAAATTTCAAATTTCATTCCTTTTCGGTTTTGCTTTTGTTTCTACGGCTTCTGCGAGGAGTGATAATAGCCACAGGTACAATGACTGATAAAGCCCCGAAAGCCGGCAATAATAATAATAATAAAATAAAATAAAATGAAATTTTCATTTTTGTCCACAGTTCAAGGCAGTTCTATAAGTAAACGACAGAAAGTCTGCTGCAATCAAATATCAAAGAATTCAACAATAAATACATAATATACAACATATAAGCAGAAAAATGCATTCATACATCGAATGAACACAATATATATAGTAGGGTAATCCCAGAATTTCGTTTTTCTTTTGAGATTCTTTTATTCTATAGATAGAAGATAGATTTTATTTTTTAGTTGGCTACACGGCAACAGTTATTTACTCAGAAGATTGTTTGATGTTTACTCAGGACTAGTCCTTACAATATTGGGCGGCATTGATTGGTTTAGGGTCGGGCATCACTGGTTACTAGGGGGTACTGTACCGCTGTAGAGGCTAGACTTCTATAGGTTCTACCTTTCTTATTTCTTTCAATAAATTCCACCTTGAACTTGCATCTAAATTGAGGCCATGCACACACGCACATACACACTGCGTATGCGTGATGTGCCACCCATCCGCATGACGGATGACGCATACGCCATGTGTGCCACATGCAATACGATTAGATCTTCAACTCTCGCGAGTCGCCACTCACCCTGTGTGCTGTATGCAGCAGGCAGCGTCAAAGTAAAATAATTATTATTAATAATAATAATAGTTTTGGGGCTAACAAAATATGTGCTGCACTGAAACCCGAAACAAGATTAGGGACAAGTAGATCCCGTATTATTTTTCCGAATTTTTGGCCGCTTTGCTTTCTTTACTTTTTTTTCTTTGTTTCCTTCAACTTTCATTAACAATATGTGTATATATTTATTTATTTATTTTGTTGTTGTTGTAGATATTTCGTGCGCTATGTAAATTACACAAAAACGAGCAAAAAAAAAAAAAAGTTACCGAACAAAAACAAAAACAAAAAATAAATGTTTTGGGGAATAATTTGTGGGAAATTATGAAGGGAAGAGCACGAACTGCAAGGAATTTTTGCTTTTGAACACGTAGACGCGACGCAGACGCGATGACGACGACGCCAGCAGCAGCAGCGACGCCAGCGACAGTGGGGCTGCGTTGGCTCCGATGGGGACGACAAAAACACGTGTAGCCTTGAAAAGATCGCTCCGAAACCGCAGCAGCACCACCCGAAAAGGAGGCGATGTTGCACGTTGTAGGCCTTTTCCCAGTCGGTATTTGTGGCACGAAAATGAAGACGCCCAATGGAATAATCCGTTTGAATGGCGGAAATTGATTCATTCTTCAGACTTTGCTGTGCCGTCGGTGCAGCAGCAAATGCATAAGAATGTTCACCTCTTGAATAGGAAGTGGCATATTTTTTTGGTATTTTCTAAGAAACTGTAGCTATTAAATGTCTCGTTTAACAGATGCTTTAACGCCTGCGCAGGCCCAGGAAGCGGATGTGGCTGCTGCTGCTTCTGCGGATGCAGTTCTCGGGCAAATGGGAGGGGGGTGGGGAGGGGAAAGTGGGTGCTGGAGGGGGGGGTACTGTGCGTGGCTTAGATGCGTGGCCCAAACTTCGTATGCAACGTCAGCGCTGCTGGGTGCAACAGCGACGCGAACGGCGACTGCAACGGACGGGCTCGGGCACGGGCACACGGGCAACGACGACGCACACAAATAACTAACTAACAGCGGCCGTAGTAAAATGACAACTGAAACCGCAGCAGCGAAATGAAAACGAGTAACGATAGAGAAAAAAAAGAAAAACAACACACAGAGAAGAAAAAAAATAGCAATAGCAGCAAAAGCAACAACAAAATAAATGAAATACAAATTGACGATGGGCAGCCGCAGCAGAGACGACGGCAAACGCAGCTGCAGCCAGCTCTGCGCCGGCTTGTTCTAGCCAGTGATGCCGCCGCGAAAAAGGCTAGCAAATCTGGGCAAGTTTTAGAGGGCTCGTGCCCTAGAGGCAGTTCTAATGAACTCACTTTGTTCCACATATATGGCTGGTTCAAGTTGGTAAAAGGTAATCCTCCCATCTAATATTTTAGAGAACTTTTAATCACATACCTATTCTCTTAGTATTGAGAGTATTTATTTCAAAGCTAAATGTTTTAGCTGTAATAGTTTAGCTATTTATCGCAGTGTCAGCACTGATTCTAACATTCTTTTCGCAAGCTTTTCACTTTTCGCTGCATTTGCCGCCGTAGAGATGTAGAGCGAGCAAGAGAGTAGGCACCAGCAGCACCAGCAACAGCAACAGAAACAACAGCACCAGCAGCAGCAGTGTAAGCGTAAGCGAGAGAGAGAGAGAGGTGGCATTTGGCTGCCACGCTTCGTCAGCTGTTCGGGGGCCGACGAGGCGACGTCGTGGGGTTCGTGGCTTGCCGTCGCGTCGCTTGTCGTGTGTGCGGAAGTGCAGAGCGGTTGCTGGTTGCTGGCGTCGGCGTAGCGTCGTCGGCATCGAAACGCAGCGTAAGTGCAAGGCCAAACGCGTGCGAGAGAGAGCAAGAAAAAGTCGCTAGCTAGTGAGAGGGAATGGGTGTGCGTTTGTGGGTGTGTATGTGTGCGACTGGCAAGTGTAACTGATCGCGTTAGACGTGCGAATAGAGAGAGAGCGAGAGAGGGCGAGTGAGCGCGTGTATAATATGTACAGTTCTTCCCCACTCCCCCCCGCAGCGCCCACCGCCACAGCCCGTGACCATTCCATTCCGCGAAAGCACGCGCGTGCCCTTGAAAACTTAACCCATTGGCAGCCAACGACAGCGAACGCCAATAGCAGCTGTTGCCAACACGCCCCCACCGGCAAACCCCCTCCCTCCACAAACAGTTTGCTCGCAAACAAAAGAAAGTGCACAAATTGTTGAAATTTTCTTAGCGAAATCGGCAACAAAAACCGATGCCCCGAAAAACCAGCAAAAACCATTCGAATCTCGCACGTACTCGCAAATGTTGCTTAGAGAAAACCCCGGTGCTCGGTACGTACCCACAGCCACCCCTGTACGGTACGGTTTTTATTTGTTGAGCTATTTTTCGCTATTTGTTGCGCAAAAAGAACGAACAAAAATCGCCCAAAATCGCCACAAACATCAAACGGGAAACGCGAAACGTGAAACGTGAAAGGGAATCCTTTGATACCCTTGCAGATCCATCGATCCTATGAATGATAATATACTATAAAACATTTCTTAGGAATATCTTTACTTCTTTACAAAGAAGTTATTTGGAGTCCAATCTTTTGAAATTTTGGTAGGATAGTATGGGATCTCTATAAGGACGGATCTATAGACTCCCAATGGTGCATGTATAAAGACAATTATGGAATCAGAATAGATCTGGACGAATAGTACAGATGGGGAATGCCTCAGAAAACAGTGGAAGGGGTGACAGGAGTACGCGATGTTGATTAAGTACTAAATAGATTACAAAGAAGGTATGAATAAGCCAAGATTCTAAACTCTATTTGAATGGAAGAGTGAACCAAAACACTGGAGGACAATTTTCTTCAGGAAGAGAGCTTCAAAATAATTGCCAGATATTTAAACATACCCCTTGTAAGATTGGGAGCTCTTTCATACCATGAAATTTGTAAAAATGTGAGTGCATATATATAGATATGTACATAAGCCCGGCTTTGATTATTTTCGTCGATTTACATATGTACGTGTCTCTATTCCGTGGTCATGTGTGGGTCGGCTCCGTTTCTTGATAAGGCCGGGCCGCGCCCCATCTCAAATTCGATCGAGAAAAACTATTTGAAAGTGTAAACGACAAAGACTTTATACTTATGTAAAGACATACATACATACATACTTAGTACATACATATATGTATAAATTCCTATATATCTCCGTACAGCTGTGTGTTTTGTTTGTGTATTTTATGTGCGCACGCTGCCAATTGCGAGTGGGGGGGGGGGGGGGGAGGGATACCATGTTCAAGGTCGTGCGGCGAATGCACCTAAAGCTACACCAACAACAACAAAGTCCGAGGGAGAAAGAAACGCAGGCTTCATTAGCCGAAGCTTTGGATACACTCGAAATCAATCCAATGGACACTATACACACATGATCCCATTTCGATCTGTAAATGTCCGATTTTGGCAGTGATCTGCGAAAAGCTTTAAGCTCCAGGGGTGCGATGCTCCCAACATGTGTTCAACCTTATAATACCCTTTACTGAAGTGTATAAATAAAACAAACAAGCCATTCAGTTCGTAACATACGCAAAATGTTTGAGTTCTACAAATTGCAAAAACTAGTGTAAATATATATATAACCATATATAACGGCTATATACCCACACACACATACACACACATACAGATGCGCATACAAACGAATTTGCTTGGTCGTCAATTGCAAACGCGTCGCTGCCAGCGTTAACGCCGGCGTTCGGCGTCGCTGCCATTGAATTTTCACTGTCAAGGTCGAGCGTTGTTCTGATGCGCAACGCAATGCGCAATGCGATCGCCAGACAGGGACAGAGACAGATTTACGAAAAGAGGGAGAGAGGGCGCACGCAGAGAGCGAACAGAGTGGCGTGGTGCAGTGTGCGAACGAAAACGAGAACGAGTGCACAAAAGCTGTGAGAGAATGCACACACACACACACACACACACACCCATGAGTGCCTGGCTGGCTGGCTGGCTGGCTGCTTCTTCCGCACAGTGGGTGTGGCGGGGATGGCAAAAAATGATTTCTAACTTTAAAAATAACTAAATGATATTTACATAAGAAAAATTCTGTTACAAGAATATAATTATGCTACAACGTAGGGCAGCCCAAGCTTGTTCAAAACAATAGTAGCTGCAGGGTATTCCTAGAAGATTGGACACATTTACTTCTATTATATTCCCCCAACACACACACACACACACACACACACACACGCATAGCTTTGTCCTACACAAATTGTTTGGTACATTTTCTTATATTTTTTCTCTTTTATAATTTTGCGGTTTATCATTTTTCAGCGATCACCTCTTGACCCACTGTGGGGCTGTGGTGTGTGTGTGTGGGCGCTTTTGGCGGAAACGATATGCGGCGGCTGCGGCTTATGTAACGCACGACAACAACGACAGCGACGCGTTGGCAGCGTCAAATGCATACGCACACGCTCCACGCTGCCCCGCTGCCACACTGCCGCCGCACCAGGCATGCCTTTGGCCCTCTCCACCGCTGCTTCCTGCACTTTGTTGCTGCTGTTGTTGTTATTGTCGTTTAGCGGCTGTCGGCTGTGCTTTTCATATCGCTCTCTGGCTATGTACGTTTTGCAGGGTATTATGATTTTGATGACGTGTTTGTAGAGCACGTAGAGCTTTTACTTTTGTTGTAGGCAATGCACAAGATCGGAACATAATAGCATGTGTAAATGTCAAACATTCGCATCTCCAAAAAAGGGTATCCAAAGCTTCGATGCGCTGAAGTGAGCTGTTTTTTTTTTTTGCATGTTTTTCTATCGCATTTGTTTTCTCAAGTTCGCGCGGCGGCTCTTGTGCAATTTGTCATCATACCCCAGCAGAGCACCCTTCACCACCCCACCCCTACTTCCTGGCACAGCCTCACCCACACGCCCTGCGTATGCGTAATATTTCAAAAGAAAAGAAAATTGCAGCAAATTTGTCAGGCAGGCAAGAGCGTAAACAAAAACAAGCCGCCGCCAAATGCACTTTTTGCCATAAATCAAGGAAGAGCCACAGCAAGAAGAGCGCAGAAGGGCAGCAGAGCAGGGAGAGGGGCTGACAGAAGACAGACAGAACGGCGCCACGCCCTCGACTGAACAAAATGAAGACATAATTTGACATAAGCGATGTTAAAGTTCACCAAAAAGAGAAAAAACATCAAAGTGCAAGCCTCGAAAATAGTGAATACAAAAGCATAAAAGCTATAGCTTTGAGCCGAAGCTGGAAATACTCTTTCTTGCCTACTTTAAATATCCTATGCGAAGGGTACCCAAAACAGAGAGACAGCGAGAGAGAGAGAGAGAAAGAATAAAGAGCTTTAAGCATTTGACTGTTAATGATGAGGGGGAGGAGCAGCAGCATAAGGAGCGGTGGAGTTGTAAGAAATGATTGACTCGAACTCAAAACTTGACGACGGCTACGCGACTGTGCGACAGCGGCACCGGCAGCCTCACCGTCAGCATCGGGACGGCGGTCGCTTCGGTCGCCTCGGTCGGCTCGGTCGGCTCTTTTGGTGATAATGTCAAAGGCGGCAGCAAACGTTCGGTCGGTCGGGAACTGCGCGCACGTCTCTCGCCCCCCGCCGCATGCTTAATCATGCGCGGAGCTGCAGGAAAAAAAATCGAAATGCAGCAGCAAAAGCAGCGCCTGTCAAAGCTGCGATTAATCTCACTCACAGATGCTAGAGCGAGAAATAGAGAGAGAGAGAGAGAGAGGAGAGGCACTCTCTTCATAGCCGGCAGAAGAAGGAGAACACTGCGCACAGTGGTACAGGAATGATTATATCTGGCAAAAGGACAAAACGTTTGAATCGAGGCACAAATGCAATGCACTTCGATCTTTCAGATACCACAAGGGCGCTTAGAATGGACAAAATTCTGTATTGACGATTCATTTCCTTCTGAGTTTCAACTGGGACTGACTTCCAACGAAAATTTATAGAACAACCAGAAAATATTTAAGAATAATCAATTTTCAAGAAATTATGACTTTTTTAAGCTGTATTTTTATGGATATATTTATATTTAATCACGATAATGATTGAAGGCTGGAAAACCAGTACAAAAATGCCAGAATATTTAAAGATTTAAAAAAAAGAAACTATACTTGAAAGTTTTAGGTACATTTTATACATTTAAGCAAAAGAAACCTCCACAACAATATTTAATTTGAATTTAATTTATTTAATTTTTCTATAGGGAACCCCTCAACGACACCCTTTTGAACCACTGTGGCTAAACAGCGGCACTCATAATTGAGATATGAACTTGGTAATAATTCATAAAAAAAAGAAAGAAAATATATGGCAGAAAAAGCCAGGCCAAGAGGCAGAGGACTGGTCAACCAGTTGGCCAAGGACTGGCAGACAGCAGCATCGACGACGCAGACGCAGACGCGGACGCGGACACGGACAACGATCGCGGCTTGTTCGTCTAGAAATAACTTAATTGTCACTCAATTACTCAGTTTTCAGCTAAAAGCATTCATTGCTCTGGCTTAACGTCAAAATGCAGCGGAGAGAGAGAGAGAGAGAGAGAGAGAGGGATCGGCGAGAGAGATGTGGATGGTGGATGGAGCCACGGGAACCCGTCGCCTAGGCGTGAATAATAGTCCCAAAGCCCCGTCCAAGGCGTCCATTGGCCATGGCCAGTGAATGAAAATTGATGAGTTGCGACAGTTTTTGGCCAAAGGGCACAAGCCAGCCAAAGGAAAAGGTGCCTCGAAAACGGGGCACGGCCAAGGCACAAGAACGTTCCTCTCACGAGAGGAGGGGTATAATAATGGACAAACTACTTTGTCATGGTGCATGGTAGAAGGAGGGGGGGGCCAACGTCTACGTATACATCGCCTGGGGGCAGGCTCTCGTGGGGGGATTGGCCAACTCAATGCAACTATCAATCAAATTTCTTATGTGTGGGAGCCCCCATCGAAAGGTCAGCCACTCTCTACCACTCTGCGCCTCTGCACCTCTTGTGATTGACATAAATGGAGGCATACGCTTTGATTGAGAACTCTTAATGTCTGAACCTTTTACTAATGAGCTGCATTGACCTCGGGAGACAGCTCTGAGACATTTTTAAGTGGTTCTTCTGCCCATTGACTGATATTTGTTTGATGGATTGATTGAGTGGCCATTGCAACTTCATGCGTTTTATTGAATTTGTCTATGGAATACTCGTGTGTTTGGGACTCTAGTTGGGGATACTTTTGCTACTTTTTGGTGCTGAAAGGTGTGATTGAAGTGATTGATTGGTTACTATGTGTACAAAGGTAAGTCCATTGCTTGTTTAATAACTTGATTGAAGGTCACGCAAAATATTCTCTATGATTGAGGATGATGGAAGGTAGTTTATCCCAAAAATCTACATACACACACAATATATTCATATTATAGTGTTCAATGTCAATCAATCATGATTTAAGACTTGAGTGACGACTTTTTAAATATTAAATTTTCATTCCCGGTATCACTAAAGAGCGAAATTTAAATATATATCTGTCTCAATCATGATTGGTAATAAAATCGAATCCTTTTAATCCAAAAATGGAAATATGCCATGATTGAAGTCATATTTTCTACTGATTTTGATCATTAAATGAAATTTTTAGCAAAGTACATCATGATTGATGCAGTTTCAGCATGGAAACAGTTTGGGACTCCTTTAGATCCTCTCCATCCCCCCACATGCTCCACATAAATCCTAATCAGAACTAAGCGCAAACAAGGCTTCTCCCACCAGCCCTTCTCCCTCCGCCTCCCCCTCCAGGGAAATGGAGGGAAAACCTCTCTCGTGGAGCGAGAGCGTGCATCTATAAATCCATTAATGCCATTTACCGCATAAACATAAAGTAAACGCGCTGCAGGATGGGGCTCTTTGGTTGTGGTTGTGGATGTGGCTGTGGCTGTGGATGATGATGATGCCACAGACTTTTCGGGGCATCAACACCCAACGGCACAAACAATCCAAGCCACAGAACCATCTTGCCTCCTGCCGCTCTTCCTTTTGCTGCCATGGCAATTGCTCCATAAAGTAAAACTAAATTGCTCAATAATTTTGTCCACATTTGATTATGTCTTTTTGGGGGAGACGACGACGACGACGACGACGACGACTACGACTAGGACTACGACTGTCTCTCCATGCCACCAAGCCCTCGGAATTGCAGTCACGATTGTTCGCTGGCGACGCGGGGGCAAAGGCAAAGGCAAAGGCAACGGCAAAAGGCAAAGGCGGGCGCAAACACTAAATTCAAAACCCATAAAGACATCAAAGCAGGCAACGCGTGTAACAATTTGCCAGCCAGCAACCAACAACAACTACACCAACTAGCAACAGCAACAAACGCAACAAAACGCAAATTAACAACGGACCCCAACATACTACTCGTATACCCATAGGCCCCGACCAACCGACCAACCGACCGACCGACCGACCGACCGACCGACCACAGGCCTCCAAAAAGGAGGCTGATGCTGATGTAAAGGCTGGGACGACGAGACGACAACGATCGCGACCTGGGCCAAGGCATCCGCGCACCCGCACAAAACCCCCAACAACACAGCAACAACTTGCAACTGCAACAACTTTTTGGTAGGGGGCATAGACGAGACTCTGGAGAAACACAATAATGATCAAACGAAATGGGGAATACCCTAAAAATCAAACTACAAATAAGTATGGAAGAAAAAACATACAGATTGTATTAATAATAATAGTATTATGAAGAATCATACGTATATTTTTGGAATATATGAGATCTATAACTCATGAAGGTCCTTAAAGATCTCTAGCACTAAAAAAATAACCATCACAGATGCATCTCTCCAAAGAATCTTTAACCTTTTTTGAAGGTTTTCTTAATCATTTCTTCTGTGGCAACGATTGTTTAAGGATAGTTCGACAAGCTATAGGCTTTAAAGAATGGAAAGAGATCAATCTGAAGATCATTAGAGAATGATCTTTCTTTGCCAACGAAAGCCAGGACTCAGGAGACTTTGAAAACTCGAAAAATCAGAAATCCATCGATAAGATATAAATAACAGTCTGTAGACTAAAGATCAAATATCCAAAGATCAAATAAAAAGAAAAACAGATCCCTTTTGGAATCAAATGCTATACGTCCTCTTGGATATACAATTTACAACAAAAAACTTCTGCTCAGATCTCCCTTTCGCTGGTGTGTTGCATAATTTTTTGATAAGATGAGAGCCGAACACCCGCTTCCATGTTTTCTGAGTACAAGACCACCCACCCACACACACAGGACAGGACAGGACAGGACAGGACAGGACAGGACAGGTATTGGTGGACGGATGGATGGATGGATGAATGGTTGTGGATGAATGGTTGTGGATAGAGATGTGGCTGTTGCCTGTGGCTCACGATCGATGGTGCAGCTGAAATGCTCATTAAAAATGTAGAAAGCTCTCCCCGAAAAAAGAGCCAGGGGGATCGATCCGCTGTCAGCGCTAATCGCACGATCTTAATTTACAGCAACAAAACAGTCAAATGCAGGACGACCGACAGCCCAGACTACCGGCGACAGAGATCACTTAGAGAGAGAGAGGGAGAGAGGGAGAAAGAGAGAGAGAGAGACAGTGGAGAACGGAGGTGATCTCTTTTGCTGCTGATGCGATCTTGGCCAATTTGGCGAACGCAACTTTCGCTTTTGCTCTCACAGTCCTCTCTCCCCCTGTCCCCTGTCCCCTGCCTCGTTGCCTCTGACGACTGCTAACGATCGTCAATCGACGGCAATTTATTATTATGCAGCATTTCAGCGTTGTTCGTATTTTAATTCAATTAAAAGTCGGTTAGAAATCATGGTAATTATGTTAAAATGCGCACAGCAACAGCAACAGAGCCGCAGCAAACCAGGAAAGCGAAGGAAAAAAAAAAGGAACAGCTACATGCAACATGGTCGTGCTCTTCGAATCGAATCGAATCGAAGTCATCGCCATTGCATCGCATTGCACAGAGAATGTGTTGTGGCAAGGTGTAATTTGTAATGATCATTAATCGATTCGATCCGATCCGTTGATCAATTGCCATGCGAATTGGGTAGAGAGAAAGAGTGAAGTTACTCTCGAAACAAATTTCGCCTTATGTCGGTATCAATCGTCGATGTCGTGTCGTGCGATCGATCGTTAAACGATCTGAGGGGCTGGAAGATCTAGTGCATCTATCAGAGAGAATTGGGCTTGTTGGGATTGTCTTGGGGTTTGATCGTAGGGTGAAAACTGATCTTCTTAACAACTCAATTTTTCATTGGAATCTCTTTAATCTTCAAATGAGATGTTTAGATCTTTCATGGCTAACTCATGGATCTGTCAGTGACAGATTTGCTCTACTTTACAGCATATGGAATGGCACTGGAATCCTTGGTCTACTATTCTGCTATCAAGATCGCTTCGGACATCAAAATTCGATTCCACAAATCCATCAAAAAATGGTCGGAGGGAGGGACAAACCAAATAAAATATGAAAAGAATGTCACAAAAAAAAAAAACAACTGCACAAAAACTGTGACAACATTGAACAACGACGCTTTCCGCTTTTTTTGCGATAAGCACACAAACAACAACAATTGTTGTGTTGTTGGTGAGAGGCGTGTGTGGGCGCAATTTTCCATTGAATTATAATTTTTTTATTTATTTTTTTCTATTTTCCATCTTTTCCTCCTCTCGCTCGCTCTCTCTCTTTCTGGCTCTTTGTGGATTTTGGCTTGTCATAATTTTCATTACATGTTTTTCTGCCATGTTTCGCATTTTGTTCGGGAGGAGGTAAAACCAAAAGCGTACCTACAAAAAAAAAAAAAAAAAAAAAAAAACGCCTGATGATAAAGATCTTTCGTAGAGAGTGCGGGCTGTGTGGCAACAACGACAGCAACAACGAGACATTGAACAACAGAAAATTGCAACAATCTGATAAAGACAACAACTGAACTCAAACTCCAATCCAACTCCGACGGACGGACGTTGCCTCAATTGCTGGCTGCGGTTGCTGCCACAAAAACAACAACAGCCAAGAAGTGCGTGTGTGCTGTGCGAGGAGAGCCGAAAGGAGAGCTCTGCTCTGCCTGTGGGCTGGCTGCAATTTTGTGTCACAGCAAAAGTATTGACCTACTCACAGGCGAGTACACGTAATATCCCCGGCATAGAATAGGTATTATCTTCAATGCAGTTGTGGCAGCAGCTGTTGCTATAGGCGTCGTAAGCGTATCACTTACAGAGTAGAACATTTGTGTATGCCAATGATTCAAAATCGTATTACTTTTAAGATTTTTGAACACTTTTGCAGAAGAAAGACACACCGAAACGCTTCTCCAACATCTCCAAGTTCAGAAATTATGAAAATCAACTGCTAAGACACACTGGGAGAGTGTGTCATCATGCTATAACCATGATCCCATCGCAACGCCGTTAAAGTCTCTAAGAACTAGGCGATAATTGTGGCATTCGAGGTGCAAAATAGTAACATTCTAGATTGACTGTACTTTTATTTCATAGAGCTGCCAGATGTTAAAAATATGATATTAAAGAATTACAGGGCCCCTTTTAAGGATTTTGTGGCTCAACGCTTAACTTTCTTTCGTTGTGAGGGAAAGGCTCCACTGAACCAGAATCTTACATACTTCCTGGGCTTAGAATCGATTCATGTCTGGCTGTTTCTCGTTTCAATTAATGAGTCGTTTCTGCTCCATTGCAAAATCCAGCTCTGGGTTCGTGGGGGCTGGGGTTCAAGGATTGCTGCAGGGTAACAAAACGACAACTGTGTCAAAACACACACACACACACACACACACACACACACTCGAGAAACGACAACGAACAAAACTTGGAGCAAAACTTTTGCGAATCTGCGCCTGCGCCTGGGCCTTTGCCCACCCACGCAGCAGTAATTTTTTTTTGGTTTTTTTTTTTGCTGCTGACGGATTGAGAGATTTTCCTAGCTTTGTTGTTGCTGTTTCTGTTGCAGTTTTTGTAATTGTTTTGCTGCAGCCATGTTGTTGGACGCAGTGGCGCAAATCGGGAACGCCATGACATTATAATATGTCAATTTTTATGCCGCTTGGCAGGCGCGTGTTAGAAAATGTCAAAATCCAGCGGCGCAACCGACAGACTCCGGAGATCGGAGTCTACTCCGATCTGCGACTCTGCAACGCAACGCAACGAACATACAACAGCAACAACTCTATTGTGCGCGCCCACGCGTTTTGTTAGCGTTTTAAAACGCGACCACTGTGTGTGCCCCCCAATTCGACCCTCCCCCGCCCCCTACCACACCGCACACTGCTTGTCTCACGGCATGTTTTGTGCTTTTTTTTTTTTGTTGGTTTTATTTCTTTTTATTTGCTTGCATCTAACATTTTTATGCGACTCCAGTGGACGCTTTGTCAGGTCTAGAAGGGGGAGATGTGGGGACGGGGGCTGGGGATAGGGAGTAGCAACAGAAGGAGGAGGATGTGGATGTGGATGTGGGGAAATAGCCACAGGAGATAATGGTAATGGTGGAGTGGAGAAGGAGGGGAACAAAGCATTGAAATCACAGAAGCAGTGTTGGAGAGCACTCGAAAAAGTGCTGGAAAATATATCTTAATAACTCCCGTAAATTCTGTGATTAAAACTTTTGGGGAGAAATCCTCAACGACCCCGGAAAAAGTGTTAAACAGCGCCTAAAAAAGTGCTGGAAAATGAATCGTGTGCAACTCTAATTATCGCAAAAGAGTATTTGGTTGAAGCGTTTGCAGCCTCATCCCTTCAAGACCACAGAAGCAGTGTTGAATAGCGCTCGAAAAAGTGCTTTTGCTGTATTTTTCTAAGAATTTGACTGCAGATTTTCTTCACTTTTTCGCACTTTTAACAACACTACTCCCAACTAAAAACTTGCTTCAAAGAGAGCTTAAGTCCTTTAGAGTCTATAAATACGAAAGCAAGTGTTAAACAACACCCATAGTATTGCTTCTCTTGTTGAAAAACTTTCACCAACTTTGGAGATTTTCCGCCAACTGAAAATTGAATTTAACCCCGAAAAAACTGTGACCCCGAATCATGGGTGATTTTCGGGGTATAGCGTTATTTATGTATCTTTGACTCCTCCAATGACAAGCAACAAACAGGAACCACAACAACAACAAACAGGAGGAATATCAGGCGAGGGGAGTGTTGCCTTTTGTCGTTTATCACGCATCGCTGTCAAAGTGTCACTTTAGCTTAACGTGGAGCTGCTGGGGAGATATCGCCAGGAGAAGAGACCGACCCCAACCCACTACACCACACCACAGTGCACCACTCCTTTAGGAAAGCGTTGCGCGCACGCGTAATAACGCATAACACCACCACCACCAACAACAACAACAACAACAACAACATCACAAAGAGCCAGCAAAAAACCAACAACAACAACAACAACAAAATCACGTTAATGACAGGCAACGACGACGACGTGCCTGGGTCCCCAAAGAAGGCCAAAATGTGGGGCCTGTTGTCTGCCACACTGCCTCCTCCCTGTCTTTGGGCATCCTTTAGGCGATGGCGATGGTGGGTTCTTCTGCTGTGCCACAATTCGCCTGCGGGGCAGAGTCAACCGCTGTTTTGTCACATCATTATCAGGTATCACCAGCAGAGAGAGAGACACTGAGAAAGAGCAGCGAGGAGGAGTAGAGAGATGGGGACACAGAGCTGCTGCTGCTGCCGCTGTGGCAGTGTTGCATTTTCGACATTATTGACATGACAGAGAGACTTTAGCAGGTGTGAAGGAATTCGCCTTGCCTGACACTAAATCATGCGCTCCACCGTGTCGGACGTCTGTCTGTCCGCCCGCTCGAGTGCGGAACTTTTGTCGGCGGCTTTGATTGGACACACGGCCGGACACGGCGACGACGACGATAATGCTGGACCCCCGATCATCATGATGATGCTGCTGCTGCATGATGATGATGATGATGATGTTGCCACCAGTGGCGTTAATAAAGTCATCTAGCGGTAAACACTAATCAACAAAATTGAGGGAGGGACAGAAACACCAATGGCCTCTGGTGCTTCCATAAAACGTGTAACCCATTGAAAAAAATCTGTTTAAAACCACAAATACTACAAAAATAATACAAATAAACCCTACAAATTTGAAAAAAATAATACCAATTCATAGTATTAAAAAATGTTGGTCATTTGGTTGAAAAATATTTAAAAATACTATAGATACCATAAACAAATACTAAAAAATACAACAAAAATCATTGTATTCACAAAGTTGTAAGAAAAAATATTTTTTTTTGTATTTAAAATTCGACCAACAATTTTGAACCACAATATTTATTTTCAGAATTAAAAAAAAAATACTAGCAAAACTAAAAGTTAAAAATACTACCAAAATATTCCATTCACGAAGTGAATTTCTACTAAAAATACATATCTCAGTTTTTAAAAATGCTAAAAGCATTCCCCTTCCGATTTGTGTACAGCAAATAATCAACTCTATCAATCAGCTCTCAAGGAAATATTTCGTCAATTAAGACCGCAAAAGCCAAGCGAAAATGTAATAAAAACTGCATCGCCTGCTGTCCAGTGTAATCAGCAATGTCAATTGAAACGTTTAACGAGAGCAGCAGAGCCCGAGAGCCCCAAGACGAGGACAAAAAGCCAAGACCAAGACCAAGATGAACCAACATTCAACGTTGATGAAGTCCCAAAGCAGCAGCGGCAGCAGCAAAAAGTGCAGCAAGGCGGCAACAAAGTGTGCGCCTTGTGGTTGTTGCATGAATAATTCATACGGCAGCAGCAGCGGCAGCAGTTAATAACTGCGAAACGCAGTGCACACACAAAAACAAAAAAGAGAAGAAAAAAAAAGTGAAAGCTCATAAGGCAATCAGTCAAAACGTCATCAATAGAATTAAGTAATCAACTCGGGGACCAGGGAGGCACCAAGACCCGAACACTGACCACACACAACAGTCAGTCGGTCAGGCAAGGCAGGCAGGATGGCCAAAACGGTGGAAAGACAATGGCCAGATGGCCCCAAAACCAAAACCAAAACCCAACCCAAGCCAAACCAAACAAAAAAAAGAGGCCAAAGAAATAGCCAGGCATTGATTGTGGTCCAAAAAGGAGTTGCAAGTCGAGAACGGAAAAACGGAGGACCACACTCTGGGCAAAAAAAAAAAAAGAGTAGCACATCGGCACGAACGGACAGCAGTTTTTGCTTAGCCTTTTGGGCCGTTTCTGTTTTTTTGTATTTTTGTTGGGAAGGTCTTGGACCTGCAGTTATTTGTGGTTTGACCAGTTGCAGGGCGCGCAGGCAGCACAAAAGCCACAGCATGAAGTGGCACAGAATTGGAGGAGACACAGGGAGGGATTCTGTCAAATTGTAGCACAATTTGAGATCAATTTTCGAGAATGAGGGAGTATTTTTATATGGAACATAAATCTTTCAAATATACTCTTCAAGAATACTATTTTGTGGATTGTACGTGGCCCAAAATATATCTGTATCTTGTACAGAGATATATTTGTATCTCTCCCCCACTTCTTTCACCTGCCAAAAAACCCTAAGCCCCTCTGTCCAACCACATGCAAATTATCGATTTAAATGCAGGAATGACCCGAAGGCAGATGTGGATAAGGATAATAAAAAAAACAAGCTGAAAAACAAGGCGTAAACACGAAGCGAATCAAAGATCCAACAAGGAGTAGTTGCCAAAAATATATATATGTATATATATATAGAGTATATATGTATATTCCATATACACACATACTTGTTATTCGGGAGACGCGTGCCTTTTGAAAATACTCGTTCCAGCGGTGGCACGTTCCAGCTGCTTATTTTTTTTGTTGCCTGCCACCAGAGGAGTCCGAGGCCAAGTCCGAGTTCGTCCCCCCACTTATGTTAATTATTTACTCAGGGGCTAATTATGTGACCAGAGAGACCCGCCGGTTAAGCAGCAGAAGGAGGAGGAGCAGCAGGAGCTGAAGGACCTGCAGGAATGTACTGAATGGAAAGGGTCAAAATCGAGCAATTTTCATGGCAATTTCTGCGTAATTCGCTCTAGCTTTGGCTCTGTTCAGTGCTGTCGCATGTCTGGGCGACAAATGCCAAGGAATCTATAAAATAAATAATAAAATAATGCTGCCGCTGGAGGAAGAGGGCAGAAGGGTTGCGCCGCCACAAGGGTATTCCTGCCACAAAGGTCCTTTGGGCACTGGGCAACTGTAACTATATAATTATCGTAATTATTTTAATTGAAAGAAACGCCACAAAAATGATAAATAAAATATATACGAGTGTATAAACAAGTATCGAAAGAAAACAGAGGACAAAGGACGACCATGAACGACCAGATAGAGACGGCAGGATAGTGCATAATGAATTTTAATGGATATAATGCGAAAGGTCAATGGGTTTTAGGATGGTGGCAAACAACGGGAGGTCCCCACAGATGGGGGAATGAACCTTAAGATGTTCAAACGAACAGAAAACTTTCAGAAATATATGAGATATTTGAGATATAGAGCTCATGAAGCCGGAAGTCTTTTAATAATTAAAGAAAACCACCTGCACAGATGCACAATTCTTTCAAATGAAATCTATTAATCTTTTGGTATTTGAAACGTATAGATTTCTACAAATATTCGGAAACTTTATTTCCTACTGAATATTTTCTTAAAATTTCAAAAGAAATTAAATCAATCGGTATTTACGAGGACTTAGATGATGTCTGAGACGCCAGTCGCTGGAGAAACAATTATAGATCATGGATATGGCATATCCATGACACAAATTACAATTCGCAGTACAGTTCTCTGCTACTTTGAGAATTCTCTTCACATGCTCCACTTTGATCTGCTTATCAAGATCCCAGTCGAGATTCTTTTCTGTTTCTAGTTTTTTTTTTTTTCATTCAAATAAGATTTCCTACAGCACCCGCTGCAGAAACTGCAGATCAGCCAAGAACAGGAACTTCAGAGCAACAATAGATTTTGACGTCTTGGAAATTGTGTAGAACTGCAATTTGCTTTGGCCTCCAAGTTCAACTAACATTAAAAAAAAAAGGAACAAACAAAAAAACAAAACAAGTAGTGGAGTGGAGTGGAGTAGAGTGGAGGAGGTGGAAAAGCAGAAGTAGCTGAAGCCAAAGCCAAAGCTGAAGCTGAAGCTGAAGGCAGGAATGCGATGGTCGGACGGCAAAAATTGGCAGAGAGGAGAAAAGAAGAGGTGGGACCAAGAGGGGGGACTGGGTCCCCAGTCTGGGGAAATCATACAGAGAGCATCTTTCTCTGCCAGAGTTGCGTGATCTGCTGCGTGAGCGTCGTGCGTTTGACTGACTGACAGACTGACAAACTGACGAACTGACAAACCAAAAACTGTGCAAACTCCGAGACAGAGAGATCGAGAAAAGAAGAACCGGAGAACCGGAGAGAACCGAGACTGACTTGGGCCCATCATCCATCCGTTTTGTTGCGGGAGTTTCAAAACCGGCAAAAGGAAACCAAATTATACACATACGCAGAGTCCATGCCCCCTCACACCGGCCAGCTCCTTTCTGCACTCCCACTTTGCCCCTCGCCGCTCCGCTGTGGCCACACCAACACAATTGAAATTCCTCTGGCGCAGAAATTGCATTTCACGCTGAAAATGCGTGCTCTGCGTGCAGCAAAACCAAAGTGCAACGACGATAGGCAGCAGCCGCCTGCAACTGCAACAGCAACTGCAACAACAACAACAACATCAGAAGCTGCAGCAGCCACAACTTCAGTCCGAAGAAAGACAAAAAGACTCGGAGGAAGACTTTGGAGGAAAACGGAACACAGAATGCCCTAATACAGACAATTTACTGAAAGAAACGATTTGAATGGTAATTAATCGATACATTTACCGATAGCAAACTGTAAACGATAAATTATAGAAATATGAGAATGCAAAAGTATCCAATATATTACCAAAACTAAGCCAAAGATGCCATATATTTATATATAAAATCTATCGATTTGATATCGATCAGCGATAACGATTTTTATGAAGAAATTGGTGTTTTTATCGTGTATATTCCAAAAAAAGTATTACGCTCTATATGGTCTTGGGAAAATCAATAAATTCGACACGAAGCAGAGGTGTGCTGCCGCATCACGCATGGCTTAACATTCGTTTGATATACGTTTTAGGCTCCAATCCATTCCAATAAAATTTTAAGAAACTTCAAATGTAGAACTATTTTCTAGTCATAGGGGAAAGGGTATGGGACTCAAGATGCTGTGGATCTGGAAGCTGGAAGAGTCAGTAGGAGGTTGCCAAGTAGCTTTCGGGGCAAAAGTGTAGGTGCTGCGCTGGCTTCGCTGTCGCTGTCGCTCTGCTTTGCTCTGCTCCAATCTTTCGTGGGTTGCAGCTGGGGCCCCCATTCCGTCATGCCAGAAAATGCCAAAAGCGCAACACTTGCAACATCCACAGGAAAACAGAGAGAGAGAGAGAGAGAGAGAGCGAGAGAGAGACAGAAAATCAGCAGGGATGACGGGGGAAAAAAAAACTGATTTCTGTGAACTCTTGTCACGTTCTGTGTTTAGATCTGGGCTCTCTACCTGGAAGATATTATTAGGCCTTAATTTCAGTTTGAATCGAATCGAAAGGCAATCCCCATTGCAGTCCGTGTACCCTTTCCACGTGGCACGAACGAGTATATACAGATTTCAGTAAATCTCTCAATTGAAAGGGTATTTGGGGTATATTCTTCTCATATTTTTTTGCTTAACTGCTACTTTGTTTAATGTTTATTTGTTGTTGTTTGTATTTGTTCTGCAATTCTTTCGATTACAGCCAGTCCTCGCTCATTCTTCGGGCTTCCTCCTACAGCCTCCGAGAATCTTCCACTTCTTTGGGCTTTTGTTTGTTGACTTACGCAACTTTTTCACACAGCAGCCCACACACACAGAGCAAAACGAAGGCCTCCAAGAGGAGTCCTCCACAAATGAGGCAGCAAATTCTGATGATATTTCGAGTAGGGGGAATAACAGTCTTTTTAACTGCTGATTCTATTGGCTTTGTGGGGGATCTTCTGGAGGAAAAAGATACAAAGCACTATTTGGAAGCTGTGTACTGTGGAAATAATCTGATTCGTAGAGTTTTTCTTGAAAGTACTACGATTCAGGGACTTAGAATTCCTATCGGGGAACCTCAGTAGATACTACAACCAGTTCATCCCTCAAGTAGTCTGTTCTACATCAGATCTTTGGTCTTTCATCATCAGACGATGCCAAGCCCCAGTATATCCCTTTGAACACCTTTGAAATGTACTCTTCTTACGCTTTTCATCGATCTACTTCTGGCAATCGATTCTCTACTTCCTCTTACACTCATTTATTATTGAAAAGTACCAGTCTGCCTTTAAAATTCTTTCGAAAAAATTCCCCAACAGTCGAATGCAATTATCTCATTCCCCGTGCTAGGATGCCAATTAACTTGGAATCAATGGATCAATTCAATTTTCATTAACAAAGCAAACGAAACGAAAGCGAACAAATTATTTTCAATTGATTTATAGAGGCAACTTTTTTTCACATTTACCTTTAACACCCATCCGAATCCAACCTTTTCCTCTACTTATTTTTTTTTGTATGTCATTTAGCAGAGAGTATTACCAATTTTTTTTTCCATTGGGTGACGTCAAGTTTTTCTGTCCCTTCCATTTCCCAAGGGTAAGTGAAAATTCCATTAATAAATAAAAACCTCCGACTCACCTGCAACGAGAGAGAGGGAGAGAGAGAGAGAGATGGTTAGCTATGTTTAGTGGTGATGGTTAACCTACTCCTAGGTTAAAAAAGAATTTCATTAAGTGCACAAAAAAAAAGGAAAGAAAAACTAAAAGAAAATACAAATAAAATTATAAATAAAAAGGAAGAAAAGGGGGGGACAAGTGGGTAAACTGGCCAGCAAAATGGCGTCCACACACACACACTGACGTGTGTTTGTGTGTGTACTCTCACACACATTGACACTAATAAGCTGCCTGCCGGGTTTTGCGTGTGTCAACTTTTGCACTTTTTGCGCAAATGCAAATTGTGTAAAAAAAAAAAAAACAAAACAAAAAAAAAGAGAAATAATAAAAAATGAAAGAAAACATATTTTCACACGAGACACACACACCGAACCCCATCCCATGCCATCCCTCCTTAAACCCTCTGCACTTATCCCATCCCGCTCGCTCGCACACACACTATACGCTCCAGCGATTCGTTCGGGCCAAAAGGGAGATGCACATGCCACACACACACACACACATACATATGTGCATATATACTATGCGATATATAATGCACTTGTGTCTAGGGCTGGGGCTATACTATAACTTCATTCCAATGGCCGCTGCTTTTGGCCCTGTTCTGGGCTCTGGGCTCTGGGCTCTGTGCTCTGTGCTCTGTGGGACGCACATGCACACGCCTACAAATTGATTGTAGAATGTGTGGCAAGTGTGTGCGCCGTGTTTAGGGTTTAAGTAGGGTATGCGGTGGGTTGTAGGGTGAAGCAGAATGCAGGTAACACAGGCATCGTGTGAGGCCTGGGTGTGACTGTGTGTGTGTGTGTGTGTGTGTGTGTGCATATTGAATGTCTAGCAATAGTCCAAATATTTGTTGTACAGCCCAGCCCCCAATCTCCATCCCCAGAAAACAAACAACACGCAAAGCCCGAAAACAGGGCTTACAAAATTACACTGAAACCAAAAACGGGGGGGACATGGGATGTATCCTATAGAAAATACTCCTGGAAATGCAGATCTCTTGAGAGCTTCATCGTCTTCTTTCATCGCTTATGATAATCCCACTTGTTTTGAATATTTAATACCTGAAGAATATCTAGATACTTCTAGAAGTTAAATGATCTATACCCTAATTAGTATTTATAACTATTTAGATATTTTTAATAATTTATAAATGATATAGGTTTTTTTTTGTAGCTCTTTTATGTTGAGTTCAATTTGAATTGTATATAGATTCGCCGTTTCGTAATTTCTCTTTCCCTTCGCCATGCAGCAGCGTCCCTCGGTCGATTCGCTAACGTTTTAACACGAGATACGGCCTCAACTTTAAATGATTGGAATATGCAGAGATGTTCTGCAAGGAATATCTAAAACTTCGAAGATTCTGAATGATTGAAGGGATACCCACGGGAAAGTCATTCTTAAGCCATGCAGAAATGTGAAAGTTTATAGTTTTACCAAGCGGATTGCTGATTGCCTGGCAGAAAGTTTTTCTTTAGACTCCTGCTCAAGTATTTATAGGATTAGCATCCTAGTTTTGTTTCAGTGTAGGTCAGAGAGTAGGCGTGGTATGGTTTTTGCGTGTCTGTGTGTGTGGATAGGAAAGGATGTGGATGTGGATGTGGATAGGTAGGCAGTAGGGGTAGCTCAATTTCAGCTAAGGACAACAGCAGCAGACCTAGAGAAACATACACTCACACTCACACTCACACTAGCACTCACTCCTTGCTCTTTCTCTTTCGTTTTGCTTTTCTCTTCTGCTTATTTCGATTCCTCTTTCTTTTCTTTGGCTGAAACGCATTTAATGGTCGAACGAATGGTTCCTCATTCAGCAGCTTCGGTGGGGTTGGAGGAGGGTTGCGAACACAAGGGTAGAAGAAGGTGGAGGAAGGTAGGGGTTGTTCTAGCAGTCACGCAGCGGCGGTAAGGGTTGCTTGGGCCGCCGCCTCCAGTGCGTGTGTGTGTGTGTGTGTGTGTGTGTGTGCGGGATGGCAAATAGTTTGCACCCGAGCCCGTGCAAAGGGTGCGAGGGAGAGGCCTTGTGTCTACACGTTTAACCCATTGGCTGCCATTTTCAGGCTGCCATTTAGCCCATGGACACAAACAAGCCCACAGTTCCCATTGCTAGGAAATAAATGTCAAAAGTGGAGAGGCCCCGGAGGCCCTTAGGCCTCCATAAAGAGAGCTGGTGTCGAGGTTTACCCTCGAACCTCGAGACTTGATTGATCAAAGGAACCAAACACCAGGAACACTATAGGAGAACAGAGATATTGTGCATCCTTGAATAAATGTCTCATAAACGATAGCTATTTGTAGAAAAAATACGTTTTTATAGTTCGGTTGAATCTATGGGCTATCGAAATTATATGGTAGTATTTTGTGCTGTAGGAAAATTGATTTGAATCAAAGGGAAGCCCAAAAATTGGCATAGTTTAAGCACAGTCGAGGTTTTGTCGAGTTGTGGCCCCTTAAAGGCTTTTTCTGGAATCTCGTATCCCTTCCCTATTGAGATCTACCTATGGACATACAGATGGAAGACAGATACCGAAAGTCACCTTATAGAAATAGAGTCTTCAAGCTGTTGTCTTCAATAGTTCAAAGTTCCAGAACTTCCATCAAAGTTCTTGGATCATGAAATCAACTTCAAAGCTCCCTCTCCCTCCCTCTATATCTTTGTTTTCGTTCCATTAGATCTTGAAATCTCAGTTTCGTATGAACATAATTCTCTTTCCCTGCTCCCCCAGTTCGTTGTTTGCCTTGTGACATTCATTCTCATTCTCTTCCTCTGTCGACTGCATTCGATGTGGCGCACGCGCAAAACGTGTTAGAACTTGTTAGAGTGAGACGGGGAGACAGATCGGCCAGGGAAGGAGAGAGAAACCGCAGAAAAAGAATCGCACAATCGTCGCGCACACACACATGTTCAAGGTTAACCCAAAGCCCGCTCAAGTGTGCAAAAAACACACTTATGTAGCTCAGCGGAACAATGAGAGGTGGAACTAACGAAGAGAGAGAGAGAGAGAGAGAGAGAGAGGAAGAAGGGTGGGGAGAGGAGAAAGGAGGATAAGCAGCTGTTATACGGTTAGAATGAACAATGGATCTGCATATTTACTGTACGTCGGATCGGTCGGATCGAAGTGCAACGAAACCAAAACGAAAATTGATACCAAAATTTGGTCGATATGATTGATTGGAACCAACAAAATTATACGAAAGTTAAGTAGAAGTTAGACAACTTTTTAACAGATGAACCGTAGCTTGCCTCACTAGCATTTGACAACACTGGTTTCCTCCATTGTGGCTGCCACACGAAGTAGTCCCATGCCTTCCCTTCATTTGTCTTTACATTGGGCTCCCATTTTTGTTCAGAGTTCAGAGTCCTACTTCCGAATATACACTAAAAACATAATACAAAATTTCCGTTGCTTAAAACTTTATTCGAATCTTTAAATTTTCAGTGTGCAAAAACATTCGAAAACAATGGCACTAGACCAGCAACGGGTTGAGGGAGTGGCAAGGGCCGAACCGGAGACGCCTCTGTCAGAGAAAGAGAAGAAAGAGCAACGGGCCCGACTGATCAAGGCCCTGGGACGATTCAGGCCAAGCGATGCGAGTCCCCTGCAGTTTTACAATTGTGTCCGGGAGATGTGCATCATGCACAATTGCAGCATTGACGAGGGCCTCGAACGGGCGGCCATCGGTTGGCCCAAACTTAGCGTTAGACAGCGGCAGCTTTACAATTCGGTATGTCCTTGGAACCAAACTCTAAAAGGGGGAGAATTCCTAATCCCTACTCTCTATTCCCAGCAACGCCATGCGGAGCTGCCCATTCCAGTGCCGCGTCACCTCATCTACAGTGCCTTCGAAAAGGAACGAAACGGTCTTTGGACCTTGGGCCGCTCCTCGGCGAGCAACACCGGACAGATAATGTACACAGTGGAGGCATACAAGCCACCGCGGAAACTATCCAGGATGAGGTCCCAACTGAACGCCAAGAAACCCATTTACGACAATTTGCGGAGTCTATCGCCAAAGAGTGCCGCCACCCAAAGTCCTTCGTCAAAGAAGCCTGTGTGGTTGTCGCCAGCCTCTGGTCGCAGGATCCGGTCTCTGACGCCGACGCCACTGCGAAAACTTCCGATAAAAGGATCAAAGGGATCCGTAAGTCGCAGCCCGGAGAATAAACAGAGAAAACGCAGACCAGGGAAGAAAAGGAATCGAAAAAGTGGAACGGTGAGCCCCAAAAGCTGGTCTGGTTCAACATCCACATCCAGGTCCGGCTCCGGATATGAAACACGTTTCGGGTCGTCTGGTAGTGGCAGTATTGGCACCACAGCTGAAAAACTCTCAAGCAAACAGAAGAAAAAGGTCAAATCAAAGAAGATTGCTAAAAAATCGATCAAGTCAGGTCCGAAAACCAATTGGGAACGAGCCATTTGTACCGTTCAACAGTATCTGATGGAGCAAACCCATAGACCTCATTGGGACAAAATGTTAATTTCACGTCGAGTGGATGCTCCCCTATGATAATCTTCAAAATATTCCTATACCGAATTGATTGTCCAATGGACGAGTTTGTGGTTCACTCTCCTGCGGCTCATTGTTGCTGATGTTGCTGTAGCGGCATTCTGTCGGAAAACTGTCGATTGAGTTGGATAATTCCTGCAGCTGTTCAATCACTAGACGAATTTTGTAATTCACTCACTGGCTCATTGTTGTTCCATGCCCGAACTCTATCGTGAAGGAACTTTAATTCGTCTTGCATAATGGTCATCCTCTCGTTCGCTTCCTCCAACTTTGTAGTCAAGCATTTGTCACTCATTTTGTACTTCATCTGCAACCGGCGGAGCAACGCGATTTCAGTGACGATGTTTGCATTATTCGTTCTTAGATGGTTAATAACGTCCTCCTCGTTCGACAGTCGATTTTCGTCGATCCGCAGCTCCCCCAGGGCAGCATTGAGCTCTGTCTTTCTCTGGTCGGCCACAGCTTGTAGCTCGTCATGCTCCCTCTTACGCATTTCCACTTCGTTCAGTAACTTTTCCTTGTCTTCGGTCAGACTGGACACTACTGTCACAAACACTAAAAATACTAGGGAATCTACCAAAAATACTATCAAAATTGCAATAAAAGCTTTAAGAAATACCATCATAAATACTATGAAGTCTTTTAATACTATGTAATCTCCATGAATATTATCAAATATACTATAAATATAAAATACGGAGGCTAAGCCTTAAAGAAGAGGCTTAAACATAAACTTTAATTTCAAAAGAAAACCCAATCAATTTCTGAGAAAAATACCGAAAATGCAGACCCTTGTTTTGTTTAATTTAACTCTAACATAATTTTCGATATTTCCTTTTTTATGAGTGATTCTGTTGCTGTTGCTTCTGCTTTTTAGGGGCCACTTTTTGGGAACTTTTCGTTGTGATGAACCGTTAGTTAAAGCGCCAACAACAAGTACAACCACAATGCCACAACTAAAACTACAACGATAGCTAATAAAACATTAACACACACACGGCGAAAACCCGAAAAAAGATAAATGAAATCAGCAAACGCAAAAAATAAAAGCGAAAAAAAGCAAGAAACTAATGCCAGCGCTTTGGGGTCGCATCCATTGATGCCCTATTAGATCCACTGAGTCTGTTCGAAGCGAAGATTTCGAGATGAAACATGGTTGAACCATAGAACCATAGAGTGAACTCAAAATCCAGACTACAAAAATCGTGTACCTTAGAGTTTTAAGGGCGTTACTCAAGGAGTATATAATATTTGGATTTTTTCGGATTTTTGTAGTTTTTTGCAACGATTCGAAGTATGTTTCATATATCGAACTCTTGCACATAGAATTGATTGCAAACGATTGTGTTATCATAAAAACCGTATACCCTTCTTTTCTAGGGTAAAGAAATTCGCAAAAAAAAAACATTTTTTTTTTGCCAATCGACACGCAGCAGAGCAGCGATGTCGACGTCGACGTCAGCTTCGGCAGTTGAGCATTTGACCTAAATTTTGGGGACAGAGCTCTTCTGTTACTTTTCCCTCTCTCTCTCTCTCTCTCTCTCTCCCTGTCCCTGTCCTTCTTATTCTTATTTTTTGGCTCGTTTTCGACTGCTTCTACTGCTGATTCCTAACGCGCTTTTGTGCGTTTACCCCCCAAACACACAAAAATTCGCTAATTTCGCAAATGAAAAAAGAAGAAACACAGAAACAAACACACACAAAAGCACATTTCAATTCCGCATGGAGCACGAAAGAAACACCACAAGAAGAAGAAAAAATAAGCAAAAAAAAAAAAAGGCAACAGCCTGAAACAACTGTACACAAAAGCAAAAGTCAACCGGCAGTGGAATGCCTCTCCGGGTAGCGTTTTTTTTTTGTTCTTGCTGTTTTTTCTACCTATGCGACGATCGTTCTGCTTCTTCTTTTTTGGTTTTTTGGGAATTCTACTGCAAAGATTTCTTTGGGATGTATTTTATGAGGAATTTATGCGAACATTTTCTTATTCTACCTGTTCTTTGGGCAGACTTCTTCCACAAAATTCATTTGAAGTAACAAAATTAAAGTAATAGATACGTTGCAAAAAGGATTCATAGTAAGTAAGGGAAAAGACTTTGTGATTTTGCAAAAATATCCATAGATTTCTGGATAGATTTTTTTTTGGAAACACCAAACGAATTTTCATATATTCCTTGGATGACAATCTGGTATTTATCGCCATAGAAGGGCTAATGGAGTTATATTCTAAATAAATAGAAATTTCATCAAAATATGAAAAATGTTTGTTTTTGAAAACTTGGCCATAAGATTTTTTTTTTATATTATTTATTACTATTATTTGATACTTTCTTATTTACTATTAATATTTGAGCACCCATATGCTCTTAATAGATATCATTTGAATGGAACTATAAAGTCTTGCCCTTTAAAAAATAATATATTTTCAGGCCGTCGATTCCTTTAAGCCGTATTATATTATCTCTTTCTTTCAGTCGCTCAACATCTATAATTATTAACTAACTCATTATTCGTGTGTTCTCTGAAAAGTTTCTATGATCTTTGTCTAATCTTTTTGCATTTCGTAATTTTCCATTAATGTTTTCCATTCATTTAACTTCAAGGATTGTTCGTCTCTCTCTCTGCATAATTTCTGTAAAACTTTCTGTAGAATCTTGTAAAAAGTTTTTTAGCCCCCAACCCCCCCTGCCACCCACCTTAATCACCTACTGCTTTGCCAGTGGCTCTCATCTTTTTTTTTTTTTTGCTAATTCAATTCGTTGCTACTGCGTCTGCTGCTGCTTTGAGTCATCCATTGGCAGCATTACCTGCCTTTCGCGGCTATCTATCTGTATTTGTATCTGTATCTGTATCTTTTTCTTTTATTTTCTTCTACATTTATAGCCGCTTACGCACAGGAAAAAGTTTCAGAGCGGGGATGGGGGCAGCGTCATTGCCCACCAATTGACGTCGACGTCAGGGGCACTCGCATTGCGTTGTATCTGTTTCTGTCATTGCCAATTGACTTTTAACTATTTTCGTACATTGTAATATGATTATTAAGATACATCTTCATCTACATATATGTACGTTTTCAGTTTTCCACAATTTGAAGAAACCTTTCCTAAAGCTTAATGGGATGCACTGAATTTTATATAAAATATATCCCAATTCATTCTTTGATCGCAAGATTGCGACCATGCGCAGAATAAAGCAATCATCTACAGTTGGGATCCCATCTCTTAAATTAAGTATCTTTGTATCTGCACATCTGTTTGGACTATGTATCCCGTGTATCAATGGATGTATCTGCCCACTCGCATGTCTCTGTGCATGCCCAAACACATTTCCGTGAGGCGCTAACTAGTCGAAAGCTGCTGCTAAACTTAGTAGCATTAACTAGCTTAATCCCTTCCCACACACCCCCCCGCCATCAAACACATCACTGCCCTTCTACTGGTTTTTTTTTTGGGTGCCCCTTGCTTTTGTTGTGTGTTGTCAAGCTGCTGTTCGCGATGGCAAAAGTACAGCGCCGATTACGCAATGCGTTCGTTGTGTTTCGCACTCAGATACAGATACAGATAGATAGAGGGAGACAGAGAGACAGCAACAGCAACGGCAGCGGAGCAGCAGCAGCAGCAACAACAAAAGTTTTTGTTTCGTTTCCGCGATCAACGCGCTCCGCTAGCGAAAAAAAGCTCTCAAACATACACAGATACACTACAAACACAAGCACAGACAGAAATTCGCAAAAACGTACCTTGTGCGTGCGACCCAATTGGAAATTTGGCATACATAGAAGAAGAGAGGGAGAGAAAGAGAGACGAGTGACGAGTAGGGCAGAGAGGAACCCAGAAGCACAGCTGCTTGCGATGGGACACACTACAGTTAGACACACACACACACACACACACAAGCACACAGTAAAGATTGTATCTGTGTGTGCGAAATGATACCCTAACCATGGGGCTAGCGGGCAGACTGACTTTGCCATGGGGTATGTAACATTGGCGGAGCGATACAACAGATTCAACAGACCGAGGGGCATAGCTGCAAGACGCGTGAAATATGTGTTGGTTTTGTTTTTGAACTAAACTTGACATAGAGCATTTATTATTCTTGAATGCGTTGAGATCGTTTTCCAAGTAGTTTTGTAGTTTCTTCTCCAACTTAATTTCGTGGCGAAATTAAAAAAAATATATATATATGTGTATATATAGAGGAAATTATAGCTACATAAAGATACATGCATGTATGTCCATATATTCATTGCTCATTTTTGGGGTCTGTGGGTCTCCCCCTCCGTCTGTGGGCTGACCTTTGGCTTGACCGTGGGCGTGAATTGCGAATAATTGCAAAAACCCAGAGACGAAATGGCACAAAAAAAAAAGTTTTTCTAGCGGGCCCTGCTGTTGGCGGCTGGTGGCTGGTGTGCGTTGTCGCACAGCTGAAATTCAATGCTACCCACACAGATACGCACCACACTCACACGCAATCTACACACACACACTGAAGCACTGAGCAAATTAGTTCAGTAGGTGCGTTGCCATTGTTCCTGTTGTTGTTCTTGGGTTTAATTTTAGCTGAAAAAAAAATATTTCTCAACATTTTGCGAGAGTGTAACCGAGAAATAGGGGGGCAGCGACTGCGGGCAGAGGAACTATAAAAATTCGCACATATCTGTCCTTGACACACATTGCGTATACGCAATCTACGCAGCCGGCTTTCGGCGGCCCCAGCGAGTAAAGGCTTCCATGCTGATTTGTTTTTTTTTTTTCCTTTTTGTGAGTGCGTGCGAATTTTTTTTGCACATTTTGCTTGCCATTTGTTTTCCTGTATTTGACCTACATACGAAATCTAACAGATACAGATAACATATGCTGTTCCCCCAGACATGGAATATTGTTGTAGTTGTTTTTGTTGTGCAAATGCGGAAGACGAATTTCGCATCCACTGGAAATCTATTGGCCTATGGAAATCGAAGGAAAACCTGTCATTAATTAATGATTGCATCGTTTGGATTTTCTCTGCTGAAATGCCAAAAGGCCAAACGGTCTTGGACAGCTGACAGTAATAGATACTTTTTCATGCAGTTTTCCGAATGTCAAAAGTGAATCAGAAAATTGCAGATGATCAGAATAAATACTATACCATAAAGACTCATGGAAAAGGTGATCTTTGATTGTGTTTATTTCCTGGTTTAAAGAACATTATATTTTTATGGTTTTAGCTTCAGATTTCATTTGTTTAAATAGTTTCTTCTTCTATTTGTTTGCTATTATTGTTTCTGTTGTATATTTTTGTAGATTGTGGGCACGATGCCTACGTGCCTCTCTCTCTTCTTTCGTTTTTTTTCTTGCGATAATAAAAAAAAGAGGTAGGTTTAATAAATGTGGAAGTGAATACACGTTTTTAAATAAAAGTAGGTATATATCTGTTAGAGTAATAGACTCTTCTAGGGCAAATGTTCTTTAAAGGGAGTTTGAAATTGAAAAGATCATTTTCTAAAGGACTTTCTTGGGTTTGATTTAAGGGAAAGTCATACTTTTAAAAATTATATAAAATATTTATTAAATGTTTTATTATTTTTTTAATTATGAATAGTTTTTCTTACAATATTTTGTGCTATTTATTTTTAAGGCAAACCATACTCATTTGGATTTCTGGAGAAGAAGTGAATGAATATTCTGTGAGACTTTTTAAGGCATCAGCATTAAATATTTCGGTGAAAAAACAAAGTTTTCTTAAGGTATAGGGGATTCCAGATTTCTTCTATCTGTATTTAATTGTGTATCTAGCTATGAATCTTTTTTACTGAATTTTTAAACCATTATACCCTGAAAGGCTATTTCTTTATGAATGTAGCTATTGGATCTCTATGGATTGATCACTTAGAATGATCCCTGGATACAAATATGTTTCTTTAGGAATTTCGTGTACCCTTTCGTGCAATATATGATCAGCTATGTATCTGAGTATATATGTTCTTAATTATGTGCGAATACATACAGACACATACATATTAATACATGTGTATGCACCCCCACCCGAAACAAAAATGTCAAGTGTGACTGATAAACGAAATCAGCAAAAAAAAAACCCCTGGCTTCTATCTATTTTTTTTTCTGCTTTTCATACTCTTTCGTTGTTTTTTTTTTTTTTGGTTTTTGCTTGGTGTTTGCCAAACATACGCGAAATTGCGTAAGCAAACGGCAAGCGATAAGCGTGCGAGCGAGCGCGCGATTAGAAGCGTTCTCAGTGCGTGCGAGCGAGCAAGCAGGCGACTAGAAGAATCAGAGAGAACATCGCATGTACGCAACGAGAGAGTGGAAGACGAGGCGGCGTGAAAAAGAGAATTCGCAAAAATATCGCAAAAACACAAACACACACAGAGAGGCGGACGCTCACGGCGGCCACGCTGCTCTTCAACTTGACTTTGAAAAATGTTGACAGACAGAGAGAGAGAGAGAGAGAGAGAGAGACGCAGACGAGACCGCGAGCGAGAGCAGGCCAAGGCTTAATTTTTGGCAACATTTTCTTTGCGTTTGCGTTTGCTGTGGATTTGTTTTTGCTATTTCTTTTCGATGCGTGTGCCGTATGCTACGCACTTTTTTTTTGTGTGTGTGATTGCGAATTTCTCAGCTGTGTTTTTGTTGCCGAGAGAACGTTGCCGTCGTAGCCAGACCAGAGTTCATTGACTTTTGCGAAATTTGTGCGTGCCTCTGACTCTGCCTCTTTTTTTTTTTTGCATGGTTTTGAGGCCTATTGAAGTGCTGCTGTCGCTGTCGCCGACGTTTTCTCTATCGCTGTCCCTCTCAGTCTGCTTGAACAATTTTAGTGCGTGTCGTTGATCTCTTTCATAGTTTTGTTGGCCGCACGGCGGTGGTTCATTGAACCTTTTCGATTTTGGGACTACTTTTTGCGCGGCACAAGAGTTCAATAGACTCGCGAATTTTGTTTTTTGTTTAGGCCTCAGCATAGAAGAATTTGTATTAATCATTTGATCTTTAATTGGATGGAGGCTATTACTAATAGTTTTTATTTTTTGTTTGTAATTTATAATCTTAGGCAATTTAAACTGATATTTATTTGAGTCTTTAAATATGTTTAGGTTATTGGAGGATATTTCAAATGGAAAATGGCAGACCCCTTCCTGGAACCCATTGGCACTGCCTGGAGGTGAGTAGTCCTAAGGTCCTTCAAGAAGTACAAAATTTGCAAATTTTTATACAAATATAAACATCTTTTTCCCCTATAGAGTGTAGGGATAGACTGCATTTCACCAGTATTCCTTCAGAAAGGATTGTATTCCCCCAGGTATAATGCCGATTAACAGAAAGAGCTCTGCTGCGAAAATGTTGTATACAAATCTTAACTCTGAGATCTTGGAATGCTGCAGATCGGATGCATTAAAGCTTCCAAATAATATCCCTTCTCAGGGATCAAAAGATCGCTATACCCAAATACATATCTTCGATTTTTGGAACTACAAAAAAGGGCAACAATCTATGGTTTTGAATATTATTATAAATGGTTTCTGCTCTCCTGATCCTCTTACACGCCCTCTTCTCTTGACCCCCTACGATGATCGAACAATCGCATTCAACAATCGATCTTTCACAACTGCTCCTCCTCATCCTTCACCGCTCTATCAATTCTCTATATATCTTTCACTCTCTTTCTCCAACACAGAGATCGTTCGCTGGGCGAGTTGTTATCATTTTTCAACGCTTCAAAGTCGTGAGGGGGTGGTCCAGTGCCCAGTGCCCAGTCCCAGTCCTCGAGGGGTGTGCTGCTTAGGTGAGGGCATTATTTATGCCAAATTTATGCACTTTTTTTTTTTACTCTTTTATGTTCATTCCGCGGCGGCGGCGGCTTCTTCGTCTGTCTCAACTTTCGAAAGTTCTCTTTTACCTTTTATTTTTATATTTATTTCTTTTTTTGCCACCATTTTGGCCCAAAGTCATGGGAAACAAATTTTGCAATGGTCAAAATGAAGTGGTTGCTGGTGCCGCTTTTTGCCGATTCTCTCTCTCTCTCTCTGACGGTGAAATTCAGTTTCTAATTGCCGCCAAAAAGCAAAGCTAGTGACATGGACAAAAAGGTCAGGCCTTTCTTTCAGACACAAACACACAAATTAGAAGATTATTTAAATAAAACATTCACTATAACCATGTTTCAGGTAAGATTTTAAAATTATACAAAACCTGTAATGGCAGAAATCGTAGAAATATTTCAAAGTTTTCATGTAAATTAATATTACAAAAATAATAAACACAATGTTCACGCGTCATACAGCAGCGCCCATCGCCCATCGCCCATCTGTTTCGCGTCTGCCCAAAATCGGATCGTGAGAAGCTTCGATTTTGGGCGTCACTTGATGGTGGGACTAATATATCTTTCATCTATAATCTCCCTAACAACTCCCCTAGGGAATCCCCACCAAAAAAGAGTGTTCCCAACTTCGCATCCACAAAAAATAGACCGCCTGTTGAAGTGGCTTCGGCTTCTCCTTCACTTTGGTCTGCTTTTCTATGTTTCTCAATTTCTAAAATAAAACAAAAAACAAAACCGGATTGTTCATGTGAACATTTGTTGTTTGTTTTTTTTTTTATTTTATGTGCTTTTTTTCCTTTTTCAAACGCAAATCAACGCCAGAAAGAAAGACAAAAAAAGAAGCAGAAATTGTCACCCAAAAAGAAACCCCAACGGGGTTTTGATTTTGCAAAAGACACATACCCTTCTGAATAAGGTATACGGGATTTAATACGAGGAAAGATCGGTTCAGTATAATCTCTTTGAGAAAAACCTTTTGTTTCCCCAAAAAACTCTGTCCAAAAGCGTTATGCAGTAGTGCCCCTCGGTCAGCTCTGGGTTTTTTCTTTGAATTTAGACAACAATGATCGGGATGGGGAGGGGGGGGGCCTTCCTTTGCAATTCTATGGAAAATAATAGACGGGACGATGCTCTTATGTGTGTGTGTGCGTGTTCATCAGTTGAAATGATTATGTAACTTGGAAGCGTAATTAAAACAACAAACAAACGAATGAGCTTACGAGCGGGCAGGCAGTAGATACAACACTCAGATACAGATACAGATACAGATACAATGGCTAACTGAATTAACCTTGTTCTGTGTGTGCCCCAATGGACGGAAATTGCACAGACACACACACATAGACCGAGATACGAGATACATTTTGTATCTTTATTTGTATCTTGTGGGGTCCTTGGCTATAATTAATCCACAATTACAAACACACACACACACACCCAGAGCAGTGGAGAACGCCAGAGAACACGCAAACTCTAGCTGCAAACTGTACCCCAAAAACAACGATCAGATATAACGATATACGATATATGCTTGTATTTGTATGTGCCTATGGTATATAGTTTTTTTCTTTCGTTTTTGGTTAAAACAATAAATAAATGCAACTCCATCCAAAATGCTAATTGCCAATGGGTCAGAGGCTTGCACTGGACTGTGGCTGGTTGCTGGGTGCCGGCTTGCATGTCAACATTTTCCAGCAGCAGGCAGTGCAAGTGCAGTGTTGCTTTTGCTGTTGGTAGTGTTGTTCCTTTGGCCATTAGCTGAAAAGTCAGTCACACAATGTGTCACGCAGCGGCCAAAAAGCCAGCACCTCACACACCGCCCGCCCGCTCGCCCGCCCGCCGCTTCTCACACGCATACGCAATTCTGGTGGAAAATCAGGGAAAATGTGTGTGTCGGAGAGGGGGGAGGCGAGGAAGAGGTATAACTAATGGTAAAGGGAGACCCATGCAAAGAAAAATCACAGCCCATGGGGGTTTGAGTTTGAGTTTTTTTTTTTATTTAACTTTTTCCCCCTCTTATTTTTTTTGCCTAACGTTTTCCCAATTTCATTACTCTCGTGACTTTGATTGAAATCCAATAATATGAATGAAAACAATGACAAAACGGATGGAAAAAAGTTGAATATTGTATGAATAAATAAATTAGAAAAAGGTAAAATAAAACGATGGACTAATAAATAGATTTCCAGGTAGATAGATGGAGAGCTGAATATCTATAACTTGTAACAGTGTAATATCACAGTAGTCTGGCTTCAAAATTTTGTTGATCTAGTTCTTATAGGCTCTGAGAAATAGACGGACAGACCGACAAGGCTACATCGACTCGGCTGTTGATGCTGATCAAGAATATATATACTCTTTGGGGTAGGATCTGGTCGAAAAAAATAATGAGAAATATCCATAAGAAGAAGATTTCATTGGGACCATCATTTCACCATCAAGTGGCCCGTGAGACACCAAAAGAACGCTCAACCGACCGAGGGGCGCTACCGCATGACGCGCGGCGCGTAGCCCAACCGAACGCTGGGTTTTGGCTTGGATTTCGCTTAAAATCGAAAGATAGAAAGATATTCTCATCCTACAAGATTAAGGTTAATAGATTTCTTTATATTAATAGAGAAAAATACTCGTAAAACCATCTAATGAGAGATTTTTGCTTCAAAAGGAAGTTCCATTACGAAACCGTTCCACGAAAATCGCATTCTCTACTGCTAAGGCACTCTGTGAGAGAGACAGAGAACCTCTTAAGTGCATATTTTCGCAAAAAATCCGAAAGCCAGAACTGTGCAAGCGTCTCTCTGCGTGGATTACGAATATTTCTACCTCTACCTGTGCTCCCCCCCCCCCCCCCCCCCCCCCCCCCCCCGTACCCCCAGCGTTTTTCCTATTGTTGCCACTCAGTCGATGGGTGTTATGCATTATAATTGTACAACAACAGGCGGCGGCTGTCAGATAAAAGCAGCAACAGCGAACACAGCGAAATAATAAAATAAAGCAACAAGAAAAGGAAAAAGAAAAAGCTAAAGAAGAAGACAAATTGAACAACGCAACTGAGAAATGCGCAATAATTGATGCACGCAAAATGCGATTTGGCCGCCCAACGCGCCAACCCTATCCGTTCCCCCTCCAAAAGCAAATAAGTGGGCGCCACGTGGGTGCAAGACGCACTGACGTGGGGGGTTGGGAGTGGGAATGGGGGAATGGGGGAGCGTTGCATGTAATTGCGTTATAGGTTGTAGTTGGTGCAATGCCACAGCGATAACACACACGAAAGCGCACACAAAATTTACAAGGGAAAGAGTTTGTTCGTTTTTTGTGTTTTTTTTTTGCTTTTTTTTGTTTTTTTAGGGTGACCCTGCCACCAGGCGTTGCATGCGCAAGCTCTCACTGCGTCTCTCTTTGCTGGGATTTGCATTTGTTGCATTCTCTTAAGTTCTCTTGTTGTCTGCTGATGCGGCCTCACTTTGCTTATTAATCACTTCCGTCACGCTCTCTCACTCTCTCTTAAGGGTAAAGGGGTGCCACCCATTCCCCTACGCATTCAAAAATGATTGAACTTTGACGGGGATATGGTTTCAATTAGCAGCAAATTAATCAAGTGGTGACCCCACCGAATGGTGACCCCGAAAAAGCGTATAATTTGTATGTGAGCTCTGGGAATAAACCAATTATCCCTTGAAACATCTCAAATGTACAGTCTGTAGGATAACTCACACATTTTACTGCTGCTCAGCCACTCTGGGAGAGAGATGGGGTGAAAGAATGCACTAATCTACAGAAATACGAGTGCAAACGAGTGCTCAACGAGAGCTATATTTATCGGTGGTGGTCTGTGAGCTATAATCTCGTACACGTACGTCCGTACAACCCATTATGGGGCGCCACATGCGTTCTGCGTTGCAACAACAATTACAAATTGCACGTTTCAGTATTTCTTTGCTTAGCTGAGCACGCATTTTCGATAAAAAAAAAAAAAAATAAACGAAGAAAAACAACAACAGAAGATATAGTAGGAATTATATAAAAAAATGAAAAGAGAGAAAAATATAACTTATGAATGCAACGCCGCGTGCGTTGTGATATTTAAACGGAGAGCGTATTAAAAGTTGAACACGCAAACACGCGGTGGCGTATGCGTAATATACAGCAAAAAAAATAGAGCAACAAGAATGCGGAAAAATATGCGCATAAAAAGTAAAAAAAAAAGGAAAAGCTTTGGAAAAAAATTCATCGTATGATTGATCGTCTTGAAGGTCCAGAGAACCCCATTGAATTTCATTCCATTTTATGATGGAAAAAGAAAAGGAATTCTAGCGACATTCGACCACCAAATGCAACTTTATTTGCCCTCAAATTCTATAGAATTTCTACTACGACTTAGGCCAAGTCATGATAGCGGTTCTGTGCCACAGAATTGAGCGTGCGAAACTAGAAACTGGCCGAAACGATGCAACAGCAGTGCAACACCAAGTGCTACCAGTATTGAGACTCAACTCCAGACAGATATCTGGCTGTCAACTGGCTGGAGTGAGAGGCAGAGATGCAGTGTCGCCCGGAGACTCTGAGACTCTGAGACTCTGAGAAGCAGGAAAACCGAATTGAGGTAAAGGAAAATTGATTTGTCACGTTGCGCATAAATTGCACATAATTATGTAAGGCTGTAACTGTGTTTTTCTCTGTACGTCGTCATTGCATTTCACTTTGCAACTGGCACTCACTCTCTGCCGGCACTTCTCTCTCAATCTTGTGTCTTCACATTCAATCAATAGAAATGGCCTTTGTTTCTCTTTGTGTCTTCTTTTTTTTTTATGCCATTTCATCGAATTAGGCCTTCATTTTTCGTCATACGGGGTGCCAAGTGTTTCCATTAATGACCCTGGGAACTGGGAGACGAGTGTGGAGCCCAGACATAGGGAAATTAATGAAAAGAAAACGGTTGCTCATAAAGTACAGACAAATGACTGAACCACAAGAGCATAAAAAGCGTCTCTATGAGTCCCCTTACTGCTAAGCCACTCTGGGAGAGGGAGAAAGGCAGAAGGAAGCGTTTTCCACCCCATAAAGTATATATATATTCCCGATCAGGCGCATTAGAAGAGTCAATGTAGACCGTAATCTGGATCGGGCTTGATCGGGATAGAAATAGACCGTGAATCTTCAGATATACGAGTACAAAAGAGTGCTTAACGGATCTCTCTTTGCTCCCATTGGGCGCCACATGCCTTCTGTGTTGCACTAAACCCGCAACCACCGCAAATACTCCATCAAAAACCATTCGTCTTTCTTTTGCAAAAGCCACAAACAAAGAAGAAAAAAAAGAATGCAAAAATTGTTTGCACAATAATTTTTTTTTGTTTGTTTTTTTTTTTGGTGATTTGTGATTTTTGAAGGCCAAGGTCGCACTGCATATGGGATCATAATGAGAAGAGAAGAGCAAAGCGAGAGAAAGAGAGAGAGAGAAGCCAGTCAAAAACTGTTGTTGTTGTTGTTGTTTTTGGTTGGGTTGGGTTTTGTGGCGTTGATCGAAGCGGAAGTAAAGCGACGGACGTCTGCGCCTCGACAATGGGGGAAGTAAATGCTAAAAAAGATCGTACCAAACAAAATAAACCACAGAAACAGCACAAAAACAAAAAAAAAACCGCTCTCTTCTCTGTGTGTTTGCTGTCAAACAATTGTGTTTGTGTTTGTGTGTGTGACTGTACCCCCTGACTGGTGACCAAACATGGCGCTGTGTCTCGTGAAGGTTTTGCAGTTTTTAAATTGAAAATTTTGCACAATTGCGAAATTGTTTTAATTAGCCAAAAAAAAAACCTCTCCATACCTCCGTACGTCTATGCGTTAATTGCAGTTTCCAAAATTAGCTTTAAAAAAAGCACACACACACAAACACAGTCACATGGCCGTCATCGTCATCAGTCTGTCATGTTTCATGGCTGTCAAAGCACTCGTTTTTGTTCGTTTCGTTTCTTTTCTTTGATTGACAGCTGGCGGTGCCCTGCCCGGCTACCCCTTCCTTGCCCGCGAAGAGTAATCGTTTTGGGCCCGCCCCTGTGTGCTGTGCTGTGCCCCTGTGCACGGTATTCCTTCTAATGTTTTGTTATGGACGAGTACATAATGTTCGGCGGCACAACCATTAGAGAGGAGAGGAGAGGATCAACCTTCCTGCTTCACCTTTTGTTCTGCCAATGAGAATTTCGTTGGCAATCCTGCTTGAAAGTCCTCGATCCATTGGATCGAGTGGCCCTACTTGTTCCTTCGTTCTCTCTATTATATAAAAACTTTTCGGGTTGCCCAGGGCTGATTAACATTACATTTTGTAATATGTTTTAAAGGAGTTTTCTATAAAAATTGTGGTAAATATTTTCTGTATTTTTTCAATCACTTCAATATATATCTTTGTGGGATTCATGGTGTTATTTAACGTATGAGCTAAAAAGGTAAGTAAAAAAGTTTTTATTCGGCGAGTGAGCAAAGAGAGTGTGCCGGGTATTGCCCCCTAGTATCCTTATGTTTTTGGGTCTACAATAGATCTACATGCATTCATAAATGTTCTTTGAGAGAGTTCGCATTGAGAGCCACATTTTGTTACACTTTTTATCTTTATATAGATGATCTGAACGAGCCTTTCGATCAACAAAACCCACCAAAACTCTTTGAATACTTAAAGTATCTTTGAGATAGAAAAACTCACCTTAAACTAAAACACTCGCCAGTCGGGCGTTACCCGTCCAGCAATCCATAAGTTTCAGTTTTTGCAATTGATTTTTGTCCTGGGGGCCGTCGTCTACGTCGCTTTTGTTTTTGGTTGTCTTTTTGTTCTTCCTTTTTTTCCTTTTTGTGTTTGTTGTTGCAGTTGTTTTTGTTGTTTCCTTTTACTTTTCTTTCTCTGGTTGTTGCTTGCTTTTGCTTTTGCTTTTCGTTTGTGTTGTTGTCGCTGCTGCAGTTGTTTTTGTTGTTGTTATTCAAACTCTAATTTTTATTTCGAAATTTTTGCACACCGAAATATTGTTAATGGGGCTGTTTTACAACACTGTTTTTGAGACCGAAATAGAATTACTTTCGAAAGATAGAGAGAGACAGAGACTAAGAGTTAATGAGAGTGTTTCTTTCCTTATTTTTTTGTTTTGTTTTTCTTTGTTTCTTTTCTTTCACAGAGTTGCCCCAAAAACAGATGAAAATAGTTTTTTATTTTTTATTTGGAGAGTTTTTTTTGTTGCTGCTGCTGCTGCTGTTGTTGCTGTTCCATAAACATGTAATTGGTCCTTGGTTTGTTGCTTATTTTTTCTTCCTCAAGTCGAGTCTTGACTGTACGTTCTCGTATGTGTGTGTGTGTGTGTGTATGGGAGGAAGGGAGATAGTGCGTATGTGTGTGTGTGTGAAAGAGAGTGGTTTTGCTTTCGCTTTTTGTTTTATTTATTTATTTATAGCCAGAGAGCACTGCCAGAGTTGTAGCGTGTTGTGTGGTTTCTTCTAGAGTTGCCTTTCGATTTGTTGCCGAGATTTTGTTGGTTGGTTTTTTGGTTTCCTTTTGTTGTTGTTGTTGTTGTGTTTGTTGGTTTCTCTTTGAGTTTTACACGCTTTCTTCTTCGTTGAAATTTGGAATTTTGAAGAATATGCTGCAAGGAAAAAGAAGAGAAAAAATGTTTGAATTTTTTTGTATTTATAGTAATTTATATTTGTGGCACTTTTACTGAGGGAAAGTAGACCCCCACAAATATCTGAATCACAAAAAAGGGATTTTTTTCAGTTCAAAATTTCGTATCCTTTCAAAAGAAATATTGCTTTAAAACTATTTTAACAGATAGATATTTCTCCTTAAAAAAAGAGGAAAACTTCTGGCCCTTGAAATATTCTTAAGAAGTTCTTTAAGGTGAACAAAAATCTTCAATCCATTTCTTTAAATTTCCTTAAATTCTAAATATCTATAAAAATAGTAAGATTAATTTAGAAAAATCTAAAAATATACAAAAATTACAATTTCCAAAAATATCAATTTTAAATTGAAAAAATATAATAATTCTCATCTCAAATCCAGTCCCATAATAATTTTCTTTAAGTATTTCCTATGAAAGTCTTGATCTTTCTAACGACTTTAATGTGGGGGGCCCTGGGCCTTGGAGCCTGTCTTAATGACGTGCACAAATTTTGAGTTAATTTTGCTTAAATGTAGGCTATGGAAAATGTCACAGAGTGAGTGCAAAAGCGAGAGAGAGAGCGGGAAACTTTCACTATTTTAATTACCCCAAATGAATGTTGTTCTTGTGTTGGGTGAGGGGTGGTGGGGGGTGCGGCGTTCTGTTGTTTGCTGGAGGTCCTTCTCTAAGGACAAGAGTCAGAGGCAGTGATGGAGGCGGCAGGCAAAAGTTGAATGGCAATGCCACACAGTCACTCTGCTGCTGTTGTTCTTGTTGTTTTTGTTGTTGTCTCAAAAAGTCTGTAAACTGTCTGCGTTGTTGCCTCAAGTGCCACACACACACACACACACACATATAGAGAGAATGTTTCGGTGAAATTAACACAAGAGACAGGCATATGTATGTGTGTGTGTGTGTGTTAGATGGCAAAAGTTTTGACTGCTGCTGCAACATGTGGCATGGCGCTTAATTATGACGTTGCAAGCACACACACAAACACACACTAACACACAAAAGTCACAGCAGAACAACAAAAGTCAAGTCAACCTTTGAACTATGACGACTTTCAGGGGTGTCCCTCTATCGAATACCCGATACCTCGTGGCACTCGACGCGTGGTTTGAAGAGTATTTATTTTATTATTATTTATACAGAAATCAAGCACCATAAGCCGAGGGGCACTGTGGCATGACGCGTAACACAGGGATCTTTATAAATTTAATATATTTTATTGAATAAATAAAAAAGAAAATATTTTAAAAAAATAGAGAAAAAAATTGAAAAAAAGCAGAACAAAAAAATAAAAATATGGTAGGCATATTTAAGGGATTTACAAAAGAAAAATATTGTCCAAAAATCTTTGATCAGAATTATTTATTTATAAATATTAAAAAATAAATTCTGATATATATCTTAAGTTCTTTCTTTCGAACTCCTTTACCGGGTATTAGAGCAGTCGAAATATCCGCATTATTTATTATTTTCTTTACTTATTTTATTTTTTTTTTTTAGCTAGATTTTCAAGGTTTTTAGACACAATTTTTGGATGAATAACGTCATCACTCGTGTCTGTGTGTCTGTCTGGCTGTCTGCCATGCCGTTCCACACTTTTGCATATTTTAATCAGCCGCAAGAATAAGATGAAAATGATGATGATGATGATGTGAGAGGGAGGAAGATTCAAAGTCAGAGTCCGGGACAGGGACAGGGACAGACTGGCATCTGGAAACTTGCGTCAGTCTCTCTCTCTCTCTCTATCGCTCTTTGTGGCATTGAAAAAGTTTCCACTTTTTCCGCTTTTCCTCGTTTTCTGCTGCTGCTTCTGCGGCTTCTGCTGCCATAAGTAGGTTGCTTTGGCTGTCTGATTATACGCTCATGGAAAAGTTCAAGTTCAAAGCCTTTTGGCTAGCAAAAAGAAGCGGAAAATAATATGCGGAACACAACGTGGAAAAGATTTGCGCATCAGTTTCCGCATAATGTGTGTGTGTGTGTGTTTGTGTAAAGGATAAAGGAAGGATATAGGAGGTGTTTACTAGGACAATTAATTACAGGATTCACAGAAGGGATAACAAGGAGTTGCTTCTTTTTAATAGGATAATAATAATAATAATAAGCTTAAGCGAAGACCCGACCGAGGTATGCTGCTGCATGACACGTGCAGCTAAGGATCGGGCTTGGACTTCAATCGAATGGAATGAAATGGAATGCCATGACAAGCTCCAGTTAGCGGCCAACAAACAGACAGAAGGAAGGCTCTAAAGGCGAAACACAGCTAGGGGCAAGGCGGAAGGGTCTGGGGCCAACAACGATAGACAGTAGTCAGACAGAGAGACACACAGACAGACAGACAGACAGACAGACAGTAAGAGAAAGAGAGACAGTTAAACCAATGCCCAGACATTCAGACAATCGGACAGGGAGTCAGACAAGAGTCAGACAGCGAGACGCAAAGCAATTCTATGCCTAGACAAGAAGACTTTTATGCATACTCGTACTCGGCATGTACATAAATGTATATATTATGTATATGTTTAGTACATACATAGATGAGAGTGTGTGTTTGTGATTCAGGCAGAAGACAGACAGGCTGCTTAAAATGTCTGCACACAGCTGTTTGCTGGATGTCTGGGTGAGTGAGTGTTGCATCAACAGTTGCAACAGTCGCCAACAGGCCAACTTGCAACTGCAGACAGGGCTAAAGATACGAGTGTACGTACCCCCCTAGCACCCCACACACACACACACACACACACACACACAATCGAAACACATTTGTTAACCCTTGTGTGTGGGGGGACTGCTTCCAAAGACAACCCTTGAAGTGGGTTTCGATTCCAGAAATTTTGATGTATAAAACATGATGTTTCTTTATTCCTTGGCACCATTTGCCCTTCAGTTATATTTCGAGAAGCATTTATTCAAGTGTTTCTTCAGATTTCTTGCCAAAATTAAAGTCAATCCATTAGTTTTTCTCTAGTGAACCGAAACTGTATCGATTTAAATCGATTTTTTGAAGAACTTATTCACTTTAGCACATCCATTGTGTATCTATCGACATTTCATCGAAAGATTATCGATAGGAATCGGTTTTTCTAATCAAAGAATCCCTCCTTAAGCCATATTCTAAGATTCTTATGATCGTTTTGGAAATTATCGATTAACGTTGATTGTATCTACTCGAAGAATTCAAAGATTTGAATCTCGATAAATATCAATTTATCTGAACGAAGAATATACTTTTTTTTACTAGTATTTATTATTATTTAAGAATATATAACGGAGTTATCGGAGGCAATCGCCGAAAATCGATTGTATCCAATCGAAGTATTAAATTCTTTGAGTCGATAGACCTGTCTACCGTTTTTGGGTGGTAAACAAGTAAATCTAAATATAATTATATTTTTCTGAAATATTCCTTGAAATTTGTCTCCCGATTGTGGCTTTTAGCACCCCAGTGACCTGCCAGGGGTTAATCCTCTGGGCCCCAGGACGAGCTAAACGAAGGAAAACACAAAAATAAAATATAAAAAAAAAAATACAACAAAAATAATGGGGAAAAAAGAAGAACAGGAACAGGGAAAAACCCCTCAAAACAGTCGCAAGTTGCATATTCCGTTGCAGGTGAAAACACACTACGGGACGTGTGGGGCGGGGCGGGGCTGAATGCAACAAGGGGAATGAGGAATGAGGCACAAGGAATTTGAATGGGGAATGGTGGCAGTGGTGGGGAAACGTAAGACCCAAAAGAGACAGAGAGAGAGAGAGAGAGAGATGGACAAGGAGGGGTGTTGGAGGAGGGTACATAAAATTTTGTTGTCTCTTGGTTTTTTGCGTCTTGCGTTTTTAATTTCGTTTTCTTTTGTGCACATTTTCCATTTATTTTATCTGTCTCGCCCCGTCTTCCACCAGCAACCCCTGTTACCATCTCTTTCTGCCCGCCCATCGATTGTGGTCGTCTCTCTTCCGTGGAGTCGAGTGCACTTTGCCTAGTAATTGTATGATAAGGACAACTACTGCTCAAAACACGGGCAAGGACGACGTGCCAGCAACAGAATGCCTCCTCCTGCCACTCCTTCGACGAGTATGCATTTGTTGCCATGCGTGACACACAGAAAAACGTTGACAATAAATTTATGCAATAACAATAATCGAAATGAAGAAGCAACTGAAGGAACTAGTAAGAGATGGAGGTTTTTCTTCAAAAGCCGAAGCTTAAGACTCTCTAGCACATCGACCGTTTCTGTGGGTAACTATCGAAGACAGTCCTCCAATGCCATCGACAATTTATCGACGGAAATCTATTCTATAGTAAGTTATCGGAATTTTATTTAAAGCTATCGATCATAGTCGATTGTAGCTTATCGAAGAATAAGCTTTTCTAAGTCATTTATGAATTAAGCTAGAAGTCGGAATTTTATCGATAACAATCGATTATATCTCTTCGATAAATCCACTTCATACATGGCTGAATGTCCCTTATAAAATTTTAAATAAAAATCGAAATGTTATCGGAAGATATCGATTAAAATCGATAGTTTGTTAGTGTATAAAGCTCCCTTATGGAATTGTAACTAAAAATCTACATTTTTGAAGAATCTACATTGAATCTACATTGAAGAATGCTTCCATTTTGGTTCAAACATAACAACTCGATCTAACACCGATCGCTCCCTATCAAAACTCTATAATATGATCCTCTCAATTTCGATCAAGAACATATCAATCTGCCCTAAAAAATCTACCCATGTATAGGGTATACAAAAAAGCGTTCAGGTCTCATACGATCGCTCTCCTTCTCCAGTTGTTCTCCTGTTGCCCCTCCTCAAGTGACAATGTTTTATTAGAACGTAAGGAATGTTTACTCCGACTCTTTTTTTTACTACCTCTTCTTCTGCCTGGGCGACGAAATTCGTTTGAATTTATGAAATTTTAGACGGCAATCGACTGGCAGGCCAAGTCATTGGATATAAACGGACAAATGTCACGGCATCTCTACATTTTTAAGAGTGTTATATGCGAAGAAGACGGGGCGGGGCAAAGAGGGCGATAAAATATTGCAAACAAATTAAAGAAGCCACAAGACACAAAAGGTTCCTGAGGAGCAAGCAAGGCAGATGCACATTTCAATATTTTTAAAGAAAAAATCAAGTAAAGAAAGGATTTCGCCTGAAGTATGATCAAACTCGTATAAGGTGTTATATTGATGATTCCTAAGCTAAAGAACGTGGAATATTATAGAGAACCATCATTGTGATTAAGAAATGGACTATGTTTGGGTATGGCATGAGGTTTTCTTTCGGCTCGAATTGAGTCTTTGGCTGTCCATCATCTGAATCATTTTCCTTTCACCAACCAAACCCATTTTACCAGCTCAATTTGTTTGGACAGCCACAAAATGACAAACTGATGGACTGACGGGCTGGCTGACTGACTGACGGACGGACTGACGGACTGCCTGATTGACTGCCTGACAGTCGTCTCGCTGACCCTTCCACATAATTATAAAGTTTCTTTTGTTGAACGCGTCTGCAATATTTGCATAAATTATTGTACAACAAACAATAATTTTTGTATTCCAGAAAATGAGGTTGTGAAAAATGCAGCAATAATTTTCGTTCGTTCTGTCGGCTCTCGTATATATTTTTTTTTTGTTTTTGCATATGGCCAGTATCAGTGACGGAATTCCTGGAAAAACACATAGGCAAGAAGAAAAAAATGCAGCGAAAAATATGAAGAAGGAGAAGTCGAAGTTGAAGTCGCAGTCGCTGTCAAAAGGAGAACAACAATTGCAGCGGGTGCAACTGCAATTGCAACAAGAAAAAGAACAAGAACGAAGAAAAAAACCGTCAACGTCAGCGGACTGCGAATATGATACCGAGACGACAATCCCCCCTCACATCGACGACACCCGTTGCAGCCGGGTGCACCGCACCACAAGCCACGGGATCTATGCGAAATGAAAGCGAAATGTCAGCGAAAATGCAGTGCGGAATCATCATCGACATCAACATCAACATCAACAAATGTTTTCGGTCTTCACAAGAATTTCAGCTAAAGAAAAAAAAAAATGTACACAGTGGCCGTCGTGGCGGTTTAGTGTTTTGACCAACACTAGCCAATGTTAGCCAACACTGTGAATCATTTGCCATATTTCATTGGAAAAACATCTTTTTTTCTTTTTCCCACATAAGTTTCCATCAAAGCTTTTCTTGGTAAAAGATTGGCTTTCACGGGGGTTTTCCCAATAAAAGAAAGAATAATTAAGTTCAGTTCATTGCCCGTTTGTATTTTTCAAGGGAATTCTATATTTTTGGTGCCATATAAAATTCGTTTGCTTAGTTCCTCATTCCCTCTAGAAATCTTGGCTTTTTCTATGCTCCATTGATTACTTGTCAAGATTTTTCCTTATAATATATATTTCCTTATACCCATTGTAAGCGAAATTGTTACCTTTGAACTCTAGTTCAACTTTGTATTGAGGAGGGGGGGAGGGGAAGCAAAGGACTAGGGAAAAAACTTGCGTAGACTCCTTGTAATCTCGCACTTCTCGTGGCCTCCAGTCGCTACTCGTAGCCTCCTCTCGTCTCTATCTCTCTCGCCACTCGTTTCCTCTTTTGAGCTTTTTCTTTTTTTTTTTTTTTTAAGGAGTTTGTCTCTCACTTGTGGTTCAAGCGTGTGTCCTTTGTGTATCTGTGTGTGTGTGTGTGTGTTTGATTCCTTCTTTTCGCACACACTTGAGCACGCATTTTAGGCGACAGCCCCCTGCCACTTGGGCATTGGACCCGAATGCAATCGATATGTGGAACGCACACAAGAGAGAGAGGGGGCAAGGGCAAAGGGGGAAGGGGGTAGAAGTAGGAGTTGGCTGCAATAATTAATAATAATTTATGTGGCAAAACCCTCTTGGGGCCACTGCAATTAGAAAATGTCAAAAGGAGAGGAGAGAGAGTGAAACTTTTGAAAAGAAATATGGGAGGACCTCCCTGCGAAGGGCCAAACGGCGGGTGTGCGGGGGGGTAGTGCAAAATTATGCATAAACGCATTTTAGTGCGCCTACAAGTAGGCAATGCCAAAGGACCCCGCGCACACACACACACACAGGGAGTCGGCAAAACTACAAAGGACCTCAAAGCCCACAAGACGGATGCCCACGGTGGCGGACGGGTGGAGGACGGGGCAGGCACACAACACTTTTGTGTTGTTTGTCGCTTTATGTTGCACATTGCGTTCCGCACTCCTTGCTCCTTGTTGAAGTGCACTTCTGACGCACTTCTCCTCTTTTTTTTTGCGACCCGCAGGGAAGTTTTTTCTAACGACAAAAAATGAGGCGAACAAAAAACAAACTTACAACGCACGCAAAAAATAAAGAAAAAGAAAAATCAAGCACGAAAAGAAAGGAAAACAAAACCAATACAAGAGGGAATTATAGTCGAATAAGGGATATCCCACTAGGGAAAAAAATATACCTCCCACCTCTCCCAGAGTGGCTTAGCAGTAGAGAGATTTTTAACATTAAAAATAATTTTAAAAAAAATAGATATGGTAGATGGTAGATGTCCCCAGGCAGGATACAGCATACCCTCACCCAGGTAGCAGGTATCCTAGGTATAATAAAGCTTCTTTGATCCTGTGCCCCGCTGCTACTGCTGCTGTTGCTGTTTCTGCCACTGATGTTGCAACTAACTCACGCAATTTTCAAAAAAGGTTTCTCCTCTCTCTCTCTCTTTGGTGACAAGCGAGCCCACGCTGACAACAACACAGTTGCAACAACAACAACAACGGGAAACAACAATGCCTTCTCTGTGAACAAAGGACTCGGGGCACAGCGACACAGAGCTGAGGGGCGAGTGGAGGAGGAGGGGCCCTCCTCGCTGGTGCTTTTGCAAAGATAATGAAAGGTCGTCGAAGTGCGTCGCATTCATGTCGCTGCCCCTGAGAGCAGATGAGGCTGACAGTAACACGAAAACAGAGAAAAAAGCAGAAAGAGACACACAGACAGTCAGACACAGAGGGAGAAAGGAAGGATGGGGCACGTCCTTGGGGGGACAAAATGATGCTGATGTTGATGGGGCGATGGGGTGACACAACTAATCAAGTGTTAACCAGTGGCAGGCAGGCTTTGCCCCCAAGGTGTGGTCACTTTTTTTTCTGTTGCGGGGGTTCTCAATCTCAAGCAAAGGCCTGTGGAAGCTTGATTGCTTGATTGCCTTTTTGCGGTGGGGGAAAAGGGGGGTAAAGCTATCTTTGGGGTGGCCCAAAAATATTGTGGAGCATCTCTTTCCAAACATAAACTACACCTGATCCTTATCCTTATCCTCTCTCTCTCCCAAAAGTCTCTCTTTATCTCTGCTGCTCCTCCGCTAAAATTTGTTTGACTTCTGTAGCTTTTGTGTCGTCATCAAAAGCCGCGAAGACGCACAAATACACGAGGCCATGCCACATACAAGGTGCAATCCAGCTGCTCATCATCATGATGATGATGATGATGATGATGGTGTTGATGCTTCAACATGATAATGAGCTGGCTTTGTGGCTGCTGTTGTTGCTGTGTGGCGCACTGCCGCCTGTCAAAGTCGATTTGTCTTGGCTGTCACATCAACGACATCAGGGCCGCCTTTGGGGTCGCAGCCTGATAAGCCCTTTTTCGGAGGGGAAGGGCAGAGAGAGAGAGCACCACACCCTACACGATCACATGTAACGTCCCACAAAAGCACAAGAAAGAGAAGAGCACAAGAGTGGAATAAAAGAGCAAGCTTCCAATGTCTTCCAAGGCACGAGCTTTCAAGCCTTTAAGCTTTACTTGGAAGCTCAAACGCAGATCGCTTCTCTCTCTCTCTCTCTTTAGCTCTCCCCCCCCAAAAACAAAGAATAAGAAAAATGTGAGGCAGATGCAAAAATGAAACGAAAAATACAACAGAAAATATCGTTAAAAACGCGGCGACAAGTGCGCGAAAAAGTCCCAAAAACAAAAAACGAAACGAAACGCGAAACATGTGCACCCAGCCCCCCTCCCTCCCGGTGTCCCCTTGTTACCCCGTTCGACGCTGCTGGGTTCCTCCTGTCCACGCTGATGTCGCGATGAACGCGATAACGGCAAAAGCGACGCCGGCTGTCCTGTCTCTCTCGCTCTCTCTCTCGCTCTGTCCCACTGTCAACTTGTTGTTGCTGTCGTCGGGGGCTAATAAACTCTCCCATTTAACTCTTCTTTTTTTTATATATATATTTCTTGTATTCCGGAAGTGCGTGAGTCCCTCCCGTGTGTGTGTGTGCAACAAATAAAATTACCCAAAAAAAAAATATAAACACCAGACTGAAATGCAACGCAAAAAAAAATGTACAAAAATTCCCAAAAAAAACAGAAAACAAAAAACAAAGCTTCTTCCCCCTTCACACGGGACTGATGTTTTTTGATGATGATGATGGTTGATGAGCAGAGAGGCCTTTTTTGAAGGCCAGACGCAGCGCGTTCCACTTCAAAACGCACTGCAGCAGGCGGCACAAAATTCAGGGGAGGGCAGCAATGGGGAGCAGAGAGTAGGAGTGCAACCCACAGAAGTACGGGGCACGCGGGCACGCGGGCACCACCAGAATGCAATTGCAGTCAACCCCGAAAAAAAACAAAAACAAAAAAAAAACGATGAGCCACAGCCACACAACACAACACAACAACGAAAACCAATTGCCAAAAAATTCTCTTAAAACAAAAAAATATATAAAGTGGATTTTCGAAACCGAAACATAAGATACACTTTGCAAGGAAAACCAGGTGTTCGTGTAAAGTATACAAAATACTTTCAAGCAGTGCTGGCAGTAAAGAAAAAACCCATCTAAAAACATTTAACATAATATTTTTCCATAATGAAAATACTATGAAAATATTGTGATATTTCTCATCATTTATTATATTTTTTAATGGGAAAGCAACAGGCTCCATTGTGATTTATTGCTCAACAGGGCCTCAAAAAACATCTGTGAAAATAGACTGCACTTTCCAGACAAAGTAAAAACATATTTGAACGTATTGAAATATTATCAGATTTAATGAGAAACTGTTTGTGCCGATTCCTGTTAGATCTGTGATAAATTTGACCAAAAGGGAGCACTATGCCACAGCAAACCACTCAAACGGTTAGAGTATCAAAACACACAAAAAAAGTGCAAACGATATATACAATATATACGTACATATATGTATATATATAGCCGAAAAAACGCAGCAAAGAACAAGGAATAAAGAATAAAGAAACGAAATATATAAATAAAATATAAGACATGGGTAGGGGTCCGGGGTTCGGGGTTCGGGGTCCGGGGTTCGGGGTCCGGGGTCCTGGCATTTTGTCCTGTTTCTGTTTCTGTTCGTGTTCCTGTTCGCATCGCGGTGTTGAACCCCCGAAAAATGCTACACACACGAGAAAATGTGTTACAAAACCGGGGGAATTTTTGGCCAGGGGTTTGAGGCATCCAGACAGACTGTGCTCGTTTTTCTATATGTTATAATATTGGATTTTACTCCGTGACAGAGCCTGGCATTCTATATGGGGAGTGGTGCGTTTTTAAGCGTTCTATTCTATAAGAAATATCACAACAGATTCGAGGATTCATTAAAAGATCATAGGACCTTCTAGGAGGGGTCCTACCTTCCAACCATCTGCCACAAGCCCCTCTTAATGCAGTGCTTCAAAGTTAAGCTCTAAAATAGAAAACAAACCAAAAAAAATTAAAAAGAAAGTTAAAAAAGTTTGTTCGAATGCAAAATGAGGGTAAAAATTGCATGGCAGCCCCCCACACCCCCACTCCACCCACACACACACACATGCATCGAGCACTAATGCAAATACAACCCTGCGGCATTTGGGAAAAAGCTTATTGCCAAAAAAATATACCAAAAAAGCTTGAGCAAGACGCCGAAGGAAGCAGAAGGAATGTTATATAAAGGGTGAAACAGGGGGGGGTGGGACACTGGGAAAAGAGTGCAGAAAATACCACGAATTATATTGCATAAACAGATGCAGAAAGTAATAGCAAGAAGAACCCCCGAAAAACCGAAAAACGCCGAAAAAAAACAAAAGAAAATCAACCCGAAAAAAGTTGCAATGAGTGGCTTTAAAAATTCAAAAGGTGTGTGTGGGCTCTTCTCTCCATAGAGTATATCGGATGCAAAAACAAAAAACCCTCCACCAAGGAGCAACGCAGCAGAGTAGCGGCGGCATCGGCGATGATGATGATGATGATGGCACCACGAGAAAAGAAATATCAACACCATTTTCTGACGACCCGCTCAAAAATTCGCTGCCTTTTTGTTCCAATTTTTACAACACCCCCACCCGGCCTCTCGCTGGGGGGCTATGCAGGACCCAGGGACACATGCATGTGGGCTGTACTCTCTCTCTCTCCCGATGCCATTTCTTTCAAGCTCATTTCTTGTTGTTTTCTCAGTGAAATTTGCAGGCAGTTCTTGTTTTTTAAGATAAAGAAAAGATAATATTCATACTACAATCGCTATGCCTAATCCCACTCCCAATCCTATTCCTCCTCCTATTTCTATATCTAAAGACATTTCTCTTTAAGAGTAGACTCTTCGATGAATACTTTTGGCATGGATATCGATACAAATATACATATTTTTGTACATTTTAAGAGACTTCATATCATTATTAGAAACGTTGTTTGGGGCTATAATTCTTTCGTAGATCTACTGGGTTTTCCTTGGAGTTTGCCTGATCCTAAGAAAATTTCATATTTCTGGAACGTTTTTCTGGTGTTTTTTTTTTTTTTTCGTTCCATCACCATTCCACAATATAGTCGGACGGCGGTTGTCTCAACCCTTCGAGACGACGATTTTGGGACCCTAAAAAACGCAACAGAACCAACCCCAAAATATTCCCAAAAAAAAAACATAAAAAATGAATGCAAAAATGAAGAAAAAACGTCAGCAGAAGCAACGAGGCATGGAGTTCCCCCTTTTTTTTTCGCCTTTCTTACACATAAATGCATACACATGCACATGCGAGTATATATTCCGAGTATATATTTATTTTCTAGTATATGGCCAGAGGATGGCTGGTTGGATGAGGAGGGGATGTATTTGTGCAATTTATACACCTGACCCTGTCGCCGGGGCACCACTCCACACACCACACTCGTCCGTCGTCTGTTTGTTTTCGTTGATTATCTTTGGCGTATTTAGAGCGTAAAGCGTAGTCAGACAAACAGCCCAAAAACACAGACAGAAAGACAGACAGAAAGACAGACAAACAGACAGACGGGACACCGAATGATACTCGTAATGATGGAACGCCAGGAACCAGCAGGAGCACTCAGGAATACTCGTAAGAGTCGAGGGGTAGAGTCCGCTTCGAAGGATCAGACACAAACACACACATACAGGGGCTATCCCGAAGGAGAGAGGGCCCCCACCGAACAGAAAGAAATGCCGCTGCTCCGCCGAAATTCAAAGTGAAATGCAATTTATATTTTCGACAAATTTCCATTGCCACCTGCAAAAACACAAAAATTAAACAGAAAAGGGGGAAAATGGCAGGAAGATTCCAAATGGGATAGGAGGGAACGAAACGAATACATTTTGGAATCGGAAATAGTGGAAAATGAAACATCATTTGGAGCCTTAAAGATACCCATCGAAGAATGGGAATAGTGATGGAGAGGAATGGAATAAAACCAATAAAATGAGGGAGGATAGAGAGAGAGAGAGAGAGAGAGAGAGCGGAAAGGAAGTGATCGCACTAAAAATATCATCATAATAGTAGTAGAAATAGCATCATAATATGAGATGATTAGAAGCATTAGCAGTAGAAATATTCGTAGGAATAACAAAAGTGCGAATAATGATAAAAAATAATAATAATCGGAGCCGATATATATGGGTTTACAGATGAATAGCCACAAGAAAGGGATGTGCCTCAAGAAAAACCTATTTGAATGAATAGCTAGAATGGATAATGGATATAAAGTCCCTTCAAATAATGCAATATACACAGCAAAAATAAATTTTTTTAACGATTTCTAAGTTAGTGTATTGATAATTTTTATAGAGAGATATGTGGCCTTAGAGAAGACGTAGAACAGCTACTTTAGGCCGGGATAGATAGATAAATATATGTTTTTAGAGGCATATTATAAATACTCTTTACAAATTCCATATATCTTCTATATATATCTTCATACCATCGTGAAAACTAAACTAATCTGAGGACTAAACTTCTTTCGCACAAAATATCATTCGGAACCCGAATCCGAGTCCCCCCGCCATACGATTGCATAATAAAAGAGCAGATGGAAGATGCAGAAGGAAGAAGGAAGGGAGACAAAATGATGACGAAACCTGAAACTGTGAAGAAAAAATGCAAAAAAAAAAAAAAAAGGAGAGTGGAGAGGAGAGCACGCTTCCAGCCTCTCCACATGTGTGTGTGTGTGTGTGTGTGTGTGGGTACTGCGGGGAGCAGGCGCACAGAGGGGTCAAGGAAGATGGAAGATGCAGGCGCGCATTGCGGTAGCATTGATTTAATCATCATCAATTATATGCAGCAGCAAGTTAATATAATAAAAGCTCTCTGTCTCTTAGTCTCTCTGTCTCCCTGTCTCCCTGTCTCCCTGTCTCTCTTCTCCTGCATCTCCGCTGTCTGTCTGTTTGTCTGTCTACCCTCTTCGTCTCCTCTTTGTCCCTCTCTATTTACCTGCTCTTCTGCGCCTCTGTCTTCTCTCTTTTCGGGGGGCTCTCCTCATTCGAGGCAGTTGTTGGCGCTTAAATGCAATTAACATAATGACAAGCAACACTTGTGCGCATGCGCGCATTTCACTTGCCACCAGACGAGGCAGCAGCACACAGACAGACAGACAGACAGACAGAAGAGACAGAGAAACAGGGAAGAGGGACACACAGACAGTGCTCCGTGGGGCCCCTTCGGTGGCTGTCAATAGTGCAAAAGATAATTATATCATAATTGATCTGTGAAGGCAAAAACCGGTAGCCAAGTGAGGCCTACAGACACATCAACTGATCCACGGAGAGCAGCGAGAGAGAGAGAGAGAGAGAGGGGTGTAGAGAGAATAGTAGCAAGAAAGATCGGGACTTCTAGCAAAGATAGATGACACTTTGCATGCAACCTGGAAATTGTGGCAACGTTTGTGGCGAGAAATGAACAACCTAAAATCTACATACATCCCCACAACATATCTAGAGAAAGATGGTTTTTTGCCATAGATTTGGAAAGAACATCCATTTATGATCCTATTTGAGAGTTTCTCAAACACTTGCTGATGATTCCACCCTACAATAAGATCATTTGGGGATAACACTGTGGCGACTGTCTGTCAGGGAAAGAAAGCGACACCCAAACCCCAGAGAAATTAGAGAGAGAGGCAGAAACGACCGAGGAGAACTGCTGCATGGTGCGCCTACACATGTTAGCTGTAGATTTAAATATATAAAATATATAATTACCTATTCTTTCTTAATTTTCTCTTAACTTCTACTTATACTCTTGTAGATAAACGCAACTGCACCACACACACACACACACATACGCCTGTAGATTAATATAAAAAGAAAAGAGAAGAAAATCGCAGATGCAGAAAATCCAACAAAACGCAAACAGAAAATCCCCGAAAAAAAAAGAACATAGAAAAACGAAGCTTACAAATGGTTGAACCCCTTTTTATAGTATATACTATATATATCCCTGATATATCCTTTATATAAGCATATAAGTATGTGTGTGTGTGTGTGTGTTTGTTTGTGTGGTCCTGGCAAAAACGAAGTCCAGAAACAGGACGGCGCTTGCACTTGGGCCCTGGCCCATGACCGGGCAAGAGGGGTGGTGTGGCGGGGGGGCTGTGCCATCCACCCCATCCAGAGACGGCGACTGCGACTGCGACGGCAACGGCGACTGCAGCGTCTGATTAATTGAAGTGCGAGTTTTCGGCGAAATGCCGAGAAAAAGAAACGAAAAAAAAAAAAACGAAAGCGCCGCCAAATTACATTCCTCCTTCTCTCTCTCTCTCTGTCTCTCTCTCCTCTCTCCCACTTTGCTTACCCTTCTGCAGGCCACCCTCTCTGTGTCCCCCCTCAGCAACCCCTCTCGACAACCGCAAGCATTTTGCTTGTATTTCTTGTTGTTTTTACTTTCGCAATTGACGGGCGACCCCTCTCTCTCTCACTCTCCTTCCCCCCCTCTGTCTGTGTGTCCTGTGGAACATTTAACGGCATTTGTATACCCTACAAACAAAAGGGTATTCTCGCATCAATGAAGTGGTGGAAAAGGACACCTTTGAAAGGGAAATTTCAGGCCCCCAAGAGTCGCAGAAGATCGAAAATCGATTGATCTCTGAAGTTTGAGTCGGCGGGAGTCCCATACCCATAACCATTAAGTCCCTTAATACATAGGCATATACTGTAAGGATATTCCAAGGGTATATCAGGCATCGGGGTGAAGACTGGCTCTGGTTTGTTGGCCTTCTTTTTGGATTCTTTCGTCTGTTCGTTTGGTTCGTTGGCTCTCGTTCTTGCGCCTCATGCACTTATTTTGTCAAATGCAAATATAGACGTTTTATATTGTATATAGAATACGTAATACATATATATATATATATAGACCTCCTGTATCTGTGTGTGTGCTGCTGCTGCTGCTGCGGCAGACAGACAGACAAAACGAATGAAAGTAAAGAAAAAACGCTGCTTCCCAAAAAACAACATCTGAAAGGAAAACTTGTTGAGGAAATCTAAAAATTGTTTAATTTGCTGCAGTTTTTCCACACACACACACAGAGAGAGAGACAGAGAGAGAGTGAGAGTGAGATAGATGGAGAAGGTGGTGTATGGGCGTTAGAGGAGGGGGAATATTGCATTCAGTCACGGCGTATGCGTAATATTTTTGTTACTCGTGTGTATGCACTTCTTTTTATATTGGCCATTTGCCGTCTGGATTATATTGATTTGTCTAGACTTTTGCCCGAGCCAAGCCTCAGAGTTTGGGTGGGGGTGCGTGGGGGGATGCTGCAGGTGCGAGAGCTGCCATTAAAGAAGAGGCAAATAACAGACGTAAATTCGAAGACTTATGGATGCTTTTGCAATGCGAGCCTTGATCAGTACGCACTGTGCAACACTGGAAATGCGTATTCAACTTGCATAAACATTATACTGCTCTTTGATTGTTGTTTCAACTTGGAACGCCACAATTTCTAACACTGGTCTTCTATAAGTCTTTTTGACATTCTGTTTCAGTTTATCAACACTGTAAAAATGACCAACCAACACTGATAATGGCTTACACCTTGAAAATTACTTAAAATCTAAGACAAATTTTGTTTTAATTATTTTCCAAAGATTAACCAACACTCTTACTATCTGCATTAATCAACACTCCTACCGCCATTTACCAACTCTAAGCATGCACCTTATTGCTGCATTCTTTACTTCAGATGTACTTTTCTTTGCGCCACTTTACATGCATTCTCCCCCATTTATTCGGGATTCGGAACAGACGCAAAAAAAAGAACGCGTCCTCCAACAATGTTGCACCTTCAATTCAATTGCCACAGCAAATAAGGTGCACCAACAAATACAGCAACAACAGAGGCAGAGACAGCAACAAAAACTAAAATTCACGCAAGCCATTAAAAAATAAATGCAAAAAACTAAAAAAAAAAAAAAAACAAAGAAAGAAACAAAAGCAGGCTGGAGACTTGGAGGCACTTAAAACGCCCGGAGAGGAGACCCCATAATGAGTTAATAATTTCTGCGGCAAGCAAGCCGCGACCGGCAGTTGCTCATTAGTTGCACAGACACTAACACACACACACACACAGAGGCAGGGGCAGACACACAGACACACACACACAGATACAAAACAGAGCAAGGCCCAAACGCAATTACGCAAAAATTCTAATAAAAATTGCGACTACAAAACGAAACATACTCTCAAATTGAAATGAATTTAGGATCATAGAAATAAATATTAAATATTCGATAAAGGCAATCTCTCTCGATGGCTACAAAAATTCTTAATTGCAACAAGGTTGCGCCTGCGCAAAGAAAGAAAAAAAGAACAAAGGAAAAATAACCACAATCAGAAACAGAATCAGAATCAGAAAATCACTTTATGACAGAGGGGGACCTCCTACCACCCGTTGCGAGGGGCCAGGGAGGGGGGGCGGCATGGGGAATAGGGAGATCGTATTACCCCTTTACTTATAAATATTTATAATTGCTACAAAATTGCAAGCTCCGCCTGAGATCGGGGCATGGGGCAAAAATAAGAAACAATTGAAGCATGCAGTGGGTTCAAAGTGTTGGTAAAGCAGCCTGCTTCAAGTGTTGGTAAAGGAGTATATTTAGAAGAGACTCTTCTTAGTGTTGAGCCAGTGACGGTTGGGAATGGGAGTGTTGGTCATTTCTTTTTGCTCATTCGTAGTGTTGCATAGCCATGGACACCTACACATTTATATAATGAAATATATTAATATAATATTTATTCCTTATGAAACCTTAAGTTACCCCTTGATAAGCCGCTGAGGTTGGATTTCCTTTGAAAATGCGCGTTTGTATATTCCCTTTTATTCTAGAGTTTTACAAACATTCTCCTTTATTAAATTATATTAAATTCTTGCATTCCGGCTATTCCCACACTTGAAAGATAGTGGCTATGAGGCCGCTCCTCCCCACATTCTGAAGTCCCATCTGCAGTTTCTGAAGAGATGGCGCCTCTGTTCCGCCGCTTGGCGCCGGAAGTTACCCCAAGACTTCCCCTGCCCCACCCTCTTGCACTCCCCTTCCCTGTTCTATTTGTCCTACCCCCTCTCTCTCACTCTCTTCTGCCAATCTCTGACCAAGCACTTAGCTTTGCGTTTTTTTTTTTAGTTTTTTTTTATGAAATCAAATTCTGTTGATTTTTGCAGTTTTGTGTGTGGCCCAGAAAAATGCATTTCCATATTACATATTTGATAAAATTCAGCAAATTTGATCGAAAAGCGCATCCGGTTGGAGGAACGGGAAGTTCAATAAAAAAAAAAGAAAATAGTTGTCTGTCTCTGGCGATGGTGAGGGGGGAATGCATTTTTACATTTTTGCAATGCGCTTCTGGGGAAATGCCATAACTCCCTAAACCTTTTCTTTCACTAACTTAGTGACTCATTCTAGCAGAAAAGTTGAATGTCAGGCAATGAATACAGTTCTTAAAAGACTGAAAAGAACATACCAGAAGACACGCACAAAAAATGACGAAGGTATTGGCTTAAACTCATATTTCCTGTTGGAAAATCATACTGTATTTTCATGAAATATATAAAGTTAAATACACTTTGAGGTTCAGAAAAACGTAATTTATTTCTATAAAACTTTCGCTTTTCATTGGAAACACACAAAATTCATATTTTTCTATAAAGAGATTATAAAATTTATAAACGAAGCGAGAGTGTTTATAAAAACATTCGCATTTCCGTTTAATGAAAAGTTCTAGATTGTAAAACAAATTTTCCCCCACTTTCAACAATCCCAAATAAAATATTTTTCAGTTTTAACAACATTTGAGTTCTGGTACACATTAAGAGATTATCTATAGTCTATTCACCATTTCTAGGCTTCATTTTCACACATTTTAAAGTCAATAGGAATTAATTTTTATAAACAAAAACTCGCTCTTAAAAATCTTTAGACTGGAGAGTTTTTCCAGAAGGTTTAACAGAAGAACCTTGGGAACTTTTTCCATGTTTCCTTTTAATTTTTCACCACTATATTCTACACAACTTTTAGATCTTTTCCTCGACTATATTTTCTCAAGATTTCATTCAAAATTTATGGGACTTTCGCTTTTTCTTTGCCTTCCTTTAAAACCTCGTTTTTTTCACACATTCAAAATTCGGAAACACTCACCATAAACGACAAACACCGCAGTTTCAAAACGTTTTTTTAGTGTTTGTTCTTGTTGTTGTTGTTGTTGTTGATACAGTTGTTGCTGCTGTTGTTGTTTCTGCTTCTCCTTTTCTTGTTGTGGTTGTTGTTGTTGTTGCTTGTTGCATTTAATCTGAATCTTTGATTTTTGGGTTTTGTGTGAAAATTTAGCTTGTCGAAAAAATGAATTTTTGTTTGCTGTATTTGGGGTTTCCTTTAGTTCGCACGAAAAATGTTTTCACTTGGAAAAAATTGTTGCAATCGAAAAAAACAGAAACGTTTTTAAGGAAAACACACACACAACCCTTAGAGCATGTCGATAACAGAAAATTATACAAAATTTTTAGTTTCAGTTTTTCGGTACACAAAATAATTTATTCGATTTTCAGTTTTTCTCTTCCAAAAAAATTGTCTAAAAAGTTGTTGTAAGTTTTTCTAAATTTGTAATGGTTGTTTGGTTGTTTGGTTGTTGTTGTTGTTGTTGTTTGGTTGTTCACACACACACATGAAGAATGCCGCTTTGATGTGTTTCATTTGGTTGTTGATTTTGTTGTTGCTGTTGTTGTTGTAGTGGTTGTTGTTGAAGTTGTTGGTGTTGTTGCTCTGGTTGTTGGTGTAGTTGTTGTTGTTTCATTGTTGAACAAATTTTTTTGTTTTAGAATAAGATTTTTTGTCGTGTAGAATTTTTGTGTTTAATTTTTTCTTGCTTTTTTTTGTTGTTTTACTTTTTTGTATTATTTATTTTTGTTGATAATAATATTTATATAAAACATTTTGGTTGTTTGTTTTATTGTGTTTCGAGTTTATGCCTGGAATAAATTAATGGAATATGGAATATTAGGATTTTTTTTCGAATATCAGAACTACTTTTTGACACTTGAAAAAAAATTGCAAAAAAAATAGAAGCAGAAAGGGAAAGACTTTTCTTGAAGGAATACAATCTTTTCAGATCATTTGTGCAATGTTTTTGATAGACGAATCATTCGTTTGGTATTGTTTTTTTTTTTAATCGAATAAAAAGCGAATATATATAAATTGAAGTCTTTTATCTTTATCTTCTTGTATATTGTGCAGTTCTACTTTGTGTGTATTTATAATAATAGATTGATTTTTAAGGTTGTTTGATGTATTTTTTTGAGGTATTTTCTTGGGTTTTTTATTGGGGAAAAAAGCACTCACAACACAACGCGCGCGCAACGATGGAACCGAAGAAAAGTTGAAACAAAAAACTATGTATTTCGGAAAATGATTTTTGACAATAAAATTGAAATAATATTTCCTGGTTTTTGAGGCTGCGAGGATGGTGCATTCGTCACTGCTGCTGCTTCTGCTGCTGCGGCTCTGGTATTGTGCCCCGTGTGGCCGTGTGGCGGCGCGCGCTGCAAGTCCAAACAAAAATAAACACGAACGAACGTATGAAAGTATCTGCAAGAACTGCAATCGCATCGCGTGTGAAATCTCTGCGAAAGTCCAAAGCCGACAGAACCAGCATTAGAGCCAGGCAGTGGCAGAGAGGCAGCAGAGGCAGCAGAGGCAGCAGACGCAGGACCAGCAGCAGTGCCAGTGCCAGTGGCAGTGGCAGTGGCAGAGCAGCAGTGGCAGCAAAGCAAAAAACTAAAGAGAGAGACAGAGAGCGAGAAGCGCACCTTCGTCGATTCGTAGCCGAGACACGAACATGCAAGCTCTGCGTGTGTCTATGACTCTGTGTGCTTCTGTGTGTGTGTGTGTGTGCTTGTGCCTAAGAGCGCCGCACGCGCTTCGGCAAAGAGCGACGCGACGACGACAAAAACGCAGCACTGCTTGCTGCGACTGAGGCAGCGACAGCGACAGCGAATGCAGCTTGAGTCATCTCTTAGCCGCTCTTTCACTCAAAACTCGCAGAGAAATAGAGGGAGAAAGGATGAGCTCAGTGCAGCTAGCTCCCTCTCTCTCTTTCTCTTTCTCTCTGTCTCTGTCTCTTTCGCCCAATGGTCAATGCGGCGTATGCGTAATATATCCAAAATGTGCAACATATCAAATTAGGGACGGGGGGGGGTAGCAGCAAGGGGCTAATGCCTGCCATATGTTTTGGTTATAGTTTTGACATCCCCTCCCCTACCAAAGGATGTGTGGGTGTGGGGAAGCCCATGATCTTGAAATGGAAATCAGAAGACATATATTTTAAAGGACATAAGATACAAAGAGAATACCAATATTTTTCAGAGCCTAGCAGAGCCTTAAAAAAAACTTTAATCAAAACTTTTAAAAGATTTTCAATCATAAAAAAATCTCTGAAATTGAAGATAATTTGATTTGGATAAAACACCTTGCAAACTATCATTAAATATTATACAGGATCCCCGTTTCAATCTATAAAATATTTGTATCTGAATCTTTAGTTGAACAGAAGTTGTCCACCAAATATTCTCATAAATCTGTGAAAAACCAAATGAACCAAAACCGTTCAGGATCTTCAAAAACTGGAAGCCTGAAACACTCTCTTGTCACTCTCCCACAAAGGGGTATCCTTCAGTGGGAAAGAGGACACAAGTTTCCTTAGGGGCAGCCTCAAGCTCTTCACAGAGAAAATACTATTGGAAGAACTATGGGAATACCATTATTCCGACGGCAAAACCGACTCCATTCACTCTAATTCTTTCGCTTAATTGTTTCACAGAAACTTCAGGTTTTTACAGGACGATCCCATTGGACAAAAATCTAAACAAAGGAAAGTTCCCTGATTATCCAGAAGGATCCGTGAGTTCCAAAAACTATGCGAAAGATCAACAATTTTTTGTTTTTTAAATATTTCAGAGTAGTTTTCTAGAGTCTTCCAGAATTGTTCTTGAGTTTGATTTCGTGTTTTCTTGGTTTTCTATTTTGGCACTTTTAAGCACTTTGAATATTTTTTGTGGCCTTTCTTTTAATACAATTTTCCAGGCTGTTTTCCACGCACACTTTTCCTTTCGTGTGCTCTCAAATAATATTCTTTACAACAAAATTTACAGAGAAAAAAAAAATGAAAAACACTAGAAAAAAAATACAGTTCAAAATACGTTTACGCGCCGCGAAATGTATTTTATTTTTAAGGGAATTTGAAATTTTAAAACATTTTTCTGAATTACTTTTCTTTCAAGTAAAAACTTGCATTCCAATGAGGGAAATTTTTGACAGAAAAAAAATCCCTTTTCGCGCTTGTGACTTTTGTTGATTGGTGAAATTTGTTGTTGATTTTGTTGTTTGTTTGTTTGTTGTTTGGAGTGTGTGGCGGAGGAGTGTGTTGTAAAAAATAGTTGTCTTGAGATGTTGTTTGTTGCCGTATTGTCAGCCGTCAGAGAGAGATAGAGGATGCTTCTTCCGCGGGCTGCGTACGTGCGCGACAACGTGCGGATCTGTTATGATTCAATACGTTTTCGATACGTTTACCGTGCCGGACCGCAGCAGTGGCGGCGGCAGCGACGCGGCGATTCATTTTTTGGCCAGGAGGCGCGACGCCAACAGCGGCAGCGCGACAGGCTCACATACACACACACATGCAGCCCAAAGAGAGCCACGCAGAATGCAAAAAAAAAAAAAAACAATAAGAGAAGAAGCCGCCAAACTCCGCTCAAAAGCTGAGTGGAAAAGCTCAAAGCGCAAAACGCATTGGAGCAGCGCAGTCGACGCTGACTTTGACGTAGACTGCGCTGCAATAGGCCTCAGAGAGAGAGAGAGAAAATAGTTTTGAGAGAAATGCAATGGCGCGCACTCTTCTTCCCAAAATCGCTCAAACAGAAAACGTTTTCAAGATCATTTCCGAAAAGGACTTTTTCTAAAGGAATTTTCCAGAGAACTTATGGATTTTCCAAGGGATTACCGAAGGAATTTTTTTGGGTTTAATTTTGGGAAAAAAACCGGATTCATTAAATTTTTTTAATTCCAGTGAATTCTTTAAAACACGACTGTTTAAGGAATTTCAATGGGATATTTAAAAAAAATTATTTTCGTCATTTTTTTGCTGAGGAAATGTATGGAATTTTTGAGGCCAATTTTAAGCGCAACTTAGAAATGGAATTCCATGGAATTTTCTTAAGAGAAGGAATGGAAGAATTTATTAAATGAATGAAAGTGAAACCAAGGAAAATCGTGCACTCTCGAGGCGCCGAAGAATAATCCCAATTTATATAGAAATCCATAAACCGAAAAACCCTTGGAAGACCAAATTTTCACCCAACTTTTTTAATATTCATTCAAATTTCACACGAAATTCCTTTCAAACCCATAGTTTTCTTTCTTTAATTAGTTTCCATTGATTGTAGCCACAAAAAAAAATCACAAATGCCCTAAGTAAATTATGCAAAATGAAGTACGTTGTTTAATTATATTTTCACGATTGCAAAAGTGGCACAAACTGAGAGAAACTGTGAAGAAATAGCGAAATAAAATAACGACAGAGAGAGAGAGCGGAGAGAGGAGAGAGTGATCCCCCCCTTTCGACTCATACCCTCCACAAAACGATCTTTCCAAAGTGAAATTTCTATAACAATTTTTTGGCAAACTTTTTTTTGTATGAGTTTTAGTTGCTTTTTCCACCAAATAAAATTGTTGGTAAATATTTTAGTAAATTAGAAATTGAAAGAATATTTTTTTTATATTTTTTTGAATATTTTTAAACTGTATTTAGGCATATTTTTTGTGGCAAAATGTGCGAATATTTTGTATACAGTTTTAAATTATTTTATTAATTTGTATTTTTGAGTTTTTCGAGTATTTTTAACTTGAAAAAAATATCACACAAATTTAGAAAATTATTGAGAATTTTTGTAAATTTTTTTTGGCGCGTTTTTAAGGTTTTTTTGGGTTGGGGGAGGGTTTTTTTTTTGCGAATTTTCGGTTGATTTTCTTCTCTTTTTTTGAGGGGGGGAGAGAGGGGGCACACAGCACTCACAGAGCAGGCGACGACGAGACGAGGAGCAAGCGATACAACCGAATGAATAGACCCACTGACGGACGACTGTGGCGGCAACAACGACAACAACGGACAGTGCGGTGCGATGGCAGAGACGCTGGCAGAGACGCTGGCAGAGACGCTCTGGAGAGCGTCAAGGCAGAGAGGAGTCCAGTCAGAGTGGCGGCAGCAGAGGCAGAGGCTGAGACACTGGCAGAGACCGTCAGCGTCAGCGTCCACTGCGCTCCAAACAAAAGCCAGCCAAAAAACCAAATCAAACACACACACAGAGCACAGACACAGACACAGAGTGAGAATTGGCAAATGCAAAAAAAAAAAATCAAAAGAAGTAAAGAGAGGGAATAGCAGCAAAAGGGGTTTGGGTGGGGGAGGTGGGGTCAGCACACACTCACTCTTGGAGTGAGAGCGAGAGGCAACGAGGGAGTAGTAGTGCAAAAGTTGCATTGGTCAAAGCTAGACAGAGACGGGGAGACCACACATAGAGAGTGAGTGTATGTCTCCAGTGGGAGTGAGAGAGGTAGATCCTCCACAGGCAGCACAGAAGATGTTGCCAGCAACATGTTGCGCCCGCACCAGCACCAAAAAAGAGCCACGCAATGAATGCCCCCCACATACACACACACACACACACACACACACACACACATAGGCACACAGGCACAGAAGCGCACACAAAGAGAGCGAGCGAGTGAGAGCACGTTTGCGAATTCTTAAACTGTTTTTGCAAATTCTCTTTTGTTTGCGAATTTTATCAGCGGCGCGCGCTCTCCCACACACACATACCAATACACCTGCGTCGCTTACTCTCCGCCAGCGTACGCTCTTTTTAAGCAGCCCCCCCCCCCCCCCCCACCCCATCCATCTCCACCACACAACACACTCAATGAGATCTGCCGCTCTCTCTCTTTCTCGCTCTCTGCCTGTGTGTGCGAGCGTGCGAAAAAAGTTTGCAAAAAAAGTTTAAAAAAAAAGAAAGATACGAATTTGGGGGGAGAAGATTTCGCAGACATGGAAATAGAAGTAAAACAAAATTATACATAAGCTCAAATAGGCAGAAACCAAAAAAAAAAGAAAGTATGAAGAAAGGAGGAGAGAATTTGATCGCGGTGGGGATGGGGGATCCAAAGCAGGCAGATATTAGAAGAGGCAAAAGAAGACGAAGGAGAATTTGCTCTACATCTTCTATTGATCCATAAAACGCAACTCTTGTTGACTGAAATTTTATATTGAAATGCTGTAATCGATCCGTTTCATATCAATTGAAAGATATACTCTTCTTTTAAGAATGATTTACTACTCAGTTTCTTCGTAATACTTGTTGTTTAAGTCATTATTGTCATCCTTTATCAAATCTACTAATGTTTAGAGGGCTCAAACGATCGTTTCCATGCTGCCTAATAATACTTAATAGTAAATCCCATATCTTTGTTACTAGATCTTTAAAGAAAAGGATGGACAGATCATTATCCTGTCAGCTGTCCTGTACTCCGCCCACAGAGAAAAAATCCCTAAAACCTATAAAGATTCAGAAATACTGCCGCTAAGAATTCACCACCGTGTTAGGATTATATTTTATATTTATATTTACCTCAAGAAGGTCCTTCTAGATATGTAGCTTCAAAAAGAGGATAAAGCTCCAAAAATTCCAAGCAAGGTAGAGCTGTGAATAAATAAAAACATAAATTAAACGATATTTTTAATATAAAAAAAAGAGTTTTTTTCAGTGTTATTTAAAGAACTTTTCTTCAGGTTGACCTTAACTTTTTAGTGATAAGTTCGGTGAATCTTTCAAGTTGTTGTTATAGAAATCAATGAATGTTAAAAGAAAATGAGAAGGGATTTTCTTCAGCGATGTTCCTTCGCCTGATCCTTTTTACTTTGGGAATGATTTGTTATTAAGTACATTTTTGAAGCACTGCTTGAACTGCTTAAACTGTTTTATCACAGTTTGGTGGTCATGGGCTGATCAGGGTACAAAAGCATCAAGTCCATGATCCTAAAACTGTGAGGGTTGCAGATAAAGCTCTCTCTCTCTCTCTCTCTAGCGCTCTCTTTGAGCAGTTTTGAGCAGCACTGTCTTTCATTACAATGGTTCAAGGGTCTCAAAACTGTAAAAGCTCTGCATTTTATCCCTTGGCATGGCTCTTCTTTGGATATCATCTAAAATCTGTAAATACAGTATCTCCTCCACCTGTGCACTGCTTGATCGACAGAAAGCACCTATTTTGGGGTGCAATGGCATGGCTTCTGAGCAGTTTTTATTGTTAGCTTCCTCGCTTGCTCTTTGAGCAACCCTTAGCTGTGTTTCACGGTTGGAGCCGCTCTGAAACAGCTTTAGAGCCACTGATCGGTCAGCACAAAGAAGCTTTTGGTTTATGAACAACAGCGAAAGCTCGCTTTCCTTTCTATCAATGTTTGAGAGCCACTGAGGCTTAGAGTGTCATGTTTGAGAGCCATTGCTAAATGCAAAAAGAGGCTTTTCTTTTCGTTTTTTCCTTTTCATAGGGTATCAAACTTTTCCCCAAAAAATTCCACCCAAACACCGCACCCCCAAAGCCCCCACAATCCTCCACCTACCCCCCCACCCCTAATCCTTAGGCCTCGCATTTATGTGTTTGTTTCTTATTTTTCAGATTGTGTTTTTTTGCTTCACTTTTATCGTGGTTTTTGTTTTTATTTGAAAATTCGTTGTTTGCTCAATAAAATCGAAAATGCGACGACTCAACGCCAACCTCCGCGCACAGCCGTCCCCCACCCGTCCATGCGGCATGGGGCACTTGCCCCAAAACAAAACGCATTGCGAGGATAAGGGGTAAGGATGTGGCAGGGTCTAGGACTTTGCCACTGTCTGCACGCAGTCGCCACAAACACACACACATAGTCATAGACGAGGCGAGAGAGAGGGAGAGAGAAAAACCCAGACATTGACTCCAAAAAAAAAAAGGCGACAACGACAACAAACAACAACTTCAGTGGCGCCCCAAACCCCCCTGTGCACCACACACACACAGCCTACGCTGCTGCTGCTGCTGCACCCCCCCCCCCCCCCCCCCCCCCCCCCCCCCCCCCCCCCCCCCCCCCGTGACCAAAAAGCGGCCGACAGGACGCAATTTTCCACCCACACACAGAGCACACACCACCCACCCACACCCCTTTGTTGTCCTGCTTTCGTTCGGCTTTCCTTCGTTTCGGCTTCGTTCGCGTCGCCTTCTTCGTCTCCTTCTTGTGCCTTCTCTGTGTTCTTCTTGATATTTTTTTGTGTCTGCTTCTTCTTTTTTGTTGGCCTGCGTTGCCAAGGGTTTCCTTTGTTCCTTTCAGCCGCCCACTAGGCGTCCTTCCAGCCCTAGCGCCACCCACCAGAAGACGGGCGGGGTGGGGGTCGCGGGCCGAGGCCAAGTCTGTTGCACCCAAAAGCGTGCGACCCCCGACGCAACATGAGACGAAATAACAGCAGCTGGTAGCAGGAGGATTGAAAAGAGAGAGCGCACTAACAGGAGGATCAGTAATGTAACAGAACAGAAGGAATAACACTAACAGTCACAGGGGGCTTACAAGGAGCTTTAACAGCAACAGGAGAATTAACAGAAACATGTAACAGCAGCAACAGTAGCAGTAACAGTTGCAGTACATTTAACAGAAAAATGGTAGCAGTGCCAGATCGAACCACATTGAACAGGAAACATTAGCATTAACAGTGATGGACGACGAAGAGAAGTTACAGAATAACATAACAGAAGTTATTAAAATCAAAAATAAAACCAAAATTACGCTAACAGCAGGAAAATACACATACAATAAACAAATACAAATAAGAGAATGCATAACAAAGCACTTAACATAAGCTATAACAGAGCGCTTTCAGAAGTCTTGGCATCAGCATTAACATAAAAGTATGTTAATACTGTTAACATTATTCTTTCAAATCAGATCGAAATACTCAGACAGCTGTTCGCTTAACAGTTGCTTTAACGGTAACAGCAGCATACAGAACACTTGGACTTTAACGCAGAATTAACATAAGCCATAACATAACAATAACATTGCCATGGCATTACCAACATATGTATGTATGTATCTTTGTGTGTCTTTACTACAGAAGTGATAGATAGCAGGTGCGATAACATAAAGTTAACAGTCGCTGCATATAAATTAACAGCTACGCTGACGTTGACGTCGCCTAATGACTAACGGACACCCCCGCCCTTCCTTTCGCACATCCCCCCTCTCACCTATCTTCAGTGCCCTGTCGTTTCGTTTTTATATATTTGTTTCAGTTTTTGCGTGCGTCTAACCCTGTACCACCCTGTTCCCCTCCCCCACTAACGAAAAAAAAAACACCCACCCACCGAAATCCCTTGCCCTTCGACGGCAACAAACACCAAAAAGACAGAAGCAAAACGGCATTTTTTTTGTTTGTATTTTTGCAATTTTTGTTTTGCTCGTTTTGTTCGTTGCGTTTTGGGTCTCAAGAGCAAAGAGGAAGAGAGCGGAGAGAGCGGCACACCACACACACTCTCTTGAGATGCATTCGGTGGTGCTGCAGGGCGCCAAAGAGCGAAAGAGCAGAGTGAATTCTTTTAGCATGTTGCCCAAAGCGATTGCTTCTCTCCTTTGGCAACATGCGCGGCTGGCAACATTCTGCGGATTGGTTGCCGATAATTGTTGACAAAATACATGAAAAGGGTTGATGCGTCGCACAATGAACGGAAACGGTGGGCGGCTGGAGGGGGTGGGTATTTTTGAATTATGCCAAAAATTAATCATTTAATTATAGTACATAATTTCCATGCATATATGCATGGTTATTTTTCAATGGAATTCAATTCAATGTACCTTTGGATATGCGATGAGTCTTATCCTCCATCATCATCATCATCATTGGAGGATACTTATGGTTTTATATCTCTTTCGACAATTTCGACTTAGCATTAGTTCTTTCATATGAAGTGCGCATGCGTGAGGGACTCTCCGAATTTTCACAGTATTTCCTTTTGAAATCGTAGTCTCGCCTCGTGACCTGCAGGGAAGGAAGTTGCTTTTGTTAAGTTATGGTACAGATTTTATATACATTTATTGTACTTACAACAGACGTACAGTCGGTGTTGCCATATTTGAAGAGCTCTTTGGATATGTCGAAAATTTGATGGCCTGCAGCTGCAAAAAAATATCCGATTAAAATATTGATTTATTCATCTACATTTTGTTTGATTTTGTTTTAGAAATCGCACTCCGGACACACATCAACAGGTCTATCGCTATGTCTATCGAAAATCTATCGGAAAAATTGATTAGCGATTATCCACGCTCCAGCCCGAAGCAAATGGGAGGAGTCCCAGTGCCATCCCATAAGAAATTTTCAAATACCAGCCATTCACTTCTTTGAATGGCTTTAATTCTACTTTATTGACATTTTTGCAATTGGATTTGTCTTCCATTATTATCTGCTATTGTTTTTCCATACTTTAACACAAATTTCCATTGCAAACGACAACGAGAATCCCTCCCATAGTTACAACATGGCGTAGACAGCAGACATTTTCCTACGAGAACGAGAACGAGGGTGGATTGTGCTCCTTCTAGGGTTCATATCGAGTGTTTAATGAAATCTTAGAAACCATTTTATTGGGGAATTATTTGCTCTATCAATCAGCGACTACCAGAGATTCTGGAAAAAAAACCTTTACATTTAGAGGTAGAAATGAAACATTTCTAGAACATTTCAGCTTTTTTTGTACAACCTATTTGTCGCAGTTCTTTTAAATATTATAGTACTCCTAAGTGTAATTCTAATCTCATCGAAGTCTCAAGAAAATCAGGTTGAAATGTTCTTCTTATCGTTCCTTTAGTTTGGAATTTGTTTTATTTCAACTTTATTCTGTAGATCTAATGAAAGTTCTTAAAGGAATATCAGGATATTCTGTTATGGTCTGATCCATTTTCCTCGTCCCAAAAGCTTTGGTGTGGAAAAACAGCAAAATGCATGTATTCAAGAGTACCGCAATGTTTTAACTAGTTCCGGGACAAGGCCAACAAAAAGGCCAATACAAACTCTGAGAATATCTTCCGCTCTATAAAAACCTCTCTTGGCAATAACATCCTTGGACTTTTCTCTATCGTTATCTTCCTCTCATGCACTTCTTCTTACCCCACTTCCACCTCCACATCACCCTCCACCCCCTGCAATGATCAGCTGTCTTCCGTAGAAAGTAAGTGAAACAAATGCCGTTAAACAGCTGCATCTCAAGAGCAAGTAAAGGTCGCAGCCACCACCACGAACCCCCCTTTAGATGCACCCTCCTCCACTATCGGACAACCCCTACACACACACACACACACACACTCAAAAACACACTGGCGTATCGATACTGCGTGAACAGGCGGCAGCGCAGTTGCAGCAGTGGTCGCAGCCGCAGCACAGAGTCAAGTTGTTCGCTCTCACTCTCACTATATCACGTTCTCCCTCCTGCTCACGCTCGAAACCGAGCATGGGCCTTGTGGGTTGGGTTTACTTTACAGTTGTTGCCCCACAGCCTAAAAACAGATCGTACATATGTATGCATGTGTGTGAATGCATATGGCTGCCTCTGCTTGTTGTTGCTGTTGCCCTTTTTCAATGTGCACGCGCCGCACGATTTGGGTGTGTGTGTGTGTGAAGCGAGATAAAAAGAAACAGCACCAAACACACACACACACACACGCAGCTATTTATCATTCGTATTTGTGCGCGCAGCGGACGCTACGTCGTCGTCGTCGTCGTCGTTGTCGTCGTGCGCTCGCTCGATTGCATTGCAAATAGGCAGCAGAGCGGTGTGTGGTGCAGGCGAGCGCCAGAGCGAGAGGCAAGAGAAGCCGCCTGTCTCAATGGCCTGTTGGTATTTTTGTTGTTGTTTCTTTTTGTATAGTTTTTTGCCGTTTTTCTGCTGCTTCTTGTGCGTCCAATTGGGCATTGCAGGCAAATATGTGCATGTCCGCATGTGAGCGTGCATGTGTGTGTGCTATGCTGATATGCGTATGTGTGTGGGCTTATGACCAGCCTCTTCTCTCCCTCACGTCCAATACCGGTATGGCACTTAAAACGCATAAACGTTGATTACACAAAATTGACAATTTGTTGGTCTTTTTTTCGGTCGTTGCTTTTGTTTCGGTGTTGGTGTCACATTTTAAATTGACCAAACAGAGGGGACCGGACCATCGTTTTTTTTGTTTGCTTTGTATGTATCATGCCCGTATGTGCATACGTACATATGTATGTACGTATGTTCGCTCTCGCTCTAGCCCAGCCAGCCTGCCAATGCGTCTCTCTGGTTACTTAAATCTACCCAAAGGAATATAATTACCGTAAAGTGGGCGCTACAAAGGGGGAACCCAGCTATTAAAAACTTCATGGCTCCAAAAACATATAGGAAATCTATTCATTTAAGCTTCAACGTAGATTAGGGGCGCAATACGGCAAGCCGGTCTAGGGGCGCTGCACCTGCACATTTAATTACATACATATGTACATATGTATGTTTGTAGAAAATTGCCAGCTTTGATCGGTTTTCCACAAAATAAAATAATACAAAATAATAAAGCAATTTAAGCTTAAGAACACTCGCACATAACGACAACATTTAATTACAGAAATGTTCGGCCTAAGTTATTTTTGCGCGCCGTTTTGCCGACTGCCAAGCAAAAAGCTGATGTCTGCAAAACACGGTCTTGCATCGTGTCGGAAAGCTGAATGCTATGTATTTGGTGCAAATAGGGTTTGCTTACACAGAGAACTTATAAAAGTACATTGGAAATTGAAATCAAATGCTATAAATAGATGTCATAATTCAAATGTTTTCCGTACAAAATTATATTTTGTCATGATTGTCTTTAAATATTGAGAATAACACCCGATTAATTTTCGCTGCGCTCGCAACTGGTAAGCTGGCAACTCTTTTCGCTCACACGAATACAACACATGCACATCTTAGTCACACGCATACGCGCACACAACGGCAACGTCTACAAATTTTTTTTTCGTGTGTGTTCGACATTCATAATTTTTTGTGGTGGAGCGAACTGCCTGCAACAAAAAGAAAATTTAACCAAATTTGCCGAAAAGGCCGTATATATCGAACAAAATTAAAGTTAGCCAGAAACCTATCTCGTGAGCCCTGTGACCTGTGAGTGTGCAACTTTTTGTTCCACCCCGTTTTTTTTTTCTTGTTTCTCTTGCAAATCCCATTGTTTTTCTCTCTAAAACTACGAAATTTAGTGTAAAAGTGCAAAAGAACATAAGGCAGAACGTGGACAACGTGTTGGAGGTGGCGGCCAGCAAAGTAAACGCGCATTTTACGCAAAAATTTGATACAAAAAGTTGATAAAAACCGACAGCGGCTTAACAAATCTGCCCAAAGGTGTGTTTGTGTGTGCACTGTGCTGGTGTGTCTGTATAGGTTTTTGCTACGAAAATTTGTTTGTGCGTTGCGCTGCTTATTTTTGAGGTTTTTTTTTTGTGTTTAATTAATTTGCAAAAATTATTATTTTCCTGCAAAATTGTTGTTCTCTTTCTTTGTCTTCTTTTGTTCTTTTCGTTTTTGTGCGCGTCTCTGCCTCAGGCCATGTGTGTTTATGTGTGTGTGTGTATGAGGAGGGAGTATGCGTGCGTTCTGCTACGCGAAAAATATCGCTCGCATTAGTGTTAAAATTCGTATTAGGTGTTTAGCTAAATTGGTAATATTATTGATTTTGTGGCATGCCACTGTGGCTCATTCTACCTCAACCGCAGCCCCCGCACCCCCCCGCAAAGCCCATGCTTGGGGTTCTGCCGCGCGCGCTTACGTTGGTGTATGTGTGTGCCCAATGTGCGTGCGTGTGTCACCTAAAAAGAAATCAATAAATTTTAAAACAACAAAGAGCCGCACTCGCACACACACACGCATGGGTATTAAGTGTTGCAAAAATTGGTTAGATTTTCTACAATTTTGTGCATTTCCTTCTGGAAATTTCCCCGCCCCGCTTCTCGTTCCACCACACGCTCCCCCCTTGCGCTGTGCTCTTGACAACCGGCCATATTCCGCATGCACACAGTGGGGCGTGCGCGCGTTCGCCTGTCGTGTCTTCCGTCCGTCTATGCCATTGTGCGTCATATGGGCCAGTGTGACCGACCGATTACACTGTGCAGCAAAATACTCGTTTATGGTTAAGATTACACTTTTATGGGGCTTTCTTGTATAGTTCGTTTTTGGGGCCATATCGTATGTGTATAAATTGCATCTGACAGACATCGAGTGCTAGTGGAAGCTCCTTTCGAGTCCCAGCGATCAGGAATAAAGTCCCCAACCAGAGGAGGAATATTTCCGTTTCTTAAGGAGCTTTAAGAGGTACAAAACAGGTCTGTACTGTAAGAACCCAATCACCAGAGCGTACTATTTGCGGGGCATGCAAAATTCTATCAACTTGCTTCTATCAAAAGTTTCCACTTGCTTGGAGGAAAGTGAAAGCTAGAAAGCCCTCTACCACCAACCCAGACACAACCCACAGCGCACAAACAAGCACCAGAACCAGCAGCCAGCAACCACCAACAGGCTGCGTCCTTGAACACATTCTCATTGCAGCAACAAGAAAATTTATTTGTATTCACGTATCTCAAACAATTTTCCACTCTACTTTTGATTGTACCCTTTACAGAAACACACGGAGCAACACACCGTTTTGAAGTAGAGGAAGTAACAAAGAAGCAGCCCAGAAGAAGGAAGCCACCTAGAAGAAGCTGGAAAAAGTTGAAGGAAAGAAGAGAAAATGTCGAGTCTGCCACGCCGCATAATCAAGGAGACACAGCGCCTGATGCAGGAGCCGGTGCCTGGGATTAATGCCATACCGGATGAAAATAATGCTCGCTATTTCCATGTGATCGTCACCGGGCCCAATGACTCGCCCTTCGAGGGTGGCGTCTTCAAGCTGGAACTGTTTCTGCCCGAGGACTATCCGATGTCGGCCCCCAAGGTGCGCTTCATAACGAAGATCTATCATCCCAATATCGATCGTCTGGGCCGCATCTGTTTGGATGTGCTCAAGGACAAGTGGAGTCCAGCGCTGCAGATACGCACGATTCTGCTGTCGATTCAGGCTCTGCTCAGCGCACCCAATCCCGATGATCCCCTGGCAAACGATGTGGCCGAGCTCTGGAAGGTCAATGAGGCGGAGGCCATACGCAACGCCCGTGAGTGGACCCAGAAGTATGCTGTCGAAGACTGAATCCTTGTCATTGTCGGCACCTTATCATATCCTTGAACGAAGCAGGACGACACGAAAGCACGAGATGATAATGCATGGAAGGAGGATGATCTTGCGATGGGTGCGTGACGGGGACAGCGACTGGAGTTGTAGGGCGGGTGGGGTAAAACAATGCATAAGCATATATTAAATCTCTAAAGAAAAACACAAAAGAAAACAACAAATAAGAGAAGAAAATGTTATAAATAATTTTTCCTATTTTTTTTTTTTGTCTCGGGCGGGATAACCAACTTATTGTTTCCTTCTCTAAAATTAAGCGATCGAGATCCGGGTATGATCAGTGCGCAATGACGGATGGATAGGAGAGGTGTTACGTAGAACATGGCGAAAATATCGAAGAGAACTCAGATAAGATATGGAAGCGAGGGAGAGAAAGAGGTAACCATTCGTTGTAAAATTATATACCACAATACATGTATCCGAAATACCCATAGATTTCAATTCGTTTTGATTTCAATCAATTTTGATGGGGTCCGTTGGGGGGGTTCGGGCTTTCAAAGCCCCCCTCCCGGTATCTATATACATATATATATAAATCTATATCGCTATACATATATTCGTATCTGTATAGTAATCGCAACTGAATAAACACACACCAACACCCACAAGATTAACCTTTAAAGAGCCTAAATCTGAGCATTCGATAATAAATCAATTACGAGGACAAGCAACGTGTGCCAGAAATGGAAAGGTGTTTCTTTTTTGTCATCGCTTCATCGATTATTCCGTGGATATGTTGATTCGTATGTTTCATTTGATCAAATTTACATTTCAGCTATGATTTATTAAAGTTTTTTTATTAAGGCTGAGGGCAAGCGATAAATTATCGATAACTAGCTTCTTGGATTGATTTATTTCAACAAAATATAAAAGAATATTTTTGAAAAGTTCCATAAATGATCGATAATTAAACGATAACTTATTACTTTTAGTTTTCACAGTCCCTTGATTTACAAGTAATTTTTGTCCATTTCTATAAATTATCGATTGACACTTGAGCGTTGGCTGGGTTGTGTCTGAGTCGCCTCTTTGATAAGCAGATTGTTTTACTTGAACACTTTTTTAACCAAACAAGAAGCCTTTAAGCTATTAGTAATTTTTGAAAAAAAACACCACAAAATCACAAAAAAATTGATTTAAAAAAAAAAAACAATAAATACATACAATATATATTTATACAAAAAAACTAAACGTAGTGGCTTGAATTTGTGAACGTTTCAAGGGCAGTTCTCAATGAAAAATTATGTACAGTAATTAATACATTTTTTTTCACCCAAATAATAAAAAAAGAAGCAAATTAATGAAATAAATAAATAAAACGTAAACACAAATCAAAGACATGAGGAAACACAAAAGCAAAAACTAAACATATTTATTTCTAAGAGAAAATAAGAAATAAATGCAAAAATGAAAAATAAAAAAATTAATAAAAAATTAAAAAAAAAATAAAAATAATTAATCGTTGCGTCTTATTATGGATTGACGGGCACGTCTTTAATTCATGGGTTATGCATATCTTTACAGTGTAATCGGGCATAGACATTGATAGGTATTTGATGTATAGGACCTTTCTACCTATACGACGATAGGCTCTTCCTTGTGTCCGATTATTATGCTTCATTCCCTGAACCATTTATCAATGATCGACTTTTCGGTCGATCCTTGATATCCTCCCTGCTGGCTTCCGATTGATTCACTTGCTGTTCGACTTCCACGGTCATGTTGTTAATTGGTTCGTCCTGCTGCTTAGTCCTCACATCTTGACTCGTAATATTCTCCTTCAGGCACTCTGCCTTCATTTTCTCAATAACATACTCCGCTTCCCTAATTTGTACGTTTCGATTTTCCAACTGCTTTTCCAGGTCCTTAATTATCCTCCTTTGATTCCCAATCTCCAACTCATTGATTATGTTCTCCACATTGGTGCTGAAGTTGGTCTGGTTCGTGTGGGACTCCGCCAGGACTTCCCTAATCGTGTTGCTGTAGTTCAAAAGTTTTTCCATTTCCCTAGCTTTATCCATATAGACGTTCAGATGTGTTTGCAATCTGTTCAGCTGGTCATTCTTCTCCTGGTACGCCTTGCTGTTTTCCTGACACTTTTCCGCGTACTGGAGCACTGGTTCGGCAATGAGGAGGCAATAAGAGCTGCACTGCGTTAGTAGCTGGACACTGACTTTCACTGAATCCTGTTAGGAAAAACATCATGGAATTAACTTAAATTTGATTTGATTTAAACTTTCGATTAGTTTTTACCTCACTGACGACGGGTTGCACTCGTACAATGCTGGCTCTTGAATGTTGCAGTACAAACAGCAGAAAAATCGCAAAAAACCACCACATGTTGAATGCTCTGAGAAAACTGAGACCCAACCAAAGTTCGAGAAAGGGAAAACCAGACTGATTTGGTCCACGCATTGCACAGTACAAAGATGTGCAAAGCAATACGTGTTATCAACGATTCCGTGTAATCTGTAATGAGGAATATTAAGAGGAGTTCTGTAAGAAATCGAGTATTTTTCTATTAATTGGCGGCATGATAAGGCAGCCCATAGGGGATTCATTTCTTCAAGATATATACTCAAATGGAATCGGTTGAAGATACTTGCAGGTCATACATCGTACATAGGCTTTGATCCATTACGAGTACCTCTTCCTGACCATCCAAATTCTACAAACTTTCAAAAATTTAAAAAATTTTACAAAATTTGACATGAAAATGTGGTCTTCCCGTGGTTCCCGTCTGCTGTTGTCAATCATTTGCTGTTTGGTGGAAGTTTTGGGAGACCTGCGGGTCCCCTCGATATGTCGGTGGGTGTGCGGCATTTGGGATGCATAACCCTTTGCCCGGTGGTCCATGTCCATGTCCACTATTTCCCCCCCCTCCCCCCGGGTCTGGGCAGCAGATAGGGGGGAAAAAAATGTGTGTCCTCTTTTTTGTGGATCCTTTTTTTGGTGTTCTTGTGTGTGTGTGAGTTGGCCACACCCCCCAAAAAACTGAAACCGAAAACCTTTTTCCCGCCTCTGATTGGGTGCTCTCGCTCTGTCCATATGTGTATATACGTATATGGATATATGGGATATATACTGATTCTGGGAGATTGAGGCCCCTGGACACACAGGACACAGGACAGAGGACACAGGACTCTGGGCAGTCAAATGTCGAACCTAAAAGAATACTTTTTGCATTTTTTCTGTTCTTTTTTGTGTCTGTTGTGTTCTTAGTTCTGTTTTGCGTTTCTCTGTTCTTCCTTTTTTTTTTGTTGCCTTTTGCCTTTAGCCTCTCTCTCTCTGTCTCTCTCTCTGCGGGGTCTGTGTCGATTTTGTTTTTCCGGAAAATGTGAGTGGGTGCATTGGAAGGCACATGGTAAAACGCATATGCAAAGTGCGATGTTTGAGAGGGCCCTTCCCTGTGTGTGGGCTGGGGTGAGGTGGTTGTTTTTTTTATCGGCAGACAAAGGCGAGGCCGTGTGGCGAACGGGGCTGAGGGTGGTCCTGTCGGCTCGGGGCTTGGCCACGGCCATAACTATGGCTATTAATCGTTGCAAGCAACTATCAGCTGTGTGTCTCTCTTACACTCCTGGCACCCTCCCCCCCCATGCGTCCCTTTCCTTCCGACCATCTCTCATTTTACCTTTTGCCCAAGCCTTTGCATGCGCTTTTTTTTTTGTGTGTGCTCGAGAGAATTTCTAGTTTTATTTTTGGCATGGAATATAACCGGATAAATGGTCGCCTAGACACCTGATTCCCTGCAGATATACACCAGAGGGAGTATTGGCAGATCCCTCTCTTGGGGCAAAATACATGTAGAGGCAGGTAGGGCTTGGCTCCAAGAGAGTTTGTTAAATTCGTTTAACAGGATAGAAGATATCCGCCAGAGCAGAATCATACAGAATTATCATATCTTCTTGATTGTTCCCATCGGATCAGTATTATAGCCCGAACCAGCTTATAGCCTTTCACCACACAGCATATCTCTAGGGAAAGGTGGGATTTGTCGACAGTTGTGGAACTCCCACTGGCACTATCTACCATCCATAAAAAATATATCTAATGACAATAACAATAACAAAGTTTAGTGATTAAATTAGTGATTTAATTGCCTTAAACAAAATCAGTTCTGTTTGGAAGTTGGTTTGCCCTTTGGTCCAGCAATTTGGCTCCTTGAACACCTGGCCTTCGAACACTGTTAGTGCCAGAGCAACGATAGCCATATATTTGTACAATTTCCCAGTTTTTGGGTATTTCTAAGGGTCTTTTGAATTGAATTCTATTTTTTTTTTGCAAGATTTTGACAATATTTTTTCTACTAATTCTTCTTGGTTCTTTGTCTTTTATGGTGGTACAGTCACTACCAAGAGGTCATCTAAAATCAGCATTACATTTGCGTCTCGCTTGCTCACGAAATTCGCCATTTTGTGTGTGGGTTTGAAAGCTAATCGAAATGGGGCGTACAGCCTAGCTCAAAAAAAAAATGCACACAGAGAGAAGGATAGAGAACAGAAGAGGCGAAAAGGGGAAGAGAAAAACAAGTACGTAATGTAATGCAATGTCCGGAAGTACAGTCAACACCCAAAAAGGAAAAAACCCACACACAAACGGAGTGCAAAAGAGGACAAACAGACCAACAGACAGGCAGAGTAAAAGAGAGGGAAGAACCAGCCTAGAGACATGTCCATTCGGTCTTTTTTTTTTGTTTTTGGGTTTGCGTGGTCTTTGTGGAGGGGGTATGCGGTGGGGCTGAAGAGGGACGGATACGCTATGGCTATGCCACTCGCATCGCATTCAGCAAAACATCATCAAAATTGTAAAAATAAACAAAAGCCAACATGCATAAAACCAATTTCCATTAGGGCCCCACTCCCCACCCACCCACACACCCACCCACACACACACACAGCAGTGCATACACCCAAAAGCAACGACGCACACGCACATGCAACTCTGTGTCCCTCTCTATGTCTCTCGCTTGCTCCAACGCTTTCTGCTGGCGGCTGTCCTGTCCATTGCAGCATTGAACAAAGTTTTGTCGGTGGCATGTGGCGGCATGGGGCGTGGGAGGACTGGACCCTGGTCTGCCTATCGCTACCAAAAAATCCTCTAAAATAGCGAGAAATCGGAGAAGAGAGATAGAGATAGATAGAGCCAAGCCGAGAGCCGAGGCAGGAGAGCCGTACAGTGAGCTGTATCCTTAATTGATATCGCACACAGAGTCCGAGTCAAGGAATGACACCCCACCCCACCTACCCAAAAAAAAAGAAACGAGGAAAAACTAAAAAGCAGGCTCGGACAGGATGGGTCCTGGGCTCTGTCTACGTCTGTCTCTCTCTCTCTCTCTGTCTGTCTGTATCTAAGGGTTGGGTTGTGCGGGGGAGTTTTCGATGGGAGTTTGGGTGGGCTTAGGTTTTACACACACGCATGCATCAGAGGGGTTGGAAGGGAGGGGGAAACGCAACGAGGATACTGCATGCGATAGGTCGGAAATTTTTGCTTCGCTCGCAATCAACTCTAGGTCCTTCGTCCTTTGTCCGTCGCCCCCTACTCACTCGCCTTCTCACACGCCTCTCTCTCTCTCTCTCTCTCTCGCTCCCTCCACACACAGTGGCGCACCTGCAGCACAAATGTGCACAAAGGGGGGTATGTGTGTGTGTGTGTGTGTGTGGGTGGGACGTTGGCGGTTTGAGGGTTTTGTGTGTGTGTGTGTGTGCAGGACGCAGTAAAATGGCGGCATCCAAGCCGGGCCTTTGGGCTTGGCCGCCTCTTCTCTGTGTGTGTGTGTGTGTGTGGCCATTGGGTGTCCTGCGTGTCCTCCATGTGTGTGTGTGTGTGTGTGTGTGTGCTCTGCACTGCGTTTCATTCTTCCTCGTCTATTACTGCTTCTACTTCTGCTGCCATTCCCCCATTTTTGATGTTTTGTTTTGACTCGCTTTTGGGTAGGCCCCACACATCACACCCACCGCCTACCACCCACCACCCACCGCTCAGCTCCGAAATGCGAAAATGCGAAGTAATGTGAAGTTCATGCAACTTGGGTCTAGGGATTTCCAACCGTCTGTCGGTGTGTGTTTGTTTGGGGACAGGGGCAGACACATGCAACGCACAGGACCGCACACAGGCCGTTCTCATATATGGACTCACAGATAGTTAGTACAGTGCGTGACATTAATATAACTACGAGAAGAAAGCTTTAAAGAATATAATTCTCGAAAAATATACACATCTAGAAGACCCTTTTTTGGATAATTAAGCTGGATCTCAGTTGCTCTTTTGAAACGGATCTATTTTGGAAAACATTTCTTGTAACCATTTTAGAGATTTAGAATTTATTCCTTATAGAGTTTCAATAAGCTACTGCTGAAACGCACTGTCTATGGCTTGTACACATGTTTGTTTCTATGGTTATATGAAGATATGTATATATATTGTATATATATCCATTGGCTGGACACTCTCTCTCTTTCTCTCTCTCTCCAACTGACGTTCTGTCCATCTCGTCATATTCAATCCCTGCCCTGCCCTGCCCTGCCCTGCCCTGCCCTGCCCCCCGATTCAGATGTGATATGTGGCCTATGGAAAGTTTTCCGGGAATTAAGTTAACAAAACACACATTTGCTTATCGGTATTTGTATTTGTTGATGGGAGAGAGCATCACTTTACCACAGTGGGTACAGTGCTCCTGGGTATTAAAATACTTTAATTAAAGTTTATTTGATATTTCTTAGTTATTTTTTCATTTGGTCTTTAAACTTCTAGATTGTTGAATCTTTAGGTGATTTTTCGGAATTTATATTGTTTTATATGGATAGAAGAGCTACCTGATTGCATTTATTATTCTCTTATTTGTTGTTTATATTCATGGAAAGTTTTGTTGGTTGTTTTTATCACGGCAAAAAGGTAATTAAACTTTTTCCACATTTTTAAAACTCAAAGAGAGCTTAGGTGTAGATTAGATTTGTGGTGAAAGTGGATGTGTGTAACGCCCAGAAGAAAGCGTTTCCGACCCCACAAAGTATATATATGTATTCTTGATCAGTATCAATAGTCGATTCTATATAGCCATGTCTGTCCCGATGAGCGCCTAGATCTCAAAGACTATAAGAGCTAAAGCCTCTAAATTTTGTATCCAGACTCCTGTAAAGTCAGACTGTTGCAAGTGTAGCTCAAAATTGTACCACGCTCCCCTCCAAAGAAAGAAAACCAAAGAAGCATAATCATAGGGAAAGCCCATATCTACCATATGGCCGAATCTGGATCAGATCTGATAAATATTAGCCCCAGATTGAAGGCATAAATTTGTCCACGCGCTTACTCATCCTCTCTCTCTATCTTTCACACACTCTTCCTGGTACAGTGTGCGCTCTCTGGCGGAGGAGAGTATCGGGTATAAATGTAGTTTCTACCACGTTCCCGCTGGCTTATAACTTGGGTATTAATTATATTCTTTTTTTCCTTTTTGGCTGTGGGTGACCGACCACTGACTTTGACGATGACGAGCGGACCAAAAACTGTACGAAGTGGAGGAAGACCGCCTACGAAACACGCCTATTGTTGCCACCTCCCATACACACACACACACACAAGCACACAGAAGCACACAACCAGCCAGCCATACATCACTCAGACTCAGGGGGTGGGGGAAAAACACTCGAACGGTGCGGTAGTCCCTTCAAATGTGGCCCTGGCAACCCTTTGTCCAGGGGTGTGTGTGGCATATATATGTGGGGGTATCTGTGTGTAGGGTTACGGCGGCTTGTGTGGGGCTGGGAACCCTGGCTGCGCTTGGGCCTGGGTCTGGGTCTGGGCCTGGTCCTAGTCCTGGTCCTGGTCCTGGCCCTTGGCCGGACCAAACTTAACGGAGAACGTCGCTTTGGGCGCATTTCGCTTAACGTTTTTCAAGCAGAAAATCGATAAGTGCGCACGTACAGGAATATATATACCATATATATACACTATCCCCCACGCCCCACCATATGCCGAGTATACCAATATATATATCCCGAGTGCACATGGCATGTGGCATGGCGAGGGGGGCAGGGCAGGGCCAGGCAGGCACACAACACACACACAACATCATGCGTCGTAGGCCAGAGATGGTTTTTGCTTTTGAAAAACAGCTGCAGATGGAAGACCAGGAAAAATAGAGAACACTGGGCTTAGAGGGAGCTCCAAAAGGGACCGGTAAAAATACCACCACCTAGAGAGGTGGAGTTCGAGGAGCAACTGGAACTGGCCGCTGCTGCTCCCGGCTGGCTGTGGAGCTGGTGGGTTGATGGGTTGATGGGGGACTCTGAAATCCCTACGTGCGCTTTGCTGTTTCATCAATTATTTATTTCGGTTTTGTGCGAATGGACAGGCACACAGCGAAAGAGAGAGGACCTTCTTTAGCTGCTTTCCCTTCCTTTTCTTTCCTATTTTCGTAGTATATTGCTTCACAAATACAACCAAAACGTTTACCATATTGTTTACCTGACTGTTTCCATCAAATATTCAGAGATCAATTGAAGTGGAATATACGTATACGTACGTACCACCTGGTGATTCATAATTTATAGGAAAAATTCAGGCACCTGAGGCGGCATCGAGTGAGATATTCTAGCTACACTTGGATTTAAAAATGTCTACCAATATATTTGCACCAAGAGTGGAAATTGTGAAAAGAATTAACATTAGCATTAATATGAAAATACTAGGGGAATACTACTGGAACCCCCTGCCCACTAGCTTGGACGTCGAGGAAATATTTTTGTCTACAATAAATCGAAGTTGATCCAAATATATTTCATAGATAAATATATTTAAATTTAATAATTGCATCTGTATGTTTAATATATTTCCTATAGAATTTAATATATATTTTTTAAGTGTTTTATATTCTTTAATTAAATATATTTCGTATAACAAGTCTTTTGCATAAATTTATATTTAAATCACAGCGAATTCTATTTAATTTCACTATGTTTTTAGTTAAAAACCGGATATTTAATTTATTTATTATTTAGTTATTTACTTAAAGCTTACACGCCATGAGTAAATTATTGGACGTCGAGGCAATATTTTTGTCTACAATAAACCGAAGTTGATCCAAATATATTTCATACATAAATATATTTCAATAAAATATTTGCATCTGTATGTTTAATATATTTCCTACAGAATTTAATATTTATTTTTAAAGTGTTTTATATTATTTAATTAAATATATTTCGTCGTATACAAGTCTTTTGCATAAAGTTATATTTAAATCAAAGCGAGTTCTATTTAATTTCACTAGGTTTTTACGTAAAAACCGGATATTATTATTTAGTTATTTACTTAAAAGTTTTTAAATAATATTTACTTTAAATATGGGTGTGTTTCTCAGAGTGTATAGCAATAGATTGTTGCCGGGATACATGTATTCTCAACTTCAAATCATATTGAGAGTTGCGACATTTCAGTGTAGGGTTTTATCATGCTATAATCCCCCCATTGATAATCCCATCTTTTTGCAGTTAGTTTCCCCCCTTGGGAAAGTGCGAAGTTTTCCGCTGCAATGTGCAGAGAGACCAATAGAGGGAGAGAGAGAGTAGTAGCCTGGGCTACAATTAAAATTAATTACAAACTATCTAATTACATGGTAATATGCTAATCAGCCTCGCCTTTGCCACGCACTTGGCAACCGAGTTCTTCTGGTCTTTTGCTCCAAGTTGGCCTTCCACTGCATTTCCCCTGGTCCTCTCTCTATCTCTATATCTCTCCGAATGTAGTTTGCATGTCAGTTGTTCGTTGCATGTAAAACTTAATGAGATTTCTGCCATGGCCATGACAAACCCAAAAAAAAGGAACAAAAGGAAAATACACAATAAGAGAAAATCCACTAAAGAATTAAAATTATAGACAACATTACGACTATGGGTTTACCCCGTCGTTACTTGGATTTCAGCCGATTTCTACAGAATAGGAGCTTTAATGACTAGAGATTTTGGTATTGGAAAATACCTAAAATTTTGGTTACTTTCTTTCAAGTATACCATGCAGAATCCAGCCCTGCCCACCCATGTGTTAAGGGAGGGGGGGGTATCAAAATGAACAACATTCAGTGCACATTCGAGATGGAGACAAAAGTTCTCTCGTTCTTTGGTTCGATCTATGGCCAATTATTGGCAGCACTTTGGGGGGGGGGCTATAAATCAGCACAGCACAGGTGAGCGGCGGGCCAAGAGGCACTGCCTCCCTGGCAATGGCAATGGTGGCTGTGGCGGTGGCTGCTGGTAACAATGCCCACCACAAAAAACACAACAAGACGGCAGCCCAACAAAGAGTCATAAATAAATTTTTGCAACTAATTCTGTCAGCTCCTGTGTTGCCTGCCCATTGCCACATTGCGTTATTATTGATGGTTTGGAAATGGGATAGTGGTAACAATGCCCGGTCAAAAAACAATCCAAAACGAGGCTCCGCCAGTGGGTGGCCCCACTAATTCCTTCGGTGCATGATTAATGGATGTTTGCCTCAATTGTACACCTTCTTCTCCGCCTCTAAGTAGAAAAGTAAGTTTTGGTTAGCAAACAAGTCACAAAAAAAAAGACCAGCAACTAATTACAGAAGTTGAGATCCAGAAACGAAGCTGGGGACGGACATGTTTTAGTCATCTTTGTGGCTTGCTTTCTACAATACATTTGGCTTATGGTCTACCGGATACTGATGTATCCTCCCCATCCTGAGCTCCATCGTCGGTTTCTTCATCGTCCCACATTGCCATGTCCGAACCGCCGTCGTTTTCATCGCTCGATGTTGGCTTCGGTCTGTAGTCCCTTCTATACGGCGCAACGATCCCGAACTTCAAGCTCGATTTTAAATCTAAGTTTTTCCATTTTTTATTCACTAATTTACAATCAGATCTGTTTTTGTTTTTCTCGCGAAATTCGTTCTTTTATTTCACTAGTGTAGGGAGTGTCATGTATCGATAAGCAAAAGCTGCCAAGTGATGAATATCGATTTGGATTCCGGTATTATTTCCACCTCTAGATAAAATTATCTTTGTTTCTTGTCTTCAGCGTGGAAAAATAATTACAGATGGATGTGGATGGCCTAAGAAAGCATAAATAGTGCCCTGCGAATAATTGTTACATGTGTATAATTGATTTAGCTATAATCAAATTCCGAAAAAGTGTTAAAGTCCTACGACGGCGCCTTGCGTAGTATTCTATAGTATGTTTTGTTTATGGTTTAAATGCAGATCCATTCATTGCTGTTCAGTCGTGTTGGTGCTGGCCCCCCTCCATCTTGAGTGTCCACCTTCTTTGATTTTGACATCCTTCTGTATTCAAAAACAATAAGATTATTGGGAAAAAATGTTCCCGAGGACTAGGACTTACTAGAATGTCCACGCTCTAGTTCTTCTTTGCGCCTTTCTCCTCAGTCTTTGTTTCTGGAGTTTTTTTTGGATTGTCAGCAAATTTATTGATGCCAACGCAGGCACGTCCAAGAAGACGCCGAATGGTACCGGGTTCAGCACGTAAACCGCCGTAGTTGAGCTCTGAATACTTCTTGGCTATCTGTTCATTGACCACACGCAGATTCTGCTGAAACGCTTCCAGTCTCTTCCGATGGGCGTCTGATTTTATGCGCACATTCGGGGCACTCGGTTTGGATGACTCTAGTTTCGAAGTGGTGGCCGAGGTCTTCAGCCGCTTACAGGATGGGGGACTGATAGGATCAGCGTCATCTGAGCTTGATAAACTTGTCCCTGCATTGGGCGAGAGGGATGGTCCTATTGCTAAACGCATGGCGGCGGCACGCATCTTGTGAAGTCTTTTCTTGTTAACGCCGCGTCGCTTGTAGTCCCAGCTGTTGCTGGTATCAGAAGAATCGGTGCTCGAGTCGCTCAACGAAAAGCAAAGATCTGGACTGAAGTGCCGATACGAAACCACCCGCTGCTGATCTGCGGCATCCACTGTGATACCTTCAAATTTCTCGTCTGTTTCCACATCTGAGCCTTTTGCCTCTTTTTTAATAGCGTTTTCCATTTCTTTTTTGCTGTTCGTCAAATTATATTCACAAGCAGACATTTTTTTCTCCAGAGAAGTGTTCTTCTGTCAACAGAACGGTGCTGGTAAATGACTTTCCTGTCAAGTAAAGAATGTATCGAAGTGGAATTTTCTATTTATCTGCACAAAATGGTACAGTGTTGCAAAATGCACAGAAAAACGAGGACAGATTCGGCAATCTGGTAGATATGGTTATCCTTTCTGATTGCGCCTTTTTAGTTTTCGTCTTTTGTGGGGGCGGAAGTGGGCGGAGCGAATCAAGAATATATACATATGTATACTTTATGGTGTTGGAAACGTTTCCTTCTGGACGTTACACACATCCACTTTCACCACAAATCTAATATACCCCTATACTTATTTTGAGTATCGGGTATAATAACATTATTTTGAATGCTTAAAATGTATATAGTTTTTTTCCAGAATAAGATTTTACCATAAAGTCCATTCGAATATATTTAAGTATATTTACAGTACATTTAAGTATTTTTAAATTTTCAGATTTGTTGATGAACACTGATCAGTAATGCTGGCACCAGTCTAGACTAGTATTCCCTCTCTTTTGGGTCTTATTTTACGGTCAGAGACGACAGAGAAAGATATGCATTTATGTGTTTGCTGTTGTATTGAGAGCAAAATAAGCCCCGAAAAGAGAGCGCGTTGCGGGAATATTTGAGCCGTGTATAATTTCAACATGGACCAGGCTACTCCGTTTAAATAGGCCTTTTTTTTATTATTTTCAAATTAGTAATTTCTCCTCCCGCTATGAAATGTGACCTCAATAATTACCTCAATTTTAAACCATTTAAAACCAAAAGCCTAAAAACGAATAAAAATATACATAACGATTTTTAGATTATATATATTATGGCCCATTAATCAAGCTTAGGAAGCTGTTATAAAAAATGTTCACCTAAGAACTTTCTAGAACTTGGCAAATACAATGCAAGTCTGATGCAAAAAATTATAGAGGTATAGCAAAGTTATCCGCTATTCCTAAAATGTTTGAGAGGGTTTTAACTCCGCACTTGCAACATCTCTGCAAGTCACTTATATCTCCAACTCAGCATGGATTTATAAGGCGGCGATCAACCACCACGAACTTGTTAGAGTTTACCTCTTTTATTATTAAAGGCTTTCAATGTAACTTACAGACGGATGTTATTTACACCGACTTTAGTAAAGCATTCGACTCTGTAAACCATTCCCTTTTAGCGCATAAACTTGACCTTTTAGGGTTTCCGCCCAACCTCCTGAGATGGATTTCTAGCTATCTTTGTTCTAGGTCTCAAAGAGTCCTCTTCAAAAACTCCCTCTCTTTACCAGTAAAGGTTTCTTCGGGAGTACCACAAGGCAGCCATCTAGGCCCCTTACTCTTCACACTCTTTATTAATGACTTACCTTCAGTATTAACATACTCTCGAGTACTTATGTATGCGGATGATGTTAAACTCTGTGTCCAGTACAAGGACATTTCATTTCATTCTCGCTTGCAATCCGATCTCAATAACTTTCAGTCATGGTGTTGTGCAAACTTGTTACACCTTAATGCCTCGAAATGCAAAGTTATGACATTTCATCGTTCTAGCCCTTTGTTGGCTCCCTACACCCTATTTGGTGGTTCTCTTGAGAGAATTACCCTGGTGGATGATCTGGGTGTTATGTTAGACCCCAAGTTAAAGTTTTCCGAACACATTTCTACCATGGTAAATAAGGCCATGGGCGTGCTTGGGTTTATAAAGAGGTGGTCAAAGGAATTTGACGACCCCTATATAACAAAGACTCTCTATACCTCGCTTGTTCGTCCGATCTTAGAATACGGCTCCTGTGTATGGTGCCCTCAGTACAAAGTACACCAGGACCGTATAGAATCAGTACAGAAAAACTTTTTACTCTTTGCTCTGCGGGGCCTTAACTGGGATGCGGGTGTAAGACTCCCATCTTACTCTAGTAGACTACTATTAGTAAACCTCCCATCCTTAGTTAACCGTAGAAAAATGCTTGGTGTGATATTTATGCACAACTTGATCAGGGGTGACGAAGACAGCACTGATCTGTTGAGCCGCATAAACTTCACGATTCCTATTAGACTGACTAGAAATTTTATACCGTTGTTCCTTCCACTTTGTAGATCGAATTATTCCTTGCATGAACCGTTTAGGGTCTTATGCTCTACCATATTATATCCACCACTAATTCTCTTCCTCTTATTAAATTATTAATCCTTACACACCTTTCTATTAATTAGTAACTGTAGTGGTATTTGTACTTTGATTGCATGCTTAGTTTCTTAGTAAGTTTAGTACTAATTTTCCTCGAATGTTAGTCTAATAGCTATCTTTCTTGCATGTTCGCGTTTGGTTCGGCTACGCACCGCGCGTCATGCGGCAGCGCCCCTCGGTCGGTTGGGCGGGAGGAGGGCTGCGTTTTGCCTGGGATCCGCGCGTAACAGCCTTCTGCTGGTGTCACACGGGCCACTTGACGGTGCAGTAACTGCATCGCCTCTTGAAAGATGCAGTCATTGCATGTCAACGTCCACAAACATATGTCAAAATGTGAAATGTAAAAAATGAGCTAATGACAATTTATACATATATGAAAAAATATCAACTAAAATGTAGATGTGTAATCTCTTGTATTTTTATATGGCCCTGGATTTGTTTTTATTATGTTGTAGTTTCCCAATATGTTTTTCCACCCATCCCAAAGCTTATTCCAACCCATAAGTAGACAGTAAACTCAAAAACAAAGCCACACGCATACATATGTGCACATACATATGTGTATATAAAACACGTAAATGCGTTTGGCGCAGACAGAAATTATCGATCCAAATGCTAAACATACACACTCGTAATATTTAAGCAGCCCCAAAAAGTAAAACACTTGAATAGACCCTACCAACAAAAAAAAAAAAAGAAAAAATATTGGTCCAAGAAGCGTCAACGACGTCAGCTTGGGAGTGGAAACGGGGGTGGATGGGCCACAGCCAACAGCGTTTTTATTGCAGCTTCTTCTTGATAAAATAATCATGACCTAACACAATAATGGTGTAAATAACCGGGTGGTAAATGCGGGGTATTCCACTCCCGTTTCGCGCCTTTGGGGGCAAGCAGTTTGAGAGGCATTGCCCTTTCCGAATCTCGTCCCCTCTCCCTCTATTTCATGTGATGACGCAGAGCGGGTCGCTCTTAAATATATCTGAAAAATCTACATGAATATCTCAAGAATACAACAACAAAAGACGAAAAAATGAATGCAGTTTGTCTCCCGCTTTTCATACTTCCCCTCCCTGCTCAAGAACTCATTCTACCCCCCCCACCCCATCACACCATCATCATAGAAGTAATCCCACACTTAAGCCCAGATCCCATTCTCATACCCAGTTCTCGACCACCGGCTGGTTTTATTTGATTCGGGATGCTCGTAGAACAACTGACCGTGTGGCCTAATGGATAAGGCGTCGGACTTCGGATCCGAAGATTGCAGGTTCGAGTCCTGTCACGGTCGAACAAAAGTTAACTTTTTCTTTTTTTTTTTTGTTTGGCTTTTCCTAAACTATTTTTTATTTTATACAACAATTTATTATTAGTTAAAGGCAATGCCAAGGATAGCATTGTGTCCCGCCTGTTGCCTGCCAGAACGCTATGTGGCCTTTACGACACACACTTGGAACAAGCAGTCGTGGCCGAGTGGTTAAGGCGTCTGACTCGAAATCAGATTCCCTCTGGGAGCGTAGGTTCGAATCCTACCGGCTGCGCTTTGACTGAGGCTTTGTTCCGGGCTTTCTCAGGCTACATTTTTTTTGTAATTTTTGCCTGCATTTTATTTAAAATATTAATAATAAACATCTAGCAACTAATTCAATTGAATTGAACAAAATTGTTCAGGGAATCAATTTAATAATACAACTCAATACACTCAATACAAATTCGGGTTACTTGAATTTTATATTGTTTAAATGTACATAAATTTTAATTAAATATCCCATTAACTATTCTCAAATATAGCTAGAAATTTCGGTACTTATATCGCAGAGATAAACAAAAGGGCAATACGAATCCATATCTCTGTTTGGTAGATTAGGGAAACTATTGCCCAAATGAAGCTTGTTTCAGTCTTGATTGTTATCATTTATGATCAATTAATTTGATAATCATTTAGCATACCATTCCCATTCAATCTGCAAAAAAGTCTGTCTGCGGTCAGGCCAATAGCAGTCGTGGCCGAGTGGTTAAGGCGTCTGACTCGAAATCAGATTCCCTCTGGGAGCGTAGGTTCGAATCCTACCGGCTGCGATTGATGCGGGAGTCTTCTCTTCTCTCCAGAGTCTTTTTTTCCATTTTATTTTTCATTTCTCATGAAATTCATTTCAAAATTCTATTAAATTTGATTTCCCCATTTGAATAATTAATGGTATGTCGGTGGGTTTGTCGCCTCGTCTGCATTTTTGTGTCGCCGTTTGTCTGGCAGAGACGTAGATCCCACCGCACACACAGATACGCACCAATACCAGCACGGGAAACACGCACAAATTATTTACGTTTACTGCCGACTCGTCGGGTGTTCGGGTTCGTTGAACCTTGGCTGAACCTTCTCCGCTTTTTGTATCTTTTTCGGCTGCTTTTATTTTTGTACAAATTATTTGTTTGGCTGGCTTTCCTTTACTTTCGTTTTGCCCTTCCGTCTGGCATGTGTGTGTGCGTGCGTACGCCAAAAAAAGGCCCGAAATGTGTCCTGTCTGCTACGGTCCTTTTGCTTATGGCTTGGGTCGTGCCAAGGGGTCTTTGGTCGGTCATCCGATGATTGGCCAGAAACGGTAATTATTTTATGACTCTTTGTGTAAAGAAGGAAATTGTTTAAAGATTTAAAGTTTATTCAGGGGCAGCATACTTTGGGGACACAAGTCCCCCTGTAGTCTACCGAAACATGTGTGTAATCAGAGGCAGATCCATGAATGCTGAGCTTGGCCACAAAGTAATGTAATCCCTGCCAATTGGCATACCAAATTGAAAGATTTATTGGACTCTTTCATGCCTCAACCATGTACAAATCAACATGTGGCTGCAACCGAGAGCTGGGCGCTGGGAAGGGGGGGCAACTTTTCAGTGCAACAGGGAACTCTTTTTGCTGCTCTCACATGAGGCAGAGGAGCAAGTTTTTTAGACAACGCGAAGCGACAGTGCAACAAGAGCGGCGGCGGCATGAAGAACTCTGCTACTACTACTACTGGGCAATGGTAGGACGAGGCGGCTGGGAGCCATGAATTTATGTGGAGACCCGACGGTCCGAAGGCTGGCTCCGGCTCTGCCACTGGCACTGGCACTGGCTCCTCCGGCACAGGGGTCGCCCCGTCCACAGTCGGCTTAGCATAATAAACGTCAGAATTAATTGGATTTTAATTGTCTGTTAAGCGCTGAAATTAAGTGCAGCCAAACTAGATTGTTGCCCCAGCCCAGAGAGCCGGAGAGGGACGTTGCTTGGAAAATGTATTACCAACTCGGAAACTGACTGCTTTATTCAGCCGACTTCTGCCATGAATGGCACCCTCCCCCCCACCCCTCTCCCAATCCAGCAGATACCGATCTTAACAATGCTCAACCAAGCGACACACAACACACATATGTACATATGTATGTATGAAGATTATTTGCATGTCGTCGTCGTTTTGGTGGTCGTTTGTCCGACCTCCAACTTCAGGCCCTCCGATCCAAGCCAAGTGGCAATCCAATTCCAACTTGAGGGGGTTTTTATTCTGCTTGATGACGCCGCCCAACGCTGCCGATTGCCCATCTTTGATTGAGGTGACAAGCGGCGTCTTCTATAACCAGTAAAAACTAGTAAAATCTTGTAGAATTATTATTAAAGTTGATCAAAAGAACCTCTCAATGTTCTTTCTTTCTTTATTGAAAAATTCCTATAAAGTATGGCTTTCTCTTGTGCAGACTCTCATGATCGGGAATTCGGAAAATATTCCATGGCTGATTCACAGTCGATGGATATGTAGATGAGATGTGTGATGATGGCATGAGACCACAATTGGTTTTAGGCCTGGCTGATTAGATCACGTCCTCATATTTACGATGAGCTGCCTTGGCACAACTTCATAATTTTCACTGGGCATTTGGAGCGCCTATATGCAAATCAATTAATTGCTTGTAAAGAAAATTTTATGACCTTTCACAGGATTTTTCAATCGAATCGGCAGAATGGGTATTTCTGAAGGTAATTTGAGCCAAAGTAGAAGTTTATTATTTTTTTTTTTTTGTAATTTTATGTATTCTGCTTGGTATTGGTCCTATTTTTAGACTTTAGTCTTTCAGTGGTACTAATTCGCTAAAAAATAAGCTCTTAATCAGTTGTATCTTTTGGATTCAGCCTCGAAACAACAGTTTTCTGGGTTAAGATGGAAGTACAGAGCTTCTTAAGAGCTGTATTTGGATATCAGATTATCTGATTCCAGAGATTTTACCTCTTATATTTGAAGTTTTTCGAATTGCCTTGAATTACATTTAAGCACTTCCCGCCCAATTGAAATGCCCTTGAAATTTCATAAAAAATTCCTGGAATGTTGAGTACACCGCCTCTTGGCTCAATGTTGCCGGCAACATGTTGCCCGGCAGCTGGCTCGGCTGCAAATGGAATGGCAACTTGAGACGCGGCAAACATCAACTTGAAGAAGGAACATCAAGAAACACGAAAACGTTCAACGAACTTCAGGCCAGAGACCAAAGGCCCGGTCCCACACCGCTGCCCGGGGGCGATACCCTGAGTGGGTGCACCGAGGGTTCCCCACTGCGTATACGCAATGGCCAGGCCAGGACACATCATCAGCTGTTGCCGGTTTGTGCAGCACCCAGGACACACTCTCATTTTGATTTACGTCCAGAAGGAGAAGCCGAAGAACCGAGACGAAGGCGAAACGGCAGCGGCTGCGGAAGGTTCAATGCACTCCCGGACACCAGGCCCAGACCCAGGCCCAGACCCAGGCCCAGAACCAGGACCAGGGCCCGATGACGTTTTGGGCCAGGGGATAATCCAACAGACAACAGACTCTTGCCTGTGTGTGTGTTTGTGTGTGTGTGTGCGTGTGTGTGTTTGTGTGTGCTTTGTCGACACGCACACGTGCCCGTGTCCCGTTCTGGCCATGTCCTGTGAGAGGGATTGGCTTTTTGGGCTTCGCTTTCGTCGGCAGTTTCGGCGGCGTCTTCGTAGGGCTTCGGACTTTTCGGCTCGCTGGCGTTTCTTTTTTTTTATTTTGTTTCATTTTATTTTCGGGTGTCAATGTCCTGCGTGCTGTCTGTGTGTGTGTGTGTGTGGGCTAGCCATGTGTCCTGCCACAGCAAAAGTTTTCAATTCGCGTTGCGTTTTGCGTTACGCTCGTCACATTTTATTAGCCCGTTTTCAGGCTGCAGGACATTGAACGTCTGTCTCTCCCTGCAAGAGTCCTTTGTGTCGCAATAAATAACACACACAAACACACACACACACACACACACACACCCAAGAACACTCGCAGATGCATGTGTGCGTGTGAGGCCTTCCCTGCTTATTTTTGTTTTCTTCTTCAGAATTTTATATACGTTCTTTCTGGTTTTTTTTTTTGGGTTTTAGATATGAGGTGCATTGAACTGCAGGGCCGCCTCTTGATGGTGGGGGGGGTGGGGGGGGGGGGGCGCTGCTTTGTATACCCTTGCCAAAGCCTTCGAGCGGGGATCGGTAGAATCGATGGATCGATGGCTACTTAAGAATCATTCCTTTTTTGGGGAACAGTAACATTTCCATCTCTCGATGACTCCTGGTCCCTCCATATGGCGATAGAGTATCCCTTGTTCGGGGTAGCCTTTATTCGCATAGGTTTTTGTGTTTGTAACAATTGTCGTGGTCAAACAATGGACAGTGTGTATCCGTATGCACCGTTATCCCTGGAAACCCCCTGGAACACAAGAAACCTTTGGATTAGGGCCTTGACAATTGCGAGGGCGATGATGGTAGCACCGATGATGGTAAGGGCGATGGCCCTGACAGGAGAACAGGGGGGAGGTGGAGGAGGAGGAGGGAGAGCGGCATGAGGCAGGGTGACGGTGTGCCTCCAGCTGCCTTACCCTCTAACGGGAACACTTAACCCTAAGCATATTTTCGGCATTTCTTTTTGTGTGTTGCATTTTTTTCTTTTTGCATTTTTTTTTGGGAGGGCGCTAATGATGATGAAGCGGCCAGAATGAGACGGGGACACCGATAGAGAAACAGAAGGCCAGCGGGGAGGGGGTGAGGTGTGCTGTGGTGTGGTGGTGGGGGGGTAGGGGAGGGGAGGGGAGAACAACTGCTGCCACAGTGTGTCTCCTTGATGCGTCCTTCAGGAGCTCTCTGGCGCATGACTTTTGCCGTCTTTGCAACTTTTTCCCCAACTTCTGTTGAAAGTCACAAAAAAAAAAATACTCGTGCCACAACAGCAACAACAAAAGCAGCAACAGAGAAACTGCGTTATTTTCTTCGCTTTTTTTCGGATGAGTAGAAGAAGGCACCAGCCAGGACTTTGTCTATGCTGCAAAAGAATGCCTTTGGGGCATTTAGATAAAAAATACATGAAGGAGCCGGAGAGCCAAATCCAAAAGGATACTAAAAAGAATGAGACAGACCTCGTAGGGAAGAGGCAGGGAAAGCGGGGCCCAGGACACAGGGAGGCCTGCATATTGCACTTGAGAGAGCTCCACAAAAATCAACCAAAATAACAACGAAAAAAATCACAAGACGCACATAAAATAAAACGAAAAAGCTGGAAAAAAAGACAACAAAAAAATACGAAAAGTGTAATAGAATTTACTTGACAGGGTGGTCTGACAGGGGGCGAGGAGGGGCAGTGAGGCGCTTGGGGACCCCAGCAGTGGAATTTCCATATATATATTTTGTAGCTTGTTTTTTGTTTTATAATAAAAAGAAACAGCAGCAGATCCAAAGGTGGGAAATGCGAAGAACTGTCAGGGCTTATATAGGATGTCGAATGGATCTGTAGGTCGTTCTTAAGAGGTATTAGAGGGTTGAAGAGCCATGAGTTCCAATCGATGAAAAAGAAAACTAATCAGGGCCAAGATAGTCAACACTTTCTTCACTCCTTCAAGTACTCCTAAAAGTATGGTTATACATAATATTAATCCATTCATTTAGGGGCATCCCAAATTCGCGCCTTAAATTCCTTTGATATTTTTGTTGTTTCTTTCTTTACATTTAATGCCAATTCCACATCGTACACTCCTATTCCTTAAGCATTCTCTCTGTTCTTACTTCTTTCACTCCTTCTACTCCCTTTGGATACCAGTTTCAGGACGAACTTTGGAGGTTTAATGCCCAACACTCATATGAGATGTCCCTCAACGCAAACAGAGCCCCAACAATGTCGCCGTCGTCGAGGCTAATCTACAGCAATTTTTACGCTTTTCACAAGAAATCCTGCCCTCAACCAAAAAAAAAAAAAAATAAAGATGGAAATCAAGTGAGGGAATGGAGGAGGAACCACGTTTCAAAAGAAAGAAAACTTTGGACTTTGAATGGTCGGGAATTTTCCTTTTCATCAGCTTAAAAGCCTGGCACCAGCGCCAAGGGTACAGCGACAGAGCCGAGAAAGAAAAGCTGTGTGCGATGGGGGTAGGGAGGCGGAGGAGAGCCAATGATGAAAGATACATTTGTAGCGCATAGATATGCGTTACTTTTATTATACCCCGCAATCCGTAGAGGCTTCAAGGGTATGTTGTATTCGAGCTAACGATTCGAATACGATCTATAACAGAAATATTCAAGGAATTAATCAATGAGTAAATGCATGCGTGGTTTTTGATCTAAGGTTTCGATAATCTCCAGATCTAGGAGGCCTGAGATTGTAGTCTTCCTACAATATTCTTAAATTATGGACCATTTTTTAGATCAAAGGAATCTATCATGATTCTCGAAGATTTTTTTTATCGCCTCAACAACAGTAGAAGATGCCACAAAGGCATAATTTTTGTGTCTAATAGTCTAGCGATTAAAATGATATTTGAAACTATGGCAGGTAATGATTCTGCGTAATTTCAAACCAAATATTAAAGCAATATCCTAAAAACTGTAGAGGCTATGAACACTTAAACGATTGTAGGGGACAGCAAAAATGTAAGAGAAGGCAGGCCCATGTTCATTTCATAGATAGACAGACCTATAGACATGCCAAAATTGCCTTTTAATAATCTGTGTACTCGAGAAGATTCTTTCCTTCCCTAGCTGATAACAGGGGTATCTCAGAGTCCGAATGTCGGGCTGAAGTACTGTTTGTACTTACTGGGTGTTTTTATTCTTTGTCCACAAAAATGTGAATCTCAAAGATACCGTCAGAGAGCTTATCCCACCTTTCGTCCTTTCCTCTCGTCCCTTGTAGCCCATATTTATGCCATTTTTTTCCGCATTGTCAATGCTAGTGGGAGTCGTCGTCGCCGTCGCCTCATAATCCGTTATTAATTGCTCAACGACATGTTACCAAGGACTGGGAGGGGCTGGAGGAGGGTATCCCCACAGATGGTGATAGAGGATTCGGGGGCTAGGGATATGTAGCTATATTTGTATCTTTTGTCTGCACAACTCCGTTCAGACAGACTGAAGAAAAACTTTTGCCATTGCCTCTCCACACAAGTGTGTGTGGGCTTATGTATCTGTATATCTATGTGCAGCTGTATCTGCATCTGTATTTGTATCTGTGGCCAGTATTCCGTAGCCATATCGGTTACTACTTCTCTCTCTTGCTGCGGCCTGCCCTACACTTGTTCTGTAATTTATTTACTCAAAACACGCAAAATTATTTTATGCAAATGATTTCTCAACATTTTGCACTTCCCTTCCAAGTTGAGTCAGCCACCGCCATCTATCCATCCATCCATCCATCCCTCCTGCCCCTACCCATCCTTGTGGGACTCCATTCTGCCTCCGCCCCTCTGACAGTTTTGTAGTCTGCCCCCCACATTCGGGGGCGTGGCCAGGGCAAACGTTTAACTTGTGACTTATAGAGTGTGTGGTAGTACAGAAATAGGGCAACAAAACTTTTACCGCATGAGGAACTTGGTTAGTTGATTTTGCTTATTAAATGTAAATACATTTTATTTTATGGCCAAGTTTGGGACACTCTACTGTTAAAAGGCTTAAGCATCACGGATTAGGAAAAGTTGTATTCCATAAATAGCCAGAAACTGTTTCATAATGGATTCAGTATCGTTCTTTAAAGGGTTACACTCATGAAATGCTTTTGAAAATGCTTTCAGTCCCCTTCGTTCCGTTGTTCTGAGAACCTTGGGACACAGTCAGATATTTTAACACTCTAAAAATTCAAATAAAATAGGTCACTAAATGGAAACTAATTAGAACATAGCTAGCGGTCGTGGTACATCTCTTTATCTCTATGTTTTTCCCATCCCTCATCCCTCGAGCGATCTTAACCCTAGATAAACCCAACCCAGAGATGCATATGTATCTTGAATTTCTTGTCGGAAATAAGCTTGCCAAATTACTCATCGAATGTCGTACTTCTGAACACTTGTATCTATGCTAGGGTTACTTCTCAGGGTGATCTCCGGAGGGGTGTCTGCAGTTTTGGCCCACATTTGTCGAGCAGATACGAGTTCGAGTATTGCTGAAATAATAACAGCAAACTCCGCTCGAATTGAGACAATTTCCAGGTATCCGAAGACTGGAGCAGTCTTTGGAGTTGGATTGCAAATATGAAATCGGACAAAAATAATGGGAGTGTCGAACAGAAGAAGTGATTTCGACACATAATATTAACTGTTTTTAGTGGGGGGCAAAAGTGAAAATTTGGCGAACAAAGCGATGGAGGAAGAAGGTCAAAAACTCTTTTGGGTTTCGTGTGAAGTCCGAATGGTGTGTATCCGCGTATCTATCAGATACATGCGTCACGGCTGTTTGCGAATATTTTTTTTTGCTTGCTGCTCACATAATTTTACATTCGATTTCCTCAATTAGTTCGGACTTGGGTCTGGGCTTTGGCTTTGGGTTTGGGCCTGTGGAGCAGCTGTGCAAATTCTATTTTTTTTGTTTTTTTTTCGTATCTGTGAGATGAGCAGCAGCGCAAAAGTCGATTAATCAACGCAGGCTTTGAGCCGAATTTGGGTCAAAGTCTTTCATTTGTGCGGTCGTTTATCTCTCGGCAGAAACAACCGCCAGAAAGCCCCGAAATCAAACCGAAAGATACGCGTATCTAACATTTGCCCATTTCTTGTCTTCTCTTTTTTTTTCGCGAATTTTTTTCGTCGGCTTCATGCGTTGCTCTGATTTCTGTCGTTGATTTGCGCAAGTTGTCGTCGTCTCTCGCTCGTCGCCTGTCTATCACGCGCTTGGCATCTCTGGAACACTTCTTCGTCTGCCATCTTAAGAGTCCCGGGGTCAATGATCCAATGCTGAGTCCATTTCTGGGTCCCTCTCTGGCGGACTGTTCAGACTGTGCCCCAGCGGGTGGCACGGGCTTTAAAAGCCTTTAAAATTCAATCAATATGGGGTTAATTACAATTCGAGTTTGTTTCCCTCGTCTATGATTTTTTTCTTGGGTCACTAAAGTCAGTGAGAAATAATGGGGAAAAAAAATATTTAAAGACAAAGAAGATACAAAATATGGGGTCATTCTACGCAGTCGGTAGGATTCGAACCTACGCTCCCAGAGGGAATCTGATTTCTAGTCAGACGCCTTAACCGCTCGGCCACGACTGCTTCGGTGACACCTGCCTGCCCAATCGCCGTGAAACGGCAATCGACGAGGGTCTTCTATACGATTATCTCAGGGCTACAATTTATACTTTTGGCCTAGACCACTTTTTGCCTTATTAGGGCCCAATCGTCATTTGCATTAGAAAGTTTGGTATTTTCTGCGATAAACTGACATCCTGAGATTGATAAGATTTTCCATGATCACCTCACACCTCACGTTGGCCGCCACTCAATCTAAAAATCGCCCTAAAAGTGGCTCGAGTTTCCACACGATCCAAAAATACCATCGAGCTGCTTCTGTATACAGAAAACATCTACACAGATGACGATTCATGGATATATGTATAAACATTAGGCCGAAAAAACAGCAATAGACGGTGTGGCCAGAATCCCATTGAGTGGCAGAAGTACGCCGAACACAGGTTCAAATGACTTGAAATGATTATTCGTCTTCCTCGTCTTCCAATAAGACAACCAAGTTCGTTTTTTGTTTTAATTGTTCAGCCAGAAATATATATAGAGTCTGAAGTACTATTATCTATAAAAAGATTACTATAATATGAACGGTATTTCGGCATAACTTATCATACTACTTACTATTTCCAATCTTTCTGTGTGCATAATATACCGACTACAGATAAGTTCAAGTGGCAGAGGGAATATTATAGGTTGGATAGAGGTACCAATACCAGCTTCTCGAATTCAATAGTATCTGCAATAAGTGAAGATAATGATATTATCCAACCTCCACTTCCAAAGAGCAACATAAACCATTTGTTTCCTTTATTTAGACTTTATATGCACATAAAATAGTTATAAAACACATGGAAACATTGGTTTTGCAAGAACATTTCTTTCCCTTATATTTTTATTTGTACTCCATTTTCTTTTTGTAGGCGTAGGTCGTGAGGGAGGGAGCGCCTGCCATTGCCTATGCGATTTCCGCCCCGAAACTATTTTTAAAAACCTTCTGCGGCTACGAAACGTCAATTGCTGGAAAATATCATGGGTTTCGGGCGAAAAAAAAAATTGATTATAGATAATAAGTTATGGGATCGAGTTCTTGATCTGGAGATCAGGGATCTGCGATTTGAAGTATGGCTGTAACTAAGATATGTATATGTATCTTGACAATGGGCTTAATTTTCTTTTACCAAAAGAGCGCCGGAAGACCGCAGAAAAACTGATTCCCGTCCATCAAAAAACTGACCCATGCCCATAAATATGATGTCCTCTCGTTAAATCACAATTTTATAAAGAAAGAAAAAAAGACAGTTCAAAAACTGTCCCAAAAAACAGCAAAAGCCTGCCAATGGCCAGGCAAAGGGCAAAGGGTTAGCGAGGTATAGGCGCAAGAGCCGATGGGACGGTGTGTCAGGCAGGAGGGGAGGGGAATGTGAGTGAAGTGTGGCAGCTTTAGACAGATCCCGCTGCATAGTTTTAGTTGCCTCTAATTTTACGGCAGAGTAAACGCAGACGATGGAGGAGACGACGGCAGACAAAACATTTGGCAGCTGCCAAGACGTCCTCAGAGCCGGTCTCGCGTCTCGCGACTCGTCCTCCATCCCGGCCGAAGGAGACCCTCGACTGGCAGCGGCTTGACAAGCAGCGATTAAGAAGATAAATGATTATTTTGAGCAATGCTAAAATAATAGACAGCGAAGGCTGCAGCACCAGAATCCTTCTTGGCTTAAATTTCTAATTAGATGCCAGCTAAATTTCTGGTGCCTGGGCGGTGTGTCTGTGCGCGTGGCTGTGTGTTGGCGTCTTACAGTTCATTTATTGATTATTTTCACCACTATACGGGCATATATATGCACACAAATATATAAGGATTGGTATATATCGAAGTACTTTGAACCCTGAACGAGAGCGACGCACTCAAGGCGACCGATGCGGCGACCCGAGGAGCCAAAAAACCGAGGCCGTAGACCTGAAACCGGCTGCCCTTTTTTTTTTTTTTATATGTATATTGTATATTTTGGGTGTATTTTCATTGTCAAGGCTAAGCGCAGAGTGACGCCCTCAGCACGCATTTGTGCGTGTGTGTATCTGACAGATACGAATATACAAAATACATTTATGGGAAGCAGCTTGAATTTGAGCCTTGGCAAAGTGTGAACACACTATCGCCAAAAAAAAGGTTTGAATGTGAGAATAACAGATGCATTATATGCTTTAGATGTAGAGGGTATTATTTGCTGGAAAAATACTCATATGAAAACAGCAGATCAGAACCATAGGGCTATCAAATACTATATAAATAGTAAGATGAGTAACGTCTATACATTTCTTTGGTACACGATTTTTTTAGGCTGGCTCCAGGCTCTCTCTTAAAATTTTGTATTATATTTTCTGAATGAATAAAATTCAAGTACTGCTTATCTATCTCCGAATCGATGTACTATATGATCGAAAGAGTATTCTTTTGGCGGACGTAAGAGTGCGTAGAGCGTTGAACTTGAAACAAAAGTTGATTCAACTTTTGGCGCGGGGGGCAGCAAGTGCGTGTACCTAGCAGATACACTGAACTCAACCCCCCACCAGATACCACCACTAGATACTCTGCCAGCCTAGTGAGCCACTCTCCGCTAACGGCGCTTTCTTTTATGATTTTTAATTAATTTTTATGTGCCAGCAGCAGCAGCAGCAGCAGTCGCGAAAAGAAACCGAAAATCTTGTTAGCCAAAAATTAAAATTTAAGCAAATTTGATAGATAGTTAGATGGATAGATAGGTTTATGGAGAGACAAGCATAGAGATGCTCCCTAGGGGGAGGGGATTCAGAGCAGAGCAGAGCAGAGGTCTCGCAAGTCAATGAACCAAAAAAGGTCAAACATTTTTGCAAAAACTTATTATACCCGATACTCAAAATGAGTATTGGGGTATATTAGATTTGTGGTAAAAGTGGATGTGTGTAACGTCCAGAAGGAATCGTTTCCGACCCCATAAAGTATATATATTCTTGATCAGCATCAATAGCCGAGTCGATTGGGCCCTGTCTGTCTGTCCGTCTGTCCGTCCGTCCGTCTGTCCGTCTGTCCGTCCCCTTCAGCGCCTAGTGCTCAAAGACTATAAGAGCTAGAGCAACGATGTTTTGGATCCAGACTTCTGTGATATGTCACTGCTACAAAAATATTTCAAAACTTCGCCCCGCTCACTTCCGCCCCCACAAAGGACGAAAATCTGTGGCGTCCACAATTTTAAAGATATGAGAGAACCAAAAACGTAGAATTGTAGAGAATGACCATATCTTTAAGACTGCGAAATCTGAATTGGATCGTATTATTATTATAGCCAGCATCAAGAAAACAATTTCATTTTTTCTCGCCCTGTCTCTCTCTAACACACACGTAGCATAGGCGGCTTTGCTTAGAGTAAAACATTAGCGCCTAGATCTCAGAGACTATAAAAGCTAGAGCAACCAAATTTGGTATCCACACTCCTAATATATCGGACCGAGACGAGTTTGTTTCAAAATTTCGCCACACCCCCTTCCGCCCCCGCAAAGGACGAAAATCTGGGGATATTCAAAAATCTCAGAGACTATTAAGGCTAGAGTAACCAAATTTGGTACCCGCACTCCTGTTAGATCTTACTATAAAACGTGTATCTCAAAATTTCCACAATATTGCACATTCGAGAAAACTAAAAACGCAGAATCATAGATAATGACCATATCTATCAGATTGCTGAATCTGGATCAGATCAGATCATTTTTATACCCAAAAGGAACAAATCAATTTGCATTGGATACGCAGCGCCCGACGTCACGCTCAGACTGATTTTCTGTCTCTCTCGCACGCACTCTTTGTCGTGTCGTTCAATATTAGCGGCGTCTGCCGGAGGAGAGCCATACTGACTTAGTATCGGGTATAACCGTAGAGTTGCGGTGTCCGCAGCAACTCACAACGTTCCCCCTCGTTTTGTGTGTGTGTGTGTTTTTTGTATCCTCTTTTGGTCTCTATTTTTCCGCACAGCATTTGCAGATCTAATGTTTCCCATACCGATACCGATACCTCCTTCAGTGATAAATAGTTTTGATCTGCTTTTGGACAACAACATTTCGACATTTATGTTTGGGATTACTCGAAATTTCCATATCAATTGGGGATCGGAATGACGGGTGACCCAACCCAAAAGTCTTCTTGTAATACCTACGCTTTCCATACGGTTTGGGTATTGCGAAAGTCTGCTCTGATCGGAATGATAATTATGTGTGAAAATTGACTGATTAAATAGTAAACAAAACGCTACAAAATGAACATTCATTTTAACCCACTTTATAACCACTTTATTTCATATTTGTTTAATTAAATGTGCAAACTATTTTTGTTTTTTTGTTTTGTCAGTTTTTGTTGAGGCAGCTTGCGGCGTTTCTATAAATATAAATCTCCACGCAGCAGTTAATAATAGTTCGTTAGCTTTCAAGCTCGTTGGACGGCATCTGAATACGAGCAGTCGTGGCCGAGCGGTTAAGGCGTCTGACTAGAAATCAGATTCCCTCTGGGAGCGTAGGTTCGAATCCTACCGGCTGCGTTATACGCGGAGAGCATTGATCTGATCTCTCCTGGATTTTCTTTTTTGCATATTCTTCTGCCTTTTTGCTTCCTTTCAATGAAATATATGTACCTTTTTCTTCCATTTGTACCTTTTGTTTTCTCCATTTTCCATCACCTTTTCATCCATTTGTAACTATTCTTTCACTTCTTGTAGAACTTTCTCCACACATTTTCAGCTCTGCCTTTTTCACCCCCTCAAAATCCTCTTCCTTTCGGAGTTTTCTTTCTTATTTTTTTTCACGCCCTTTTGCAACGTCTTCATCTTTATTTTTTTTATTTTACTTTTTGTATTTTTTTGTTATCACGCTTGTTAATGTCATTCGGCGACGTTCCGCCTCCCTGACTCCGTCTTTGCCACCGCCTCTGTCTCTGTCTCTGTCTCCGTCATCGTCACCGTCTGTGTCCCCGTCTGTGTCTCTGCCCCTTTGGGTTCGTCCTTTGCCTCGCCTTATTAGCCGCCATTAACACTTTTGCATGACCCCCCCGCCACCCGCCTTGCGGCAGACAGTGGGAACAACAAAAATGAAGTTGTCTTTTGGTTGAAAGCAGAAAGTGGCAAGTGGCGGCAGTAAGGATGGGGATGGGGATGGGTTTCGTGTTTCGTCGCCTCATTTCGCTTGCAGCATTTTGGGGCAGCACCTTCATCTTGGGCAGCACCCTCCCCCCTCTGCCGCTTACTTATATGCCTCTTGTTGTTGCTGTTTGATTTCGGGCATCCTCTCTTTTGCGATTTTCTTTGTCTGCTGCTTGTTGCTGGCTAATTAAAAAGCATCTTCCCTTTGGGGGTAGACACGAGTAGCGGCTTCCTGGGAGTCTGGGCTATGAATCAGGCAAAGCTAAGGGCGAGTTCTGCAACCAAAGATCAATGGAAATCAAAATTCCGCTTATGACACTATCCGGACACACGATTGCTTTAAGAACGGATACAGAAGACAGACTTTATTCGTTTCAACATTCCCTGAATATCTTCTATTCTTGTTCCATGTCCTATCCACTGAAATATATCTTTTATCCATCCATCGAACCATCCAAAAACGAACAATGACAGGACAGGCGTAGCATTAACAAAACATTTTTTTGAGGACCACCCGAGAGGCGGGACAATGAAATACGAGAGCGAGGCTGGGGGGCAGGCAAATAGTACAAATTTATTTTTCTATATAAATTGTAATTTGTTGTTGCTGATTGTAATCTCTGGAGAGCGGGTGGTGGGGCGGCTGTGGTCTATCTTCAATGCCGCCGTCGCTTTCAATTCGATGAACGATCGTCGATTGGCGCCAGGCAGAACCAGAGGAATATTCCAACCCCGTGGAAGCCGAAACAATTAATACACTGCAGATCGCAAAGCTTTTAAGGAACAAATATAAAACGTGAATTGGTGTTTGAGTGCTCAAAAAGAGTGTTGTCTTTCCATTTATCATTAATTTGGTAAGTGATTGATTGATAAATGATAACCGCTTGTATACTCCGTTCAAGGATGAACTCTAAGGCTCCTACCATATTCCATTTTATTCTCTTTTAATTCTTCTATATTCTTTTGCAGTGCTATTTGTATTTATTGACAACCAAAATACCACCAAAAGACCAAAAAAATAACAAAAATGCTGAACAAACTAAAGGTATTAAAAAAATACAACAAAATTCAAAATTGCTGCTGCATTTCATGTAAATATGTTCAAAATTTGTAATACCCATCGCAAAAAGAGGGTGTTGCAACAACCGAACGAACAGTAGCAACTTGCAACATTGCCATTGAGTACAATTAATTGAACACCAACAACAAATCGATTGCGCGAACAACAAAAACAACAACGGGACAAGAACAACATGACACATTCTGTTGTTCCACATGCCGCCGATGCCGCAGGGCAACCAAAACCAGATGAAGATGAAGACGACAAAAAGGAGCCACAACAGCGGCAGCAGCAGCAACAACAAGCTACCTGCAACATGTTGCCAGTGCAGGTAAAAATGTTGCCTTTTGTTATTTGCCGACATCCAACCACAACTGGCTCTGGCTGGCTGGCTGGCTGGCTGGCTGGCTGGCTGGCTGGCTGGCTGGCTGGCTGGCTGGCTGGCTGGCTAGCTGGCTGGCTGCCTACATGCCCCATCCGCCTGCCACTCCATTAATAAGCCAAAAGACCAAGAGGCAGACCCACACTTATTGAGTGTCTAATTAGCGTCAACATGGCTCCTAGCAACATGCTGCTGACAACTGAAAGAGCCCACAAAGCGAGTGAAAGACTTGCCACAGACCAAGACACAGACACAGACCCCTACCACTCCCACTCCTACTCCCACTTCCACTCCCAGTCTCACTCCCAATAATAAAACAAGAAGAAAATACAAAAAATCACTTAGAAAGAATCGTACATGTTGGAAAACTTTCACTTGACGCTAAACAAATATCGACGACAGGGCCTGCCCGGGATGGGGGTGCGGCGGAAAACTGCCTGTCAGGTGTCCTCAAACGGAATCAATTTGCCAAATGACACAAGCAATGAATCCAAGGCGGGGAGAGAGTCCCAGCGAGACCCAGGACAGTGCCAGCTGCTTTAGAGTCAAGCGATTGATTGGCAAAGGCATTTGGATACTCTTTGGATACCGGATACCGGATACCAGGGAATGTTATGATTTTCCCCAGATGTTCGATATGCCAAAAAGGAACGTACATATGTACAATGTAAGTCATTTCGAAGCTTTGAATCTCTTAAACTTAGAAAGTGGCTATCATCTCGAGGCTGCCTCCCACCACAGAGACCCTTGAGAAAAAAATGCAATAATGTCATGCGATCTATACGCAATTGATCTGGATTCCCGTAAGCTTCATCAATACCCGCAAATAATGTCACAATTCAGACTCGTCAAGCTCCAGACGAACTAAAAAATAATGCCAACAAAAGACCTTCTGCATCTTGTTTCTTTTTAATTTAAAAGCGATGCAATTCCCCATCAGATTGGTCATGAAGTTCGCTGCAGGGAAGGTGTTAATTTAAACCTCAAAAATTACTTATTAAATTATGGGATACACTCGTATGTACTGCTCAACAAGTAAACGATATTTGATTATTCATTTGATTTCTTTCGTATTGTTTTTCAGACAAAAGTATCAAAAGTATTTGATAGACTTTTTCACAGACTTGAGTGTGATGAACTTGTTCCTAGAAATGGAGCCAGTACCACAGCCAATCCATTTAAGAGCCAAATAGGAAACACTTGGGACTGTACAGTGTGCTGTGTAAATTTGGTGTTTCAGTCTTATGAATGTCCAAATGAGATCGATGTATATATCCCAACTATGGGTACATATATCGCTTATAGAATAATATTTCCTTTTTCCCATAGTATTGCTTATAGGCCTATTGTATTATTTATTGACTCAACTTTTTTCTTTCTAAATTTGTACAAGTTTTTGGCAGTTCTTCGTTTCTGGGGTTCGGTGCCAGCTTTGACAGTCTTGTTGGCTCTATTCTAAATGTCGTTCCAGTTTGCGTTGGGCCCTGCCCGTGCCTCCTGCCTCCTGTCTCCTGCCGACTGCCTCCTGCCTTCTGGCGCCTGGCTTGATTGACAGTTTTATTAAGAATATGTATGTGCGAGAGTATAAACTGCATAAATACGATACGAATATTTAGATATACTTTTGTTGGGAGTACGAGTACGAGTACGAGTACGAGAGACTGTATGGAACAAAATAACAATTTGTGCAGGTATGATGGACAGGCTTCTGGTGCTGGTGATGACATGGCATGCAAAGATAGTTGATGTATCTGCCAGATACATGTGCCACAATTTGCCAGGGGGCTGTGTGGCAGGAAAGACAGACATGGAAAGAGGCAAAATTAATTAACACACTTGAGAAGTTTGGCACAAGCGTCGGCAATTAAAACTCATTAAATCAAGTTAAAAACTTTTGTCGCTTGATATCAAACTGCATCTCCATATCAGCAGAGGCAGAGGCAGAGGCAGAAGCAGAAGTGAAGCCTGGCCAAAGTTTGCGTAACCTTCCGTAATAAAGCCACTTAAGTGGGTCATAATGCAGACAAACATCCAGCGCGGGCCAAGAGCAACCGTTCAACATTCAACGTTCCACGAACAACGGGCCAGAAGCGAGAGTCAAGAGGCAAGAGGCAAGAGGCAACCGACTCCTCTCCAGCATATTTATGCTGAAAGCGAAATTGAAAACTTTTCCACCGATATATGGAGGCAGCCACACACATATCTATGTCTATATATATGTACATATATAATATAATGTTTGCAAGTGTCTGAGTGCCACACACAACAAATAGAGCAAAATGCAAGAAAAAGGAGCAACTTTCACTCTCTCTCTCCCTCCACGACCGAAACTTGGGCTGTCTTATATGCATATATATATACATACATATATATATATATAAAGTGGATATCTGGGCAAACATTAAGCGCATAAAAATGGCATTAAATTGTGCGCAAAATAGCTGCAAATAAAATTGTACTTGCAACTTTTTGGGTTGCTGCCCGAATGTGCTCTGCTTCCCATCTTCTTGCCTTGGCTCAAAAGTGGCATGCCACACACTGCAATGTGGCATTGAAGAATGCTAATTTTCATACATCTAGAGATATATGTTCTGGGGTTGAAAGATACAAATGATTCTTAAATAGAACTCGATATTCGATATTCGATATTTTGTGCGCAATATCTTTTCCCTCAGCCCATACAGCCCAACAATTAAATCCGCTCATTCACAGCCTCATTCGTTATTCATAATCATGATTCTTCAATTGACGTTATCGCCTTCATTGTTGGCGGAAAACTTCAAGTGTTTCCCCCCTCCCAGACGGTTTTCTTTGCGGCTTTCACAGATTCTTACCGCTGCAGTTTTTTGTTTTGTTGCTGGGACTTTTCTTTGACTTTCAACTTGCAGCTCAAACACTCACACACACACACTCATACTCATGCAAGATGGCGTCAAGTATTTATTGTGCTTCTCGCTCCACAGCCCCCACCTCGAAAGGAAAGTGAAAACTTTACGCCAGCGGAAAAGTCGCGAGTGAAAATTTAAACCCCACACAGCAACAAAAATAAATGCAACAAATACTTAAGGAAAACTTTGGTTTAAACTTTTCTGGGATAACCTCTTAACTCCATTTTTATTCAAAATTTAAGGGATATAAAATTGGTAAAAATCCAAATAAATAACCATGGGAATATAAATTTCGGTAGGCATTTTAATAGATATTTTTTACCAAAATATTTGCTTATATGTTGCATTCTTAGAGATTTCTTTGAACATCTTTTTCCCAAATTTTTTAAAAAATGTTTGAAGTTTATTTTGATGGCGGTAGAATGTCTCTGAAAGTTTTAAATAAGTTTAAGTGATTCAAATGAATAAATTAAATAAAATTCAATAAATATAGTTTATATTAAATTAGTTCTAATAATTGTTTAACTTTGAAATAATACTTTCTTTGTTGTTGTTTAAGTATGCAAATGTTATACGATTATTAAATGGACAAGGATACCTACCTGTACCTTCAGCTGGTTGGACCCATGCCCTCTCCTCCCTCTCAGCACACCCCCCGTGCACCCATTACTGTCTTCGATTAAAGGAACACCCCCTTGGTCATGCTCCTCATGCAATCCTCTCGCTCTCGCTCCCTCTATTTTTCTTCTTATGTGTGCCTTTGGTCATTTTGCTTTTTTTTGTATTTTGGGCTTAGGTCAAACAATTTTTTGGACAACCAGCAGAGGCCGAGGCAGCGCTGCCGTCCACCTGCAGCACCGGGTGGCCCCGATGGCACCGGGCCGACGGTTGGCGGGGGTTGCATTTTTAGGCCCCGCCCACAAGCGACGCTGCACTACGTTGTGATTGGCCAAAAACAATTGGCAGCAGCTGCAAAAAAAAATACAAAAACATACAACAAAAAATGTTCCTTTTGCTTTGTTACTGCTTTTGTTGTTGCTTTTGTTTTGTGCTGCGTTCAAAGCAAAAACGAAACAAACAGCAGGAGCGACGGATGGACTGTGGGGTGGGGAGGGAGAGACAGCAAAAATCGCCCCTTTCGACAGCAAACGGCAGAGGCAGCGACAGCGACAGAGCCAGCAAAAGCATTGCACACAGTGCAGCAGCAGAAGCAGCAACAGCAGCAGCAGCAGCGAGCTTTGAGCGCACGAGTGTGTGTGTGTGTGTATGTGCGTGTGTGAATGAGAGAGCTTCAGAGAGTGAGGGTGAGAGACCCATTGGGCAGCAGCAGCAGCGAAGCTGACGTTTCGTTTCGTTTTTGTTTTTGTTCGTTTTGCTGCGTTCTTCGGTTGCGTCGTTGCGTTCCTCGTCCCTTTTGCCGAAACTTTGCAACGCGCTTCGCTTTTGGTCACGTGCCCCAGTCACCGTTACTCTCGTCACAGTCACCGTTACTCTCCACACTCTCCCAGTTGCACAGTCACAGTCACAGTCACAGCTTGTGGCATGCATTGGCGCCGATAACTGCCATTTTTCTGCTATCCGACGACGACGATGGTGACGCCAACCAGCTCTGCTGACGTAGACGTAGGCTGCGATGTCGCTGTTGTTGTAACTGTTGTTTGCCCTTGCCCTTCCCCTTCCCCCTCCCCCGCACTACAGTACTAGCCTTCATCGAACGAATGAAAGAAAGGGGCAAGAAGGGGGAATAGTTGGGTTAGTCATGGCAGTTGGCCAGAAGAGAAGGGTACGGGTACTCGTGCAAAGGGGTTACTCAACTGGACTCTCATTTCACCTTTCTTTTGCAGTTCTTTTATACCCTTGGGGGTTCGGGCTTTGTGTGTTAATTTTGTAATTGTTCCGATCTGCGGTACAAAATATTCTTCAATAGGAATTCTGCCATAGGTTGGCGGTATCTGTGGTATCTTTGCAAAGAATATTATAAGAATGTGCCACACATATAACTCCATCATCAATGGGAATACTTCTACAAAATACTCATTACATACCAAAATGTTAAATAAATTGTAATGAAATACCAAGATATTGCATTTCAATTTTCCGTTCGATGCTTCGTGTGGCACTTCTATTGTCTTTTCGGCTATCCCTAGTCATTGCCTGAGTCGGTCCCAGAATCCAACAACAATAAGCAACAACAATAAGCACAGTCTTTGGTGTGTATGGAATATGACTATTCTGGTGAAAATTTCACAAACTAATGATAGACACTCTCCCTGATATTGATATCACCTGATATGAATACAAGACGATACCTTCCCGAATATGCTAACATAAATTACAAGCTAATCTCGCTGGAGGGGCACACCAATCAAAAATTGTTCTAGGTCCTGGCTCCACCTGAGAGTATCTCGATCGTCGTTCTGTGTGTTTCCCTGTAATGCTGTGCTTGGTTCGGTTATCTGCTTGCATTTGCCTGGCTGCTTCCTTTTCTCTCTGCCGTTCTCTTGCCATCATTTTTGAGCTTCTTTTACCCCATCTACTATGTTACTTATTTAGTTTTATGTACGGTTTATTTTCCTCCTCTTTTCCTCTGTTTTTTTTACGGCTGCTCAGTGCAAAATATTTTTGTTTGCTTGCCAAAAAATTTTGTCGATTTTTGTTGTCATTGTTGTTGGTGTATTTTTCTGATATTGTTGGTGTATTCGTTGGTGAGTTGTTCTTGGTGTTGGTATTGGTGTGTTGTTTGTAGCTTTGTCGCCGTCTCCAACGTCGTTTGTCCTCGTCGTCGTCGTCCTCGTCGTCGTCGTCGTCGTCATCGTCGTCATCGTCGTTCTCATTGTGTGTAAGTTTTTGCTGGCAAAGAGTCCTGCGAGGCTGACTGGGGTTATTCCATATACTCGTAGTTGTTGGTGTGGTTTTTGTTGCTGTTAGTTTTTAGTGTTATTGCTGTCGCGTTTGGCGTCCTGCGTCGCATCCCATCGCATCGCATCGCATCGCTTCCCATCGCGTTGCGTCTTTTGCCACGTCGCCAACATTTTGATGTTGTTGCATATAATGAATGCTGGCCCGGCATCCCTGCGCCTGAGCCTGGGCCTGGGCCTCGTCCTACCGCCCCCTATAACAATTTTTTATTCCATAGATATCACAGATACATGCAACCAAAGAGTGGCAGAAGTTGGATGCATATGTATGTATGTATGTACGTAAGACTGGGGAAGAGGCAACGTAAACACTTTTGACATTTTATTTTTCACGCCCGTTTTTGTGTGTATTCTCCTTACACTCTGTTTGGGCTGTGTGTGTCCTTTGTTGCCATTTTCGATGCGCTTTTCCTGCTTTTCTCGAGTATATGTGTCCCCTAATGTCACCCTCTCGGCCTGGTCTCATTATTGGCAGAGCGTTGGTGCTGGGCTGTCGGTGGAAAATTGGGGGAAAATCAAAAAACTTTCCCCATTGCATACTTTGTGGTGCGGTGACCCGAAATCCTGTGCGGATGATTAGCTGGAAGCAAGAGCATGGGCATTTCCGATTTCCATATCCATCTGCTGGAATTATAAGTAGTAATGTTGTAGGAATCTTCGTTTTCGATCAGATAATAATACTGGCAATAGTGGATCATAATATTGAGGAATATTTGGGTTTTATTTTCAGTAATATTCCTGATTTATATTTGTTCAAAAAATACTTTTTGTTAACTTGATGTTTTTACAAAATAGTTTCCGCAAAAGATCTTCATCTTCATATACATATATGTTTATAGATGTATCTCCTAAAGACTATCTTGCTACAAAATATTGCTCGAAAAATGTACAAACGTAGGAATATTATCCAATAATTTGCAGAAAAATGACTCGCACAGTAATACCCTCTATTGATGTTCTTCTGCAGAACTGAGTTCGTTTTTGCAGTGCAACAGACAACTCCATCTTATTCCCGGTCTTTCCCTTTTGACAAGTGCGTTTCTTTTGAATGGATTTTCTTTCCCTACCTGCTTTCCCCCCCTTGGCATTTTTCCCTCTTGGTGCACCGTCCCTTTCAGAGTTTGTGCGACTTTCAAATGACTTTTTGGTGCGTCGATAGTTTGCTCTCCTTTGTCTATACAATCTATACACGGCCATCTTTCAGGATATATGTATGTACATTTGTACACCATAAACATATGCATATTACAATGATATACCAACCGGATGAGTGATTTTGATGCGAAAGGAAACCTACCAAAGATACCAGATGGCATACATGTGCATACTTATTGAAGAGCCTGTTGTGGCAGCTTCTAGTATGCTTCTTTGATGTCTGCTGAAGTCTGTTAGAAAAAGCCACAAACATACTTTGTTTTTGTCTTGTTGTAAGCTCTTAAAATCAAGAACTTTCCATGTTTATTATTTAAGATATTTTTGCCATTCAATGTTGAAAAGTGTGGCCAATCAGTATTTAAAAGTAACTAGTAATCAGACAATCAGCCAGGTCCTTTCAAGCTAACTATTTTAACCAATTGTCATATAATTTCATGAAGTTTGAAGTGAAATCAGTAAAACTAAATTTATCGGTATTTCTATATTTTTAAAGTTTTATTAACCCGGATTTTCGAAACGTATGTCAGACGGCTTCACGCATTCAATACAAAGAACTAGAAAAGTTTTGTACATTTATTTATTTGGATTAACACTCAATATTTGATATATTAGTAAACAAAAAGTTTGTACAGATAGTTTTAACCAATTTAACCCAGCCTCCGAAAACCACTTCTGTTTTTTGTAACCAGTCATATTTTGGCTTATATCTTTAACACCGTACGTTCGATTTTTGTAGTTTTTTTTCGGAACAAAGAGCTATTTAATTACTTTTAAAAACCTAGACTTTTTCATTATTATTTTTTAAATTTTGTCGTGGAATGGAAATGCCCACATGTAATTTGCATGGCATGATAGTTTGTTTTTTTTGTATCCCCTGAACATTTGGCAGGCATTGGAAAGGCAACTCATGTGTGCAGATTTTTAATTAAGAATGGGGAAAAAATATGCACAAAGTGAAGGAAAGAAAAGCATATACTCGTAGGAATAGCTGATGGAAATGGTGAAAATATGTACGATATATGGAAGGGAGGAGGTAACTATAGCCCTGATTCTCTCTCTCTCTAGGTTTCCCTCTATATTTTTCTCCATCTTCCTTCCTGTGTGTGTGTATGAGTAAATAAGCGAAACAAAATGTTGAGTGGGTAGTCGATTTTTGGGATGGGAATGGAACAGGATGAAGTATAAAAAATGAAGCAATCAGTGTACAGGGATATCGGGGAGGGGGGAGGATAGTGGGGGTGCAGTGGGAGGTTTATGGTTTCTGTAAAGGCAATCATAGGGATACTCGCTACACATCAATAAATGAAGCAGCCAAGTGCTCTCTAGTCCCTCTCTCGCTCTCGCTCTAGCTCTAGCTCTTTCTGCCATGCTTTCTCTTTCTATCACTTCATATGCCCCCCTTGTATTTTCCCTCTCTTTTGCCCACCTCTTTCTGATTTTTCGCATTTTTTTTTATTGGGCTGCCTCTTTCAACAATTTTTTAATTTGTTTTTCTCTCTCTTTCGCTCACTGCCGCCCCCCTTCTGCCCATCTCTTTCTACACATGCTCTCCATCTCACTCGTTCGTTCTTTCTCCCTCTATTTCGGATAGTTTTTGGCTGCTTCCTTCTTGCCTCGTTTTTATTTTTTTTCTTCTTTTTTTTCAATAATTTTTACGATTTGTTCGTGCTGCAAATTTTTACAGGGGCCTCTCCTACCCCAACCGATCCCCAACCCAAGCCCAGAATCCCCTCTATGTGCTGCCGCTTTGCATATGTGTGTGTGTGTGTGTGTGCAGTAGTGGTGCCACAGGCCAATCCTCTGTACAATGCTCCATCCCGCACAGCCCCACAGTATGAACCACCCACTGGATGGGATGTTGCTGCAACTGAAACTGCGATGTATGTGTTTATTGAAGCGTATCCATTGATTGGCAGGACATCTGCACACGGCATTCATTTTGAAAAGTCGACTACCATCAGCACTACCCCCCACTCCAGCCCCCCACTATCCCTATGCCCCTCTTCGAAAGTTTTCCATCCCTCTATGCCACGGCAAACATGGTATATTTATTTGTTTGCTTGTCAAAATGGTTCCCATTGGTTTAAATTAATTATTAGTTTTCATCAGTGCAAAACTTTGGGTATAGAAAATGTATACGGGTAAAGAATGCTGATTTCTGTTGATATATGGTTTGATTTTTCATGTCACACTCGTGGAGCAATTTGCCAGTAAAGATCGGGATGCAGATTCGTTTTTTTGCACCCTGGAGGGTGTATGATAGTATGGGATGTGGATATAAAGGAGCCATCATGGGACCCAGCTAATATTTTTGAAGATTCTGTCAGAGTAGTCATCATCGTAGAACAACACCCAGAGAAAAAACCCCTGAGCCCCGAATAGATACACTTAGATTAAAATATTAAAAAAAATATATATTTTTGCCGAGAGTAGAATTATTAAAACGTTCCTATTGCGTTTTTAGCTGCTTCCAATTTTACAAATTCTTATCACATTTCCTTTCTGATGTCCTGATTAACGCACAAAATATCTTGGCACGAAAACGTAAAGTGTTGTTACTCGACCAATTATTTCAGTGCAAAATTGTACGACTGGCTTTGGTTTTAATTCTCCAATTTAATTGCTTTTAAATTTTAAAGTGAGACACAATCTCACTTTCCCTGGGATAGTTCTCCTCTTAAATACTTGTATCTCTATTTTCTTAAGACACCCTCTTGTGGCCCCCACACACACACACACACACACTGCTTCCTTTTCCCTTTCCTTTTCCGTTCAGCTTATGTTTCATGGCTTTCCCCGCTTCCTTACCGACCGACCGGCTTCAATGTGACCTTGGGAAAGTTGTATTAATTCATTTAAAGCTCTCGGCAAAAGCGCTTTATATGCTCTTCACCTCAATGATCTGTCCCATAATCATGCTGCAACCCCCACTAGGAAGACCCCAACACCTCGAAGCAGACGGCAGCGTCTTTGGTTTTCGCATGGAGAGGATTGGAATAAAGACGAAAACGAGGACATTATGACGTTATTTATGGGAGAAAAGTGCGCAGTCACCACACACACAAGCCACCCCCAATCGCACCCCACCGCCCCAACCACCACCTCCAGTTGCGTGTTGTGGTGCGTGCGAGAGCCACAGGAAGACAGGAAGACGGGGAAAAGACCAGAGCAAAGTAAAAGGAAATGCCAGTAAAATGTAATGTATTAAATTGTTTTGGCTGAAACCAAAGTATAAATATAAGGAAAAATGAAGAAGGCAAAGGAGTGGGGGGTGCAGGAAAACCCAGAGAGGGAAAGAAAGAAAAAAACAAAGGGGAAAACTACCCTTAGCCAGGCCAAAATGCGTTGCGGTAGGTTAGGGTTCGGTTCTGGAACAGGGTCTGTGACTGCGACTGTGACTGGGACTGGGAGTCTTGTCTTGGAGCCCCGTCTCATGGTCCTGGGGGTAGTATTACTTCTCGTTTTTCTGCTGCTTTTATTTTACTTTATTTCCCATTTTCTTTTGGCTGCTTTTTCGTTCGTCTTTGGGGTAGGTCGTGAAGGGCGCTCCCTGGCCTGGCCTGGCCTGCCATTGCCGTTTCGTTCGTTTCGCCTAATGGCAACGCAATTTCCGCCCGAAAACTGTTTAAAAACTCTTCTGCGCCTACGAAAACGCAAACACAGAATGCACTGTGAGAAAATTCGTGAACGTATTGAGATAGAAGATGGGAGCATAATTATAGACAATCTACCCTGCAACCCCCTTCGGTATAAAGTGGAAGTTTCTGGGTTAGAATCTTCAATCTTTTCTTACAGTGCAGCAGCGACTGCCATTTTGTTTGCTGCCACACTGCAGCCAGCCCTCACAAGTTGCAAGATGCAGGCGCACCGGGGCACAAAAAAAAAAAAACTCCCTCAGCCAGTGCCACCCAAAAGCCCAATGCACAACCCTGCCTCTCGGCCTGGCAGGGTACAAATGACATGCATGCAATGCTCATTCCCCCATTGCCACGCTGCCACGCTGCCACGCTGCCACATTGCCTCCCAGGCGACTCTGCTTCGCAGACCCAAAATGGTCGCCCCGACTCGCAAATGGCAGTTGCATTCGTAATCATGCTGTTTTCCAGAGCTCAGCTCCCAGCGCCCGCCCACAGCCCCCCAAAGCCACCCCCCACCCCCGTGGCAGTCACACCACGTGCCTCTAACGGCGCCGGCAGTCGACGCCTACATGTCGGAAATGTTGGCATGTCGTTGTTGTATTTCTGCTCTAATATCCTTTATAGCAAAAGTGCTTGACGTAAATTGACTTGTTTTTACTTTTGACTTTTAAGGCACCGCCCGCCCCCCCCTCACATTCGTATCCCCTATCCTCTGCCACGGGACTGTAGATGGAATGGAATAAAATAGGGGAGGACGGGGTGGTTGTATTGTGAGATGGGTAGTTCTGTTTGTTTGTTGTTGGTGTGGTTGCAATTTGGATACACAGGATATGCAGGATACACGGGGATGTGTGTATGTGTGTGTATATGTGTGTGGAGGCCAAGTCAAACAGAACTGAAAGCCGAGAACAGAACAGAACAGAACACAACGAGAACTGAGCACAGGAAGGCCGTTTAATATTTATTTTATCCATGTTGTCTCGATGAAGGAGGAGCATGGATATGGGATATGGGTTTGGGTGTTTAGGGTTTGGGGGCAGAGCGGTACGTTGGTTATTGCAGGTGCGAAAATATGCAGGAAATAGCAAGAAGGAATGGAGAGCGCTTAGGCGAAGCCTTGGATGCACTTTGCAGGACCATTGGATGCCCATGCTGTTGCTTTTTATAATAGAAGAATCTGATCTTGATTTTTTATTATTATATATTTCTTCGAAAATCTTGTGATTCAATATGTTCTTCCTACAGAAGGATAATGGACAAAAAGATCTATTCGAAATCATTGCCCTTAAACCTATTCATAGTTTAGCTTAAATAAAAAAGAAACCCCATATGTACGTATCCTGGACACCTCAAACTTTTTTGTTTAATGAGCAATAAATCAATCTAAAAACAAAAAATTATCTCATCAAAAACGGTAAGTTGTTTGAAAAGATATAGCGGCTTTACTATTGAAAATTGAGCGTCTTCCTTTTCCGGAATACCTACCCTCTCTGGCAGGGTATTCAAATAGAAGACAAGCAGATGGGTGTCTGTCTCAGGTGTAGGTGTGTATGTGTGTGTGTATGAATAAAATATGTGAGTGTTTGAATGCATATGTGGGCGCACGAATGAATGTATGCGAGCATGTTTGTGTCTCTTTATTTATTTACATATATCTCGGAACATTTATGTGATGGGGGAAAACCGTTTCGTGATGCCCAAACAGTGCCCCAAAAGTGTATTTTCTTGGCTTTGTCCAGGCTGTTTATCGATTAATATATCGATTTTTGCTCGATGTAAAAGCTTTGTTTTGGGGGACACCTCATTCCACCCCTGTACCTCTCTGCCTAATAGAGTACTTCTGCCTTGAAGGATGCTATTAGCAAACTCTAAAACAAAACTTAATTACGTTCCAACTGGCTGGCAATTTAAAGATGATCTTAATTGAAGGCGCGTGGTTAGCCTTTGGGAAAAAAGCAATGCGAAAATTTCGACACTTCAATGGGAACTTTATTGCCTAAAAAAAAGGGGCCAGCTGCCCCTTCTGTTAATGCCCTGTAGTTTACACATTTTGGGGGGAGAAAGAACAAAATAAGAAGAACACATACATATAATGTTTCGACTAAAGGATACCGCAGTTTAAATAATATTGTAACCTATAGACACTGGTTCCAATTTGGTTTCCATGGACCTGAACAATTTGGAAACTATTATAGAAAAATATAGAAAAGTCGATTAAAGGCCTGGTATACCCTTGATGTTGTATGGAGTAGCGGGCATTAAAGCTGCCTATCGGCTGGCAGCATCAATTGACCTTTCGCATTTCGGCAGTCGTGCCTCTCCGCAGTTCTTCCTCACTCTATTAATGCCCTACCCCCTACCTCTCTCTCTTTCGCTCAGTCTTTCATCAGGCCAACTGCTCCAAATAAAATACGTTGCAACAAGCCACAGCCCCAGCCCCAGCACTAGTCCAAGTCCAAGTGCAAGTCCAAGATGCTTATCTTCTTTGCCAGCTGCTGACCTGCCAGGAAAATCTTGGGGCTGCGGCTGGGAAAATGCACTGGGCACTGGCTTTCCACCTTGGGTCTTTTGCCTGAGTCTCTGGGCTCTGGGGCTCTGGTGAACGTACTCGCAAAAATGCAATAAAGTGCGCATAAATTTACGCGCGAAATCAATCTGGTAGGTTGCAAAATTAGCCAGTGGGAGGGGGGGGCAGACACAAGTGAGAACGAGAGGTGCCGGTTTGGGTTCCCTCTTAAATCGCTTTTTAATAGCAGACAGAACAGAGCCGAACAGAACCTTCCTTCAGCAGTTTGGTTATTTACTCGTTTTTCTTTTCCTTTCGAGTTACCCTTTGGCCTCTTAAGTGTGAAATTTAAGCAGGCAGGCAGCTACCAAAACCGTAGCCAGACTCTCGAAACGTGGCCAGGAATAGCTCGAAAAGTGGTAAAGAAAATTAAGAGGAAAAACTCAAGCCCGAAGTCTGTCAATAATTGTTGTTGCTTCCCGCCTCATACTCATACTCGTACTAGTACTCGTAATGACTTGGCAGCACCACAGCACTGTTGGGCTGCCAACTTGAACTGATTTAATTAGTATGTGCCCGATACGATACGATACGTACTCGTGTTTTCTGGGCTGCCAATCGATAATTGCTCATTAGCTGCCGAATGCGATGACCAATATGATAGGGGAATGGAATAGGCACTATGGAAGACAATTGGGGGGGATACTTCCACTTGGAAGGATATACTCTACCTTTCCCCAAACAATTCTTTTCTTTTTCAATGGCTCTGTTCTTCATTAGGTACATTCGTCAGTATCTTCCAACTTTTAGGACCACCCGAAGAACACAATTTAGGCTTTCAAAGAGGTTGTTCCAAAGGGAAAGAACTCTCTCGATAATCCCTCTAGAATGATGAAAGATTACAGATAACAGACAGATGGACAGACACATATGCTGATCAATAATATGTGCACTCTTTACAGTGGAAAGATTCCTTCTGGCCTGTTTTCTGTGAGTCCTGGGTATAACAAAACATTTTCATCAACAATCCCTTTCAAACCTGCTGTCAAGTAATCGCATTTCATTTCATTTTCGGCATCTAAGCCCCAACTAAATTTCCACTTTAGAATTCTATCAAAATTTATAAGTTCCAAAAAAATATACACCGTGCAATGTCTTCTTTTCGGCAATTGAACTACCAGCAATGCCAGATGCTGGACCAGTGGCTGCTGACCTACGGAGTAATGCTGAACCACCGGACACGTCACGAATTCAGCGACGTTTTGCCAGTGGCTAGACTCTTCAACAAGGTCCATCCAGGACGAGTGGACCTCAACAGATATGTATCCCGGAACAGTGTAGCCATGAAAGCAAGTAACTGGCGTATTTTCAATGCGCGAGTCCTGAAGAAAATGAACATGGGCCTCACGTCAAAGGATGAGGATAAGTTGGCCAGCGCCGTGGAGTGGGTCCAGGATGCGCTTCTCTACAGGCTGATGATGACTGTTGAGGAGATAGCCGATGTTGGGCAAGAGTTCTGGTATGAGAACAATACTCCTAAAACCAAGAAGAAAAACCAAGAAACCCTTATGTAAATGGCTTCAACGGTGTCCCAGGATGACTACGCTTGGAAACCTTTAATAATATTCACGAGATTTGAAATACTTTTCAATGGTTGTACTTGTGCTCGGACTTGTGCTCAATGTCAAAGGACCGCTCCCCAAGGACGAACATTTGGTAGAGGACCGAGCCTGAGCCTCGAGCCAGTTGAAAAGTGTTTTCAATAATCGACAGGTAACTTTAAACCCTCTTACCCTTTAAAAAGAATATTGTGCTAATATACAAATATATGTTTATTATAGAATCGGTTTTTGCTAGAACTTGCTGGAAGATTTGGATGATTACATGGATTCAACAAAAGAATTTTGCAAGAACAAACATTTATTTCATGTACAACAAAATTAGTGAACTAATGAAATAATTGAATTGCTCTATTCAAATTATTTGTTTTGTCTTATCCTAGTGTTTGTCCTATTCGTGTGAAGAGATCTCTCGGAGCATAAGGACTACAATAGCTTGGCATATTTATTATGGTCCTGTGGAAGAAAATGTTTCAAGGGAAAATGAACCAAGGCTTCAGGTTTTGTTGATGAACTGCTTGCAGAATAATTTCAAGCGTAAATTAACCAAACCTTCAGGTTTCAGCCACGCACTGCTTGAACCAAACCTTCAGGTTTCAGCAGCGCGCTGCTTGGTCCCGTGCTTGTGAACCAAGGCTTCAGGTTTCGTTGATGAACTGCTTGCAGAATAATTTTAAGCGAAATGGGACCAAACCTTCAGGTTTCAGCAGCGCACTGCTTGAACAAAACCTGCAGGGTTAGTCGCAACTCAATGATCAAGCTAAATTAATCATTTCGAATGGATAAATATAAATAAGTAAATATAAATAAAGCAGATACTCGCTCAAATGTCACCTCGATTGCTGGAGGCTGGAGGCAGGAGGCAATAAGGTGGCCTTTTGTGGCATGACCTTCCCCCTCCCATCCCGTAAGTGCATAAAATTAATAGATATTTATGGCTGGGACAGGCATTAGCCGCTCGCGGGACGCACAGGGTGTTTGCCTTTGCTGGGTGAAAGCAGTGCAATATGCAATTGCATTAGTAAATCCTTGTAATCCCCACATTAGTCGTCTCCCCACTTTTCTCTGTCCCTCTTTCTCTTTCTCTGTCTCTATTTCTATACGCTTGTTGCCATCTCATTCTATCTTTTTCGGTCTTAGCAAAATTACCTTCACGACCCAAAGAGTATACAGAGAGAGAGAGATAGAGAGGAAACAGCTCCCCAAAAAAAGGGGGGAAGCCTGACAAACCACATGCGATTACAGAAGGTGGTGGCAGAAGAAGAGGGCAAGGGGGGTTGGTGGGGGGGTCCTGGGAGTCTAACAAATCGTTGAAAATATGCGATGCGTGTGTGTCGTTCCGCAAGAGGGGAAGCTCCAAGGCGGGTGCCAAGCAACAAGCGCCAAGGTAATGCATGCCATGCCCCAAAACATACAGTAGTCCCTGCCTTATAGTGGTACATGCCATCTACACAGATCCTTTGAAATGTATTCGTAGATCTTAGATGAATCTAAGTCTAAAATTCCCCTTTCAGAGACTCAGTCATACATCTGCCTCTTCTATATATTCTTTCTACAAAGGTAGGTCCAGCAATGTTTTATCTAGTAGCTAATTTATTTATTTACAAGTCCAAACAAATCTCTAGAACATACCAGTGCCTCATCAATGGCATTCTTAAGCCATGCACACTGTTGCTGAACGTGTGTGTAGGCACCCATATACACGTGTATGTATGTGTATCCCCTGAAAGGAAAAAAAAAAAATCCCCCGTCACAAGGCGCCAAAAAAGATGGCGGCGGGCAAACAAGTAAAAATCGCATGCAATTTGAAGAAAAATATGCGAGAAGTAAACTTTTGAAACGACGCATTTTTTTCCACTACTTCCCTTTTGGCCCCCTCCCGCCCCCCTCTCTGGCCAACCATCCCTTGGGCGCCTTGCCTTCACTGCAGTCTTTGGGGTGGGGGTGGGAAAAACAACCCCTCTGCTCATCATAGCCATGAAATGTGCAAGTGCGTTAGCCCCAAAACCAATTTTCAGTAATGACTGCATTTTGCCGTCGTCTCAGCTCTAGCCCCGTGTGGATACCACCCACCTCCCGGACGTTGTCGGTTTAAATGCACAAAAGCGCGCCAAAGGACATGCCAAGGACAAACGTTAGTTGAACTGAGTCGACGAGGACGAAGAGCAGCACTAGGAACCAGCACTAGGACCAGCATGAAGACGACGACAACGACGACGACGCCTTGCGTAATTTGCTGCGGCAATGGCGGCAAAACACATCGCAAAATGGCGACAGATCCAAAAGGAGCCATCCCTCGCCCCACTCCCACTGTGGCACCCACCCTCTTTCCTGCTGCTCCCTCTCGCTTTTGCGGGTTTTACAATTTTAAGATTTATTTACGTGCTTCGGGGAGTTTTTCCCTCTCTTTTGGGCGGATAAATGCATGCGTTTGTTGGCCGAGACGCGCCAAAAACTTTTCCCGCCCCCCCCAGCTCAGCCCCCAGCCCGCAGCTCCTTAGCCGAACGCCAGTTGCATACTAAATGGTTGGGGCAACCCCCCTGCTGCCTGACTGCTGCCTGCAACCAGGGTTTGCATGTGCGTGTGTGCATGACTGCAAAAGTCAGCCTGTGACCTGTTTGTCCTCTAAAGTGAAATATTTTGCAGCAGGCGAAATGCAATTTTCTATGCGTTGTGTGTGGGCGCACACACACAGAGATAGATGCCGGGACAGCAGGAAAATCTGAAAAGGGCAACTCTGGTGCCGTGATGGCAGCGTGACACGAGCCCAACTATCGAAGTGACTTTCTCTGAAGAGATACCCACATACCAACAGCATTTGAGTCATAGTAGAACCTCGGAGATCTTTTGGAAAAAGTGGTTCTTTCTAATGTCCCATCCCCAATGGTGTTATCTGCTGGAACTATCGGCTATTCGACCATTGCGTAAGATGTCGCTGGGGCGTCATTTAATGCGCCGCCAGTTGTCTTAGCCGCCAGCAGCAGCGATGGGGGGAACAGGACGACGCACATTGGGGGCCGAAATGGAGACGTCGCTGGCATATTTCATTCTCCAGCTACTTTTTTGCCGCTTCATTTGACAGGGCAGGGAATGCGATGGGGGAGTGGTGCAGTCGTGCAGTGGTGAAAGTGGCAGGCACTGGAGGCAGGCAAGGGGATCTCCATCATAATCTTGCCTTGTCGCATTGCCTCTGTGTACTGTGTGTCCTGGCTGCAGCTCCACCTCCGTATCCTCCCTATCCCGCCCTTGCTCCTGCCTTTTCTGGTCTTCCTGCTCTAAAAACGCAGAATGTATTTGAAATGTTTCAGCATTGATAAATAGTTCTGCGCTGTCCTGCGGGGATGCAGTCAGCTCTGTGGAACCTTCCTCCACCCCCCTCTTCCCCTGCGCGTGTGTGGGTTGGCTTTCGAAATTAGGAAAATTAATGTGGGAAAATGCTTTGCCCCAAAGTGAAGCGAGGACGAGGCAACAAACGCATTTCATATATCAAACCGAAAGATGGCATTGCTCAAGGGGGGGCGGGAAGGTCCTGCCATTACCACGGAGGGACAGCACATTTCGGGGGACTCTGCAAAAATGGGGAATATATGTATATCTGGCATTGATTTTCCACTGTAGAATTTCCTTCATTGAAAGATTGCGGATTCGCGGAATAACAATAAAATCATAAATTTTGTGTGTGCCGAATATTTATGGATGGCTTTATATCCAGTTTGGTACTCAGAATATCAATAGGGGAAATGGTTATGGTGCCATACAGGAAAGATCGAAGGATAATTAGTTATGGCAAATTGTTAAGGCAGAATATGAGAAACACAACTGATTACCCAGAAGGGATAGGAATAATATCATTTGCCACTGAAAACAGTGACAAATAATCATATAAGATTCAAGATTATTCGCCTTGGATGAAAACCAATTAAAGAATGTACCTCTCCATAAAGAATTTATCTCTCCATTCTTAAAAACTTTCATCCCAACCATGAACCTGATCAGATAAATTTTTTCCTTTTCCAGATCATATCTCCTGAAATATCCCTAAAATTATAGGATATCACACACTACCCATCATTTGGAATTATCAAATTTTTAAAACTCCTTTCGTCCTTTCGTCTAGTGTTAATTATTGTTAAATAAATAAACTAATAAAATTATGTGCTTTGAATGGGAATGCTGGAATTTCCTCCAGGCTCTCTTCATTGAAGCCTTGAAGCACGCCTCCGATTCCGCCTCATATTCAGAGATAAGTGGGCCGGATACCTCTTAAAGATACACATATCGATCTCTCTTCTCTGGAAATACTTTTATTTGTTCGAGGAATTTTTTGTGTCCTCATCTCCAAAAGCGCTGATGCTCCCCTTTATCGATGCCTCTTCCAGTTTGCTGCCTGTTCTGTTGTTTTTTTTTGGGTGTCTGTCAAATCCAATAATCGCTCGCACCTCAACACCAAAGGCTATAAAACAGAGACAGTAAAAAAACAAGACCTGAAAAAATTACACCAAAAGTTGTGGAGGTTAAAAAAATTGTAAGCAATTTGCACGCGAGGCGATAAAAATCATCTTAAACGCACGATTAATGTCAATTTTATCAATAAAATTATAAATAAAGACATGAAAACGAGCCGCAGAGTAGAGCGCGACGAGACGCGAAAGATAAGCGCGAATGAAATGCGAATGCGAGTCACAACAGGCCAGGGGAGAGGGATCGAGCTTCGAGAGTCACATTCGCAAAACAGCAACGACAACAAAAACAACAACAGCAACAACAACCAGAACAGCGGGCAAATTATTGAGTGTGGCAGCCAGCTCACGTTGCATGAGGCACAGCACCGCCACAGACCAAAGAAGCGGAGACGTAAAACGCAGCTGGGCCGGCTGCGGCTGCTAGCCTTAATCCTGGGGAGAGAGAGATTAACCCATTGGCTGACGGGGGGGAGACCCTGGAGTCGAGTGTGGAGCTGATGCAAATGCGCAGCTGCCACATGCTCTGTGCCAGAAGCCGTAGCAACCTCAGGATGCGCGGGTGCTGAGTGAGAGGGAGAGGTACAGCGGGAGAGGAAGAGTGCTAAAAGTGGCAATTCGGCTAAAAATTTATTTCGATTCATTCAACATGCTTGGCACGGTGCGCACTGTGGCACCAAACACACAAATAAGAAACAGGCATGAGCAATAAGAGTAGATTCATTCCTTGCACAATTTATACGATTCGGAGATTCCGTTTGATATTTCTGCATACCCATGGTTATGAAGTAGAAGTCCAGTGCGCTTCGTAAAAAATCTGTGTATTTTGTTGTTGGATTCAGCGGTCCGAAGCAGACCGACTTAACGCTTCACGCAAGGCATTAAAGAACGATAGAAAAGGGAATTAAAGTATAATTGTCTTTGGTACACTACGAAATAGGAATAAAATAAAAACAATATCAAAAATATCCATAGGAGAATTGTGCTGGTTGTGGGCATTGTTTTTCCTCATAACTTTTAACCAAATTCAAATTATACAAACATTCAAATTATGTAAGGTATGTAAGGTCTTAGGTAACTATCTATAAGGGAAATAAATTGATTCCTTCAAATGGAAAAATTGTATCAAGAATTTACTCAGTGATAATTTTTGGAACAAAAATAATTTTGCTCTCTGTGATGGGCGACCTTGAAAAATACGCTAAGACTGAAGAAATATGAAAGGAAATAACCACAAATAAAGTGAAAATATGAATAGTTCACACGATTTCAATTTGACTGAATTATTTTTCCGGTGTTGACTTGTCTAAAACATCGTAAAATTCATAAAAACACAACTAGAGGGTTCCACAACCGACTTCCCCTATTACAATTTATAATAATAAGAAATCAAAGTCGATATAAATATATAAGAAAATATTTAATATTAAAAATCAATGTATTATACACGGACATTATGACTCAAATATTATTTGAAAATCTTGTAAATAAAAAATAAATATATTTGGGTCACACTTTTAAATATTTCTTTCATGCAGATTAGTTTGATTTTCAATTAATGATTTTTTGAAAATATTTCTTAAAGTTTGATTTTTAGTTTTAATAAATAATATTTTACCCAGGACATGGGTTGTAAAATTAATTAAGTATACCAAATCAATTAGTGGAAATGTATGTGGTGTCTACAAAAAGCCAGTATACGACTCAGATAAATTTCTACATAATTTATAATAATTGATAGTGTAGGAAATAGTAGATAAAATTGTAATCATCAGAAGGTGAGAATGGTTCAAAAATATACTATTTCATTCGATCATCCATCCCACTGTGCCTTGTCTGCGGCGGTCGCATTTCCCACGCCAACTGCCAAGTGGGCGACGGTTCAAACCGTTTTGTGCCCAGCCAAGATTCCGTTTCCAATTACACAAAAGATTTGCTGAGAACTCAAAAAAACCGAACCGAAGAGGCAAGGCTGTAAAAACCAGAACAGAATCCGAATATTTGAATGTGAAACTCTGAGACTCAGAAGACTCTGACTTTTTTTCCAATGAAATGTGCAACGTTTCAGTTGAACGGAAAAATCAAACAATGAATAAAATATACAACAAAATATCAAACAAAATGGCAAAAACAACAAACTTTTGAATTTCAGGGCAATGACGTCACTGGAATGAAGTGGTGTTGCGGTGAGGGGGCACAGGAGGTAAAAGGTGGGCGCCAGGGAGCCTCTTGCCACTTGTTGCCAATTGAAAATCACACTCGCATGCCAAAATGCCTTTTTCCGATTCACAATTTTCGCTGTGCGATTTGCGATTTGCATAAACTGTGCGATTTTGGCCTCAAATTATGCCTATGGCCGGGCCATGCCACCGCTCGGTCCGCACCGCGGCAGCGGCACTCCCCTCGCCTTTGTCGGCACGGCGTTTGTCGTCGTCGAAGCGCGCAGAATTTTCTTAATGAGCTACAAACAATGCTCGTAAGGAAAAGCTGAGAGCCGAAAGCCGAAAGCCAAGCGGTGTACAGCCAAATTAATCGCCGGAGAGCATGCGATGCTAATTTGTAATTGTTATAGTTATGGGTTGTAACTAGTTTGTCCGTCGACGGAGTCGGAAATGGAAATGGAGTTGGAGCTCAGATTCGGTGTGTCTTTATAGTACTGTACCCATAAGCTTAAGGTACTGCCAGGGCCAAAGTGTCGGATGAATTTATAGAGCGTTTTGATATGGGAATTTCCTGCATACGACAGTGGAGTGTGGAATTGATGAGTGACGGGCATTCACATAATTCACACAATAAACAGAAATAAATAAATAACAAGCTCTAAGGCCCTGAAGAAGAGCTATTTCTGAAGAGCCCTTGAGGTCCTCCAATCAGTAGAACTGCAAATGAAAAGATTATAGAATCATCAGCTGATTATTCTCTCTAAACTACAGTAAAACTCATATGTTTCTATAGATATATATTATGAGGACTCTTCCCTGCTCTCCTGTTTACGCTCCCATTCCATATTCACTTCAGAGCACCGTCGTCCCGTCCCTTCTGATGTTGGGTTTCTCCAGGACTCCAGGGTTTCTCTCGACTGTAATTACAGTTTACTAAATCAAAGTGAGGAGGACCTTTTCCCTCCTCCCCGGGGCCCAGAACCAGCCCGAAAAAACACCCTCGGATCAAGTTGACAATTGAAAATAAACTAAAAAGAAGTTGGAGAAGGGGCAAGATCAATGAAGGAAAAGCCGACACAGAAAGCAGTTGAGGTAGAGACGCTGACGATGAGGCCTAGGTGCGATCCCCCAAAGTAGTGGCAACGTCAACTGCACTCAAGTGAGCTGCCACAAGGAAATTGCAACTAGTATTGGCACCATGCACCATGCACCATGCACCATGCAACGTGCAACTGGCAGACGAGCCAAAGCGGCTAAAGCGCAGCAGCAAATTAAAAGCGGAGCGGCAGAGAAGCTGAGAGGCACAGAGACAGAAGCCAGAAGCCAGAAGCTAAGAGGAGGCTGGCATATTGAAATAAGATCAATATCGCTGCTGTGCGCAGAGCAGCGCGTAGTTGCGTTTAAAAATATAACTACGATTGTTCATGCCACAAGGCAACTGCAACTGCAACTGCCACCACAGCAACAGGAGCCACACATCTGCGCCCAAGCCAAGCAACAACAACTGTCAAACAAGCAACAAGACATATTACGGGCGCGGGCAGAGCTCCGATCCAGCCAGACGACCACTACGACGACGACGACGACGACGACGACCCTTGAGACTCATTTACAACTGACCGAATGAAAGTATCTCTGAGTTAGCCAGCGAGCCACGAGAGTATCTGTGTATCTAAGTATCTGCACATCTATCTGGTCCCGGTGTGCATGTGTGTGTGTGTCCAACACTTTGCGCCAAATCGATTGTCCTGCCCTTAACAGATGTTGAGCATGGGATCTTTTGAAGGTGTTCCTTCCGCCCAATTGCCAATGATGAGGCACCTCCACACGACCAAATAAGTTGGCTGCAAAAAGGCCAACAAAAAAGGCTAAAAACGAGAGAAGTTGGCAACTAGCAAGAAATCGGGGAATCAGTGTTTTAAAATCTATAGATCTATATAGATATAATAATCGTAGATCAAAGTTAAGGTTCACTACCAAAAGGAAGAACACAAATTTATAAATTTCATCGCCACTGTAGACATCTGTAAATATAAGCCAAAAGTGCGACAGTCATCTTGTACTTTTCACGAGACAAAACCTGGACTGTAGATCACGTCATCATACTTCGAATTTGTAATATACCCCCAAAAGAATTTTTTTTTTAAATTCAAAAGCTGCAAGTATTTATTTTTTTTCCTCGGCTTCTGCAGTGCACAAAAATTAACGAATTGAATAGTGAACTGTAGGACCTTTCACAGGTCGAGTCGATTGGAATATAACTGAAGATATGGCGACACAAAGTTAAAATTTTCTTCCTTTTTAAATGTTGCTTCAACTTTGCAATTTTTACAGATTTTTATTTTTTTATAGTATGGTCCAGACTTTAGACGTTTGTTCTTTAGTGTCATTGATTCTGAACAAAATTAGCTACTGGATTGTCTTTGTAGTGATGTTTTTTTTGCATGGTGCGCGAAACCCGCCAGATAATCCACACTTTCTTTCAGAGCTTTTCTTCAGTTCGGGCTGGGCTCCGACTTGCTTGGGTATCTGTTCCTTTTGGGTTCCTTTTTTTGTTGTTTCTGTATTTTTGTTTGTTTTTTTTTTTTGGTTTTTTTGCTTGCTGCCGCTTCAGAGGCACCGCCGCCAACGCTGCTGCCTACCATAAAAACAATTGTTGTTGCGCTGGGCTCTGTACTTGATGTGGTTGTTGGTGTAGTTTTTACTTGTAGTTGTTGCTGTTTTTGTTGTTGTTGTTGTACGCAATTTAAATGGAATTTCTGCTACTGGGCCCACGAACATTGATCGCCATAAATAATCGCACAGTTTCTGCTGTTCCTGCCCCAGCTCCATCTCCATCTCCGTCTTCAGCTCTGGCTGTGGCTGTGGCTCCATTTGCAGCTCTGGGCTCCAGCTACAGCAACAGCGACCCAGCGAGTGCTGCTGCATCAATGGTGGCGGTGTCGGCGGCGACAACAACTGCAACAACAACAACAACAACAACAACAAACACATGAACAACGAAAAACTGCAACGGCGACCGCATCTCAGATCGGGCGCGATAAGGTAATTGGACTATTATGTCAAAAAGTATTTGGCGTTTAAGAAATATGGCCTGGCATTTGACATTTCGGCAGCCAGTAGTCGTTGTACCTGTATACCCCCCTCTCCCAGCCGCCGTATATGCCCCCTCTCTGGCCGCACCTCCTTGCAATTCGAGTTGCAGTTTCAGTTGCAATTGCCACAGAACAAAAGGTGCACATTAAAAACTGTTTTTTCTGCCGTTGCAGCAGCAGATTGGGGCAGATCCGGGGGCCAGCTATCGATATCGCGATTGCATTGATCGGCCAGAAGTCAGGAGGTGGGGCAGGGGCAGGGGCAAGGGCAGGGGCTTAGGTGGATCTGAAACGCATTGTCACCAAAGGCGGCTCTGGTTGAAAGTGTTTTCGTTTGTTTATATTTATTTTTGGATAACCAAATGATCAAAGCCAATGTGCGTGGTCATGTAATTGATTAACTGATCGGCGCTGATCGGAGATCGTTGTTCGCTTGAATGGGAATGGGGGGTCGGAATGGGATAATGGATATGGTGGGGGAATGGCAGTCTACAGAGGGTGAGGGAGGGAGAGCTGTGTAGCTGGGAGGCTGCTGTTGTTCGGATCAGATTTCCCGGAGATTAATCATTGAATCTATAAAATGGTTAAGATGATGAATGGAGTTCGGATCAGTGGAATTGTTTCAGGCTTAATGACTGGTTGGTGTTGATTGGGGATAAGATGGAAAACATATATATTTTATATAAATAGATGGATGGACATAGTAGATATACATTTCGATAGATATTTAGACATATTTGTAGGCATACAGTTTCATAGAAAGACACACAGAAGTAGCTATTAACAGTAACAGTGTTTAATGTTATCGTTTATTGTTATTTGTGTTATTTTTATGTAGTATTAAACAAATCATCCAATTACCTAAAAAAAAAGTACACGAAGGGAGATGGTTTTGACAGGGTTACCACCCTGCTCTGGTAGCTTTTAAGCGCGCATTAAAGCTTTGCGAAAGCTCTCCTCTGTAAAGAAAGTCGATGAAATTCTATGAATTATCGAAATCGCGATCAGAAGCCTGTTGTGGCAGTTGAGTATTCAAAGATACACAAAAATACGTTCTCAATCTGTTCTTAGCATTCAATCGCATGATCAGTGCGGAAAAATATACTCAAGGAGGTCCCCTCCTCCTGGTCGAAGCCGCATCTGTCCCAGAGCCAGTGGGCCCTGCGATCGATCAGAAGGCGGCACTTTCGTTCAAATAAATACGCACTTTATGGACACATGTGAAATGTGTACACATACACCCATATGCACATATACACATAGGTACTTGAGCTTTTCCAATATTTTGTTAGCCATGGAGCGAATTGTTTCAGTGCTGCTGACATATTTGGACCTGCAACACGTTGGACGTCCTAAATATCATCTGAAACCCATGGTTAAAGCTGACATAGTCTGTATGTGAGTCGGAGATCTTTGGGATAAACGATAGCTTCGCTTCGACTTGTAAGTACCGTACACCGATTTATTTATGTATGGGGTGATCTGCCTTAGTCCGAAACATCCGATCATTTCATATACGTATAGAGGTTTTATTTATTTATTTGTATTCGGCTAACGTATAGAGGTATTTTAACTATCAGTAATCCTTAAATTAAATTGATTTGTTTGACGGATGTATATTGCATTTGTATTTGTTTTGTTTAGAAATTATTTGGTCAGCTGTTTTCTTGCTGTTTGTTTGCCCTTATCGATCCTACACGGCAGATGGATCATTTCTGTTTTCACACACACACATTCCGAATTCGTTTAAGTACTGTGTTTGGGTTTTCATTTCGTTTAATAGCTTGTCTACGATTTCATTCAGGGAAACAGCTTGGCTTTTTTAATAGAAACAAAAGCACCTCCACAGAGGGCTTAGTATTGGTATTGGTATCGATGTATGTTATGGTCAGGGTCTATTTATATTTTATTTATTTATTTATTTAAGGCTGGTATTAGGGTTTTCAGCTCTGCTGTGAATAGAAATTGGTAAATTAACTAATGTTTGCTGACTTGGTATGCTCAAGAGATTTGAAGGTTCTTTATTTTATTCTTATCCTATTTTATGGTGTATTTTTATCCTTGACACTCCAGGAAAAGCGTTGAGCAGTTTCGTCAGTTAGCAGGTGTTCGGGGGTCATTTTTGCGTCCAGCGTCTAGTGACCACTGTGGGTAAAAGTCTTGTATCGTTGGAGGAATAGATCCCATTCTTTGGATTGTCTTTGGGATGTAATCTGGGGGCAATCTGTAATCATTCCCTTGGATGGTGACCTGGTGACTGGGAACTGGGCACTCGGTGACTTGTTGTTTGCAGGGATTTGCTTAGAAATTTTCATATGTACATATAGGAGTTTGTATGATCTAAATCGTATTATAATTACTGACAAAGTATAGAAAGATTTGATGGTTTTTGTGGCTTCAAGAACGCTTCTTAAATCTCGATTTGGAGTTTCGAGCTAAAAAATAAATGTATAACGGAACTGCGGTTATCTCATATCCGTATAGAGAACTCTTTCGGTTATCAATAATAATAATTTCTCCTCCACTAGAACTTATCTTTAAATGGAAGATTGTGCAGTATATCTATTGGTAACGTTTGGCTCAAATTATGATGATCTATTTGTATGCGAGAAGGCGTTTGGTTTGCCCAGCGTTTGGTTGGGGGAGGGGAGTGTCACAGAAGCAGTCGTGGCCGAGCGGTCTGACTAGAAATCAGATTCCCTCTGGGAGCGTAGGTTCGAGTCCTACCGACTGCGTATTTTTGTTTGTAAATATATATTCTTATGAAATATTAAAAGCATTAAAATGCCTCCGCGCTGGCCATTTAATTAGCCGCAGGCCAGCGACGAGCAACATTGAACATCCTCATCCTCAATGGCCACGGTCTCAGGCAGTGGCAGTGGTAGTGGCAAGGGGCCGGGGGCAGGGGGCAGGTGAATGGGAACAAGATGAATTACCTTTTGCCACTGCACGTGAAACTGACACGCCAAGGTGTGTGTGGCAGGAGGGATCTCTGGTAGACGGCAAAGCGGGACTTGAACTGAGTCAGAGACAGAGACTGATACTGGAACCCCTCTGAGGGTCCAGGCCATCATGCCACACATGGCTTTCAACACGTTTTTGGCCATTTCTTTGGCTGCCTTTAGCTGCAGGTTGCTGCGTGACGACTGCGACTGGGACGAATGATGGCTTAATTCATTTGCTCGCCCAAAATGCATTTTTAATTTAATTTCATTTTGAACACTGAAAACCGAGAACCAAGAACAGAAAACAGTGGAGGCAGAAGGTAAGAAAAATAAATTGAATTATTTACTCTAGAGAGAGAGAGAGAGAGAGAGAGAGAGAGAGAGAGAGGTGAGCATTAAAACGATGTTCAGGGCTCGACAACGAAACCATTAAAATTACTTCCAATATAGACGGACGGATGGAGGCTTTCGATTTGGATTAAGTGGGGGGCCCTGTACCGCTCTACAGATCCCCTACACTATCCTACATTCCATTTTAATTGCCGCCTCAATTATGATAAATAGAAGTTGCTCTTCTGGGGAGACTGAGGCTCTCACTCTCTATCTCTCTCTTTGCATAATATTAGAAGCAACCTCTCCGGAGCGCGGATTATACGCAAATCGTGATTGTTGGGCCACAGCTAATTTTCATATTTTTTTCCCTTTACCAACGTCGTTTTTCGTTTTCATGCATTTAATTGGAGTCTGGTCCGAGTTTGAGTTGGAGAGTCTTTTAACCGACTGCGATTACATTCTAATTATGAAAAATTCTTAATAGCCAAATGATACAAGGCGGAATGAACAAGAAGAATGCTCAGACGGATGGTAAATTCTTCTGATGAGCCGCAAATTAGGTAGAAGCCATACACTCAGGGCCTTCTTCAGGGCCAACTTACGAATAACTGAAGAAAAGATCTTTCAATCTAATGGAAACTCTTATTTTTCCCTAGATTTCCTTTTGAGGACAACAACAATGCCTGCCTGAAGAACTTAATCCTTGGATGAACATCGAAGATCTTTCAAAGATTTCGGATTGGAACTCCAAGTGTTCGTTGTCTCAAATGTCACAAAAATTCTCCCAGATCCTCACATTCTCGGCTCCCACATTACCCCCAAAAACATTAGCTTTTAGGCTTTTAAGAATTCAGTTAAATTTTGTAGTTTTGTAAAATAGAGGAAAGGATAATGTCACGCCTAACCAAATTGAACGATATGGAACACTTGATGCTGAACCACTGGCTGGATACGCACGACATCAAACTCGATTATCACACACGAAATCAGTTTCGCGATGCCCTGGCCATTGCCAGAGTCTTCGAGAAGATCCATCCAGAAGTCGTTGATTTGCACAGCTACATACCCCGCACCAGTGTGGCCATGATGATTGAGAACTGGAAGATATTCAATACGCGGGTCCTGACCAAACTCAATATTTGTATCTCACAAACGGATATGGAGAGGCTGGCCCTGGGCGCAGAGGGTGCCATTGAATCGCTTCTATATGATCTAATGGTCGCCGACTACAGCCTGATGAGGCGTTTCGATTCGGATAAATCTTTTAATCATTTCGATAATGTCGACTAAGTGATTTGCCAACTATTAATATTTACTACTGGAAACTATTATGCTTACAAACTATAAATTAATTAATGAATGTGTAAAAGATGATCGTACTGTTTAGCTATTCATTGAACGCAAATTTATATCTCTTGATAGAAGAATCCGGTATCTAAAGACAATTATTTTGTTTAATGTCCTTCCATATAACCTTTGGTATCTTTTCTACGAATATAAATATAGTTCGTCTTTGATATTTGAATATAAACATATACGTTTTTTTATATAAAAGCAATGCCTATAGTATCTCCTGCTAATTGTGTAATTCTTCGTCGCCACATTTTTTGCTTGGAAAAACCTTCCACAATCGACAAGAGTAGTCAGTCTTGTGCTTGTTTGCATATGGCCAAGAAATTGTTGTGGCCATTTATGAACTCAACGATTTCTATATGAACAACAGCCAACCAATTTCTATATATACATATACTTTATTTTTTTGGTCAGGTTGACGTGTTGTTGCCCAAATGCGCATATCAACCATCAAAATGCGCAACATTTCAACGTCTTCAACTTCGGTTTAAGCCACAGTTTGAGCCTCAGATTCAGATTCCGATTCAGCTTCAACATTCAGCTGCATCGTGGTCGTTCGGGCAGTGTGTCAGTTGGGGCTGCCAAGGATTTGAATATCGCAGCAGCATTTGTGTCATAGAGAATGAAATGATTTTTTGGTTTGCGTTTGCATTTGCCTTTTTGCTTGCCCCGCGAATGGGGCAACTTGAATGTTGCCGCAACATGTTGCCGAACGTTTGCCTGCCGCGCGGCGATCGCTTGTCAAATGTTTTGTCAGTCGCTAGCTCTCAACCACAAGGCACAAGGAACAGAAGTCTGGATACTCTAGCATCAAAAGCAGGTCAAACTTATATAGATTTTCGTATTAACAAAGGCCTTTCTTAGCTTACAGAAGCTTGTTGGTGAAAAGTTGTTGAAACATTTGTTTGAGGGCATTGTGGTTCGGACATCCCCACGATCATTTCCAACAAGCATAGGATAGGGTATGCACGACTATTGCCAATTGCACCATTTGACAGGCAGACAAAAAACTGGAGAATTTGGACAATGGAGAGACGATGACAAAAACAGCAGCACACGGCAACAGACAGCGGACATTGGCAATGCGGACAACGCTGTGCGTGCCTCCTGACCAAGACTCCAAAATACTCCAACTCCTCTCTCAGCGAGTACGTATCGTATGCTGTGCTGAGTTGGGTTTAATTGAATGAATGTCAATTTGCAAACGCACAAAGTGCGTTGCACAATCGCCACAACAACAGCAGAGAATAGCAGCAAGGAAACAATTGTTGTAATAGCAAAAATATCAACAACAACAAGGAGTAGTACAACAACAGCAAAGGAAGTAACAGAAAATAGCAACAAAAATTATAAGTGCGATTTTTTTTCAAATAGGAATAGGAGCAATACGATTTTGAAAATTTCAACCACAATTGATTACATTTTTTCAACAACAGCAATAGTTTTATTACAATTTTAGAAAATATCAATTTAGAAAATAATTTCGCGACAAAACACAAATGTGTTATTATTAGCTTTTAAATATTTGGGTTCGGTGGACCTTTCTTTACCGACACCAACAATAACATTAAAAACCTCAACAAACAAAAACCACGATCACCAACGATCTCCACCGAGAACAACAACAATAAACGAGGCGACGCGACGTTCGGCGGACTCCAAATAAATTTCAACCAAATTGCGAACGTCAGCGACGCTACTTATCAGCGGCATTTATCAGTGGGCTGGCTGCTGCTTGCCCCACTCTCTGTGTGCCCCATTCTGTGCCTCACTTACTCGAATGTGCATGCGTGTGCCTGCACTGTAAAGGCCGTATAGGCTGCATGCTTTATCGCAATATTTAATTGGCAAAATATGCGTCTAAACGCACATAAATTGCATTGCTAACGCGTTTGTTGCGTCTGCCTGAGTCCCTGCCTCACCTGCCTCACTCTCTTTGCATCTCTTTGCTTGTCAGACATCATCTTCTTCCTCTGCTTCTCCTGTGGCCACCGCACGCCAATTACCCTCAGCAGCAGCAGCAGCAGCAGAGGCAAGATCCACACGCAATGTCAAGGCATTTCACTCAACTGTTGTTGCAGTTGCAAGTACCCTGTAATCGCGGAGAGAACAAGGATATATGGCATTCAAGGAATGACAGAGGGAGCTGTTTCATTTCGATAAAGAACCCCAATCGGATGCTTACGATTCATTTTATTAAATCATCAGTCTTCATTGCCCTGACTGACTTCATGGCCTGTAGGCGTAATATACTTACGTTTCAAAAGACTAAATTTAGCTTTAATTAGAAGGTCAGGGTATCCTCAACTTCGTATATCGAATATTCCTATTTCTGCTGCTGCTGCTGTTTTTGTCGTTGTTGCTGCTGCTTCTGTTATTTGCTGCATCTGCTGCTGCTGCGGCAATTGCTGTGCGGTTTGTACATGGACATCACATCGGTTTGTATTGCCCCCGAAGATGGAGAGAATATGGTGGCGTTGAGGCTGGAGAATTGCTAACCTGCCGCAAAATGTCACTATTCTACTAAGACACGATTCCAAGCCTACGTTTACACTGACAGAACCAGAGAGTGGCCAGCATCTGGGAGTGAACTAAAGCGACGATCCGAACTAGTGTTGGCTAAGGATTTAAGTCTTTTTTAAATTTAATTTTAAATCTTATAAAGCACTTTGAAGAAGGCCAACGTCTTTAGTATTTGGTGATGGGAAAGCTAAACTCAGGAACTAACTGAATGCCCTTTGCTGGAAGTGAGGTCTAAATGTCCCCCAGGGGGACACCCTTTGTGGGACAGTGTAAACGTGGCTTAAGCCATTTACCATTTGAAGAGGATTCGCAGTCTTCTTCGTTTGGTTTCGGCTCCGGCTCCGGCTTTGGCTTTGGCCTTTGCGGCTTTTGGGGGCTTGTTAAATTGTCGCAAAGTTATGAGTCGAAGAGGAAACGACTTTTGTGGTCAAACTCCAATCGATGGGAGTCCCTCGCTCTTTCTCTCTGGGGGAGTACGGGAAGGCAGTCGATAGATTGACAAGTGCCTCGGAGTGACTGGTTAAATATGTTGGCCAGCTTGAAGCTCACTTGAGGAATGACTTTAACAGTTGCATAACCTTGAAAATGTTGCAAATATTCTTATGTACAAAGAGAGATACGAGTATATAGAGTGTGTGTGAGAGGGAAGAGGAAGCTCCGTCTCCGGCATAATAATTGAACTTGTCCCGAAAAACTTTTACTAGCACAACGACCTTCGGTTAAAGTTGTCGAAAACCTTTCCAACCAACATCTCTCTCATCCCATCTCTATCTCACTTTTGCTCACTTTTGTGTGTGTTTCTGTGTGTGTGTGTGTGTGTGTGTGTGAGTGTGTGTGGGTGTGTGTGCTTGGGAAAACTTTGTCTTAAAGTTCAAACTGGAGCAAAAACTATTTGCCCCAAATGCGGTGGCCACAATGCATTCCAAGCTTCTCTACTCTCTATATCTATGTGTATCTGGATACACATACATACATATATATATATATATATATATATATTTATATAGTATATATGGCGTACAGTCCGGGGTTACCATATACCCGTAAAGCATGCTCTGCGTGGCGCGTCTCCAGTCTAGAGTCTCAGTGTGTATATAACTCTTTTTTATTTGAATGCCAGCGCATTGCCAGACATCGCACTGTGGTGCAGAAGCACTTTGTAAAGCAATGAAAATGTATATTGATTCGATTCTTAGTGATCTATCGGGAAAGATCTGGTTAAAGATCTCTGAACACTTTTCAGCACAAATAATGCCAGTGGAAAGTTCGTTTGGATATTGATACAAATTTGTGTAAATAAAACCTAAACCTATATATATTTTAAGCTCTTATAAATTTTAAAAAACATTGTTAAATATTCCATTTGGCCTTTTTTCTTAGCAATATAAAAATTTAAACTATTTCCATGGCACTTTTGAATGGAAATTTAAAACCAGAAAAACAAGCCTTGAAAATTGAATAGATATCACGTAGATTTAAAAATTATTACCATACCATTCCGAGAGTCGAAACTGTGAAAAGAAAGGGTCTTCACTTATATTTGACTATAAAAAAATAAAAATATTTTATTTATTATATTATTATATTATTATATTATTATATTATTATATTTGTTTATATAAAATAAATATATTTCATATTCAAATTAAATATATAGATGAAATATGCGTCGCCTTAAAAAGAAATTGCAATACATTTAAATTTAAATCAAAGTGAATTCCATTTTATTTCACTATGTTTTTATCTAAAAATCGATTAAAATCCCAAGCCTCGAGTACTTTCTGTTTTGGTGCTCAATGGACTTTGAACCACTGTGCGACAACGACGTCGCAGCTGTTTTCGCGAGCAACTTGAGCAACGTCCTTGGCCATTCTACTGCTCGCACTTAAGCCTTTCTCCAGCCACCAGCTCAGCCCACATTCCCTCCCATTCCCACTCCCATTTCCGCACCCGTGCCCCCTTACCGACCCCTTCCCTTACCCCTTTCTTTCTACATAGACCCCCTGCTGTTGTTGTTGCTTTTGTTGGTGGCGTTGTCTGGCGTTGTCTGCAAAGTTTTCCATATTTTTAGTGCCAGCAGAGGAAGGAGGATGGGAGAGGGAGAGAGCGGGTGGGTGGGATGGTGGCAGCAAGCGGTGCAGAGAGAGAGACAGACATTTAGAGTTTTCCAGTTTCCCACTTTGCAATAAGTTTCAAACTTAAATAAGGATAATAAAATGCTGTCGACTGCACTTTTGCCCCCCTCTCCCCACTCTTTCTCTCTCTACCTCAGTATCCTGGGAAGCTCTCTCTTGCTCTCTCTTTCTCTGTGTATGTGTGTGTCTCATTTGTTCGCTCAGAACCCAGACTTAGGTACCTATACCCCATCTCGTTTTCCTCCCGTCTGACGTCCTTGGGTTCTGTCTGCTCGCTGTCTGCTGCTGCTGCTGCCGCTGCAACAACAACTGAAAGAAGAACAACGACTTTGCCTGCAACCTTGCCATGCCACACCCCCCAGCCCACTCCCCAACCCCAACCCCACCCCTTCTGAAGCATGATTCACTCTTGAACAACTTTTTAACATAATGAAATCAAATAAAATGTAGGTAGAAGCTGCAAGCGGATGCAGCTAAAACTCGGAGCTCGGCGACACCCCGTACATACATACATTTTAATGTATCTGTGAGTGTGAGTGTGTTTCTGAGTGTGTGTGTGTGAGGGAATAATAAAATATATATGTATTCCACTTGTCTGCGGTTTCGCTGCTCGTTTCCTCTTCCGCCACTGGCATCCCACTCTGTGGAACACTTTCGCTTTCAGCCAAGAGCTGCGAAAGAATGCAGCCGCAGATACTCGTGTGCACAGATTGAGATATATGTTCTGAGCAGCTAATGAGCCGCATGAATGCATATTATATATTGTCTATTCCGTATTGATCAGCTAATTTCTGTTGGAATTTGATCAACTTTTTCGTTGCTCAAAGTTGTGTCTTCATTACTGTATCTGTATCTTTTGAGTGATTCTTGTTAAAGACTCTTATCTACATGAAGATAATCAGTATCAAAGATACATTAAATTTAAGGATCAAGCAATAGTTTTACATCAAAGCTTCTGAAAACAATATTAATTATCAGATTTGCTGGGATTTACCGATGCTTTTCGTAGCTCGTACGTATATGTGAATCTTCTGTGGCTGTCCTTTAGGGGAAGTATATCTTCATGGGATTCAACAAAGTTGAACTCTATTTGGGGCTTACAAAATTATAAAAGATACTAAGATACTATACTTGAGAAGCAAGAATCTATTTTAGAGGAGAGGAAGGAGTCTATGAGGCAACATTTTTCAACAAAGCTCAAAGGTTATCTTGAGTGGACATCTCCTGTGTCTGTATTCTCTGATTCTAAGAAATTGTGCTGGGATTGTAACTGTATCTAACTATTTTTTATAATATTTGTATTTTGTAAAGCTGCATTATCTAATGTCCTTTTCAGTCCTTTTAAGATTTTCCAAGCCATATTTAGAACTGACATTTGGCTTGACTGGAATTTGAGATACTTTTCTTAGCCCAAGGTTACTTATAATGATTGATTATTTTGATAAATCCTTCAGTTTGTGTCTGTTCTGTATCCTCTAGAAATACAATATTTTTGCCCAGCTTAACCCATATACTCGTATTATATTTTGTGACATTTCTTCAGGGTAAAGTGAATAAATTCTGCATCCATTCCTTGGCTTACATCTTAACTCGTTGCCTTCAAAAGTTATCAGCTTTGAAGTATATTTATTTCTGTAACAAATATGCAATCTTTCACGAATGGTTGCCCATAGTTGAAACCATTTAGATCGACTCTGGCTTGGGCTTGCACAGGAAAAAGTCCTGTGTATTTGCATCTTTGTGGAGTTAAGCTTAAGAAAATATTTGTCAGATACTTAAGCGTTGGAAGTTGCTGGAACTCTAGAATTTTCTTTTGAAGCTGCTGCTGCAGATACTTTTGAATCTATTTATTGTACATTGTTGCATCAGTTTCATTGTGAATTTCTCTCTTGTAGGTTTTCCCCGCTAGAAGTATATCTCAAGAAATTTTTTAGTTATTCCTTTAATGGCTATAAATTCATCTGCTATTGCTTAGCCACAATGGTGTTATTTGAAATCGTTTCCCTGGGCTCCTGAGAAGCTCTTTTGCATGATTGTACATTTCAAGAGCTTTAATATATTTTCCCCTATCCCGCCTTGGTGCCCCTTAAAATGATTAGCAAAATCACAAGGACGAGGACGAAATGAGAATCGATGGACGGATGTTTTTGTTATTTGAACACAAAAGTTGGATGCTGTCCATCAGGGACTATATATACGTATATATATCTCTCCATTTGCGAGTATGTGTGTATGTATGAACATCCTTTTCGCCATCGCTTGTCCTTCTGGCTCTGACTCCAATTGAGCCCCAAAACAAAAGGGACGCTGCTCTCGGGCCAGACCGATTCCTTCCTTCTTTCCTTTTTTTTTGTTCCAGACAACAATTTAAATATTTTCTAACCAAACTGCAAATCAGTGGAACGTAGAAGGGAGCCGGGGCAAGTAATGACCCAACTGCGAGGCTGTTCATTTTGGCAAACAGCCTCTAGCACGCCTCGGACTCCTGTCACCACTTGGGATGCGACACAATGACAATTGCAGTGCAACTGCTACATTTGCTCAGCTCCACCTCCACCTCCACCGCCCCAGACATGCCACCAGTGTTCCTCCAAGCCCCACCCCTCCGTTGACAGTCTCATTTGTGGGCTGCCTCTTCTAATGAGCCCGACTGAATACCGAATCGTTTCAACCAAATTGTAGGCCAGCAAACCAAAGTTTCAAAGGCTGGAAATGTTGGAAATGTGTGTGTCACTATTTCCCTTCGATGAGAGGCCCCTCATATCGTCTGCTGCCTCTGATGCTTCAAGATATCTTCAAGTATGGCTCCAGATGCACTCCTCGCAGTACATAGGAATCTAGTGGAGAGCCTGCACCAGTCGATGATGCAGAATAGCTCTGAATATTGGCCTTTCCGATATGCAATTGATCAACTTCTCTTTTGTATAATGTACAGCGAGAACGAACGCCTCTGAGTTGAGGGTTTTGTCCATTCGAAATAATAATTTACGAGTGGGAATTACTAGAAGGAATTGGGTCATTTCTAGGGAGCCTGTTCGACGCTCTTCCTAGAATTAGCCTCGTGCAATCCTGGGGATTGGGAAATATATTCGAATTCTCCTTCTTTTTTTGTGTGTTTGCTTCCGTTTGGGTGCGTCTTGTTTTAAGCTTGACTTGTCCGTCCTTTACCAGACCCACTGCCTGACCCCTGACCTCTTCTTGTCCTTCCTCCCTCCCCCCTGCTGCACAGGACAGCTCATCCTGCGCTTCATTTCGTGCGCTGTCGTCCATCAGTGAAATAAAAATGTCACTCCCATTGCAATCCATCACGCGACAAATGTCTCTCGTCCCTGGACCCTGCTTCTGCTTCTGCTCCTGCTCCTTCTATCGTTCTATCTCTCACTATGTTTCTCTCGTTCTCTCTCTCGCTATCTCTTTCCGAAGTCCTAGTGTGTGTTTTTTGGGCGTAAATGTGCCGAAAAAAGGAGCTGTAGGACTCCTGAAGGATTTGCGGATGAGCGGGAGGAGGCGGAGGCGGCCCAAAGCCAAAGCCAAGCCCAACGAATGACGTGACATGGCAAAAACTTTTAGTTTTCCTCACAACACGCAGTGGGCGGCAAGAGGCGTGGCACATGTGTGTGTCTGTGTGTGTATTTGCAACGCTGCATTGTTGTTTTTTTTTTTATTTTTCCCTTTAGTTTTTCCCTTCATTTTTTTTTGTCTGCTATTTTTATGTGCCTTAGTCGGAGTTTGTCTTTCGCTCTCTGGCTGGAGATTGCATCCAAAATTTATGCTGTGCGGGGGAGGAGAAGCAGGAAGCAGGGAGGAGTGAGGAGCGAGGAGGGAGGAGGGTGAACGGGCCTTGGCCAAAATGGCCGCTCGAGTCGATTATTTATAAGCACTGACAGCGTCGCGTCAACTTGATGATAAACTATGTTTGCCGCGGCGCCCTAATTGAAAATAATGTTAGTCTTCCCCGCCACCAGAAAACCACCCACCCTTCCACCCCTTCCTATCCGATGGCCAGGTTTTGTCCATCCTCCAAAATGGAAGGGAAAAAGTTTCCCAGCAGCCAAAAACTGTAGGCGCACTGGACGTATACGCAATGTCACGTAGGCGAACGGTGTGCATCACTCCGCCCCCCCCCCAGAAAAAAAAGAGAGACAGACAGAGCATGGGTGGAGGGTGAAGAGTCGAAAGTGGCTCAGGGCGGGTGGGTTCTGGGGGGTGGCTCTACAAAAAATGGCGCAGCCCCCGAAAAATTGCAATCAACTGCAAAATTGCCGACGTAAACGATGGCCAAAAAAAGAGAACAAAAAAAGCATTTTATATAGGAGAAAAAGAGTAGAAGAGGTGGGGGGCAGAGGGCAGGCAGGCACGGAAAATGGCAAAGACTGAGGAAAGTAAAACGAAAGGAGAGGTCGCTAAGGAGAACTGCAGCCAGCAGCTGCCAGGACACGTACAACGACGCGTCGGAGACGCTGACGCTGATGGAGTCAGGAGCCAAAAACGATGTTTGCCACCCACTCTACCCAGGGACAAGTCTTCCACCTCATCCTCCATCTCCACCCTACGTTTTTACTTCCTTTTCAGCCTTTTCCGCCTTTTCCCTTTCCGTTTTTCCTGTGTGTGTGTGTGTGTGTGTGTGTGTGTGTGTGTATGTTGTTTTTTGCGCCAACCTCGTCGTAAAAACAAACTGAACTGAAAAGCAGCCCAAGGAAGCAGCAACCGAAAAGAGCCCCAAAAGCGGCTCCAGCTGCAGCAGCACCGTGGAGCCGACATCTCCGGGGAAAATGGATCGGAGGGGTGGGTGTGTGTATATAGAAGAGAGCGGAAGACTGTCGTGAAGGAGCAGGCCCAAGCAGCTCAAGCAAAAGGCCAAGGAAACGAGCAAATCAAGTGGCAGAAATGGCGACTAGATGTATGCCCTAGAAATAGAGCAAAGAAGTGACAAGGATTTATGGAAATGCAATTTTTAGATGTTTAACGGAACTATGGAAATAACGAGATATAAAGTGGAAATCATTAAAGAGAGAAGAAAAGAATGGATAAGAATGGAAGCATGAAAAAATCGATAGAAAAATATCAAAAAATTTAAAAATGACAAAGATCAAAATACGGAAGATCGGAGAGAATAACGGCCAAGAAATCGAATGGATAGAATGTGAGCACAAAACCATGTGAGCTTACCAAAAAGAAAAGAATGAATTTTTATTGAATGAAAGCACAAAGAATGAAAAAGGAAGATTTTCATCAATATGCTTTTTCTTGTTTTCTCACTTGCTTCGACACACAATTTGTCAGATAAAAAAATCGAAAATTTTTTAAGTATTTGCCAAATTTGAATTTGCTGAGAAATGGATACCTATAATTTGTACCCAGAGGAACGCGAGAAGCTCAAAAACTGGCTCAAGAATTGGAACATCAAGCTGGACTACCGCACCCGTCGCCAGTTCCGGGATGCACGGCCCGTGGCCAGACTCGTCGACAAGGTGCATAGGAATCTTGTGGACCTCACCATATACAAAGCCTGCACCAGCGTGAAGATGATGCAGAATAGCTGGAAAATATTCAGAGTTCACGTGTTGAATGTTTTGAATATAGGCCTATCCGATATGGATCTGGAGCAGCTGGTCCTGGGCACCGAGGGGGCAATTGAACAACTTCTCTTCTGCATAATGTACAGCCGAAAACATCTGAGATGATCCGCCCTACTATTTCCAAGAGCAATGAGCGTTCTACAATTCCAGATCTGCTATCAAAACTTTGCAAATGAATATCTGTTTTAAAGCATTTTCCATCACTCCTTTCGTTCTTTTCATTTTTTGCGGCTTGTCGAGGTAACCCACTGATTGGTCTGCGTGAATGTTAGGGTACTGTAAAAACAGGCAGAAATTCCATTAATTTTTGTCCTTCTTATCGCTCGGTGGCTCAGTGGGTCGTTGATGGTGGGTGGGTGGTTGGTGGCTGGTGCTGCTGGGAGGAGCACTCTATTCCCATCGCCCCGCTTCGCCCACTTCATTCCGCTTGCAATCTTTCGTTTTCAGGGTTCCCTGCGTGCCGTTGTGTGGCAGCTTTGGCTTAGCAGCGTCACGTGCTGCAGCGCAAACTTAACGCATTTCCGTGCCAAAGGAGACCAAGTAGGTGGCCCCCCACCCGAGCCCCGAAAACCGCCCACCACCCAACGATACCGAACGGGTGGTAGGGGGGCAGCTGCGTGCACAAGGACCTTATTGATGGCTGCAGCGACATGGCTACGAAAATTTATTGAAGCGTTAAGTTGCTGCCTTCGGAGACTTGGTTTAGTTTGCTCTCGTCTCTCTCCCACAAACTCCCTGACTCCCCCGGTCCCCGATGCCCCATCGTGCAGCATTTCCCAGCTTCCCATTTTCCGACTTTCCCCGCAGGTATGCACTGCTGCTCTTTTGCATGACCCCCCAGACCAGCGTCTTTCTGTCTGTCTGTCTATCTGTCTTTCTATATGTCCTGTGTGTCCTGTCCTGTCCTGTCATTCCTGGAATGTCCTCCCTCCTCTCCAGCGAGTGGTTTTCAGTGTATGCTTGTCCAGCTGTTGGTCAATACACGAAAAATGCATTACCACTGTGTAATTGTATTTAATTAGTTGTTTGACAAAGCCATTCCGGCCAGAAACAGACAGAAGCCCCAAAGCTCGGAAGAGCATGGTAATGGGCTGTTTCAAGGTGTTAAATACCTCTTCAAGAATGAAAAAACCACTGAGAATGTTAAGCAGAAGAACAAAATAAAATAAGAATCCCAAATTGAGAAAGAAATGGCTTCCATTACAGATATTTTGGATGCGACAGCAATCGGAGGACCAGGATATGTCGTCCGTATGGTCTCCCAGACCTATAGATGGACTTGCTTTAATTGACTCGACCGCTGAGGAAAATATCCATCTATTACATCTATTTGTCAATATCTACCCGGATAAACCCACAAAAATAGTTGGCATAAACAGATTTGATTATTTAAGTATTTTATTAATATTTTTACATAATTGTGTAGGCTAATATTTTAATTAAAGAATAAATAGTTCCTGAAGAAAACACATTCGGTCGTCTAATCAGTCCACTGGTTGGCCATGGCTTGGCCTTTATCGTACCTTCGTCCTTCGGGAAGTCCCTTTAGTCCTTTCCGATGGAGTGTATGGAGCGGTAGAGCACAAATCTGAAGCCTCAAGCTTCATGATAACGAGCCATTCTTGAGGGGACTGAATATCATTTACGAGCTGCCAGACTTGGACAGTTTTTCGCAAATTGAAATCTCATCTGCTTTCCGGGATACATATCTGCTTGGGTCCACTCGTTCTGGATGGACCCTATTGAAGAGTCTCGCCCCAGGCACTGAATTCGTGACGTATCCGGTGGTTCAGCAGCCACTGGTGCAACGTCTGGCCTTGCTGGTAGTTCAATGCTGTTTATTCTTTTAACTTATAAATGTTTAAGGAATTATTATTTGGAAATTATATCTAAACTCTAATTAACAGCTGCAAAGAACTACAAGCAAAATCCATGTTTTTGACCATCACAAAAGAAGAAATCAACCTTTCTACAATGATATGATGTGAGAAGATGATACTAGATACAATAATTTCAAAGTTAGAATGAGCTGGGGTTGATCAGAGATTAATTAAATGGAAAATTAAGCTTAACTTCTGGACCTTGGGGAATGACACACGACACTCTATACGACTATGGAATCCGGTGACCCACATTATTCAATGATTGATTCATGATTTATGCAAAAACTACTTAACTTATTATTGAAGAATCGCCGACAAAGGCCACTCTAAATTATATACCGATCATTTGCATTCAGCATTCAAAACCTTAAAGCAAATATACAACTATTTTGTCTATAATTTCAGATGTACAATATGTATGCATGTCGATTGTTGTCCTTTTTCCTACTATTATTCGACTAAAATGTTTTTACCCTTCTGTTATACAAACTTATTCGAAAAGCATTTGATGAATGAACTCTCTATTGAATTGAAGAGTGAAATAATTGGCAAAAATGAATGAATGAAAGGCATAATAATATCTCCTCCCTTTATTTTCTTTGACTGCACGAAAAGCCGAAAACAAAACTCGCTGTTTGGAATTTTTCTATAAATTATTTATCTAGAATTTCTCTCTAAATAGTAAGGGCTTCTGTTGTTCACTCTCGCCTCCTGCCACACTGCCCGTGGATCCGCCTCCCATTGTATCCCCGTTGGACCCTGCTCTGTTTGCAACGTGCACCATGCCAGGGGAGAGGGGGACTGGTGATGGCAGAGGAGCCAAAATGTGTTTATTTGCCGACTCTTCATGTCGATTAAGGCAAATTAATAGTTTATTTATTTTTTCGCCGCTCTGACATCAAAATAATTCGACAGCCAACATGGCAGGTGGAGTGGCAGTTGCCGGCGGAGGGGTTGGGGTGGCTAGCTAGCTAGGGGCTGGTGTGGGGGTGACAGCAATTTGGCAGAGCAGAAAAAGTTGGAAAAAACCACTCGAAAGTAAATAAGAAATTTCCCAAATTGTTGTGCCATTAAAAAATGAATTAAAGAAAAGCTTCGTGCATGGGAGCGATGGGCTGAGGAAGGGTTTAAGAGGGGACTAAACTGTTGTTTTTGAGTGATGGGCGCCATTTTGTTTTGTTCAAGTGTGGTGGAGGCGTTGTGGGGGGTGGGCGGGGGACGGGGACTCCTGCATTATCGATGAGGCGCCAAATTGATTCCAAGTGCCGTTACGTGCATGTAATTTGACTTCCACAAGGGTTGTCTAAGAGTAGGGAGTAGTGGGAGTAATGGGAGTATAGGGTTGGCTAGGGGTAGGGGGTGCCATGAGGGAGTGAGAAGTTGTTTCTAGCAACTCGAAAAACGCATAAACACAACAAAGGAGAAGGAGACAGCAAGCTCGCTAGAGGGAAAGAGAGGGAGAGGATGAGTAGCACTCTTGCAACATTTCGTGTTGCAGGCATCAGCAAAGAGCAGCAAAATGCAGCAAAGGCTCAAGAGAGCGCGCTGCCAAAGAGAGAGCGCAACTGAAACTGAAGTTTCACTCAAGCCGAGGGCAGCGCAGTCAGCGTCAGCGCAAGCAGCAGCAGAGGCAGTAGCAGATGCAGCAAAATGCAAAGCCCAAAGAGAGTCGCCAAGCATTCAAATGCAAAGCCCAAAGAGAAGCTAAGCAGGAGCCAAAAGAGAACAGCTCCCCAGAGCAAGCTGTCGTAGAGTCGTTCGGCCGCTTAAAGAGAGAGCAAACGAACGTGAACGCGTGCAGTTCGGAGTCGAGAGTCGAGTCAAGTGCCGTTGCTGGAGTGCAAAACTTTTGCAATGCTGACCAGCTGTTAGCCGTAAGAGAGCGAGAGCGAGACCGAGACCGAATGTGAGAGAGAGCCATAGTACGACCGGCTGGAGGGGGAGGGCTCGACAACGTTCGACTGCACTGCTTTTGGGCGCCTTTGCCTCTGCAGGCCCTGCACTCTGTCTGACTGTCTTTCGCCATGTGTGTGTGTGTGGCGTGTATGTGTGTGTGTCCGTTCCCTTGTCCTTACACCTCTCCATTCTACACTGCCGCAGACCTTCGGCCTGCGCCTCTGCACGCACCGTCGCTGGCGTTGTATGATAGCCGCAGCCGCAGTTCGGCCGACTGGCCACGCCTACGCCTGCAACACACCCACGCAAAAGAGGCGCTAGTTAGGATTGGTTCAAACGGCTGGACACGACATGCATGAAGCCAGGGCTAGGGACACGACACGACACCCCCCCCCCTCCCCTCCCACGAACACCCACCCGCCTACTACCTACCACCCCCCTCTCGACACTCGTCCTTCCTGTTGCTGTTGCTGTTGCTGTTTCTGCTGCTGCTTCTCCTCTCTTCGCCGCACTTCTTGGCCCCTCTACTGCTTCTCGTCTCTGCTTCGGACATGCCGCGTAAAAAGCCGCTGCTGCTGCTGCTGCTGCTACCGACGTCAGCGTCGACCTTTCCTGTAAAAATTTTTGGGGATTATTGATGGGCGGCATGCTGGGTGGTGGGGGGTGGACTGTGTGTGCATCTACTGCACACCTTCATCCCCTCTAAAGTTTTTGTTTTTGCTCTTAATTTTTTTTTTCTTTTATTTTTGCGAAAAGCAAAGTATATTGATTAAGCACATTTGAAAGAGAGAAAGAGAGCGAGAGAGAGCAATAGAGAGTGTGTGTGTGCGTAGGGGATGCGTGTGTGTGTGTGTGTGTGTGTGTGTAGGGTGGTGCGGGGAGGGTAGAACATAACTGCATAAATGAGGCTTTAAGCTTGTTAACAGCCAACTGACGCAGCATCGACGTCGACGTCCAACGTCAACGCGAACATCGACGCAACGCCGCTGCCAGCACTGTCCGGCGCTTCGTTTGGTAAAATGTGTTTTTTTTTGTGTTTTTTTTTGGTTGGTACTAGAGCTATGATGAGGCTGGTGGAAAACTAATCGTGTGTGTGAGTGTGTGTTTGGGGGTGCCTAGAGCGGGTGAAGGAGGGGCTCCTGGTTAATATGTTTCTCATAGTTTTTGTGTAGACACGGACACAGCATTCGCCTTTTTGTCCATATTTTTCGGGTTAATTACGCAGAGTTTTGCGCACAAATGTTAACGGTATTGTAGATAAGGGATTGTAAAATGGGGATTACCTTTAGAGGACATGATGTATGTACAATATGGGGTTGTTATATGTATTATAGAGCTGTTAAATAGAAGGGATTAGCACCAAAGACCAAAGGAGTAGATCGCATAAGGAACATTACAACTAAAGGATGGAACAGAGATATATGAAAAGAGAAATTTCATAAAAAGAAGGACTTAACACTACAAAGAGGTTTACCCATGATATATGGTAGAGAACTGGATACTTACGCAATTATACTTTGATCTATTATAGGATGGAGCATAAAATGGGGGAGGATGGAATACACGTTTTAATGGGAGATAAGAACATACAGAGAGAAATGACTAGAAGGCAACCTAAGCTGAAAAAGTATAAAACCCCTTAAATGACATGCCAAGGATTCTTTTTATTATAGACAACTTTATGACAACCTTTATCATTAGGAATCACAGGACTCCATCCTATAGCCTATAGCCCACCTTTTGGCAGCACTTTCAATCAATAAATTTTCCATTTTCATTATGTTGAGAAACCGATGATATCAAAAAGAAAAACCCAGACAGAGCCAAATTTTCCTTTCCACGCAACTATTGAGAATATGAATACATATCTCCCAAGCCACACGAAAGAGCGCAGGACATCCTTTATGTCCTGGCCAGCCGATTGCCAGAACTAACCTGGCCGAACACAACTGTACTTCCCTGTGGGTTGTCTCGAATCGAATTCATTTGCGAATACATCGCGACATGGCAATCGCTCTAAACAAACACAAAATGCAATAAATTCAGAGAACCAGAGAACCCAAACCCAAACCCCAAGCCCGAAACCGAAACCGAACCCGAAAATCGAATCGAGTGTGAGGGCAGGGGACCATCGATTATGGGCCCAAAAATCCCATAGCCGTAGCCGTAGCCGTAGCCGTAGACGACAGTCGACTGGCGTCGGACAAAAGGACCCAAAAAACAGGACCCGTTTTGCATGTGTAGCCGTAGCCCAAGTACATAACCAATAGATACGCATTGATATAGTTCTCCTCGGAAGAGGTTAACCAGACAGAGGGAAAGGGAGAGAAAGGAGAGTAAGGACTGGTGCCAGTGCCAGCCAGTCATAGACATAAACGAACCGGCAACCGAAACACACGAAAGCCCGAAAAACCGAATCCGTAACTGAACCGAACCGAACCGGTAGCGGTACTGTTACCAGGGTCCTGGTCATGGTCCTTCTGCTGGCTCGGTCTTGGGGAGTCTCCCTCTGACCATTCCCTATCCTTTTTTCCTTTTGTTAATTAAGTTTCGTTTGTTTTGCGAGCGCCCTCAGACCGCATCGTTGTCGTATTTGAACTCTGGCCAGGACATGCCTGGATAAGGAAGAAAACCCCCACCCACACCCACTCGCACACTCACACACGAGCTAAGAGAGGCTGAACCAGAGATACATGGGACAGGTGAATGAGATTTTATTTTATTTTCGATGCGACATGCGACATGAGACATGCGGGCGGTCAATCCAGAGTTTGGTTCAAATCAGTTCAGCTCAGTTCTCTTCGGCTGGGTGTTCCGGTTCATTGTCCTGGCCGAGGGTTAAACATATTGCGAAGCGGTTTGGATCATCTTCAATCCGATCCGCATTGGCCCTTGGGGGCCTTAAGAACCAGAAAAGAACTCACACCGAAATAGATTGATTTTTTGCCGATTCAACACAACAGCGGTGAGTGCGGTGGGTGGAGGGGGGACTTATGGCCAACTTACTTTAATTAATAACTTGTCAGTGTGCAAATGACATGGGAGGAAGCTACCAAGTTAACGCCCTTGGGCGAAAGCAATTTTCAGCTAGCTGGCCGTCAACTGCGTTTTGGCCAACATCTTCTTCGTTTGTGGCTTAGTGGTTCCTGAGTGTACAAAGAAGCAGGAGGGCGAGCCTTAAGTCCCAGTCAGATATGTTTTGGCTTGGGATTCAGTTGAGTCTAGAATATTATTGTACCATTTAATGGATATCATTATGTAATATCCTTTGATGTATCATATATATATATACTTTTTAATGGGTTCTAATAAAGAAGACCCACTATTGATGATTGTTGCGCTTTTGCAAGTTTTTAGTTCTGGAAGGTGAGATAACGAAAATGTGCGTGTGAGCATGAAGCAGAATTGCGTAAAACTTAATCGCAAGAGGCTAACTACGAAAACTGATACGGATACTAGCGAGCTGGTACGTAATTGACACTCAGGCAGAGAAAGTGGCATACAATGCCAACACCTACATTCAGCATTTACCTTCGCTTCGTTTCTTCGTCTCGCATTTGAGTATGCTTCTGTTTGACATTGACCAAAACAACATAAATAGTTTACAATCGTACGGTAAATGGTTTGAGGTTGGATCGTTCTTTTATCCGCGATAAAAATGTGCATTTCGTAGAGAGAACGAAAGTACTTCCCTTCGGTTTGAGGGAATTGCCATGTTGGCTAATGAGCAGTACAATCTATCAACTGTTGTATCATCTCTGTTTGCACTGCTTACTTTCTGGTGGATTCTCAGCTCTGCTTTATAGAGACAGCGCAAGTCAGACGCTTGAACGCTTCTCCACACCAAAAAAATAAACTCTTCGCTCGCTTTGCCACTTTGCCACTTGAACAGTTTCCACCACTTGCATAGGGGGTCCCCTCCGGCAACAACCGCTCTTCAGGCAAAATTGTGGAATTTCACTCAAAGGTCAAGAAGTTGAAATGCGAATCAAATAGAATAAATAAAAGTTCAAGACATACACCGTGCACCACACCACACCACACCACACCACACTCCCTTTTCAGTGGTTATATGATGACTCCCCCTTGGCCGTCGCCATCTCCATCTCCATTTTGGCCAGCGTGCAGCCATGTTGACCCAATTTTTTAGCCCTACTGTCGTTTGTCGGTTGCTTGTCTGTTTGTTTGTTTGTTTGTGCAAAATGGGTTAAAAGTTTTGTGTGTGTGTGTGTTTGTGTGTGTGTGTGTGTGTGTGTGTGTGTGTAGCTTAGGGGCTGCTGGCTGACTGGGGGTTAAGTTAAGTAAGGCAAACTTAAACAGCTCCGGCTCCATGACTCCCAGCTCCCAGCTCCCGGCTGCCGACTCTTCTCCTTGAATCTCTCCATCCCCCATGTGGCCCGCGCGAAATGTCACACAATGACGCAGCGCTTAAATGGCGTTTGCTGGAAATACAAAAGGGGCTAACAGGAGAGGAAGCTGCAAGAATGTCAGTGTCCTTCAAGGATACCCACCCCCGACTCTGACTCTGACTTTGCCGCCGTGACAAATGCAGGGTCCAGGGTGCAATTTAATAGAAAAAGTTAAATTAAACGCACTGACATGGGTTTTTTGGTATATATGGGGGGATTCAGAGTCCTAAAACTAGGGTGTGCCGCCATTGAGGGTCGTGGAAATGGCTTATAATCGTATATAAATTGACCGTGAATAAACGGACCATTTAAGATATACAAGTAAAAATATCTTACGTTAGTTTATCTAATAGTTATCCTTGGTGTTCGATGTCCTCCCATGTAATGCTTCTCCTTCTGAGCTAAAACTATTATAGTACTTCCCATGTACATTTGCCTCTCTTTTAGATTTGATCAGTAGTTTTCTGGGACAACTTTCAATGTCCTATGTCTGCAGTTTTGCACCCCATTTGTTAGATGATTGGGTAGATCATCTAGTAGGAGATACTTGCGGAGCTTTCCTGGCCTCATTGCAAGGCATGCAACCATCACCATCATCCTCATACTCATACCCATCCCCATCCCCTCCCATCCCAGCACCATCATCATCAGCCGCATCATAATCGCGATTAAATTGCAATTTTTCTCACTTAAAGAACGTAATTCGCTTCGAGCCAACAATAATGACGGCCAAGTTAATGTTTTGCTTACCACATTCATTTGAGCTCGCACCGAACTTTGGACACGGACATGGACATGGCTGGAGAAGAAAGGAAAACGAAACAGAAATGAATAGAACAAGACCGAGAAGAAGAGTGTAGTGGAGTGGGGTACTCGTACCTACCTATCGCTGTGGCTGTTGCTGTGGATGTGGCTGTGCCACGCGAAGGGGCGCATGGGGCCGGGTCTGCTGGGAGGATGAGGATTCAAGCAAGATGTGGCATAGTACGGAACATAATTAATAACTCAATCCAAGCGGAAACCTTAAGACAGGCATTCAGCTCAGTTCAGTTCAGTTCAGTGGAGTTTGACTTGACTTGAGTGGAGTGGAGAGTTGCGGATGGAGATGGAGCTGCAGATGGCGTTGGGGTTTGGGTTGGAGGGGGGGTTTTGCTTCTCATGTCTGCCGTTCGCAATTCGCAAATTCCAGCAATGTTTTCGCACTCTCCTGATGATGATGAAGTGCGTGAAACGATTGACTCCGTAAGGATGGTAGCGTATAGACCTCTTCAGACCTTCATAATTACAAGAATTTCTTTTTGTGAGACATACTTTCCATTCCTCTATGAATTGATCCCTCAGAATGTTGAGAGAATGATGTATAGAGTAGTACTATCCCTAAGTCCATTTCTGTATCGTTTTCTTTGCGTTTCGTTTGTGCCCACGCATCCCATCCACAAGGCAGGCGGCAATTAAAGTCGGCCGCGCATGCGCAATGGCAATGGCAGTGGCAAGGCGGAAGCGTCTCCACTTCTGAGACGCACTGCTTGCGCAAACCCGTGATTAAGTTAATGAATGGACTGCCAGACGCACCTACGAGTATCTAGTCCCCCGCCCGTCGCCCCTCCATGTGGGGAGCGTTGGTCTGTAATTAGCAGAGTGCGTCTAACGGCCTTGTACTGGGACTGGTACCAGGTAGTGCGGTGGGGGGGGGGAGACCCCTGGTGAGGTTCGGGCGGAAGGCCCACGGGCCGTGGGCGTATTGGGGAGGTGTGTTTGATTGTTCAATCATAAACGGCCTGCCACAACTGAGGCAGGACTAATGACAGTGCTCCGGAGGAGTGCGCTGTTTGCTTTCGCAATTAGTTAGGTAGCTCTCCCCACTCTATATGGTGGCCAAGGAGGGGACTACTATTGGGCTCTTAAGTGGTTCTCTTTGGCGGGGGCTGATCTTGATAAACGGCGAATGAATGGGTTTATAATGGATTTCTCCCCAAGCGATTGCATCACAAAATGATATAAAAGAGGGTTGCCCCATGAATGCAAAGAAGTGAAATAGAATGGTAAGAAATTATGCAATAATCTTCGGTGTGAAAAATTATACAGGATACAAGATTTCTGGTTGGTTCTTAATTGTTTCTGAAGATATTTGCCACAACTCTTAGATACATATCTGATGGAATCGAAGAAGTCCATAGTATCCCCAAGATTGATTTGAAAATCAAGCGGCCATCGGAGATCCACTTTTGAAGAGTAAGAGTCCTCTTACCAGGAAGCAATCAAAACCCGGAACAGGTTTACCAAATTTCACTTTCAGTGGGCAGCGGAACAACCAGGAGAGCAGGAGGAGGACGAACCAGCAGGAGAGCAGAAGAACGATCCAGTGCGATCAGCAGGCAGCTGCTGTCAGCAGACAATCGGCGCAGTCGAGTCGATTGATTGAGTCGCCAAGTCGCGCGCAGAGTCGCCTCAAATTATATCGGTATATTTAAATGTTACGGGTATTCTCTCCCCGCCTGCTGCCTGCTGCCTGCTGGAGTGTTAAAGAAATACTGTATGTACTCGTACGTTTTGCATACACCGATGTGTACATACATATGTATGTAGAGAGGCATTTAACGCGCTGCTTGCATGTGAAACGAACAAGTTGCTGAGGCTGGGGACCTACAGCAACAGCAACAGCTACAGAGCTACAGCTGCACCTGCAATGCATTTAATTGCAGTTAGAACTTGGCTTAAAGCCACAGTCATAACGGGGTATCTTAGCCGCCACAGCTCTTGGCTCTCTTCCGTTTCTGTCTTCTGTTGCTCTGTTGCTGTTTCTCTGGCCTGGTCTGGTCTGTTCTGGTCTGGTCTGGTCAGCGATGATGATGAATTGCATTTTGCACACTTTAATTGGACGAATGTGTAATTAAGTTGTGTGCCAGTTCATAAATTGAATGCAGCTCCTCCAACTTTTCAGCTCCAGATCCAGCTACAGCTACAGCCTCAGCTCCCACTTCAGTTCCGACTCTTCGCTCTGTACGGAGTTTGGGGGCCGCCAGAATTTCCATGAAATCTTCAAATCAAACAAGACACATGCGTTGCGCATGCGCATTGTCCATCTGACCATTGCCACGCAAGTCCTTCTTCTACCGCGAAGAAGGAAGGCACACAGCCACCAGCCACCAGCCACAGCCATCCTCCACCTTTGGGCCACCTTGCTGGCTGCTGCTCACTGAGCCGTCGTCGTCGTCATCGTCATCGTCGTTCCACTTCGTGTTCATTAACGCTTTGCCCATTAAACCTGAAAATGAGGACTGGTTCCTCACTGGAGCCCCGCTCTACCCATCACCATCTGCCTCTGCCTCTGCCTCTGCCTCTGCTTCCTCTCCCTGTCCTCTTTTGGCCAGGCTCCTTTCGGAAAGCGTTTAATCGCATTTACATAGATTAGGCAGAATTTGTGTGAAATTGAAACTGAGCAAAAACAACTCAGAAAATCAACAACAAGAGAAAGGCCGGCGGCATCGCAAGACGAATTTTGCATACCCTTTGCAGATCGATCGATTCAAGGATAAACCCTATTGAAAGAAGCGGCTTTCCGATCTGTACAGGAATCATTGCGATCTTTAAATTAATCAAGAACTGGCCTGAGGATTTCTTTGCTTAGATATTGATACTTCGATTAGATATAGTTCATGCCTCTTATGAAAAAAGACTATTCCATTAACATAATTATTATGAAACAATAGATACAAACAAAACTCAGCCCTAAATTCTGTTCAGTTCCAAAATGTTAAGTTTTTAATGTAAAAATATAAGTGTCTTCTTGGCGGCCATGGTATTAATTGCCTGAAGACCTACTTGTTGTGGTGACGTTTCGCCAGTGGCGACACTCTTCAACAAGGTCCATCCCGGCTATGTGCTCCTGAGCATATATGTATCCCGGAACAGCATGACTCTGAAAGCAAATAACTGTCGTATTTTCAATGCACGTGTAATACAAAAAAAAGTACATGGCCCTGACAAAAGAGGAACAGACACTCGTAGAGTTGTCTTCTGGCGAGGACGTGGTCCACGAAGCGTTCTTCCACCGCGTCTCAAAGGCGGGCAAAGGCAAGGGAAAAACTACTAAACTATTACTAAATATAAAGCAACGTAAAGTGCATCAAAAATAATGAAATATTTGAATAAATTATATTTCAGGAATAAATTACAAATATCGACAACAAAGCAAAAAATCAGTTCTGAAAACTCTGTCTTCCGATCACGACAATTCCAAGCAGATGGTCAAAAAACTTAAGAAGGTGAAGGACAGTGCATGTAGACTGTTCAAGTCGGGCTATTTTCGGGCTACAAGGAACTTTATGGGTTCTTCTAGATTTCCTCACATTCCAACACACAAAAAAATAATATGTTATACTTCCATTATGAAAGTTCTAGAAAGACTTGAATTAATTTGCATTACTGAATAATTACTTTGTAAATAGAAGATGGCTTACTTTAGCTTCTACACTTTCAACATATTTTAGTCCCAGATCCCCATAAAACTGAAGAGCCCACTGACTGAATAATCTTATCTAGGTTCTCAGTTGTTCCGAACTAGATTTGCCTGTCGTTTCTCCATCGATTTATCTATAAATAGGTAATGGTGGTAGTATGATTTTAAACATCATGATTCAGTGGGGATCGACCTTGACACCCATCAAGCAGTCGTGGCCGAGCGGTTAAGGCGTCTGACTAGAAATCAGATTCCCTCTGGGAGCGTAGGTTCGAATCCTACCGACTGCGATGTCGATTTTCAATCTTTTTTCATATACTTGTCAGCCGAATTAATGAGTAATAGAAAGTATAGAAATAGTATTTACATCCCTTTAAATCTATCCAAGTAACGGGCTTGTCTTGCACTTATTGCCAATGCACTTCCCCAGCCCAAGCTTTGTCCCATCATATCTCAGCCATACATATAAAATGTTGTGCCACTTTTCGTTCGTCTAACTACTGAAGCTCTACGAGTATCAGAAGCCATTTGGCTGCCTCAGTCCACTCCAGCCAAAGCCCCAACCCCAGCCCCAACCCCATCTTCAGTCCCAGCCCCAGCCCCAGCCAATCTTTAGTGCATATTTTCTCGATGCTCACTTTCTTGTTCATTTCGTTCTGGCATTCTTTTATTTCTGTTTATAGTACCAGGTACTTACCGAATGCCGAAGGGTATGCTTCAGTAGTGTAGCGGAACCCCATGAAATATATATGTATTAAAGTATTGATGAATCTGTATCAGATATCAGATGAATAGAATGCAAATAACCTCCAAATCATCTCAATTCCTCCTCTTGCCTAAGTAGGAGTAACCTCATTATGGTTATTATCGCCTTTCCCGATTCCCGACCAACCATTAATTATGAATATCGGGGGGTATTCCCGAAGTCGGAATGGTCGGAACATTTTCTTTCGTTTCTTTCTTCTTCCCTAGTCTGCCATTTTTTATCACAACCCAAATTTCTTCATCAATTAAGAACATCAACTCGTTGTCGTTGCAGGAGGCGACAGGGAGGGGTAAGAGACGGCGGCCCAGGACAAGAACAAAGAGCAGGACGACGACGAAGTGCAGAAGGAGCTGGGTGGAAAGAAAAGGCTCGGGGAATGGGTATGGGATGGGGAGAAAATGGCGTCGGCTGCGACGCTCTGCTCGGCCCTGCTCTGCTCAACTATGCCTGTCCATACTTGTTATTATCCTTCGAGTCGAGGACGCTGACACTTTTTCGTCATTACTGTTAAAAGCGTTAAGGAAAAGGACGAAGAGCGAACCAACAAACAACAAAATGAAAAGAGTTTTATCAGGCAGAGAAAATAGAGGAAAAACCCAAAGAGGAAAATAAGCACACAAAAAAGGAAAAACGGGGAAACGGGGAAAAAGGAAAACTAAAAGAAAAGAAAAATGCAAGGAGCTAGCATAAAATCTGTGTAGGATCGACTGTGTGCAGCAGAAGGAGTATTCTGGTCGGGAGGGGGGGGGGGAAGGATGTTTGTTGGCCAGGGTGCCAAAAATTGAGGTTATCGCTGAGCAACGACAGCGGCAACGGCAACGGCAACGATGGGGGGGCCACCGAAGGAGCTGCTGTTGGGGGAGTGGAGGAGAAGTGGCATACAGGACGAAAAATGCCAAGGCGCGTGGGTCGGCATGTCCTTCATCAGGCTCATCAGCACGGACGTACAGAACGGACGGACAGAACGGACGGAGGGCGGAGGCAGCTGCAGCAGGATTCTTGTCGTCGTCGTCGTCGTCGTCTTCATCGTCGTCGTCGTCGTAGTCCTCGTCTTGGTCTTCGTCTTCGTCTACGTCGTCGTAGTCCTGCGTGCTGCACGCGTCGTTGCACTTAAATGCCAAAATGTATTCCTCTCTCTTTTACCGTAAGCCCCAACCTAACCCCCTGATTGCCGTTTTTCTATCTTGGGCCCCTCTCGTCCAGGCACACATCTTATAACCATTCCGAATGACATTACGGGAGGGTATGTCTAGAGCATATGCTGTTTATACTCCATTTGCTGGTGAGTAATTTAGCTTGTATTGGATCTAAGTCTATAAGGATGGGAGCCCTGCCTGAACAGGCAACCGAATCGATTCGGTGGGACTCGGGATGCGTCTCAGCTTTCTCATTCCGGACTCATCGAAACAGATGTCGCCATTTTCGCTGTGTTGGATCAGAAAATTTCGGTTTTTTTTCTCGCTCACTCTTCATTTGGTTGTCTGGTAGAAAGAATAAGCTTTTTGGTTCCTTGCTTTACAAGTTTTGGGAGAGAGTATCATTTGCTTTTCTCGTCCATGTCATTAACCTAAGAATATATAGTATATAGTCAAAGACTTATAATGAAAACACATCGTGCATATTAAAGCTTATAGTAGAAGATTTTGATTTCTGGATTCATTTCAGGGATGTAAAGTTAGACATTTTGGTAGGACTATAAAAAGTTGACTAAACGAATTTGACTGCAATAAGGGACTATGTCCTTTTCTGCCACAGAAAGAGAGGGGCTCAGCATGGGTTTTCTCAGTTTTTAAGTTTTTACTTTCATCCCCTTCTTCTCGAATCGATTCTCCATTTTACTGGGTAGCAGCTAGTTCGAAGAATCCCTTTCCTTGCCTTGCACTTTCCTGCCATGCTTTTCTGTTACTCTTATTTTTTGTGGGGAGGGGGTAGGGGATTGGGGTGGGGGTGGAAGTTTTCCACAAGTTTTTGGCAGAGATTGATGAATTTTGATGATGTTTACGCGCAAAAGGAGAATTTTTCTTCAGCTGCATTTGTAGGTCTTTCCCTGCCCGCAATCCTCACTCTCTTTTCGGTGCGATAATGGGGGGGGTGGGAAGGGGGGAAATTTTGTGGCAACAGCGGCATCCTTGAAGTAACCTTAATCCCCTGGCACGAGGGGCGAAATGAATGATGTTCCATGGGCGGCGAAGGATGGTGGATCCTGCTTGCCCCAAGTCCTTCTGCGGGCTTTAGTTTCTGTTGTTGCTGTTGTTGTTGGTGCCTCAGCGGCCTGCATTCCTTGAGATGCCACTGCCACAACATCGCCGCCCTCGCACCTCCTCGCCCTGGCATCCTGAGCTGCCTTGGTTTTATGTTTCAAGGATATCGTCTCATTTTTTACCCCACTTTTTTTTTGTGGTGCGTCGTCTCCCCTTGTCGTCGTCGTCGTCGTCGTTGTCGTCGTTAGATTTTCATTTTCATTTTCATTGCAATTTCATTTGCTTGCCACACGACGAAACGAAACGAAACGCAAAAGTGGCCAGGACCCTTTGCAGTTATGCCCCAGTCCCCCCTGGTACTCCCCTGCCCCTAGTTGCACCCCTGTGTCCTTTGGTGCGTGTGGCAAGCAAGGACGCATATTAATATCCTTACTTAGCTGCATGAAATGTGCTTAGCACGTTTCCACACTTTACCACCCACCACCCACCACCCACACCCACACCCCCTTCCACCTTTCCCCCTTCTGAAGGGCGAGGGATCTTAGGTGCTGAACAGGAATTTTCCTGCCCCTGTCTTATCTTTTTTGGGTGATGGGAGCAAAACCTTGGAAGTTTTGCACTTTAAATTCTTGAAACAAAAGCCCTTCCCAGACATGTATTTCCGTGGCGCATCTTCAGGAGGCAGGCCTTCTAATGAGGCACTCTCTATAAGCAATTAGTTGCATTATAATTTGAACTTTTCTTCCTCTGCATTCTAGAATGAATATTGCTCTTGCCACATGTGGAGGAGGGATGTTGCCAATGGCAATCGATGGACGGCAGGCACAGGCGTGGGAGGAGGCTGCACAAACTGCACAGCAGAGCACCAAGGGGGCGGCGCAACAACACACATGAACATGAAGCCTGCTCCACGTGCAACAAGGACAACACAAAGACTACGTTTATGCAACAGTCATTCGCTGGAAATGACAGGCAACAAAAAGACAGAGAGAGAGAGAGCGAGAAAAAAATGCTCAAAGGAAATACAAAAAAAAAACAGCAAAAATGTGCAAATGGAATGAAAATGAAAACCTACCAGAGGAGGCTGCAAGTGGATGTGTATGTGTGTGTGTGTGTGTGTTGCACTTTGATGCTCTTATTGCGTTTGCCACACACACACTCACACACAGAAATAGACAACAAGGAGAACGCAAATCAAATGAAACACCAAAAAACACAGACAACGAAAAAATCATCCACAGAGAGAGATTGGTACAAGGAACAGGGAAGGGAGCGAGATGCAGGAGAGAGAGAGAGAGAGAGAGAGAGAGAGAGAGAGAGACAGAGGTGAAGCGAAGAAATTGAGTGCCGCCCATGCAATTTGCAGTTATTGCCCCAAAAGGCATTGCCACCCGCCCTTCCCCCGCGCCCGTTTTTTGCTGGCAACCGGCCGAGGCTTTCATTTCGTCAGGATGAAAATTTCATTTTTGTTTCACTCGCTATCCTATTTTCCGGGGCGCCCTTTGCTTGCCTGCCACGGTGCCTGGTGGGGCAAAAAGCATCTACAGCATTGCCAAAAAATTTCCAACCGGACGCAGTTGGTCAGTCCTGTCCCTGCCCCTGCCCCAGCCACACACACACACACACACACACACATAGCCAGGCTTCACCTACGCCCCGGACAGAAGTCTGCGCACAAATGTATGCAACGGCAGGCGGGAACTGGAAACAGGAATGCGGAAAAATGCAAAAGAAAATGTAAATGAAAAGAGCGTGTGCTGCAAAGTGAAAGCGCAAAAGCAACAAGAACAAGAAGCAACAGAGCCACTGGCAGAGGCAGAGGCAGAGGAAAACACACAAAAAAGAAAAACTAATTCGATTAATCATCAGGCCAAAAGGCAGTAGAAATAGCAGCAGAGAAAGCAGGGGGGTAACAAGGGGCCAGGGCCAGAAGGAGTGGCAGTGGCAGTGGCAGGCACCGGGAAAAAGGGCATCCTGGCTGGCAGACAGGCATCACAACAACAATAACAACAACAGACCTATAGAGCTACAGAGAGGAAAAACCAAAAGGAAAACTACACTGAAAAAGTACCCGGGACACACATACACCCACACTTGGACGCATGCAGCATGCTGCAGCTGAAGGACTGTAGTTGTTGCCACCGTTGATGACTGCCCTCCCCTGCCCGAAAAAAAATAAGCAAAGGTACAGGGGCTTGGGGCAGCAATCAGAGGCAATAGGATATCTAAGCATCAACTGCGAACTGCGTATACACTTTCAGGATTCATGATATTTGAATGGCATATATGAAAATTCTGCGGGAGATTCTTTAGTTGGAATATACATAGTGATTGTACCCTTCCCTGAACAAGTAAACATTCTTATGGAAAGAATGAATAATTCAAGATTTACTTAAGCAGATATCATGCCAAAGGACATATGTGGTTCTGTAATATTCAAAGAACTTCCTTGTTAATTCCGAGCCAACCTGCACGAGTGAATCACGTAACCCTTTTCAGTTCGAATAGTTACCCTTTTGGTCTCACACCCGAAACGAGTGCCCATTGTGGGTGTCCGGGTTGATGCGAAGGCGTTGCTACTGACGCTGCTGCTCCCCCTTACCCCTTACCCCCACCTCCTAGCTACTACTGCTGTTGCTATTGCTGCTGCTGCTGGTATGTTGCACCACTGGGTGGCCTGGCCTAAGCTGCCCCCGAACCTCAGACCAGCGTCGATGAGGAGGAGGACGACGACGACGACGCATGCACAGAGCCATCAAGCGAGTGTGGCATGTGGCAAGGGCCATGCGAGGGAGCATGGGAATAGATAGGGTAAGGTGGAAGGGGGCGCCCAGCGGATGTCAGTTTGAACTGACCAATCTGCAGGCATATATTGCAATAGGCGCATGCTGCAGGGTGCAAGGGTGCACAGTGCGTATGCGCAATGCCCGCAATTCAGGTGAAGCCCCCACACATGGAGAAAAGCAAACAGGAAAACAACGGAATACCAAATGGAGGAAACTGGAGCACAAGTGGGTGTACGACGTACGTACTGGAAACAGGAGATGGAGTGCTGTACAGGGGGGGCAGGGGACAGGAGGCTGGGGGCTGGGGGCTGGGGGCTGGGGCCATGCAATTAGTCTAATTGCTAAGCATGCTGGAGGCCATTTCCATTTGCATTTGGCTGCCGTCCACCCAAATCCGAATCTCTCGCAAGACAGATCGAAGAGGGAGCCATCCATTGGGAGAGGAGTAAGAGTAACAGAAGGCGGCCCTCTACTTGGCGCTAATCGTTCAAACGAAATCAGCAACAATTCATTTGCACAACAAGCGCCCAGCTCCAAGCCAAAGCCACTCGCAGTCTCCGACTCCAACTCCAAGAGCAGGCTTCGATTCCAAGACCAAGACCAAGACCAGAACCAAGTCCAAGTGCAAGTTGAAGCCTTTGTTGCTGTTGTTGCTGTTGCTGTTGCTCCTACCACAGATTATCTTAATTCACGTTGTGGGAGACTAATGAGTGCAAACTCTGCCTGGCAGAAGGCAGCAAGGAAATCCACAGCGAAAACAAAAATGAAACCTCGCATCGCAACGTGAGGCCTTTCTCTCAACGGCCACAGACGCCTCTCATTTGGCTGTTCTGCCTCTGCCTTCTGCCTCTTTCTGCCTCAGTTTGTGGCAGCGTTCTTTTTGGACGTACGTTCATCCATCGTGCCATTCAACATGCGTGCGTTGTCTTGGCCTCGTCTTTAATTGAATTAGTGGGACCAGTCAGCCAACCCGAGGAGCACAGGCCACGGAACGGAGTCATTCTCCATGCACTGAGCGAATTATCAGATGAAGAAGAATATTCGGCTAAGTGGGAGAGCGACAAGGAGCTCAAATGAACTGGTTCTCCCTCCAATAAAGACAGGAACTAAGGAAGGAAAACTATTTAGTCTGATGAGCAAATCTTAAATGTGGAAGACACCAAAAGGGAGATGATGGACAGAAAACAGCAGGCAAATGATGATCAGGAAATAAGAGGGGTTCAATGAGAGATGAAGGTTCAATGTGAGAGCCAAGAGAGGGGACTCTATGAAGTATTTGTTCAAAGAGCATTGACAGACCTACTTGTAAGACTAGCTCTGCAAATATGTTCTCTCAATCCGCTAGCCATATGATTACCCTAAGCAACAATCGTTAGCAGGTTCATTATGGACTCTCACCTTCGTAATGAAACAGTTTCTTCTGCCTTCCTCCCCGTTTCTCTCAGTGAAGACTGCGCTCAGGGTTCTGCTCAGTTCTGTGCGTTTCAAAATCGCATTAATTGTGCGCGAGCCCCGTAACCCAGTCTCTCGAAGACGATTCTCAGAGTCTTCTCGCCTCTGGAGTGCTGCCTGCTGCCTGCTGCCTCCGATCCCTGCCTTCTTGGATCCTTTATCTGGCTGAACGCGTTGTGCGTTGCTTGTGTCGCCTTGTGTCGCTTTTAATTAAGCATAAATTTCATCACATAAGATACGAGATGGAGCTGAACGGGGCACGCATCTTCTCAGCCTGCCTCTGCTCTCTCTGTGAACGTGTGATGCTGCCTGCCTCTTATTGATGTTGCAGCAACATGCAGAGCAGAGCAGAGCTGAGCAAAGCCTTGGCCATATGCTTTTTTCGGGTTGGGGGGTTGCATTATGACAGCAGCCTAATTGATTGAGCCATTTCCATTGTTGCCGGTTAGCCGCACTCCGAAAACTTTGCACTCCAAGACACCCGCCTCGCTTTCCTCGAGGAGGAACTTTGCATGTCTCTAGCATTTCTTTCAGGTCTCTCGTTTGTCACTCCTCTCTGGCGAAATTGCACAGCTGCTGATGCTGGCCAAGACAAATGAATTGCCATTAGAAATGGCTAAGCACGAAGCTCGAGGGAGTCTGAGTCTGGGCCAAGTTCTGCGGCTTGGCAAGATGTCGCCAGATGGGGAGTGGAGTTGTGGCTGAACTTTGAAGCGACAACACAACAATTTCCCAAAGACCGATTAACAACTGGGCAATGCATCTATCGATCAATGTATCGCAGCTGATCTGTGAATCGCTATAAGGAATTATATATTTTATTGAATATAATATATTGAATAATTTATGCACTGCAATTCCGCTCTTCCATCGCTAACGCGTCTATTATAATGTGATAGTGAAGTGTCAGCCGTTTTTTGGGTGTTTATCTGAATAGCCCCATAGCCGAGGCAGGACATCCGTACCTCTGTCCATAATAACATTATATTGAATGGCTCTTTAAGCAAAGTCCATACCCCTTCATGGCCATGTCCTGCCGCTTACCGAGCTGCTAACTTCGGTCAATGACTTGGCCGAAAGCTTTTGTTTGGTTATTGCTTTTGTTATTACAGAGCCATCATATGGCGATGGGCCACGGGCCATGGGCCATGGGCCACTTTTCCTTCTGCCTGTCTTATTTTCGATGTGTTTTTTGCTGTTGTTTTTGTTGTGATAAGAGCAGCAGACGACCAGACCTCGCCCCCACCAGAGACCCTGACAAACACCTGTCTGGCTCTGGCTATGGCTTTGGCTCCTGCTGCTGGCTGGCTCTTTTCCTGGCTCCTGGCCTTAGCTCCTGCGGCTACTGGCCTGGGTCTGGGTCTGGGTCTGAGCCTGAGCCTGTTCTGATTTTTTGTCATCATCGTTTGAAATTGTATCGCATTTTTTTAAAGGATATTGTTTCAAATAATTCAAACTGTAGTCCAGACTAGCTCGCCCTTTTAATGTTTGCGCCAATATTTTGCGGGCAGGTGGCATGTGGCATGCGGCAGGTGGAGTAGGTCCGGTCTGGTCTGGTCTCGTCTGGTCAACGTCAGGAGAGGCGCCTCCATCAGTCGCTGGCATCGTCGTCGTCGTCGTCGTAGTCGTCGTCGTCGTCAGTGTGTCCACTGAAGCGTGATGTCGTCTGACATTTACGGATATATGTACATGGACACCCGATTACTCACATAGGGAGCTCCGTCTATCCACCGATCTGAATGGGAGGTGGAAGGTGGGTGATGGGAGGAGGATGGGACCAGGAGCAGTCGCGAATGCGGACGTTTGCCTGCTTTTGGCCAAAGTCCCAGCCCCTTCCTCCGTTCGACTCGTTTTATGTATTCCCGTATTTGCGTTTCACGTTTTTTTTTACTATACGACTATGCGGCTCCTCATTTGCTCTCCTTCTCCCACTCGTCGACACCATGCAAAAAATATAGAGGAAAAAAACTGAACAACTTTGGAAAAATTTTGTTAACGTAAAAAAGTCTCTTTGTTCCTCCGACAAGCTGCTAGGGTAAGGGATGGATGGGGGTATATTCCATAAAAATATGCTAGCCGTGTGCTTGCTCTTTTTTGGTACTCTTCATCTCTCCTGACGGACTGATGGAGACACTTATCGAAGAGCGAGTGAAGGTAAATGTAGAGCAAAACCTACGAGTACTCAGGGACAGAAGTTCAGAGCATTTTATGTACCAATCTTAGATGACTCAGTATTAGAGGCATTTTCCAAAGCATGCCGATTCCAAGAGAGTATTCCCACTTCGTCTGGATCACTGGTCCTGGTCTGGAGGCCGTGCCCCTTGAGTAGTTCCACACATTTGGGTTTTTACCTCTCCTTTTTTGCTTTTTTTGGGCCGCAGACAAGCCCGGGGCTCCAGGCTCCTGCCACACGGCGATGGCGATCCGTCTCTGATGTATCGTCAATATTTTGTACCTTTATCAAAATTAAATTCCGGCAATGAACGTGTGCCTACGTGTACGCGGTGGACCCACATCCCGCACATTCCTATGCGGGGATTTTGTGTTTTGTATTTTGAATTTTGCATGTCTGATGTCTGGACTGTGCCTCCGCCTCCAGTCTCCCGCGTAACAGGAGAAGGGGGAGCACCTTTAATTGTGATTCGAAATGGGGACTGACTTAATCTCTAAATTCCATTTGATGCACTTTTGATGGGCCTATCAGAGGCTGAGGGCTGTTTTACCTCTGTCTCCCTTTTGGGGGGGGTGTGACGTTAAGGGTAAAGTGCACCCCATTTTGTGCGACTGCAGTTTGTGGGCGCCACTTGGGTATAACAAAGGCCCTCCTCAGCGTTTGATGAATGTCGTTTTCGTGGTCCTTCGGGTTCCTGGGCACTGCGGCTGTCCCCTGCCGCCTGTCGACTGGCCTGCATGGGTGTGCGGGTGTGGTGTTTGCCTCCCCGTTTGGGTTGGCTCATCGATATGGCCAAAAGCCGCAACCAATCGCAGGGCGAATGCAGTGCTGCAAAAAAACGCAGCAACAGCAGCCACAGCCCACAGCCGCGGCAGCCGCGGAAGCAGGACACGCTGACCAAACGGTGACGCCCATGTGCGCCTTGGCTGCGATTTGCATGCGTCCGCATCCTGCCACACTCATCCACCCATCCACCCGCCACCGCGAGGGGGTGGCTGCCTCTTGTGCTGCTGTTGCTGCTGCTGCTGCTGTTGCCATATCTGGCTGAAGGCAAGAAGGGCTTCTACAGGGGGTTGCTTATGTGCCGCGTGTGCACGTTAATTACTCCGCACTGTTCTCGCTCTCTCTATTTACCTCTCTCTCACTCTACCTTTCTCACTCTATATGTATGTACATGTGTGCGTGTGTATGCAATGTGTGTGTGTGTGCGTGTGTGTGTTCATCAATTTGCCATAGATTGCAAAAAAGTGAAGTCTCAATCAGCGCAGCAGCAGCACCCAAAGCAGCAGCTAAAAAATTTGAGAACCGAGGATGATCGAAGATAGCAATACCCTGGCAAATTCGAAGCAATTACATGTCATTGTGGTCTACATTTACTTGAGCATAAATCAATTCAAGGATTTTTCTATCGCAAAATACCATTTCTGACATTTAAAGGAATGTCAATCGATTCGAATCGAATTGAATAAAGTGCAATAAATGGATATTAAACTCACATTTAATTTAAATATATTTATGTACAAATAATTACAATGGACCGCAAATCAATTTGAAGGCGACATACAAATTTAAAAAAAAAAGCTTAAATTAGAATGTTAATGGATAATTATTTTATAGATAGTATTCGGGATATACATATGTACTTTTTACACAATGAATATAAATATAAATAAAAATAGATATGTTAAATCATTATCTGGCAATCAAATGACTGTCCCCGAAAGTTACAGTTCCAAATAGAGAGCTGTACCTTCCATGCCCCGTGCCATACATCGACTGTGCCGCTTATACCCAGTCCCGATATCCTTGAGAGCAACTGCACAGAGCAGAACAGGACAGCGCAATACTAGTGGGGGGTTGGGGGTTGATGGGAATGAGTGAGAGCCAACCAATATGCTGCTTCACATGCACCAATGTCGTGGGCATTTATGTACTTCCTAGTTTTATTCCCGGTACTCGAAGAGTATAGGGGTATATGAGGTTTTTGGTGAAGATGGACACCCAGATCCCATAATGTGGGTATTTTCTTGATCAGCATCAATAGCCGAGTCGATATAGCCATGTCTGTCTGTCCGTCCGTCTGTCCGTCTTGTTTGACTCCTAGTTCTCAGGGACTTTAAGAACTAGAGCAACCAAATTGTATATCCAAAGTCCTGTGATATCCCACTAAATCAAATTGGGCTTAAAATTTTGCCAACGCCTTCCACGCGCTTACTCAATCCCCTTTCTTTCACACACTCTTCCTCTTCCTCGTGCAATGTGTGCCCTCTGCCGAGGTGGAACGGCTGAACCAACAACTAAAATATATTGCATAAATTACATATGCATATATTCCGACTGAGTACCGGGTATAAAGTAGAGCCGCGGCTTCTGCTGCGGTTCACAGCGCTACTTCTCGTCTCTTTTCCTTTTCTCTTTTTTTTTCCCCTATCAAACCAACTTAGTTCCCTCGTGGGCAGTGCCCCTTCGCCACCCCAGAATCCCCCTATCAACCATTTCAATCCATAATAATTGAATTGGAAAAAGGCAGAGAGAGTGGGCGAGGGGAGGCAGGTGGCACGGACAGGGACTGTGGCTTGGTTTAACGCTACGCGACCACAGGAAAATCGTAATTAAACAGGATATGATGTTGGTAAAGGTCCAAGCCATCTATATATGAGTGGGTATGTGCAGGACGCGATTGTGTATATATGTATGTAGCTCCATGTGATGGCTGAATAAACTTGTTGTCTCCTAATTGGGAAACCGCTGGGGAAGCACGAACAAAAAAAAAAGAGAAACATATGCATAAGCCAGATAATCGCCGACTCGGTCTTTTTACGAAACTGAACTTAAATTTTTCTTCAAATTAAAACGTGGAAAAATATCGAAATTAAAATGTAGTTTATTTATTTATATAAAAGCAGTTCAATAGGATGCTAGTTTTTTATTCATTAAGTGAAATATAAAACAAAACAAAAAGGCTCCAAGAGGAGACTCCCATACGAAGCGCAGCCGGTAGGACTCGAACCTACGCTCCCAGAGGGAATCTGATTTCGAGTCAGACGCCTTAACCACTCGGCCACGACTGCTTAGGGTCAAGCTTCTACCCAACAGAAAAAAATTGATGGGAAGGGCTTAAAGGATTAGAAAAGATAAGTCCCTAGAATAAACGCATGAACGTCTCAGAGTGTGAGAGTGAGGCAGAATAGACATTCACTGGTTGGATCCTCCTTCCTAAATTGTAATATTCTCCTTGATACCTGAGCTATAAACGATGTAAGCCAATTAAAGTTTCATTCAAACGAAATAATAAACAAAAGAAAAGATAATTCTTGATAATTCATTATACAAATGAAAATTGCATTTCAAAATGTTCAAAGAATATTCATTGTGTGCAGAATATGGTTAACCAAAGACTAAATAATACCAAGATTATGCATTAGGGCCCAAAAAGCTGTTCTATGGCGGTGTTTTTAATGACGCGCTGTCGACAGAGGGCCTACGCGGGGATTTAATTAAATTTTCCCCTAAGCTTCGTCTGCGACCGCGCTACTTGGCTTCGTCTGTTCGGCAATGCCTGATCCAAATTCGTGGCGACTCTTCTAGGCCGCAAGAGTGCAGAAACTACATTGCTTGGGCATGATTGAGCGCATTGATGATCGACTCGAGTTTTGTTTATAAGCGCTGTTTTCTTCTGGTTTTTAACTTACCTCATTTATGGAATTGATTTATTGAAACATGTAAGAAAAACATTTAAATAAGATGTTGTACAAAAATTATCGAGAAAATGCAAAAAAAGTTACAAGGAAATGTACTTCCTGAAAACGCAGCCGGTAGGACTCGAACCTACGCTCCCAGAGGGAATCTGATTTCGAGTCAGACGCCTTAACCACTCGGCCACGACTGCTTTGGAAATCTACATGTTTCGGGATAAATATTGACTGCTACGGCAAGGAGAACAAAATTCACTGAAGCGGCTTTTCTTCCTTATGTTTTCTTCCTGGAGATAAGGTAATCTGCATATTTGTGGCAAAAATTCAAGATATAGAAAATAGATTTGATGAATTTCTATTCCGATTGCTCGCCGGAGGAAGGGCGAGATCCTTCATATACCATCCTTTTCCTTTATTCAATTTCGTTAGTTATAAAAAAGAATATGTAAAGTTTTTTCCTGACAAAAAAAGTACAAATAGGAAGTACCACAAAAAAAATGTAAGTTGTTCCGCCCATTTTTTGTTTTTGAGCAGAAAAAAACGACCGTGACAGGATTCGAACCTGCAATCTTCGGATCCGAAGTCCGACGCCTTATCCGTTAGGCCACACGGTCAGTTGAAGTTCGGCGGCCTTGGCCGGCAATTGAAGGATTAGCCTGGATCAGGGCTGGGTGGGAATATGCTGTGGAAAAGCCAAGCTCTAGGAAAACCCTCCCAATGGGGCCCGAAAGTCTAAATCGGTAAATACTCGTATGTCAACGGTAAAAACAACCCCCGCGCTGGAATGCGTCACATTAATGGGTCACACTCGCACAAGTGCGTCACTACATGAAAAAGAGCGAGAGAAGAATACTCCAAAAGTGATTTGTATCGTTTTGTGTGTAGATGTGATCGACGATGGATGTCAAACTATGTATATAGAATCCACAAACTAATTGGAGTGCATACATTCGTTTGGGCTGATCAAGTGTGGATCGTGAGGCAAAAAAAGCCAGCGAGTAGAAACGAAAGTTATGCGAGAGGGAACCAAATGAAATGTGAGTGCAATTTCTATAAGCACGTACATATCCAATATTTGCAGAAGTCGTATATGTATAAATGTATATCTCACTTAATCCAGGCTTGAATCCTGACTGATATCCAATCACATGATATATACTTTCAATAGTTCTAAAGTTTCTATTAAAATACATACATACGAATATGTAAAAATATAAATATATATCTTCCAACATCATATGTTAAAGCATGAAAATGAGAGAGAAAGGTAGAAAGAAATAAAAGAGATAATCATCCAATATGTACATATGCATGTGTATATAATCGAACCATCTGTTATTGCTGCAAGGCTGCTCTCCAGGATTTATTTATAATACCCTTTAAGCCAGGACTTGTAAGAATTCCGAATTGAAGTCCTTACCAGTCTATAAATAAATCAATCAATCAATTATTCACTACATATGTATATAGACATTCGAAAGCGCCATACTCATATCAAGCAGTCGTGGCCGAGCGGTTAAGGCGTCTGACTAGAAATCAGATTCCCTCTGGGAGCGTAGGTTCGAATCCTACCGACTGCGTAATTTCTAATTTGGACTTTTTTTTCCTTCGATTCTTTTTTACATTTACTCTAATAATATGGGCTATAAGTCTTTAACTTTTTCAACAATTTACGCCAATACATAAAGCGTCATAAATAAATTCAAATGAAGATTTTCTGCCAAATCTAGACTCCAGCCGTACTCTCGTCTCGTCTATGGCCAAAATCAAGCCCAACTACAGCTACGGGTACAGCCAGAACGGAACAAAGGCTAAATCAAAGACACCCACCCACTAACACAAACGTGGCCCCGGCGAGGGGTCAGGCGTGGCTGGCAAAAGGGGCAGACAGACAGACAGATAGATAGCCAGGACAGGGACCAGGACCGAACATGAAAATCCACGTGAAAATCCAACGAGAGCCAGCCCCGAGACAGAGACAGTTTATTTCATATCTGGGCGAATATATTTCGGGCCTTAATAATTAATTTTTGGAGAGCGCCTTCAGCGCCGTGTCCTTTGCTGTGGAGAGCCAGCCTTGTAGAGGCACGACCAGGGACATCCGTTTCAGATTTGAATCTACTTCAGACCCTGCCCCCAGCACTGCCCTCCACTTGTACTATCTTTTTTTGTGTTTTTGTTGTTGGTAGTTGATTAGCCGCACTTAGTGGAACGGCATTAGGCCACTTGACGAAATTAAAGGTGTATCCAGACCCAGCGAGCGACTCAAGGGTGCAGAGGTCTTGCTCCTGGCTCCGGGCTCCGGGCTCCCAGGGCGGTCGTGTGTAACGGCGACAGCTGCTAAGACGTGCAAATAAACAGAAATTCCTGCCGAAAATATAATCCGGAAGCAGCCACATAATGACAAACGCCCAGTGCGAGAGCGGGAGCCGGAGATCCGGAAGAGGAGGGAAGGTTAGGGTGAGTCGGCGGGCGGTGTGATACGTGGGCGAAACAGACAAAATGCCTCCATCCCCCGTCGAACCGAAACGAAGAAAAGGATTATAAAATACGACAGAGCCAACCAAATAAAAGTTACAAAAAAAAACAATTAGAAATTGTTACGACTGCAGGACGCCCTCTACTCGGATAAGGCTACGGAAAATGTTTGTATTGGATTGCAAAAAGCCTCAAAAATATCACCTATCACGAGATAAATATGATTGAGATGATACTTTTGATTGAAATTCTGTATAGTAAGGCATCAAAATCAAGTACATAAAATTAGATTAAAAGAGGCCAAACGTTTGCTGCATTTTTTAGCCCTGAAAAAAAAAACGCATTCAAATTTAGTTCTTATGTTGTTTTAAAATGGTTGAAATTGAACTTACCATTTCATCAACTAAGGAACAAAGGAAAGATAGAGAACAACTTATACTGCGGATCCCTTTTTGCTTGCTGTTGAATTTGATATGATTTTTATTGGATCGGTAAAGAATGGCAATGGAACTCGAGATCGTTGCTTTTGAACAAGAATTCTATGGTGTATGGGATTCTATGGAGTACTGGGTATCAAAACTTTTATTTCATCGACAGCGGCGTCATTTGTCGTGCATAGAAACCGTTAGTCCGGCCCTCGGAAAATACAAGTAAATATATCCCGAAAAAAGAGCCGCAGAACAACAACCAAAACAACCAAAACAACAACGAGAGACAAAAACCGGCGGCGAGCAGAGAAGAGGTTGAGACGGAGATAGGAGAAAGGATAGAGGAGAGAGAGCAGAATGTTTGTACTTTAAATGACATTCCGCAGTAAATTTCACGTTTATAGCCAACATACAACAAATAAATATCAAGCGTAGAACGGAACAGAACGGAACGTTCCATGCAGGGCCAAGCAGGGACTGGGACTGGGGCTGGGACTGGGGCTAGGACTGGAGCTGCTGAACAATTGAAAGTGGACGAAAAATGAAACGAAAAACGGATGAAGGAACTGTTCGTTAAGGGCCAACCGCCAGGATCAACTTGCCCAGCAAAACAATAAAAAATTATTGCACAAAATAATAAAATACTCGTCGTGCTCGAACTCGTACAAGCGAGGGAGCCAAGAGAAAGGCCAGCACCAGGATAGGATGATGGTTAGAGGGACTGGCTGGGGCAGGGGCAGGGGCAGAGGCAGAGGCAGAGGCAGGGCCGGGCCTGAGGCTAGGGAAATGTTTTTCTTGGTGCGATTCTCATAAATCGAAATGAGTGAGAGCCATCACACCATCAAAGGATGTAAGCAATTCAGAGCTCATGCTCAAAGCGGCTATAAATCCACAAGATGTGCATATACCCGTGGTATATGATTATCAAAGTTTTAAGCCACAGAAACGTTCACCTAATGAAATGTATTAGAATAGAATCGGATAGATAGATAGATAGGTAGATAGATAGATATGGCTTATGAGAGATCGCTTATGGTTATAATATACTAATATAATCCAATGATTATATATAACCCAGTCGCTGCTTCTGCCCCTTCGACTGTCGTTTTCTGCTGCCTATCGTAGCTTGGCTTCAAAATTTTAACTGCAATTTGAATCTTTTTTCTCGTACAGCAGGCTTTGGATCAGTTCGAATAAATGCCCCATTTCGATCCCTCGTTCCTTGGTTTCTGGTCTCTGGTTCGTCCTCCTGAATGGTTCTTCGGTGGACTTGGCCCAATCTTTTGTTGCGGTGGAAGAATGCAGCTGAACCTGTGGGTTGATGCAGGGATTTCCCTAAGACGTAAGTATGTACGCTTTCAGATCATCGAGACTGAGCGACACGGGAGAGGTGACCACGTACTAGATCTCCACCATTGCATGTGGATGATTGACAGAATTCATCTGCAACCTGCAGCGGCAAAGGAGTTATCCCATCCTGCCTGAAGGATCCATCCTCGGCCAGCATCTGGAAGAAGTTGAAGTTTTTTGATGGGGCCCACAAAGACAGGGCACGAGGTACCCAAGTTTAGAGTGCTCATAGACAAGTCCACTGAGAAGTGTGCACTGCGGGCCACCAGGGCGAGGCACTGGTCCGAACCAAAGGCTCCAAGACCGAGTAGAGCTGGAATGTCCTTGGGATGGTTACGCGTGAGTTCCTTTTCCTGGCTGTTCATTTTCGAGGCTCGATGTTCTGTTTCTTTTTGTAGAACCGGAGAGTGTCTGTATATTTTGTATTCCAATAATACTATATATTTTATAACTATAAACCAACGCCATAAAAAACTGAATAGATCTTTTATTGATTAAATAATTAAAAACGAATTAATCGCTTTTGGCGATTAGTATTTTCTTTTTTTATACATTGAGTCTACTTGATTGAAGGAAAACCCAAACATTCATTTTGGAACATAGTTCGTGGTGAATTGCGGTCCATCAAAAACAATTTTGCTTTTATTTTTCTTGGGTGATAATTACCCAAAATTAATTTTCAACATTCCGTACTTAAGAATTCGTATACATTTCTGTTTGTTTCGCTTTCTTAGTAGCTTTTTTTGTGCCCTGATTATGCATCAGGCTGCAAGGCGAAAGCGAAGATTATTCATTTCCATATCCCCCTTCGGAGAAGTATTAGAAAATTCTCTTATTTATTCTGTAAGTTGTTTTATTTATTTGTTCTTCTTTTCTCACTTTCAGACATAATTTTTCTCAATAACTTTCATGAAACTTTCGCTGGTGGCCCGAGTCCGAGTGCGAGTCCGAGGGCAAGGCCCACCAGAGACCAATTCCCAGGGCAGGACAATCAGCAAGCCCTAAGAGTCGAAGTCGGAGTTCGACTCGAAGTTGGAGTTTGGAGCTTGGAGTCTGGGGCCCCGAGATGGACATATCAGCGGCACTTCATCTTGATTGACATGCGCATTCAGAGCGTTGACATAATGATGGACAGACCTTGGTGGGCAAGGCAACGAGTACCCAGACTCGGAGGAGCTGCGTTGCTTGATCTGACCGCTGGGACTGGGGATTGCGGATTGGGGATCTGGGACCTGGTCGGCGCTTGGAGCTTAAAATTGTATTCCATATGCGTAATGAGAGAAGTTCGCTTGATAGCGGTGATTGCGGCCTTTAAGATTTCCCTCAATATCAATTTTCATTGTTTCAAATCGAGTAGAGACGAGACGAGTAGAGATGAGGTTGGGGCTTAGGCTGGCCCTGGCCCTGGCCCTGGCCGTGGATAGCCATGGACCCACTACGTGTGTCTGTGTCGTGGCAGCTTTTGGTTTGTCACTCACGATCTCTGTTCCCGATCGGTGCGATCTGCTGTGCTATCTGCGATGACATAAATAGACGCCAATTAAATGGCCCTCTGATGAAGGGCCACGTTTTCCCTCTTTCCATCTTTTGGCCCATGCTCCCTCTGTTTTTCGGTTTTTTTTTTGGCTTTTCGGGAGGCGGCCACAAAGTAACAGCAAAACGGAAATAATTTTACAATAAATTATATCAAAACGAAGCACACAGATACACACATACGAACACAGGCAAATATGACATAGAAAGTTCTTCCCTCGAGCGAGCAAGTGAGACAGTCAGGGAGAGGGAGAGGGAGAGGGAGAGAGGCGGAGCGAGACGGAACCAGTTTCTTGAAACTTTGCGAGACATAACGGCGGCGCCTGCCAAAAAGGAAACGAAACGAAGAAGCCTCGAGCTGACAAAAAAAAATGTAACAATAACAATAACAAGTGGAAATCGTATAGGGCATGATATTACGACTATGGGGATACCCAATACTTCATATATTACGTATCAACCACCTAAGGGTAAGGTTTTTCCTTGGCTTATTCCTCCTGAAAGTTACTTCTTCGATAAATACAGAGCCTTAACTTGGGAAAAACAGATCAACCTTTCCTCCATTGGATTGATTATCAAGACTAAAATTTACGCTGGGGGCTATTGCAACAACAAAGCAGGAGCAGAAGCCAAAAGCCACTGCAAGGCTCCAAAGGGTGGCAGGCTGCAGGAGACCCTCCAGAACTTTTGTGGCGACAATTTCTCTTTGTGCCCCTCTCGGATTTTCACTCTGCACCCGCACCCCCACTGGCTGTTGGATGTTGACTGTTGACTGTTGCCTCGACGGCGGCGGCCTGAAATGCTGAGACCTGTCGAAACTTTTCCATCGACTTTTGTGGTCCACCTTTGGGTTGAGGGGGTGTCGATGCAGGAAAAGTTTTTTTGCTTATCGCCAAGTGGCAGGAAATTTTATTTTATTTATTTACAGCGGCTCCTAACTCCTGCGAAATGGGAATACCAGAAGGAAAGCCAAGAGTAAGCCTTACATACGACCGATCCTTATATCAGAATCAGAGGGGTTTGGATATGTTTGGGGTATGCCATATTAGAGCTCTTTATTTCTGTCATGAATTAGAAGGAGATAGAATCGAATGATCTATAAATAAATTAATGATTAGAAAACAGCAACAGATGGCAAGACACTGGGGCTAACCATCAGGCTACGGCCCAACATAAGATATTTGTCAACAAAATGTGGCACTTAAGGAAGGCGAAATACTATATTGTACACTAAAAAAAAAAAAACTGCATTCAATGGATGAGACGCAGTCGGTAGGATTCGAACCTACGCTCCCAGAGGGAATCTGATTTCTAGTCAGACGCCTTAACCGCTCGGCCACGACTGCTTGATGGGGGTCAATTCACCTTCAATCATGAGTTTTACCATCCGATCATTCCACCATAAACTATCCATGATCTTTATAAAGATCCAGAAAAACGATCCACTCTGCTTTAGGGTTTATTAATAGTTATGGGTCTAGTCCAGGTTTTTTTTTAACACTTTATAGATTGTTTGTGGGCTATCATTGATCTTGATGTACTTCGTATGCCTTTTATTCTATCCCCAGAGAGGGGTTGGCTCTTCTCTAACAAAGTAACAAAGTAGATTTCTTCTTTGACCGAATACTCGTATCTATTTAATGATTGTAATCCATCCTCTAGTCGTACTCGTATTTCCCGCTCTCGAAACCAGCTGTTTCTGGTTTCACCTCACCCCGGGTTTCGTCAGATTTTCTCATTGCGTGCACTTAATGACACGGCTCCAATTAAAGCAGCGCACATTGTCAAAACAGCCGCCAACGAATTGAAATCACGAGGGGGGAGGGAGGGGGGGGGGGGCATGCACCAAGAGCAACAACAGACAGCAACAAGCTGAAAGCTTCAATTTACCACCCATTGTGCCTTATGGCAACTCTGTGGACAGCGGACATCGCGGAAAGCGGACACAAGACTGCGGACTGCGCATGCGCCCCGAACCCAAGCCATTCCCCAATCCCCTGCCACATTTCCATCCCATTCTCGGAGCATTTTGATATGCAAAGAGCGCATGCGGCGTTGTGCGCCACCTGTTCAGGGGAGTGGATCGCGGATCGCGGATCACGGATCGCAGATCGCAGATCGGGGATCGGTATAGGGTTAGCGGATAGCGGATTGCAAGGGGCCCTGAGATGATGGCGCGCGTGGGTTAAGCAAATTTCTTGATTTACGTTTTGTTGTTGCCGGTTGACAGGGGACCCGAAACCGGACCCCGGACCCCGAACCCCGTACCACCGATCAACCGAACCGAAACACCGTATCCAGTTGATTTACACTGAACGAAAAATGCAGCTACCAAAAATTGTGCTTTTGCGGTGCCCCTTGATCTGGATATGGACATGGATATGGGTTAAGGGGAACCCTTGTTACAAATTTTACAGCTAAGCAAATCGTTGGAATTAATTGCATTGCGATAAGCAGCTGCCCCTTGGCCCGAAAAACGCCAACATTCAATTAAGTTGTTGAAGAGATCTCATAAGGAGGTTACAACGATCCGGTCCCGGTCCCCTGCTCCTCTGGTTGCAGGTGCAGCTTGCCTGCTTTCCCTGTGGTTGCCCTGCCACAGAGATGTGCGTGATGTGACCCCGCGCGAGGAAGTGCGAAATCCTCGGCGCACGGCAGCCGAAAAATGCCAATCACTTGCGGGGCCCCGAGTGCACTCGTGGGGACGGCAACGGGGACCACATTACACACGTCCCCATCAATCCTGAACCCTCGTGTTCCTGGCTCCCCTTATTCCTGGCCATCCCATCCCATCCCATCTGTGGCACCTGCCACTGAGGTAGTCGCGTGGTAGCATCGCCTCGGGGCCAGGCAGTTTATGGATATGTTAAATATGGCACTGGGGAACGGGACAGAGCAAGGAGTCTTGCTGGAATCTCTTGAATTCGGCTTAATCTATCATGAGCATGGGGCTATTAAAATTCTTCGAATTTGGGTCTCACTTGATACCCTATTCATTGCATTCATTCCACTCGTTCATTCTCCAAATAATTTTGGTCACATCTTTTTGGTTGTCATCCCCTTTCTCTCCTTCTATTAAATTACATTAAGTAATGTTTTTAAATCATTCTTTCTACCAATTTCCTTGATTAAAATTCATGGTGAGACATTTCTTTTGTTGCACTTAGTATTTGTTCAGTTTCTCATCTGATGTATTAACTAAGCATCCGAGAGCCATTGATGTTTCCTTATTGTTTTACATTTCCTTTTTCCTGTGCTTTTCTTTGAAAAATGCTTCGTTTTACGGCATGTTTCTATAGAAACTCCCGGACTTAATCGCAATCATCGACCGCATTATGCTAATTGCTTCTAAATAGTTTGCATTGAAATAAAATGTTGATTTGAATCCTGTTTGAATCACTTCTTGTTTCTCCTTCCCATTCCCATTTGTAGCATGTTTAAGCTACTGCTTAGTATTTCTATCTACCTATCTACCCATCTATCTATCTAATCTTTCTTATCTTATCTTTCAGCATAATTTCTGCTCCATTTTATCAGCCATATCTGGCCATAGCAAATCATTGGAGAGAGACCAGGAGAGACACCTTTCTTTGACAATCGCCCACAGGCTCCGACAGTATTTCCATTTTCTAGGCCTATTCCTATCCTCAGCACTCCAGCAGCGACTCCATGCCCCATGCTGCATGCCACAATGTCAAATGCACGCAACACCAGCCAAATGCCATTAGCTTCTCTTTCAGCCTCTTGGAAGTTTCGCCCACTTTCCGCTGCTCCAAACTCCGTTTCGGGGCCTTTCTCTTTCCCTGTCGCTGTCGCTGTCTCCAGCTCCTCTCTTGCTCCTCTCTGGCTTTGGCTCTTGCCATCTCTTTCCTGCGCTGCATGCCCCATTACGCTGTCCATTTGAGTGGTCATTATAGTAAATTTGATTTGGACTTGCGTTGCGTTGCTCAAGAGCAGATCGGAGCCGGAATGGAACACTTGGTCGGCTCTGCCGCAGCCGCTGCCGCCCGGGCCACATCATCAATACCAAAGTGACACAGCTGGAGGTGGGCAGGAGAGGGGAGACCGAGAAGGGGGACCCAGGAGGAACCTGAAGGAAGCAGGAAGAGCTGAGGAGCTGGGGAGCTGGAGAGCTGAAATATCGAACACGTAGTTAATCAATCCATTGGTGGTCCGAAAACACGACGCGCCAGCAATTACTGTTAACTGGATTGTTGCCTCGTTCCTCGTGCCCCGTGGCCCGTGCCACATGCCCCCCGCCCCCTGCCTGTCTGCAACGTCTGTACGCACTTTTCGGGGACGGCTGCTGCAACTGCAACTGCAACTGAAACTGGAACATGCTCTGCTCGGAAGGGGTACCCTCCAACGTGGGCGGCAACATCTCTCACAGTTGGCCAACATTCTATTTTCCATTTCCCTCCCCTCATTTTCCATCAGTGCTGTGCTGTCATTTCTTTTCCTCTCACTCTCTGAACTGCAATTAAAACGGTTCCTGGGCCACAATTCATTCCGCTGCAAACGTTTTCGCAAAGTAATTATGTTGTCATTAGATTGAAAAAGGCCTACGAAAATTCTGGAAAATTCCAGCTGTGAAGGCGTAGAAGTGTGGGTGGGTATTCGACCGATTTTGGAGTCACGTATGAACTGTCTGCAGGTCCCCCAAAATCTGGGCTCAATCAGAATAACAAGAGTTGGTTCAAAAGTTCAATTTCCGAAAAAGGTTGAATCGATTTGTTGGTATCTCAATTTTGCTGGGACTTGCAATGATCCAATCTGATCGAGATGCGGCAGTCTAGTAGATATGCTTCTTGTCTATTGTTCTGTGTTTTCTAGAACTCCCTCGATTCCTTAACCCTTAGACCTCATTCAAACATTGGGGCCTTAACTCAGTTCAAGGTTGTGATTATAGCAGAGGGGCTGGGGCTCTTGGGATTGCGGAGCGATTAGATTAGTTATGCTTGCCTAACCAGAGAACCGCGATTCATACTCAGGATTCAGATTCTGATTCAAATTCTGATTGGGGCTTGGGTTGGGGATGGCGGCAGCTTGAAAAGGAAAGTGGGCGGGCTGGCCAGTGGCCCAGGGTCTGCGAGTTGCACACCTTAATTGGCCCCGACCTAAGAGGCAGCTACTGTGGGGAATGGGACTGTTAGCCACTTTGCATACACATGCTCGAGCCTGAACCTCGGCATTGGGCCCTTGGGCCTTAGGCCTTTGATCGCGGGATCTTTTGTTGTCGCGTTTCGCATAATTACGCGCAAAAACATAATTCTAGAGATAATTAAAATTATTAATACGAGCATCTGAGATGGGCTTCCATACCATTCCATTCGTAGGTCCAAAACGCTGCGCAGAAAATGCGTTCAGGCGGCCGTAACTAATAATCCCGTGCATGCAAAGCATAACCCTCTAGGGTTCCAGTTCATCCCTTTAGGCTATTGGCCAAGAGGCAGGTATCCAGGGATGGTACCGTGAGCTGCAATATCTAGAGGTCTATGATCTAGTCGTGAGGATCGTGAGCTGTCGGTATAGTTTTAGCTTTAGCTTTTAGCTGGCTCTAGTTTGAATCTTTTGTGACTGGTTTCCAGGTTTTTCAAGATATTCAAGACTATTATGTCTACCGCTGTTTAGCATCAAAGGGTGTGTCGTGAACTGTCGTGACAATGCCTCGTGAGTGGCGTGATTGGCGCATCTCTAGGATGCCTTAGGCCTCTTAGGCTTCTTCTGCTTCAGTTTAAGCCACTTCCAGTTTGTATTTTTCTGCTGCTGGTGCTGCTTCTGCAACTTCTTGTGGCACTTGCAACCGGCAATCAGCACGCAATTGCGAAATGTTGTTGCCTAATAGAATTTCATGTGCGCATCGCATCGCCTCGACTCCGACTCGACTCGACTCGCATGCAAATTGAGAACAATTATAAAGGAGAGAAAAAACAACGAGAGGCAAAGCGCAGCACAGAAAAGGAAATATTTTTATAAAGAAACTTTTCACATTTTCATATTTGTGCACTCTTTTGCTCTTACGTATATATAAATTGTTTTTAATAGAAATAATTGCAGTTGGAGCTGGGGATCTGAGGATCTATCGCACCAGGCAAGTGCCTACGATTACTTGTACAATATTTTGTGGCTACCTCATCCTCCTGATGATGATGATGATGATCCCGACTGGGATGTTCGCACTTCGTAATTTCGTAGCAACATCGTTGCAGTGTCGCCCCATAAATTTGATGCCCAATTATTGAAATTGCATTAGAAGTGCGTAATTGCAACAAGGCAACATTCACTGGACACCTGGACACCTGGCAACACAACACAGAGTTGCATGTTCAATTAACACTTATGTATGTCATCGTCATCGTCATCGTCATCGGAAGGTAGATCGGTCGCCTTCTGCTCTCAGGATGAAATTGGTTGGCATTTTTACGTATTATTTACAGCCTGTTAATTGCGTTCATTTTGCGCCTTATGTGTGGGGCTCGGCAGTGGGCGTGGCTGCTCAAATTAAGGTAGAACGAAGTGGAGTGGAATGCTTCCAAGTGGGGTTATTAGCCACAGGCTCGTCTTGGTCTCCAATCTCCATATAATCGGCCTTTCATCTGTTTTGAAGCGGAACTTTGTTCCTAAATATTCCCCAATGGAGCTCTTCATTCAAGATCTGTTTGGAGCAGGGTATGCATTCAAGCTCCATCCACATCTCTGCTTTTTTTGCCCTGGTGGCCTCCCGTCCCATAGAGCATCTCCTAGTCGTTCCGATGGTCTTCCGCTCTCCCGCTCTCATTCATTTGGTCGCTCTTGTGGGCTTGTTTATTCATTAGGTTCTGCGGAAAAACGTGTTTAATTTGTGACAAAACGAAACGAAATCTCTCGTCCTTGTCGTCGTCGTCGTCTGCCTGTGGGGCTACTGTCCGATGGCTCATCTGGCTGCTGCTGCTGCTGCTGCTGCTGCCTACCATGCCTCATATCAGTGGAATCTCGGCCTGTGCCTCAACCTCAGTCTGAGTCTGAGGCTGAGACTGGGCCTGTGCCTCAAGCTGAGTCTCAGTCTGGCAAAGCTGGAGCTGCAGCCCGAGTCTCAGTGAGGCAATAAAAATTTATGAAGCCAGTCGGGAGAGAGAGAGAGGACAGGGTTCAAGCCACCGCTTGCCACTTTGGGGCAACAGGAGATCCTCTCGAGATGTGCGTACACACAGCGGACGACGACTGCGTCAACTGTTCTGCCAAATTAATAAGAATCGGGCACATGCATGGGCCATGGGGCATGGGGAACTCGTTTCTCAACTATGCACCCACAAGGCCCCTGCCCCACCGCCCACCGCACTGCACCGCATCGCCAGCCCCATTCCCATTCGCCAGAGCCTGAGCCTTGGCAGATGTCACGACGCGCATTGTCAAACAAGCCCGAAAAAAAAATCAAAAAAAAAGGAAGCCAAACTTCCACAGCCGAAACATTTGATACCCTTCGAAAAAATCCATCATTATATTTGGGATTTATAGAATCTGCGACTATATGTGTGTATAAGCTGATTCGATTGATGATAGAACAAGTTGCCACATGGCTGTAAAAATTCTATAAAGTCCGATACCCTCTGCAAAGGGTATCCACAAAACGAGGGGGGATCAACAAAAGCAATGCAAACGCAAAGTTGGCAACATTTTTTCGCTTGGCAGCCACCAAATTGTAACATAAATAGACTGACAAAAGTTAGTTAGAGAAGAGATGGATGCAGCAGAGGAGAGCCCAGGAGGAGGAGGAGGACCAGAGCCAGGAGGATGCGGGGGGTACCTGGAGGTCTCCTCCAAATGCTGCTGCACATGCGCAGTAACAACCAGCAACAGCAACACTGCAACAGCAACAGCAACAGCAACAGCAACATAGCAACCGGCAAGAAAAGTTCAACATGGCTCTTGGAGTCGGTTGTCGGTTGTCGGTCTTGTGGCGACCATGAAAAACGTGACATTTTTATGTTGCAAACTTTAAATCTTTCATATCAGAAAATGAAATGTTGCAATGCAATTGACTGCAACAGCAGCAACAACAGCAACAACACGCGCTCTGATGACATTTTGCAGCAACAACATCCATTCATGTGCACATGTTCTCCTCAGTTCTTTCGGATGGTCTTTGCTGGGGGGACAGGCACTTCGTTCTGTCTCTGCTTCGAATTGAGTTGGCCAAAATACAATTGCCAATGAAATGTACTTTCCATCTCACTTCCAATTGAGATCTTAGGCAACAAATGCATTTGTATCCGGTTTTTTTTATCGACTTAAATATTTATTCAAAAGATTCCGAAAATGTATATACAGTCAATTCCTTAGCCGTACGCCAGTACCATTCTGTAATCAAAAATACAAGAATAGGATTAATTTTAAAATTTAGAAAATAAATATATGTATGTGTGTATGTTACCTCTCTGTTTGGTTAATCTGTGCGCTCTTGGAGTGTCCCCTCCTCCCCGCCCTCGGACCGCAGCGGCACATCGGTCATCATCAGCTTGTAGAGCAGCGTCTCGAGGGCCCATCCGCCGCCGCGGGCCAGTCTGTAGAGGTCCCGTTGGCTCAGGCCCATATTCATTCGTTTCAAAGTCCTTATGTTGAATATATGCCAGTTTTGTTTCTTCAGCGCCACGCTGCTACGGGCCAAATAGCATCTGAAGTCCACGAGTCCGGGGTGCACCTTGTCGAAGAGTTTTGCCACCGCGAAGGCGTCGCTGAATTCGTTGCGCGTTCGAAAATTCAGCTCCACCTCATATTTCTTTAACCATTGCTCTAGTGTCTGGCGTTGCTCGTAGTTCAATTCACGAAAGAAAGGCATTGTGGCTGTATGGATGGCTTCTAAAACTAAACTAAAACTAAACTCTAATTTTGAAGAACTAAAAGTAATTTTTTTTTTTTTTTTTTTTGTGAGGTTTATAATGAAGCCGAGAGTGTTTTGAACTAAACTGAGATTTCTGTGGTGCCACGAGAGAAAATGACAGCAGGCTCCAAAAGGTTACTTGATTGATTTTTGTACGAGTGAATTTTTTTTTACATAAATATAGAAATGGGACCCATCTCTCGTAAAAATTGTACCTTTAATTCTTGGGAAGCTTAGCCTTCAATCGAAACGATTTAATAACTGATTGGCAACGAAAATGGCCATTAAGAGGGGGATCTTGGGGCTTAAGAAACAAGCAACGACAAATCGGCGGATCAGGGACGGCTTACAGAGTTGAAAATGGTAAAAACTTGTGCTGCATTGATTAGCGGCGTTGAGAAAGAGAACTCTCCTCGGGGTGGGGCTATGGGGTGGTGCCAGTGGGCGGGTTGGTTCCCATAGGGATATGGTGGTTTGTGGTGTTCGCTTTGGCTTTTGGTTCGGTTCTGTCACGGACATTTAATTTATGTTCGGATTTTTTGTTTATTGCGGTACACATAAGGAAGACTATTGCGCCGCTCTTTCCTCGTCCTTTCTGGGGCGCTACATTTTTTGGGGTTATATGTCCAGAGCTCGCCACGCTCGACTCTCGACTCTGTTCGATTTTGGTTGGTCAGCATCGATAGGCGACTCGCACACAGGGAAGCACAGTGCCACGCATCTATATCCATATCCATATGCATATGCATTGGTCCCCCCGCCCCCACCACCAGTAAACGCCCCATCCTTTCCACCAGGACTCTTCTGCCTCCTTCATTTTCCATTGCTTTTCCTTTACACTCCCATTTTTTTTTTTTTTTTTTGGTATTTTTCTTTTTAATTACAAAGCAAGAAACGAGGAAGCACTATTTCTCTCTCTCTCTCTCTCTCTTCATTGCTCTCCATGTGTGTGTGGAGAGAGCAGGACAACTGAAGTGGGTTAGAAGAGGGTAGCATGTGGCATATGGCATGTGGCATGTGGGTGTGGACGGTTGGGGGGTAATGGCTAGTGGGTGGCAGGGGCTGCGTCAGGGGCAGGGGCAGATGGGCTGCAGCTCCTCTGCAGTGGCAATAATTCGATTAGTGCTTGTGTCTATTTTCAGCCTCCTCTTCTGCACAATTTTTTTCCCCATCCCCCCCATTCACCCACTATCCTTGTGTGTGTGTTGCTGCGCCCAACAGTTTTTCCAGTTTTCTGCTTGTTTTGCAATTTTTCCCCGGCTATATTTTCCATTCCTTTTTCTTTAGCCATTCATTTTTGTTGTTGTTGTTGTTGTCCTTTCTTTTCTGTTGCTGTTGTGTGCTGTGGATGTTGCATGCTGCGCTGCGCTGCGCTGCGGCGCCTCGACGTGGATGTGGGGGTTCAGGCCGAACCAGGACTGGGCCGCGCACAGGACTCTATCGGCGTGGACACCCGCGCCTGGACATTGGTCATCATTCATCAAAGTGAAATGTTGATTTAGTGCTGCGAGAGCTTCGGGGCTGCTGCCTGCTTGCCACCAAATGGGGCAGGACACCCAACCATCCACCCATCCAGCCATCCAGCAGGAGCAGCATCGGCATTGGGTTGCACTTTTTGTTGTCTTGTTGGGGGGGCGGGGGGTGGGATATAAGGATTGGGTGTGCGCTATATATCCACGGCTCTGGCTCTGGCTCTGGCTCTGGCGTGGGCTCTGTCCTCGTCCTGGGCCTGGTGGCGCCATTTTGTTGCTGTTGTTGCATGTGTGATGAATTGATGCTGTTTATTCGACTGCAAACATAACCAGGATGTGGATGTGGATGTGGATGTGGAGAGTGCTGCTGCAGGGTGTCGTCTCCCCACGAGATGGGGCCAGAGATATGTATATAGTTTTGGCCACCCCAATGGGATGGGGCAGGGTCGGGTGGCTGTTCTGCCTTCTTCCTGTTATGCTTTTTGATTAGCAACAAAAAAAAGATACGTGGAAGACGACGAATAAGGACCAGAAGCCGAAGCCGAAGCAGATGAAGAAAGAAGAATTAAAAAATGTCCATTTCTGTGTGTGATAGAGAGCAAAAAAAAAAGCAACAAATTTAAGGAATATGCAAAACTGAAGGAAGGATAACCCGAGCTGGGAAATGCTCTACGAAATGGGCACAATAGAACACTTTATCTCTTGATGTTTAAAATGGATACAAAGATGCATTTATAGTATAAATGATGATAGTCCTAACCCTAGACCTTGAAAGTTTTTTTCTAAAATGAAGAGTCTTTTGGATATAAAATCACATCGAAATCTAGTAATGCCAAATTTCTAAGGTATTTTATTATAATTATTGCGAATCTTATATGGAGTGAGAGCCGAGTATCCATAGAATCCATAGACCCCTTTGTTCACATCCCCCATTTATGAGGGTATACAAATTGCACTATTTTCGCAAATGCAAAAAAACGAACAATTTTTTTCCTTCGTTTTCATTTTCCTTGCATTTTTTTTTTTCGGTGTGTTTTTCTTTTTGTGTCTTGATGTGTGTGGAGGGAGCTGCTCCGTTGGCCAATCAAATTGGTGGAGGCGTTAACATGCATGGGCGTGGCATGGCTGGGCCGATATGTATGGGGACAAAATCGAGGAGCTATAGGTGCAGATATAGCTGCTGGATATTGGGCACATTTGAGTCGGTTGGGTTATATGGCGATGGCTATATGACGATGGCGATGACGATGCTGGTCACATGCACATAGGAGCTGGAAAAGGGAAAGGCAAGGAAAGGGCAAGGGACGGGGACTTTGACAAGCTCTGGATGGATATTGATTGAATGGCACCCGCATACAGCTAACACCGCATTGGCGGTGGAGGAGCGCTGTGACACCCTCCTCCTCCGCCCGCCTTTGTGTGCTATCCCGACCCTCTTTTGCAGGTGAATTTGAATCGGGGTTTCCTTTGTCCGTTTTTCGCCATGTTCTTTTTAATTAACGCTAATTCCAATTATATATTTCGTTGCTTCTTCTGTCAGAGATTGCAGATGCACCATATGCCATGCCACACAAGCACCACTCGTGCAATGATTATTGTTGTGGGTCCTTCCCATCGAGCATTGTACCCACATGTATGAATGAGAAGCCATTCAATGCGGTCTAATAGCAGATCATAGTCGGATTAAGTGACTCTTAAAGCTGCTTAAGATGTTCAATTATGCGTAAAACGTATGTGGTTAAAGGGAAACCCATAGCAAAAGATATTTCTTCTAGAGGGATACAACTCGTACGTGAACCTCCCTTTTCAGATAGTACCTCTGAGTTCTCTGGGAGGACCAACATAAGTTGACTGATGATATGGGTACAAGAAATGTAGTTCTCGTTCAATTTTGCACCGGTCTCTTCTCTGATTACCATAACCATAACCATAACCATATCGTAGTGGTATCCCGAAACTCATCGCATCTTCAGTCATGGGGGAGGGTACTGCAGGGGTTATTCCACAGCGGAGCTGCATTCAATTTTCTGTTTAGCTTTTTTCCTATTTGCCTCCTGCTTCTTTTTGCTGCAAGTTGCGGGCGCCATAAACTTGCGATCGTTTGAGAGATCTGCGAGCGGAAAAGCGAGCATTGCGAATGACATTCGGTGCACTATTTTCCCACTCCCTCGCTCCCCCACTACCCTATATCTCTCTCCATATCCCTCTCTGTCTCTCTCTGGCTGCTCTGCTCTTCTTTTTCCTCACGTTGCTCTTTTTTTTTGTGGCTCTTATGCATTCCAATGGCAATGGGGATCGTCGAAAAATGCGCAGATTTTCGTAGCGATTCTCTGCCCTCCCTGATGAGAGGTGGGCGGGGAGGGGCAGAGCTTAGGGGGAGTTGGGGCTAGTGGGAGTGGGAGTGGGGCGAGCAGACAAAAAGCGCAGGCGGGTGGGCGCCGTTGGCCCCATCGCGAGAGCCAAGAACGTAAAGCATAATAAAAAGTCGTGCCTTACGTGCAGCAGTGCAGGGGCCAGCCCTCCCCTCTCTGTGCCCCAATACCCACACCCAGCCGCACTGCATTACCCCCCTTGCCGCTGAGCCAACAGCGACCTCAGTTCAAAGCATTTGTTTTACTGGGTAGAATGTGGGGTATATATGGATGTGTTGGAGAGAAAATGCCTGGGAAAGCCAATCAAAAATTATCAAAAAAGTCAGCGAATCTTAGAGACATATTGAATATGTACTTTTATTGATCGAATCTATACTTATTTTCTAACGAATATGGGGAAAAGTCCTACGCTACTTTCGACTCTGACAATAGGTATCCCCACAGCCTCTATTTTCCATCTTTTGGCCAAGTAAATCCACTTCTATGCTGCACTTTTGCTTTGCTCCTTTTTTTCGGTTGCCTAAGCAAAACATTTTTAGTGGTTCTGGGCAGGCTAAGTTCTCCCCCTTCCCTCTTCCCGCTTGCCTCTTCCCGCTTGCCACTTGCCACTCTTTCCCCGTTTTGCCATTTGCCATTCGCCGTTTGCTGTTTTGCCGTTTTTTATGAGCGTCTTAAGGGCACGCACGATTTTTGTGATTTTTGCGTGGCGCGTTTCACTTCAGTCGGAGTTTCCAGAGTTCGGGTTCGGGCTTGGACTTAGATCTGGGCCTAGGACTGGGACTAGGCTCTCTGCCGCCCCACCGCTGAGTGCGTTATGTGGCACTGATTACCGTTGGCTGTGGCTGTGGACCAGAGGTCAGCACCAGAGTTGAGCCATGAAAATGTTTCCTGGGCTTCGAAAATTGAATTTAATTTATTTGTGAGCTTCGCTGTGCGGCATCGCTGGCAGGCAGCACTCTACTCTGATCATTATTATGGCAGAAGGCCGAGACCTTAATTAGCCGAATGGCTTCATATCATACGAATATCTTGGGGGTTTTTCTGTTTTTGTGTGGTTTCCGGATAACGGATTGCTTCCAGGATGGGACTTATGCGACAATTTGCTTGCAAAAATAGTCAGTTTTTCCTTGCCCACTTTCAGACTTGATCGGGAGTGTATGCCCCAACAGAAAGGGGGGCTGCTGATAGTCCTGATAGTCCTGTCTCTCTGGAACGCTTTCATCACTCCTCAAAGGCAGGGATTCCCTGTCGAATCGGATACACCCCGGATGCGGCAGGAAGAGTACCCAGAAGTGTAAAGATGGTTAAGATTTTGGGCCTTTTTTTTTTGTTTTCGGAAAGGTAGCGGCTGGGGCCTGTGTGTGGATGGGCCGTTATCTGGGGGCTCTACGACAGTACAGTACAGCAAATGTGAATTTAGTTGCCACCAAAAACTGCAGCAGGCACACGCTGAGAGGAAAAAGGAGCAGCAGGACTAGGGAGCAGGACCAGGAACCCCACTGCAGTCATTCTGTAGGAAGGATGCTTGCCACACATTCCCTCGCACTCCACCCCCGTCACCGCCACTCTATAAAGCCAGGCATTGTTGGTCCTTCGAGCATTCTTGTAATCCTGTCAGAGAGCACGTGTGTGTGTGTGTGTGTGTAGGAGAGAGGGTCCTTGCATTTTATTTTCGTTTATCATTTATTTACTACTCAATTTTTCTACTACTTTAGTCGCGCTTCCGCTCCCGCCCCGTGCCGCGTGCCCCCGCCACACACGCCTCCTCCAGGCTCCAGGAGGGGGAGGTAGAGTAGCAGTGTGGCATGCAACTTTGGGGGCCTGGTCTTGGTGTGTCGTGGTGTGGTGTGGTGTGGTGTGGCAGGTTTATTTCGTATGCCAAGTAACGGCAGCTCAGTGCAGCTGCTGCTGCCGCTGCTGTTGCACTGCACGCGACTTTATCCTTCAAATGTCCTTGCGTGCGTTGCAAACGCCGACGACCATTTTACGTGCCATACCTCCCTCCTCCTGCTCCTGCTCCTGCAGCTCCTCCTGGTCCTGGCCCAAGTGCACAGGCAGCTGTGGATTTTAATGGCTGCAGCAGCCCTGGGACGAGTCCCCACAGTGTGCCGTTACCCTCCATCCTCCATTCTCACATCCTTGCATTCGTGATGCCGGGCCTGGCCGGGGTCTGTCCACCGTTGGGTCCCCGCCTGCCCCCTGCCCCCTGCCCTCTGCCCCTGTTGCTGCTGCTCCTGACGTGCCTCGTCGCCATTTTAATTTTGCCTGCTGCACAACGTCGAATTTTCTAATCTTGTGCGGACTACGGCTCCCCAGTTGCTGCCTCGTCCTGGCTCCTGCCGCTCCGCTCCTCCCGCTCCTCCTTCCCCCACTGATGCTCTTGTTTGTTGCCTGGTTTAGGGGTCGCAGCATTTTGGCGCCAGAGGTCGTATAAAGGACTTTTGCCGCAGGCCTTCTGCTCTCTCTCTCTCTCTCTCTCCCTACCTCCCTCTCTGTGTGCGTCGTCCGCCTCCTGGACTCCTCGTCCCCTGCCCAAGATGGATGACGTGTCAGTGGGAATTGATGATGCTGGGGCTGGCCAGAAAACAAAAATGGCGACTTCCGCAGCAGCACCTCCCCCACACAGCACATTCCCTCGTCAGGCCACAAGGCGTATGAGTGATGCAGGCCGCCCACCAGACCCTCAAATGGATGCATCTCCCTCTCTCCTCGTCCCAGTGCCCAGAGTGTGTAACCCAGTGGGCGTCAATAGAGGGATTGACTGGAAAGCCTCGCAAAACAAGATAAATAAATGTACACCATTTCAGGGCTCTAGGATAAATATTTCTACAGGATTAGGTGGCAACATATTGTGGCTACAACATGAAAAGATCGGTGGGATTGTCCATGAAAGATTACGAAAGACTTACTCACGGAAACGAGGGGTCTGTGGATCCGTATAGAATCACTTACGATACTTTCTTTGATGCACCTCAGACCAGAAAGAGCTCTTGAGCTCTGAATCTGAACCATTTGGAAGTTCAAGTCGAGAAAATGAAGTGAGAATCGGATTCGGAATGGAGGTCCCTTCAAAGACGATGACAGGTCCGTGCCAGACCCCACTGGGACCCCGAAACTTTATGGCCATTCTGCGTCGTATAGAGAATCAATTTGATGATCGCTGAGGCTAGGGTTCTCGGTTCTCAGTTCTCAGTCAACCAACAGTTTGCCACAAAATCCAATCACAAATTGCCAACGTCGCGTCGTTCAATGTTGTTGTTGCTGTTGTTGCTGTTGGGTGCTTTCGTGGCTGTGGCATAGCTATGGCTCCGTGGCAGCCTTGTCGTGGTCATGGGCAGCGACAGCAACAAAAACAACAACAACAGCAGCAACAGCGACAACATGCCGCAAGATTTGCCAAAAGCTTTTGACCAGCGTCGTCATCTTCATGGTCCGATTTCCTACTCTCAGACCTGGGCCCGCCTGTCGTTCCTCCACCAAGACGATGACGACGACGACGACGACGACGACGACGACGACGACGACTACGACTCTTGTGGCTGTTGTGGCAGTTGTAGCCGCTGTTGTTGCACTCGACATGGTGCCTCTTTTTGTGTGTTTGCTCCGGGACAAAACTGTGACTCCAACTCTGGCACTGAGGCTGGGTCCGAGGCCGGGGCCGGGGCCGGGGCTGGGGCTGGGGCCGACTTTTGGGCTCATGTTGCGCGCGCGTTTCCACTCACCTGGCGAGATTTGTGCCAGCAGACAAGTGCGACATGATGTTATGTGTCAACAGCTTAATTCGCAGCGAGACGAGAGAGACGAGAGGCAGCCAGCTCCAGGCTCCATGGCCAGAACAGAACAGAAAAGAACAGAAAAGAACAGAGGAGGACTCCAGAGCCAGAGCTGGAGCTGGAGCTGGAGATGAACGAGGAAGCGAATTGAATCGAGAATCGGGAACGCGCCGTCGTGGTTGTAGCACTCCGTTGTCCGATCCCAATCTGAATCGCCGCAGTCCCCCGAAAACCGAAACCAAAAAACCAAAGCCACATACAAAAACTTCCAATACCGAACAAAACGCACAACTTTTACTGCGTCTTTGGGGCACAGTTTTCACAATTTATTATTCAGTTCTTCCTCTCACCTGATCTCCAGACCTGACGAACTCCAAACCGCTGACCAGCCTCTCTCATTGGAGGTGACACTTTGTCCAGCCAGAGGAAAGGGAAATATTCGAGACAGCGACAGGGACAGGGACATGGACATGGACATGGACTTAGATGGAGTGGACGACTACATGGAGCTCTCGCTATCGGAGCTGACAGTCAAAGATTAGCCGATTAGCTGACCCAAAGATCTCTCTCGAATAATTCCCTTCAAACCATATAAGCAAACTCATCGGATCAGTATATCATCAAAAAGATATCCTGATTCCCCCCATTTTTGGGGAAATAAATCCTTAGAGCTATCACTGTAATTATCAATCCATATAGAAATAAAGTATTCCCTAATCATATCTTATGACCAGCAATGAGATAGACCACCCTACGTTCCATTGAACGATTGCACAAATCGTTGAAATATTTTATCTTGGAACACCAACAGTTCTCTCTACCAAATATTCGTATTACCTCACACAATCTTAACTCTCTTAAAAACAAATATTTACTGGCCTAATAAAAACTGTATTCTCCATAAAGATACCGTTCCTTCTCCTTCCGAACCATCACACCTGAGCAGAAAAGTGGCCCAAGACCTACCTCAACATATTCCGAATTATTCCCATCCTCCACTCTGAAGGCAACATAAATCGATTGATCCTCGGCTGCTGTGTGACTCCTCTTCCTTCTCTGCTGCTCCTGCTCGGCTCCTTGTCAATTGCCTAATTAGTTGGCAAAATTTTTCCCACGCCCACGCAACAGGCCGATGCCGATACCGAGTCGAGTCGCACTTGTCTCCCAGCCAGGCGATCGGAGGGATCCCAATGATCTATGGCCAGAGACAGACAGATACTCGTAGAGACAGACAGCCAGACAGACAGACAGCCAGACAGACAGACAGCCAGACAGACAGAGAGAGCGTGCGAGGGGCAGAGACAAACATGGAGCTTGGCCAAAGACCAAATTTGGCAGCAGGAGGAAAAGGAAAAGGAGAAGGAAAGACATCAACATCGGGGGCCAAACTGCATGGGGAAATCAAAGCACGCTACTTGTGCCCCAAAATACCATTGAACAGCGCCAGAGATGGGTGGGGAGGCAGGAGCCAAGGAGGATCAGAGGAGAACACTCGCTCAGAGCTCCTCCAGAGAGCACCACCACCACCACCGCACCACCACCAGCACCAGCACCAGAGGAGAGTCAACAATAAAACTCATAAATCAAATAAGACAAAAGACTCGGGGCAGGAACGCAGGACACGAAAAACGAAAGCTGGCGTGCGTCGTTCCCCCCTACACTGGCCCCCATCCCAGGCCCCAGACCAAGAAGGAGGGAAGCAGGAGGGCCGGGCCATACGACGCAATATTGAGCCACGAACTGCGAACAATGGGAGCAAATAACTGGCAGGCATTTGGAATAAGCCCCAGCTCAGTCGCAGGCTCAGTCTCAGTCTTCATCTCCATCTCCGTCTGAGTCCAAGTCCAAGTCGGAGACAACATAGACATAGATGGTCTCTAGATGAGTCTCCAAGCGATGAAACACGAAGCAGCGACGACCCAGCGAACGGAGCCAGCCCCAACATCATCGACCACCGTAGCAGTTGCTCTCTGAGCAGTCAGCGATTTTCAAGGTAAGACAAAACACTCTGCTCTGCTCTGCTCTGCTCTGCTCTGCTCTGCTCTTCGAGATGGCCAGGGCGAGGGCGAGCCTCGATCAATCGAACATCACGAACTGGGAATACACTTGGAGCAGCAGCAGGGATGGGATGGGGCAACACTCTGCGATGGGAAGCTGCCCAAAAGGCTCACATGAAGAGAATTTCCAATTGTATGGAAGGGAATTCCCTTTAGTCATAGAACACCATCGATACCGGTTCAGGGCAGAATATTGATAAAAGGATAGGCAGCTCAGAATAGTAGTAATATATTTATCAGACGCTTACTCTGAGGACATTGTCCTTTAGTTGACATAAAACTTAATAATAATATCATTCGAAGGGGCAGCCTCAGCTGATCCCCCAATTCCATTGACCCTGCGGGATGGGAAGAGCAAAAGTCACCAAAATGATGCACAAGTGTCGCCCCAGAACCGCAGAACAGATCGAGGGCAGAGAGCTTTATGGGTGATTGGAGGGCGGAGGATCTAGGGATTCTGGTCCGGTCCAGTCCAGTCCGAGTCGAGTCCAGGGCATCGGCTTTGGTACCGTCTATGGCTTCGGCCCCGGCACCGGCACCGGCACTGGGCAGAGCGACAAGATGAATTTCCAGCGTATTTTGCTTTGTTATTTTGTTGTTTTCATTTTGGTCATGAGATCCTCGTTGCACAGCCCCCCACCCCACCCTCCCCTTACCTACCCACCAAAATCTTTAACTATCCAACTAGATATATATATATAGTAAATATATATAGAAAGATTTTTTGGGCGCTTCGTTACACAAAATCACGAAGCGAATCGTGCACGACTATTTTGCGTGAGCTGAGAGCATGATCAGCACTCGACTTGAGTCCACTCAAGAGGCCCCCAGAGCCTTCTGCCGCTGCCTCATGCAGCTGCGACCTGTTTGCCGCCCAGCCTCCTCCACCTCCACCTCCACCTCCACTGCCACCGCCAGCGCCTCCTGCTCTTCACACCACCGCTCAGAGGCAGGGGCAGGCGCTGGCACCTTTGGGGCTTTGACAGTTTAAAGACCAACGAAACGAAACGAAAAAAAAAAAACAAAAAACGATAGCCCCCAAATTGGTTTTGTAATATGAACTGTTTTTGGGGCTTGCGGTTTGGGGAAACGGCACACGTCCCACAATATGCTGATAGGCCATTGAATGCCGAAAAGAAAGTGGGCAAATGGGGGGTAAACAGGTGGAGCTCCACTTACAAATTTGATTTGATGCAGGGTCAGCATTTTAATCAATCGGGATAAGCCAAAAGATCTTTATTACTCAAATATATCGAGTACTTTTCCTTGAGAAATCAGAAGTCCTCGCGCACTCCGCCAAACTGTAAATAATTTTCACTGATTTCTGATCTAATTATGGCAGCATCACATTTCCCCAGTAGTCTCTTAATACTAGCATATATTTCAAGTTTAAATATCCATCATAACCTAATCGTTTAGCAAAAATCTCTTTATGGAGATGGAAGAATACAAAAGCGATAAAGATAGATTTTTGATAATCCATAAACTGAAAGAACGCGTAAGAGTTTTGTTATTATTTATTATTATTATGAACTATGAGCTATGATTGGATTATCCATTTCAGTTGTCTGTATATTGCTCTACGCATATTGAACTGAATTGATAATTTCGTTCTGAGACTGCACTTCAAGGATTTGTACCTGTTGAAATTGATCCAGAAGTTGAGGCCCCTCTACATGAAGATTTTCAGAGGTATTATGACCCTAGCAACGATTCTAGTATTCGCATTTTGGCATAAGCTTGTTGAACTTTTATATCAACTGCGTGGCCTTCAAGGTTAATAGATACATTTCAGAAATACTTTTGTAAATTAACTTTCATATTTTTTAGAGTGGCTTTTCTTTGATTCTTTTAAACAGACATTGCCATATATATTCCTGTGGAAACATGTACATATTTCGATGATTCGAATCGCCTTCTCAATTAAAGTCAATCCCCCAAGAGTTTTCGTCGCTGCAGTTCTTCTGGCAAGTGCCTTTGGATGGTAGTTGCACTACTTTCTCTGCACTAAAGATAAAGCCTGGACTCTTGTCCCGTTCTTTCTGCAGAAATACAACCATAAAAGCTGCACCTCCTTCTCCCCAAAACGTGCTGAATCGCACCTTTATTTGAAATCAGTCTAGTCAGTATCTTTATCAATATCGTCACCCTAAAAGTCAGCCGCATTTTTGTATGAATTTAGTCTCCCACTTTGGGGGCTTTGTTTTACTTCTCACGCCTTGAACTTGACTAACAAATTTGACCTTTCGTTGTGGCCGCAACAAGCGAGCGCCATGCTGTGTGTCAGGCTAATAAAAATAGCATCATGTTGCAGAGAGTCCGTGGTGCTGCCATCAGTGCTGATGGTGCTAGTCCCCGTCCCAGTGCTGGATATGGGGATGGTGCCACACAAAAGCTTGCAACATGTCCAACTGACTCAAAGACACACAAGTGTGTCGCCAGGCGGCGACGGGGGCAGCGAGTTAATGAACATAAGAAATTCGCTTACATTTTTTCCATTTGTGCGAATTAGAGGCAACTACAGCGACAATGCAGTCAGTGTTCTGCTCTACACTTTTATTACTTCCAACAAACTGGCAAACTGCAGCGAAAGCAGCAACACATACGAGCACGCTTGTCAACGGTATTTCAGTAGCCAACTTTGCTTTACCAACTTCTTGAGCCCATAAACGGCAGGGAGACGCCGACGGGGGCACAGGCATCGTAAAGACAGTGCAAGTTGATTATTTGAAATGATTATTACATTAATATTTAACCCTAATATACATTTAGAACGCTGTCTAAGCTGTAATCTTCTTTTGGAAAGACGCACAAAGCGTATAGCCCAAAATATGCTGGAAGACAAATTAAACTTGCGTAAAAACCTAAAAAAATAAAAAGGGATTGGTATTTTAATAGAAAAAATACAATTACAACAGTTTTTATCTCTCTTACGAAAACCTGCAATTGTTTCAAGGAAATTCTCAACAAATATTGGACCATCTCGAAGGAACAAGTGCATTTCTACTTCGGTCCTGTCCATCAGTATCGAATCAGTCTCAGTCTTTTCAGGGATAGATGTATGTAGGAGTAAGTGGTACCCGTACATCGATATATGTGTTGCAACAAAGCAAGTAGAAAACTTTGCCGGAGCGTCTGCCTGCAAAATGCTGACTGAGGCAGAAGAACAAAGGCGAGAATTTGCCAGGAGATGTCAGCAGGTGCTGCTGCCCCTGCCCCTGCCCCTGCCCTTACCAAGTGAATGCGATATCGTTCGGGCTGTGAGTGGTCTCCTGTGAGGAGGCTCTGAGTACGAACACTCGTATGTGCAAGTGATTTCCAGTTGATGTAACATTACTTTGAAATCTTTTGCCAGGCTAGGCAGCTAGGCAGCCAAATGAAAAGCAAAGAGAAGATGCTTTCCACAGGCCAAAACGAAACGAAAGAAACGAAAACCCCATGGCCGATGGCCGATAGAGCAGGATGGCCTGCAGTTGAGACAACGGATATGGATACTCGGCTTAATTTCTCCAGCGGTCTGTTGGTCAACTGGCCAAGCAAAGTTCACTTTTTTCCTATTTTCCCCATTTTCTTCTCGAGAGGGGAGTGGCGGATGGGGGGTGCTGCTGGTTGGGGTGATGCACGCGAAACGCTTCGCTGGACAATGAACAAGCGAAATTAGAGAATGTAAACAGCGGATTTTATCCTGTTCGTTGCCTTGCCCAACACCAGAAGCTGCAACAGCCACAGCCCCCCACCTATATAGAAAATATACAGAAGATATTCCGACTGTGGGATACCCACCCGCTCATCAGATCTTGTGGTCTTCGAAAAAAGCCTGGCACATGGGCTCTACCCAAAACTCTTGCACTAGGAATTTTCTGTACATCAAGAGATACGTGTAGATATCTAAACAAAAAAAATTATGGGCTCCAAGCATATGGAGTCGAAGATCTGTTACATACATACCCACGCATACAGGAGACCCTTGTATGCCACAAATACCAACAGGGTACACCAACAGGGAACAGATGCAACAGCAACAAGAACCATACCCCAATGAAACGTGGACCATTTTTCTTTGTCTTTGGTTCCGTGTCTGGGACCTGTCGCCGCGTAGAGGACACCGGAGATGAGAGACAGCACTGCGGGAGAGCGGAAGGGCGGGAGAGTGAGTGGTGGCAATGGGGGGACCAAACAGCAACAACGGCGCCAGTTGACACGTCTTTTTCCTTTGACAAACATTTAAACAGGCGCTTCGGACAACGTCAGCGTCAGCGTCAGGCGGCAACAAGAACAATTACAAGCAATTCCAAGCAGTTTCCAGTTCCACCTTAACCTTCGACTTAACCTCAGCGAAAACACAACCATGCTGCTGCTTCTGCTGCTGCCTGCCAGCTGATGTCATAACAGTAAATTAGCAGCGACAAGCAAGCAGTGCAGTGTGTAGGAGGTGAAAAGCAGAACAAGGAAAAGTCGAAGCAGTGGCAGCAAAAATCACTGGCACGGACACCACACATTGGAAATGGAATGGCAATTTTGAATGGGATCTGGAAACCTTTTTGAATGAACAGACAGATTCAATAATTCTTTTGGGAAAACTCTGTGGAAGCATTGAAGCATCAGGAAACTGAGATAGGATAAAACTATGATATTTAGGGACATCACTACAGGGATCTGGAAGCTGGATAACTATCAAACGATGTCTGTGGGAGTGACTTGTTTTATTGGCAATGTAATCTATATAGTTGAGGTATTTATTGCAGTAACCGGAGTCAGGCATCCGTTCCACTCAAAAATGTTCTCTCTGTTGTCCGCCATAATACTGTACGCATATTACCAGTATCTAAAGGAATAAACTGCTTTATGTTGTGTGGTTGTACGAATCTAAGAACTTGTGAGTGTTTTCCGTGGAAGGTTACGTGCAAGTGAGCCTGAATTTAATCCACTGATCGATCGGCTGAGATTTGTATCTGGCTTTGGATGCCTTCGTGTCACTGTCTTCGTTTGGATCCTAATGCCTTTGTTTCATTTTTGATAGTTCATGGCTATGGTTAATAGTTAGTGATTAATGGTTTCATAATCGGCATAATTTATTTCTTCTTATGTAGTTATGTACTTACAAGTATACGAACCTTTTTCCTGTCGCGTCCGTCGCGTCCGTCGCGGCCTTCTTTGGGTCCCAATGACTTTGTTTCAGTGTTAATTGCTGCTTTGGTCTTCCTTAGTAAGTCTAATATCTGTTTAAGATAAGCGCGCATTTGATTAACTTCAGCCTGAATTCTGCTGCAGGTCTCATAATCGGCATTCCTCTCTAATTCTTCTTCAAATTCTCTTATCCTAGCATATATTTTATTTATATTTGCGTTTATCGCCTGCGTGCTTATGTCCAGAGCCATCTTCTTCAGATATTTATCACTTAGAATTTCTTTTATATAATGAATTAACTTGAATATTTCAGAGTGACTTTTCCACAGAACAATATCTCTGAGCTTGCTTTTCCTTGATTTTTTAATTAGAAGTAAGGATTTTTCCAAGGTGTCTATATGTTTCAATCGGCTGTGATTTTCTTGGCACATTTTACCATAACTTTGACTATAGACAGGGTGCATCGCAGAACTTAAATCAATAGTGCTATCGATACTATCGATGGGTGAAAAATAAGCCGACCATAGATTTTTTCGGTTCACCATCAATATCTGTTATCTGGCATATATCAAAGAGGTTTGTTCTGTACGCTTTATCTCTGCCATACGGCAGCCGATCGGGGCATGGCATGTCTTTTCGTGATCAGGAGAGTCCTGTGAGTGGATTGCCATATTAAAAAAGGACATCCACTTTTTCACGATTTTCGCAAAATATCATGATGGTTACATCATTAAATTTTCAAAAAATCGGCCTCATTTTCGAAGATGGAGATGAGAGACAGCACTGCGGGAGAGCGGAAGGGCGGGAGAGTGAGTGGTGGCAATGGGGGGACCAAACAGCAACAACGGCGCCAGTTGACACGTCTTTTTCCTTTGACAAACATTTAAACGGGCGCTTCGGACAACGTCAGCGTCAGCGTCAGGCGGCAACAAGAACAATTACAAGCAATTCCAAGCAGTTTCCAGTTCCACCTTAACCTTCGACTTAACCTCAGCGAAAACACAACCATGCTGCTGCTTCTGCTGCTGCCTGCCAGCTGATGTCATAACAGTAAATTAGCAGCGACAAGCAAGCAGTGCAGTGTGTAGGAGGTGAAAAGCAGAACAAGGAAAAGTCGAAGCAGTGGCAGCAAAAATCACTGGCACGGACACCACACATTGGAAATGGAATGGCAATTTTGAATGGGATCTGGAAACCTTTTTGAATGAACAGACAGATTCAATAATTCTTTTGGGAAAACTCTGTGGAAGCATTGAAGCATCAGGAAACTGAGATAGGATAAAACTATGATATTTAGGGACATCACTACAGGGATCTGGAAGCTAGATAACTATCAAACGATGTCTGTGGGAGTGACTTGTTTTATTGGCAATGGAATCTATATAGTTGAGGTATTTATTGCAGTAACCGGAGTCAGGCATCCGTTCCACTCAAAAATGTTCTCTCTGTTGTCCGCCATAATACTGTACGCATATTACCAGTATCTAAAGGAATAAACTGCTTTATGTTGTGTGGTTGTACCAATCTAAGAACTTGTGAGTGTTTTCCGTGGAAGGTTACGTGCAAGTGAGCCTGAATTTAATCCACTGATCGATCGGCTGAGATTTGTATCTGGCTTTGGATGCCTTCGTGTCACTGTCTTCGTTTGGATCCTAATGCCTTTGTTTCATCTTTGATAGTTCATGGCTATGGTTAATGGTTAGTGATTAATGGTTTCATAATCGGCATAATTTATTTCTTCTTATGTAGTTATGTACTTACAAGTATACGAGTATAAGAGTTGCTTAGTGCTGTCCGTGGAAGATTACGTGGAAGTGGGCCTGAATTCGATCCACTAATTGATCGGCAATAACTTTTCTCTGGTTCTGTATTGCCTTCTTTGGGTCCCAATGACTTTGTTTCAGTGTTAATTGCTGCTTTGGTCTTCCTTTAGTAAGTCTAATATCTGTTTAAGATAAGCGCGCATTTGATTAACTTCAGCCTGAATTCTGCTGCAGGTTTCATAATCGGCATTCCTCTCTAATTCTTCTTCAAATTCTCTTATCCTGGCATATATTTTATTTATATTTGCCTTTATCGCCTGCGTGCTTATGTCCAGAGCCATCTTCTTCAGATATTTATCACTTAGAATTTCTTTTATATAATGAATTAACTTGAATATTTCAGAGTGACTTTTCCACAGAACAATATCTCTGAGCTTGCTTTTCCTTGATTTTTTAATTAGAAGTAACGATTTTTCCAAGGTGTCTATGTATCAATCGGCTGTGATTTTCTTGGCACATTTTACTATAACTTTGACTATAGACAGGGTGCATCGCAGAACTTAAATCAATAGTGCTATCGATACTATCGATGGGAGAAAAATAAGCCGACCATAGATTTTTTCGGTTCACCATCAATATCTGTTATCTGGCATATATCAAAGAGGTTTGTTCTGTACGCTTTATCTCTGCCATACGGCAGCCGATCGGGGCATGGCATGTCTTTTCGTGATCAGGAGAGTCCTGTGAGTGGATTGCCATATTAAAAAAGGACATCCACTTTTTCACGATTTTCGCAAAATATCATGATGGTTACATCATTAAATTTTCAAAAAATCGGCCTCATTTTCGAAGATGGAGATGAGAGACAGCACTGCGGGAGAGCGGAAGGGTGGGAGAGTGAGTGGTGGCAATGGGGGGACCAAACAGCAACAACGGCGCCAGTTGACACGTCTTTTTCCTTTGACAAACATTTAAACAGGCGCTTCGGACAACGTCAGCGTCAGGCGGCAACAAGAACAATTACAAGCAATTCCAAGCAGTTTCCAGTTCCACCTTAACCTTCGACTTAACCTCAGCGAAAACACAACCATGCTGCTGCTTCTGCTGCTGCCTGCCAGCTGATGTCATAACAGTAAATTAGCAGCGACAAGCAAGCAGTGCAGTGTGTAGGAGGTGAAAAGCAGAACAAGGAAAAGTCGAAGCAGTGGCAGCAAAAATCACTGGCACGGACACCACACATTGGAAATGGAATGGCAATTTTGAATGGGATCTGGAAACCTTTTTGAATGAACAGACAGATTCAATAATTCTTTTGGGAAAACTCTGTGGAAGCATTGAAGCATCAGGAAACTGAGATAGGATAAAACTATGATATTTAGGGACATCACTACAGGGATCTGGAAGCTGGATAACTATCAAACGATGTCTGTGGGAGTGACTTGTTTTATTGGCAATGTAATCTATATAGTTGAGGTATTTATTGCAGTAACCGGAGTCAGGCATCCGTTCCACTCAAAAATGTTCTCTCTGTTGTCCGCCATAATACTGTACGCATATTACCAGTATCTAAAGGAATAAACTGCTTTATGTTGTGTGGTTGTACGAATCTAAGAACTTGTGAGTGTTTTCCGTGGAAGGTTACGTGCAAGTGAGCCTGAATTTAATCCACTGATCGATCGGCTGAGATTTGTATCTGGCTTTGGATGCCTTCGTGTCACTGTCTTCGTTTGGATCCTAATGCCTTTGTTTCATTTTTGATAGTTCATGGCTATGGTTAATAGTTAGTGATTAATGGTTTCATAATCGGCATAATTTATTTCTTCTTATGTAGTTATGTACTTACAAGTATACGAGTATAAGAGTTGCTTAGTGCTGTCCGTGGAAGATTACGTGGAAGTGGGCCTGAATTCGATCCACTAATTGATCGGCAATGACATTTCTCTGGTTCTGTATTGCCTTCTTTGGGTCCCAATGACTTTGTTTCAGTGTTAATTGCTGCTTTGGTCTTCCTTTAGTAAGTCTAATATCTGTTTAAGATAAGCGCGCATTTGATTAACTTCAGCCTGAATTCTGCTGCAGGTTTCATAATCGGCATTCCTCTCTAATTCTTCTTCAAATTCTCTTATCCTAGCATATATTTTATTTATATTTGCCTTTATCGCCTGCGTGCTTATGTCCAGAACCATCTTCTTCAGATATTTATCACTTAGAATTTCTCTTATATAATGAATTAACTTGAATATTTCAGAGTGACTTTTCCACAGAACAATATCTCTGAGCTTGCTTTTCCTTGATTTTTTAATTAGAAGTAAGGACTTTTCCAAGGTGTCTATATGTTTCAATCGGCTGTGATTTTCTTGGCACATTTTACCATAACTTTGTCTATAGACAGGGTGCATTGCAGAACTTAAATCAATAGTGCTATCGATACTATCGATGGGTGAAAAATAAGCCGACCATAGATTTTTTCGGTTCACCATCAATATCTGTTATCTGGCATATATCAAAGAGGTTTGTTCTGTACGCTTTATCTCAGCAATACGGCAGCCGATCGGGGCATGGCATGTCTTTTCGTGATCAGGAGAGTCCTGTGAGTGGATTGCCATATTAAAAAAGGACATCCACATTTTCACGATTTTCGCACAACATCATGATGGTTACATCATTAAATTTTCAAAAAATCGGCCTCATTTTCGAAGCCGAGATTTTGATGCCGATCGACAGTCCGGATCCTCGCGATCCTGGGACAGTTGTTCCTTTACCGATCTGGCCCTATTTGTCTGAGATATAGGCTTCCGAAGATTCGGATTTGCCTTTCATTATATGTATGTACATACATATGTATGTATGTAATACTGGTTTTTTCTGTAAGCTATATCTCAGCAATACGGCAGCCGATCGGGGCATGGCATGTCTTTTCGTGATCAAGAGAGTCCTGTGAGTGGATTGCCATATTAAAAAAGGACATCCACATTTTCACGATTTTCGCACAAAATCATGATGGTTACATCAAATTTTCAAAAAATCGGCCTCATTTTCGAAGCCGAGATTTTGATGCCGATCGACAGTCCGGATCCTCGCGATCCTGGGACAGTTGTTCCTTTACCGATCTGGCCCTATTTGTCTGAGATATAGGCTTCCGAAGATTCGGATTTGCCTTTCATTATATGTATGTACATACATATGTATGTATGTAATACTGGTTTTTTCTGTAAGCTATATCTCAGCAATACGGCAGCCGATCGGGGCATGGCATGTCTTTTCGTGATCAAGAGAGTCCTGTGAGTGGATTGCCATATTAAAAAAGGACATCCACATTTTCACGATTTTCGCACAAAATCATGATGGTTACATCATTAAATTTTCAAAAAATCGGCCTCATTTTCGAAGCCGAGATTTTGATGCCGATCGACAGTCCGGATCCTCGCGATCCTGGGACAGTTGTTCCTTTACCGATCTGGCCCTATTTGTCTGAGATATAGGCTTCCGAAGATTCGGATTTGCCTTTCATTATATGTATGTACATACATATGTATGTATGTAATACTGGTTTTTTCTGTAAGCTATATCTCAGCAATACGGCAGCCGATCGGGGCATGGCATGTCTTTTCGTGATCAAGAGAGTCCTGTGAGTGGATTGCCATATTAAAAAAGGACATCCACATTTTCACGATTTTCGCACAAAATCATGATGGTTACATCATTAAATTTTCAAAAAATCGGCCTCATTTTCGAAGCCGAGATTTTGATGCCGATCGACAGTGCGGATCCTCGCGGTCCTGGGACAGTTTGTCCTTTACCGATCTGGCCCTATTTCTCTGAGATATAGGCTTCCGAAGATTCGGATTTGCATTTCATTATGTTACTGGTTTTTCTGTACGCTACACATCTGAAATATGGATCAGGAGAGTCCTGCCAGGTATCAGGTTGTTGGTAGATTTGTAACGTAAGAACTAAATAGCTTGTTGAAAACATTTTAATATTCATTTAAAAACGAAACTCTGGAAAAGTTATCTACTTAAATATTTCTGTTTCTTTTTTTAAGCGTTAGGCATTATTTCTAAAGATAAGGTTTGCGTCAGTATTTTCCTTTGAGATTCAACTTGAGGCCTTTCTGTCAATTTTTAAAATTTTCAATTAAATTAATGAGTCACTTGCAAGATGCATTTTCCAGATTTTTAAGCTAATATCCTGCCTAAAACTTGTTTTGAAATTTCTTTAAGCTCTAAAGTTGAAAATGTGAAACAAAAACTTGGACCCATATGGGGATTTGGGGTAGTAAAGTGGCTCCAACTCCAACTACGGCTTTCCGCCGCCGCCACTTGACTCTAGACAGACAGCCAGTGTATACACTCGTACACGGCTGCGAGTACACATATATAGAGGGACATAGAGGAATATATGGATATACATAGGTATGCAGACATTTGTGTACGGACATGTCGGACTGCGTAAATGGAGGCACGGCACACACGACCTGCAGAGACTGCAGAGCGGTGGAAAAGGAGCAACGAGGCGTATTTGGGATGCGAGTGAATATCTATCAATGTGCTTTCGGTTATTCATCAACGAAAATGTCTAAATTATTCAAATGGAAATGTGGAAATGTCGCCCGCGTCCGTCTCTGTCTCCCGCATCATCCCGATTCCCTTCTCAGTTGATGTTTTGTTTCTGTTCGGTTTGGTTGCCTCATGGTCGGACCTGGACTTGGACATGGACATGGTCTGAATTGATGAAGCGGCAGCAGACCGACAAACCGTTAGACGTATTACGTACATAAGGACTGTAGGAGAAGAAGGGGTGGGGGTAGGGGTAGGGGTAGGGGTAACCACTAACAATGGCCTCGTCCTTCATCCTGATGCCCCATGTACCCGCAATGGCTTTGGTTATTTGGCCCTGTCTGTCACTGGCTTTGGGCTTCAACTGTATAAATGCTCGTTGGATTTGTGTCTAGTCAGGGATTTCTCTATATATGTATCTATGTTATATGTATCTTCCACACCATATATGTATATATGAACACATATAAAGGAGTTCATTTAACTTCTGACATTTTGTTTGATGCGTTTCCATGGATTGTGGCACCATCGAGCGAACCTCATAACATACATAAATATAAGTTCCACTTACCAAACTCTGGGATGAAATTAATTAGGCACTGGAAGTATTATTTGAAAGCCTGCTAAATTTGCTTTTCATCAGCAGTCACACACAAATATTAATTTCAAAACATTCCGGCCACATAGAGTTTCACACAATCTGAATTTACAGCAAACACTTTTGGTCTTCCCATAGGGGAAAATGTCCGGATTCCGTGTATTGGACGAGGAGGATCGCCTGGCGCTAATATCGTGGCTCAAGGAGCATAACATCGAACTGAATCATCGCACCAGGACCGAGCTACGCGATGCTTTCGCGGTGGCCAAGATCTGTAAGAGGATCCACCCCGACTTGGTTGACCTTCAGGTCTACACGCCCAGGTGCAGCATGACCCAAATGCTGAACAATTGGAAGATATTTAACGACAGGGTTCTCAAGAAACTGGACCTGAACCTGTCCCATTTGATGCTCAAGGAGCTGGCAGGTGGGGCAGCGTGTGCCATTGAATCAATCCTCCATAAACTGATGACCACCGAGTATGCCCTGAAACGAGGAGAGGGCAAGCCCAATCTAGCCAAGAAACCGCTAGACAGACATAGACCGAGAGTGATTCACTAAAAGGTATCTGAATCCCTGAATCCCATGGACACAACCTATGGGGCTACAGAAAATTATAACAATGGCAGTCTGCTTTTTTCAATCTAAATTAACAAAAGGTGCAAAATGTAAACCCCAGAGTAACCACAGAATCGAGCTTAAATAAATAAGTAAGCAAATTATATTTGTTGTTCTTCAAACAGTTCAAATTAATTAACACTTACAACCTTTTGAGGCGATTCGGAGGGCACAAAACCCATTGCTTCGCACCACAAATGGTTTGGTTTTCTTCTGATGAATTTATGAGACATTGTCTTGTTGAACAGCGGCATTCGGCAAATTGTTGGCCAACTTGATTAAAAAATATGTGTACGAAAGTGGCAGACCTCTCACTGGAAGGTGTGTGTGTGTGGTTTGGCAAGGTGGAATTAGGTTCGAGTTGGGCGGATGCGGAGTCGAGTCGAGTCGAGTCGGGTGTTGTGTCGAGCTTGTAATGAGGCAGGGCTAATTAATTTGTATAATGTGCTGACTGAGAGACGACGACTGATAAGTGGCCGTAAACACACAAAGGCATCGTAAACCATATGTCTGACCCCAACCCAACCATACCCCCTCTCACTCTCAGAGCCGGTGGCCAATCAATTAGAGGACCTAAACACTTGAGAGCCCCTCGATCTGGTGCTGGTGCCGGTGCTGGTGCTGGTGCGAAGAGTAAAACGTTTATAGTGCGTGTAATCAGCTCTTAACTATAATTTATAAAACTGCATTTCTTGCACCGTCCGCACCAGTACCGTCATGGGTCCGTGTGTTGTGTGCAGCTTAACGCTTTTGGACTCTTGGGGCTCTGGCAACGCATCGGCACGACGGAAGCAATAAACTTCTGTATAATTAAATAAAATAAAATTAAAAATGTTAATGAGCTCTGAAAGAGAGGGAGAGAATAGAACAGAACACCTCACTCATCTACTGTAATCATGGGTGAGTCGATGAGTTGGCTCTCGGTCTGGGTCTTGGGGGCCTGGAACGCATTGCCTCCTCCCGACAACGCCCCTGTCCGCCCTGCCCGCCCAGCACCATCGGCTTGTAAACAATTTAGCGTGTCTCTTCATATTATATCATTAAAATTAATACGAGTTTGGCGTGCCGCAAGTTATTCACTTTGGCCCCTTCAAAGTGCGTCTAAAAATGCTATTCACTTTACCCCTGCCATGCCCCAAACGAAACCTATGCGCCTCCTTCCCCTTCTCCTTCTTGTCTCCCGCCTGTTCTTCTGGCGGTTAACTAATGAGACAGACTGTAGACTGTAACTAAACTGTTGAATGTGTCCGACAAGGCTAAGATCGCGGCTAAATCGAAGAAGGTAATCGAAGAGATATTATTTTTTAACTAGTGTCTAAAAACCTATTTCCGATCTGAATCGATTGAGGTGGGACTTTGAAACAGCAGAGATGACCAGATTGAGATGAAAGGAAGCTATAACGATAGCCACAACAGCAGTAACAGTCGATAGTTGCATTAGCAAATGCACACCGATATATGGATCACCGCACACCGATGGCAGCTGTAATACCACCTTGGTCGGTACCAGTATTTGTTCATACGAGTATACGAGTACACATAAATATAGGGCTGCCCTTGATGGCAGCGCAATCTCCATTTTGTAAATTGAAAAAAGAGTGCGGAATCGCTGGAAGTTCTGCTTAATTACATCCATGAATCCCCAATCTTGTTACATCCATTAATACAAAAGTCAACCCACATAAATATTATTATTACAATTTAAAGACGTTTAATCAGTAAAACATAATTTATAAATTGGCCCATGTTTTAGCTTGAAAAGTCCTGCAATCTCTGGTTTCAAAACCAGGCTGCAAGACTCTCCTCCTGTGCGATGAGAATCTCTTAAGCCGCCGCCTTGAGCCTGACAAGACTTGACTCTGGCGATGATCGCCATCCAGATCCAGTCAGCGCTTTCGATATGCAAATAAGATGTTGGGCCTCAGCTCCAGCTCCGGCCACTGCCACTGCCTCCGATCGACTTCTGCCAGCTGGCGGGCATTGTTGTGTTGGCCTAACACGACACTGACAAATGTTAATCCATTAAGGCCCTGTCAATGGGCAAATCTGTCACAACAGCGAGTGGAGAGCGGAAGGCTTTGGAGGGCGAGCGACGAGTAGAGGGTATTAGTTGTGCGACCTTAGAGCGCAACTTAATTGGTGCAAGGTGCATTGCTCTTCGCCGGCATGGGCCTGGGATTTACAGAGACAAATGCGAATGCTAAACTTGGCTAACAACAAATTGGCAATCAGGCCAGGCCGTTCGCTTTGCCCACTGGGCAGGTGTTGGACAACTTAATGCGAAGTCCAGCCGGCCAGAGCCAGGAGCAGAGTCTCTGTGCGGATGAGTATGTGGAGCCTGCGTAGAGCGCGTGCCGTGTAAAATGTTTTAAGTGCCTGCTCATTAATCGTAATCGTCTCTGGCTGTAACATATGCCGCTCCATCTCCTTCTGCCACGTCTGCTGACTTTTATGATACCCTGTACGAAAACTTGTTATATTCCTCAAAAGGGTTATCTGCGCATCTACCAGCGAGTATCCGCTGGTCGGGTACGGACTACCTTTTGGCTGGCAGTTGACAGGATCGGGTGAGCACTCCTTCGAGCTTTACTCGTTTGTCTAATTGAGAACTGGATAAACACCAAACCAAGCGCCTGCCTGGATGTGGGGTTACTCAGGGGCCCAACGCCTCTTTGTCATTTGTCAGAGTTCGTTTTTAGGTGTAAATATGTTAATGAGTGTGAATAATTTCCTAGAATTTCCTGTGCACACACACACTCGCACACTACTCGATTTGCCGATAGTCGTTGGGTTGAGTTCTAGTCTTAATTGGAATTACCAAGGCATACCGACGTATGACGTATGCCGACGATTAATTTCGCTCTGTGCGTAATCAAGTCAAAAATTTATTGAAGTTGCAATAAATGCGCCCAAGGCAGCGGCAGCGGCAGCGGCCGGGGAGCACCACAGAGGCAGGCAGCAGCAGCACCTCGCTGTTTGCGGCTGGGGCGGAGACGGAGGGTCTCATTAGAAAAGCTTCAAAAGCTTTCGCCTGCGTGCGTTTGATTGGGGGACGTAGACGCTGAAGGCTTCGATAAAGTCAGCCTCAAAGTCAGACCAGACAGACGGCTGCTAAAGGTACACAGAGAGAAATTATCTCCTTGAAACAATGCCCGTACACCAAGCCAATCATATGTACAATCTGTCCAAGATACCATCGATACCATCGATAAATTTAATTTAATGCACTCAATGGATATTCAACATAATTTGTATGGAACTGGGCCACAAATACAAGACTATTCTAGCGATAAATTCACTTGATGACACCGCTGGCCATCTTGACCAGATCCAATATCGAGTGGGTGGAAGTGCCCATGTGGCCGGGCAGATCATTTTGAGAACCCTCCTGTACCACGTCCCACTGGGGACGTTGCGGCTTGTCTTGGGTCTCTCCTGGAGCGATGGATGGATCTTCGTCTGCATAGATGGTGGCCACTACTGAGCCAGCTCCTTCGATCAACGCCATCACCAGACACCCAAATATCGCACTGCTTGCCATTTGCCGGATACCCTGGCGAGCGGCGAGTATGCCACCCGTTGCAGCACCGCTTATAATCGAGTTCCAGGAGTCCTCCTGCTGCCTGTAGTGGACCAGCGTGCAGTCCACCGTGCTGAAGGTGGCACCCCAAACGGCAAAGCTGCCGGCAATCCCGGGGGTCCTTAGCTTCACCGAAACCAGTCCGTCATTGAGCCGGCGACGCAGTCCCACCGGGGCATCTCTGAATCCCTTCATATACTGGAACAGGGCCCCGCCAATGGTGCCCATCATGAAGGCACAGCCGGTATCTTCGACAATCCGTATGGGACAGGGCTGACGATAGTACTCCATTCTGTACGCAATCTCACTATGACTTTTTTCTGTTTGTATTTTTTGTTCCCAATCGTCTAACGTGTTTGTTTTCCAATGGATCCTGGGGTCTATATGATTTTAAAGCTAGTGCTGCCTGTGACTTTTGATTCAAATCGGATAGGATCGAAGGGGAGTTGTGTATAGAAAGAGGAAAGGTGTTTTCTTATAGCTAGGGGAGTGCTTTGGTGCACATCATTTGTGATATATTTAAACTATATTAATTATAATCCTGATATGGAAATATACCTTAATATAAACAGGGGGATCAAATAAACCATTATATAACAATAAACAGCTGGTCTAGTCGTTACTCTTACTCGTTACTTTACATTCAAGACCGAACGAGAAGAGAATGCCGAAATAAAAGTAAGAAGAAATTAAAAATTTTAATTTCTGATTTTATTTTCATATTTTATTACGTCCAATAATACTTAAATATTTCATTAAAATATGTTGTAACATATTTATACGTTCTATCACATTTTCGCTGTTCAGTGCATAAGATGGTGGTTTTCAGTTCAGGTGGTCTCAGTCGATGTCATGGACCATTTAGGAGCTCTATTTCCATTTCCCACCCTTGGCTTGCGGTTTTCTCAGACTCGTATCATGCGACAGCCGGTTCCGTATGGGCTTTTGGGGAATGGAGAGGCAGAGCAGTCACGTTTCACGCATGAATTGTAGCATAACTTTTGTTGTTCTTGTGCAGTCGAGAGTCAAGGGGAACCAAGTCGCGCTATAATATGCCGCCTTCTAAGTTTGGGGACCCCAGAGGGGAATACGCACACGATTTTCCCAGCCTTAAATTTAATTCTCAATCAATGATTAATATTGCTTGAGTGAAGAAGCAATTAAGGGATATCGAATGAAGTTTAAAGGCCTTATCGCCTCTGGAGCTCAACTATTCGAAGGACTCTTTCCGTGTTCACATATTCCTGCAATCCCAAAGAATTCCTCTGGAGAATAATATAAAAGTTTTGTGTGATCTGTTTTCAATTTGGAACACACATTTCGTACTGCTCGGGTTTCGGTATCGGGAGAGGCATGCCAAAGGGCTGGGGAAAAAACAAACTGAAACAAAGAAATGAAACCCACAAAAGTCAAGGCTTATCTTTCCTGCTCTCTCTCCGTCTCTCTGTCTCCCTGTTACCTTTTCTCCCGCCTCTTACCTGGGTCAGTGAGGCATTGCCAATGGCCTGGGGGCTAGCAGTTAGCCTGGACTCCACTCCTTCTCCCACCTGCTGCCTGCTGCCTGCTGCATACCCAGGCCATACCCAGATTCTTCGGCCTTCCGTCCCCCCCTCCCCCAAGCCAGGCATTAAATTTATTACTTAACAGAAACAAGGGCTACTCATGAGAGCCGGAACATTACATACCCTTACGGATCCACACATAAAGCCAAATATTCTTGTATAATTTTCAGAGAAGATTTGACCTGATTTTCTACATGTACTAGCAACATCTTTAAAACTGTCTAAAATTCGTAGTACCATCCTCTGTAAGGGCATGCAAGGGTGACCCAAAGAAAAAAGAAAAGAAAACATTTCGGAAGGGTTCCGCAAAAAAGAAGTCGAAAAATTAAAGCAATTGCATGCTTTGCATAATTTCTGTAAACAAAGTGGTGCTGTTGGTGGCTCAAGATCCAAAGTGGTTTCTTCCAGCTGTCAGGGGCATTCGGTTGTAGGGTGGGGTATTCGGGGGTGTGGGGGGTGTCTTCTTAAGCTGCCAAGAAACGCGCGAAAATGCGAGTTAATCCATGGCCTGACTTTTGCCGCTTTGTTTTTAAGCTTCGCTGATTTGGATTTTCCCGCTCCCCATATCCCATATGCCATATGCCAGAGCATAGGCTATCGATTTACCAAATCGGAACACCGCTTCCCTCCCTTCCCTTCCCTTCCCTTACGCCACCAGCTCTCCATGATACCCTCTCTCCCTTGACTCTGTCAGTTATTCAATTTTTTGCCATTTTATCGTTCCAACATGGAAAACCTTTTAAAATCAGAGAGAGAGAGAGAGAGAGAGCAGGGGGCTGTGGGCGTGTTTGAGAGAGAGAGAGAGAGGCTCACACATGGCCTGTCAGTGGGTGGGTGGCTGAATGGGCTCTGAGGCCTCTTATCAGTCCTTATCGAAAGGCTAGCCATGGGGACTCATTCGTAGACTGAAAGCCCATGCGAAACCGTGGCATAATCGCAAGCTGCCTCCTGCCACACACACACACACACAATTGAAATACATTGACAACTATAATTGGCTATAAAACATTTTGGAGGGCCCTTGACGGACATTTCAATAGACTGAGGGAACTGCTGCGGCATGCTGGGTACAAAGCCCACCGACAAACCAAGCCAAACCGAAAGAAAATACTAGCCAGAGACAGATAAAGATGGAGATAGAGCGAGAAGGAGACAGGAACAGAGGCAGAGGAATAAGCAGAGCTAGTAGTAGTTTTTGGGAGCTGGGAATATAATATAAGCAGGCTCTAATTTCCTCGAGTATTAGTCTAACTTCTATAGGCGTTGCGAGTCATGCGGCAGCGCCCCTCGGTCGGGCTGCGTCTCTGCCTGGGATCAGTGCGTAACAGGCTTCGGGATATCCAAAGGTGCAGGATAGTTTTTACTAGTCTGAAAGAATCATTTGAAAGGAGCATTTGATGGTCTCAGTTCCTCCCTGAAATGCCTGCCAGTTGTACGCCTCAATAGAGGTGAACCAATAGGTTCAAAAGGATTCGAACCCCCCATACCGCGACCACCTATGTATCTACTGCCTTGTCCTTCTCTGTCAACCCTTCCCAGCTCCTCCCTCTCAATCCCTTTGATGCACGCGCCTTTTTTTTTGCTTAAACTTTTCAATTAAATGTTAATTATGTGAAATTGACATTGACCATTATGACAGGTTGCGGAACCGCTCCTGGCCCTGGGACTGGGCCCATCTATGCCACTGACACTGCTTCAGCCCCTGTCTGTGCCTGTGTCTGCGCCTGTGCCCCTCCCCCGAGGAACTGCTCGGCCTGGACTCCGCCTTCTTGCCCCTCATGGACACTTGCAACTGCAAATTTAATTTAATTGCATTTCATACGCCCATTTGGCTGCCACTTTGTGGTGGTTCTTGTTGCCGGTGCCGGTGCCGGTGCCGTTGCCGTTGCCGTTGGTGTTGTCGGTGCAACACTTGACTTATTTAGGCAGAGAGAAGCCTCGAGAAAGACAAGGAGACAAGCCGCAGAGAAAGAGATAGACGGACGCAGAAAGAGCGAGAGAGATAGTAGGAGAGAAGCAGAGAAGGCCCCTGTTTGGTGCAAAATTTTAATTGCCTTGAAACTGGCAACTTGCAACGCGTTCGGCCCAAATTTGGGAGCAGGGGAGCTTGTTGCAAGCATTTTGCCGTTGCGCTTCGCTGAACAGAGAGAGAAAGATAGATAGAGAGAGAGAGAGAGAGAAAGAGAAAGACAAAGCGAGAGAGATGGTCAGAGAAGAACTAAGAAAATAAAACGCAGATAAAAGAAAGCAGAAAAGGAATTAGAAGAAGATAATAAGAAGCACACAGGAAACAGGTGCAGAAAGGTAAAGTTGACCAGAAGAAAGAAGAAAAGAAAGCCGAAAGGGAACAAGTGGAATCTGAAGAAAGAATCTACAAAGAATTAATGATATTTTTGATCCTTTTTGTTAATACTCGGGAAAAAGACCCACGCGCACTCGCTTCACAGGTACCTCAACCCCAGGCTCACTCGCTTCGCTTGCCCTAGTCCACGACGACGACCCATAACAGTTTTTTTATAATAGAGAGATAATATATAAAAAATTAATGAGGAATACCTAAGTGAGAGGGAGAAATGGTCAAAGAGATCATACGATTCTTCACAGAGAAGACATCTCCCATTCAATCTCACTCTCCAGCCGAACCGGTGACGAAAGTTCAAGTTTATTATTTCTCGTAGGGCCATTCCTTGGCGTGTCATTCGAAGAGACATTCTGAGAGACAGTCGCAAACAGTAGCGGCACACGACGGACGCCCTTGACAATGATGGCAAACGAGCTCCCAATGGCTCCCAATAAGCCCAGAACTGAATTCAATCGCCATCCAAAAACCAAATCGCAGCTAAATTGCCCTGAAACGCATCTGAAACGATCTGAATCCGAATCGAATCGAATTGAAACTATAAAAGGGGCGACAATTTAGACGTTGTCCGCGTCACTTCCCTTTGGCCAATGACCAATTAAAGAGGAGTCCCTGGACTGCCTTCGGCACCGGCACTGGCACCGGCACCGGCTCTGGCTCCGACTCCATCTGATCCTCCTTTTCAGCTCCTCCTCGAACGTATGTCCATTCCCATTTCCATTTCCACTGCCAGTCCCAATTCCCATTCACATTCGCATTCGCCTTCGCGTTTGGGGGCACCTTTTCCTGCCCCCTCGTTCACATTTAAACCGATTGTCACTTGTTGTAATAAATTGAAATTGACCAACAGCGTGCGGCAACGTGCAACGTGCAACGTGCGACGCGTATCTTGTTGCAAGTGCTGGGGAATTCCGTTTCGGTTTCTGTTTCTTTTTTTGGGGCTTGGCTTGACAATAAATGTCAACACTTTGCGGCCGCTAATTTATTTGCGCGCTCGATGCGTTTCACCTCTCGCCATCAAAATGATTAAAGTGTTGTTGGCAGGGGCGAATGCCGAGGAGGAATCGACTGGGGAACCCGCTAGCACTACTGGAGAAGTGTAAGAAAATCGCAGAAGGTTGCAAGAGATTAAGATTGAGAGTTTCAGTAGAATAAATGCTCCAAAAATATGCCCAAACATATGCAGACAGAACTTGATCAATTTAGATCACCTTATCGTTTGTGGGTATATTGGGTATGTATGGGTACTGTTTACCTCTCAAGTTTGTGCTGCTGCTGATTTGTTGAGCAACCAGCTACCATCCACAAAGCAGACTCACACACACACCGGCAGACAGACAGACACGCACTTGCACACATGTCCGACATTATGGCCAAGAGCAGAGACCAAATACTTGAGCCAGGCCAAGTCCCTCCCCTGTCTTCCTGCTCTGTGTCTGTGTCTGTGGCCTCTTCTACCTTTATGATGAAGGCCAAACAAGTTGAGGTAGGTTAATTTTATTGGCCAAATAAGTGGGTATCAAATTTAATGGCCAACAGCGCGGAGGCAGACAAAGACAGCGAAGAAAGAAGACAGAAACACAGAAAACACACGGAAAACACACACAAAACACAACACACACAAAAAAATAGAAAAAAGAACGGGTCGGGAATGGGGTCGGGGTCGGGGTCGGGTCGGTCCGGGGAGGGTTAGGTGGAAGGGCCGCAGAGGGCGATGGGTTGTCAGGAGGTGGTGCCAGAAGGGTGGGGCAGGACGGGAACGGGTGCCAGTGCATAAAGCGTAAAAATGAGCCAAAATAAATAAGGAAAGCCGCAGACGGCAGGCCCTTTCAACTGCAAGAAGAAGACAGTGGAACACTCGAAGTGGAAGTGGAAGACAAAGACGATGAAGCTGACGGCCCTTTGATTGATTGGCTGGCAGCGGAAGCGTGACGTCACAAACAGCCACCAGCAACAGCAGCAACATCAGCGGAGAACAAGGGAAATCGGAATACATTTGAGTTTGAGACCAACATTTGACAAGATATTCAGATATTCACAGATGGCAGAGATCTTCTCTGAGTAAAACAAAATATGATCGAAAACCAAAGAAATCAAAGAAGAGTTTAAGCAAATAGCACATATTCGAAATGATCACAAAAATGAACCGATCATATCTTAGATGGTTCACATTTCATTCTCAAATCGACAAATCTCGACAAAGAGTATTCCAGTGGGCACACAAGATGCTTTTTATAAGAATACAAGCATTCATCGTGTATCAGATGTCATCCATCTACCTAATCGGCTCAGAACTTATCGATATTGGCCTCGAAGCGTCGCGACTCGGACCCAAAAAATAGTCACATAATAATGTATTTTATTTTAAATAATCTATGTCTGCTATCGATTTTTTTTTTTTTTTTTTTTTTTTTTTTTTTTTTTTTATTAAGCGTTGAATCCGTACATTGCATATAACGTATCTTAACATCACTGGTAAATAATATTGGGGTAGCCAAACCTAATGCTGAATGCGAGAGGACTTACAAAAAATATAATATTATAATATTGGGAGGGAAACTTAGAGTTGGCCAATAGTTTTGGCAAAACCCAATCTCTTCAACCGCCTCAAAGGCCTGGCAGGTAGTAATCGTCTGGCGAGCATACTATGGTGTCTAATTAGCCTGTCACTGTATCTGCTGGTGTGCCTTCCAATCTGCTCCTCTACTGTATGCAGATTCAAATCCCGATGTAGGGTGGAGCCGCGCACGTACCAAGGGCAGTTCGTTATTTGCCTCATGGCGCGATTCTGCAAGACCTGTATCCGTTTATAGTTCGATTTGGCAGCTATACCCCAAATCTGCACACCGTAGAGCCAGATCGGGGCTACACAGTGTACATAAACTGCTCTTTTGGCTCTCAGTGACATGGTGCTTCTTCTGTTAATCAGCCACCGCAATTGCTGCATTCTTTGCCCACATTTACGAGCCGTAGCTTTCAAGTGTGGACCAAAAGTAAGACGCTTATCAAGGGTGATACCGAGATACTTTGCTTGCTCTGGTTGGTCCAAAGTTACGCCTTCAAACTTTATGGGTGGGGTGTGGTCTATGAGCGCTTTCAGGGTGAAGCATGGATTGGTGGTCTTCAGTGGGTTGACTTTTAAATTCCATCTTTTGCACCAAGCTGCCAAAGAGTAGAGGTACTCTTGGAGACCATCTGCTGCCTCAAGGCGGCACTTGGAGCTGTAGAGCAGTGCTATATCGTCCGCGTAGGTAGCAAGCAGAGCCTTACGGGGGGCCTCCATATGTTGCTCGCTTGGGGAGGGTAGATCTGCAGTATAGATAGAGTAAAGCAGCGGGCCAAGGACGCTGCCCTGTGGAACTCCAGCTCTCATTTGGCAAGGTGTTGAATGTGTGTTCCTGAACCTGACCATAAACTGACGTCCTTCCAAGTATGATCGTAGGACACCGTAGTATGGTGCTGGGAACAGTTTTTTAATTTTGCTCAATAGGCCGATATGCCAAACTCTATCGAAGGCTTGCTGCATATCAATGAAGACTGCATTGCAGTATTCTAGATCATCATAGGCCTGTAGGATGTGTCCTGCCAATCTGTGGACTTGCTCCACTGTGCCGTGTCCCTCCCGAAAGCCAAACTGGTGATCCGGCAAGATACGGCATTCCTTGATTATACTACCAAGACGATTGGCAAGAAGCCTCTCCCATACCTTAGATAAGGAAGACAAAAGACTTATTGGCCGATACGACTCAGGGTCATCCTCCGGTTTTCCAGGCTTATGGATCATCAGGATTGTTGCTATCTTCCACTGCTTAGGGAAAAACTGCATCCTTAACATGGCGTTAAAAATGAGCACTATGTAGAGTATCGCCCGATTAGGCAATGCTTTCAGTGTGGAATTGCACACTCTGTCAATGCCAGGAGCCTTCTTCCTCGGTAGGGACTTGATGACTTCAACAATCTCGTCAGCCCTGGCTGGTTTAATGGGTAAGGCCATTTGTAGAGGTGTTTGCAGACTATCTTTTGTCTCTTTGTACTGCGCCTCCGTGGCGAATTGGTAATGGGTGAACCTGTCCCCTAAATGATGTGCAAACGAATTGGCCTGCTCTTCTTCGTTTCTAGCAAGTTCACCGTTGGGACACCGGATGGGAATCTGTCTGAACGGTTGTCTCTTAAGAGACTTAGTGGTCTTCCAAAGCGAATATCCAGCATCCACGGTGTAATCCATGGAAGCAAGCTTTTGTTCAAAGAAGTTGCTTCGAAGTTCTCTCAGGGTGTTTCGAAGTTGCTTGGCAGCCCGGTTCCATAGAATTCGGTCCCATGGGTCTTGAGATCGGATTGCGCGTCTGCGAAGTCTCCTTTTTTGTGACAAAAGCTCTCTGGCCTCTCTTGTAAGAACTATTCCATAGGCGGCGCTTGTCGGAGGATGCGAGGGCGTTGAGGCAGCAGCAGCCATGTGTATACTCTCTGTGATATTATCTACAGCCATCTCGATATCTTCCTCAGAGTTTAGCGTGACGTTCAGTTGAATCGACCTCTCCAAATGTTGCCTAAATGCGAGCAGATCAGTGTGCTTGGTGACTAGATGAGGGCTTGGATTTTCTATAATGCCATCTGTTTTAATGCTGATGACTAAGGCCAGATGGTCGGAGTCCAGATCCCAGCTCTGACTTATTGTTGCTCGAGAATCCGGAATACCATGATGTACTGCGAAGTCTATGCAGGACGGCGTGTGATTGAGTACATATGGGTACCTGGTTGGTGATCCAGTTGCAAGGATCTTAGCGCCAGTAGCAGAGATGGCTTCCGCTAGCTCTCGACCCCTAGGGGAATTGTAAGTGTCTCCCCACAGCCAGTGTCGGGCATTCCAGTCACCACCAACCAAATACCTTTGCCCGCAAGCACGGAGTGCATCGATGTAATGTCTTTCCTCAATCCTGACTCTGGGAGGGCAGTAAATGGCGCTGAACTCCACATCGCCCAGTCCTGTGGCTACTTTTACTGCTGACATTTGCATGCTGCGTGTCTCAATGACCCTTTGTGGAAAATGACGAAGCGAAGTCTTAACTAAAACCGCAACTCCACCAACGCTATTATTATTCCGCGATGGCTTGAAGGCTGGATAGAAGGCATATCCATGTATTTTTACAGCTGCCCCTCTTTTAATTCTGATCTCCGTCAAAAGAAGAATGTCAACGCTATTCTTGTGCGCGAAGAGCTCAACTTCTTTTGCTTTCCCTGAAATGCCGTTAGCATTCCAGATGAGAACCTTTAGTGGGTTCATTGAGATGCTGAAACGTTGTTCTGGAGCTGAAGATTAGATCCAGCCCATTGCTTAATCGTGTTGGCCAATTCAAAAACCATTTTTTCAAGTTTTTCAAGGCGTTGATTGGCTTGACTATTATGCTGCTGCTGTTCTTGCTGCTGTTGCTGTAGCCACATAAGAAACTGCTGCTGCTGCTGCTGTTGGAGCTGTTGTTGCCATTGTTGAAATTTTGTCTGCTGTTGTTGTAGCAGTGCATGAACTTCATATGAATTCTGTTGCTGGTTATTCAATCCTTGTGGCTGATGCGCTTGTAGACTATGAAAACGACGCTGAGCAGGTGTAGCAGGTATTGCATTTGAATTACCATTTGCTACGGCAGCATAGGAGGCTCCTGTATTACTTCTAGTGCCTACCAAAGGCTGGTGCTGATCAATATTTCGCTGGTGCTGCTGTATTGTTGGTCTATTAGCCCCCTTTTTGTGACTAGACTGCAAGGTAGGAAACTGTTGCTGGTCTCCAGGAAGTGTGGTAGAGTAAGCATATGCCACTTGATTATTTAAGGGGACATGACCCGTCCTGTTCGTATTAATTGCCTTCTTTGCGGAGCCCATTGATCGCCGTAGAAACTCCTGATACCATTGGCATCCTTTGTAACTGGCCATATGGCTTCCAGAGCAGTGAATGCAGGTTGGCTGTGCATCTAGGGGGCGTGTGCATTGTGAGGTTTGATGATTTTCACCGCATCTGGCACAGTTGTGATGTCGGCGGCAGTATTTGGCTGTGTGGCCGAAATCCTGGCATCGACGACATTGAGCAATCTCTGTGGATTTTCGCATCCTTTCAATCCGTATTTTTTGGCGGCAAAGGGTCTTGACTTGGTAAATTTCGTTAATTTTTGCACAAGGCTTAATATTAATGAAAAAAATATTAAGTTTTTCGTCCTTGTTAGTCCTTGAGCTTGGATTATGGATGTGAAGGACCTCGAAACCCAACATTTTAAAATCGGCGGTAATATCATTGTTTAGGGTGCTATGATGTAGGTCTCTTACAACAATTCTATGAGGCTTTTCAGTCTGCAATTGGTATGTGTGGAATTCTATTCCAATGGCATCGAAACAATCCACAATTGCTCTATAGGTATCACTGTCTTTGGGGAGGATTCTGACCGTTTCCCCCTGGTTAGCTTTGACGACAACGTTATTCAAATTTGCAACGTCCTTTATGACATCAAATAAGTCATTTAAGTTGCTAATATTGACAACTATTTGCGGTGGTTTTGGAGGGCCTTTAAGCTGATTACCAGAGCTCGTTGATTCTCCTTGAAGACACTGGTCTGTATTAACTGCTTCATAAAGGTGTTCATCCAGTTGGTCATTTCCAGCGTCTGCATCTACATTCATCCGAACTTCCTCATTATTACTATCACTTGGGATGTTCGTGTCAAGAATGGAAAATCTGTTGTTGGTGTTTGCCTGTTGGCTTGTAGTGGGGGGCAAGCCCAGGTCCCGGCCGCCGCTCCCTCGTTTAGATTTAGATGACAAAGTCTGATCGTTTTTTCTTTTGCCCGTTCTCCGTTTTTGAGCATCCAGAAGTCGTTCGGCAGCAGTGCGAAGTGTTTTTGCCTCAGTGTCGTCGGGGCATGTGGATATGGAGTTTTCTTGGCTATCAAAGCTTAGTGCAGGGCAGATACTGCTTATTGTAGCAGTTGCCATGGTGTAGGTGGTGTTGTTGGTGGCACTAGTGAATGTTACTGTTGTTGTGGTTTCTGTGCATGTATAGCGTTCAGCCTCTGAACGATACTCAGAACGAATCTCAGAAGGTAATTTGCCTGATATTAGAAGCATTCTCTCATGATCAGTCCGCTTATTTCTAAGCCGAGAGTCAGATGAACTATTCGCATTCATTATACCGTAGCTGATAAGCGAAGTTTTTATTGCCCCTCTTGTGCGGCTGTGCGCAGACTGAGGGGAATGTCTTGCCCGAAGGGCAGTGAATACAGTTGTAAAAACGTTCACAAGTGTGTTTTTTGTTTTTGTCCAATTGCCGACACCGCACAAAGCAGCACCCGAATTTACGATGTATGCTATTTTTAGCACACAAGAGAATGCTCCGCTAAAGCAGAATAAAGAAAACAACTTTGCACAAGCGCGACACAACCGATCTCTATGAAAGTTGATTCGAGACCTGCTATCGATATAACCCAAAAGCAATGCATCTTGAACATGGATCGTACAATTTTCAAAAGATTCTGTGCACATGACCTGTGGAAAGGGGCAGCAAAAATTTGTGTGTGTTTAGGGGAATTACCCTAACCCACTTCCCACTTCCCAATCCTTCTATTACTCACGCTCTCACCCCCTCACCGATGCTGATTGCTGGCCAATTGGCTGTGGACTTGGCTCAATGTTGGTTTACTTTAGTTTAGTCGGAGTTTGCTTTGGTTCGGGGTTTCCTTCCTTCTTGCACTTCCACTAACAAGCCGCCGCACGAAATTCTTCCGCAATTTTCACATAACTCAGCGATGTGGATGGCCAGGGGGAGGGGAATGAGGATGGGGATGGGTAGGAGGCAGGGTTCACTCTCTGGCAGTGGGCAATTTTCACGCTGATTTCTCGCTGGGTTTTGGTTCCTCTCTGCGTATCAGCATCGTGTGATCTTCCAGCCAGCCAGCACAGCCAGCCAGCCAGCCAGCCCCTCTCTGACGCATGATCACGTTGGGCTTACGCATCATTTAATGGGTTCGTGGAGCGGTGCAAGCGGTGCAGGCAGTGCCAGCTGAGCTGCAACTTGGAACTCCGAGTTGTTGATGGAAAATGCAACAACAGGCCATGATCGGAGAGGGCCAGGAGAAGGCACCCACCAACTGGGCATACGACTTTATCACTTGCCCACAAAATATCTTCAATTGGTTCCATTAAACTTAAGCTGCGATCCATGAGCACGTTTCTTGAGCCTCCTTCGCCGAGTAGATGTAGCAGTAGAAGTAGGAGTACCTTCCTTCGTGCGTTGCCATCATCATCGTCATCGTCATCCACATGGCTACATGGCAACATGGCCCATGGTCGTGCCCAAAATTAACCTGACCAGGGCATGATCATGACGACGGAACGCAGAAAGAACGCGAACGCAGTCAGAGTCGCTGGCCCGAAGAGAGTCGAGTCGCTATAAATTCTATTGGCGTATCTATCTACACTATTTCTAATTTAGAACTGAGCCCCCCGCCCTCGCCCCCTTCCATACTTCCAGTAGTGTAGCCTGCCTCCGCCACTGCATCTGGTGGTGGCATCTCTGCTACGAGTAGATCAGCGGAGAGCAGAGCTGCCTCTCAGAGCTGCCTCTCAGCTTACCATGTTCCATGAATGTTGGCCGAGAGTCGTCGCTTTGGCCAATTTAAGTTTAAGTGCTTTGGTAACAGTTTCGCGCTTTCGAAACTTGAGTCGTGATTTATTTTTCTTTGCCTCCTTCTCCTCCTCCTGCTCCTCCTGCTCCTGCTGCTCCTCCATCTTCATCTCGGAAAGAGGCTTCTCTTCTGGGGTTTCTGCGGTGAAGGAATTCCTTCGCCTATTCAACCCCCGCTCCACCTCTTTTCAAGTGCCGTTTTTCACGCCACAACACGCAATCGCTGAAGCTCAAGTAAATTAGGAAAATTGATCTAAATTTTCTTGGGAACCTTTCCCATTTCAGTTTGCTGTGCGGGGGATGGCCAAGGGGCAAGGGGTTAGGGCCTGCCCTGTGCATCAGGCACATGTTGGGCTTAAGGTTTTCCTCAGGTTCAAAGTTGAACCCAAGGCAGATGAGAAGGGACATCCTTTGAGGCCTTCATCGACCAATTAAAATTCAATAAAAATTCAAGCAATTCCAACGAAAATGAGCTGAGCCTGGGCTTCCGAGAGCTTATCACCAAATTGAAAATCTCCAAATCGGGGGCATGACTAGAAGCAATCAGTACAAGTTCCATGTAAACAGTATCAGCATCGGGCCAAGGCCCGGGACCCCAGAGCAAAGCCCGCAAAGCCCGCAAAGCCCGCAGTGCCCGCAGACCCCGCAGAGAGGAGGAACGGCAACAAGTTGAAGTTAAAAATCTTTGCGCGGGTCAGCGACAAAGTCAAGTGCAAGTCCAAGTCGAAGAGTGGAGTCTCCCCCATTCTCTGCCTCCTCAGCGCAGTAGCCAGGCAGCAGCCGTAGCGGCAGCGTGGCATGCAACCGATGCCAGTCCCCAGTCCTTGCCGCTCGTTCGGTCGTCACATAATCTGCTCCAAATCAAAATTGCTTATTAAACGTGGAGACCGAGAGAGCTTCGAGTGCAATGCCATGGCCGGGACGGTACGGGGTCTAGGCCTCGGTGTCGTCTCTACGAGGAGGCACTCCTATTCCTGTGTGTTTGTGTGTGCCTGAAGCCAACAATTGGTCATGGATAGTGCTGGGCGATGGAGCTTGACTCCTAGAACTAGTTCGCAGACATAGAAGAGTGGAAGTGGTGGAAGAAGTACCATATAAAGTCAGGAATCCCCAGGAATTTTTTCAAATCATACTTTAAACTGTATTTAAGAGAACTCTACAATTAACTGGGAATATATTTCGGGTTCGACTTTATACGAAAGAGGCAGAATAGAGTACGCCTAGATATACTTATATGTATATGTATGGATGGATAGATACTCGTATATGGAATTACTTAAACTTCCGCATTTCCATTCAGCACTTGCACTGACCAAAACAGTTCTTAAATGGTGCCATACGCTAAGAACAACTACAACCCGAGAACTTACGAGGGAACCGAACCGAATCGAACCAAACTCACACTTTACTCATCTCTAAACAGGGAGGCTGGCGCTGGGGCTGGGGCTGGTGACTGGTGACTGCGTAGCTCCCAAAACGAATCTGTCGCCGCATCGGATATCGTGTATGCCTAGGCGGCAGAGGTACGAGTAAAATGGCAAAAACGAACGAAAAGAAGAAAAATTGCTGCCGAATTCTGGGGCCAATGGAGGAAGCCATTGGACGGAGTTCGAGTCGATCACGATTGCCGTTCGAATCCGCAGAGGGAAGCCTCAATAAGCCAGGCCCCATATCTTGATAGGCATGGGATGCGGCGCTACAGGCCGAGCATTGATCGACGATGACGATGTCGATGACGATGAAGACGAGGACGATGGACAACGTGCAAAGCTGCCAATGAACCAAATCCAGCCTCTAGCTCGCCGTCTATACCTCTCTCTCTCTCTGTCTGTCCAGATTTATCTCAATTTCTACATTTGACCTGTGAACCACAATGGATTTTGTATATATTATAATTGCTGACCGTGCTACACAATCTCCAGCCTCGACTCTTCGACTCTTACTCTGGCTCTGGCTCTGGGTCTCTGTGGTCAAGAGTCGATGGAGAGATTGTGCGGTGCCCACTGTAGTGCCTCGGAAGCGAACTGAATTCGATGCGATGCGCTGCCTTCGACTGCCATATCACAGCCAATGCATCGGGATTTTCGCTTCGCATTTCTGCTCTCTGCTTTTGCCTGTGTCCAGGCCTTTCCAAGAAGCTGGTTCTGGCTCTGGCTCTGGATATAGCTCTGCTTAACCTGGCCTGAAAGCTGAAAGCTGAACACTTTTTTGTGGACTTGTCGCATTAGCACCAGGCCTGCAACGGGATTAGGCGAGATGGCGATTGCATTTATGCGGCCTCAGCCTCGGGCTTAGAGCCCTTGAACGATCCACCGATTGGAGTGCCGATCGATCGGTGAACATGAAAGAGCTGAAAGCTGAAATGAGTTTGTGCAAAATAGGTGTCGAGTGCCAGTGCCAGGCAATTGGCCATCAATGATCGAAGCGATTAATAGCGAATATCGCACTCAATCGCTTACTGATCATGTTTCGAGGATTTTGTATGTTGAATCCGAAAGTTTTGGGTTTTCTTTTTGTATTGATAATCGCTGGATCATTCATTACTAAGAGCTTTATCACAGAGCTCTGATAATTAACGGTTTTAATTTAATTTAATACAAATCTTCTTCATCTGATTTCTAGTACCCTATTACCTTCTCCAAGCCAAGCACACAAGTAACACCATTACTCTTCAATTTATGTTTTATTTGACGATCCTTAACCGAGTGCTAAACTTTGACACCATCTCGACATCCAGCCACAGCCCACATAGCAAGCGTAATGCTAGGCTTGCCGAAGTGGCCTATGGCTCGAGCTAGAGGTGGGTGTCCACTCAGTCGGAGGGAGGGTGAAGCATGCCCCACTTCAACGCCTTCATGTCCTTCTCACAGTTCCGACAGGCCAGTCCAACGCCGAATCCTGCTCCCATCCAGACCGGCCAACGACGACGCCGCAAGAACCACAGGGAGACGCCGGCACCAATCACCATGCCCCCAGCTGCCTTAACAATGACATCGCACACGCAACGACCAAGGCTTTCACGATAACTATCGTCGGAGCTGGAAGAAGACATCTTTCTCTCTCGCTTTTTGTTGTATTTTCTCTAATTGTTTCGATCTAAGCGTTTGAAATTTTAGAGCAGAAAGTGAATTTGGATAGAAATATGGTTTAACAAAAACCTCATGGGATACTAGAGATTTTGATTCAGTTTCAACTAATATACCGCCAGATATTGGTGCTAAGCATTGGTGCAGTTTTCCCACTTAACCTCGCGACTCGGCATAATCGATCACGATCGATTTCTGCCAAAATAGATTATAATCGATACATAGATAGGCTAACCAGCCTCCGCTTCCCCCTGGACACAATCTTGTGCAATCTTATCGATCTATATGGGCATTGAACATGCGAGCAGTCGCAGTCCCAGTCCCAGTCTCCTAGCTCTAAGCTCCTAGCTCCTAGCTCCCAGCTGCCCAGCTCTTGGCTTCCAATCCAACTGCCGAACTCTTGCACCTACAATCAACCATTCGACAGCGGCATCGGCAGCTGGTAAGCTGGGTAATCATGTCAGTATAAGGAAAATACCCCAACATTGTTTTTATCGATATGCCCCAGCAGAACAGAACTCCAGTGGAGGAGGAACAGATGGAAGGTGTGTGAAGGCGAAATGCTCCATTGCGATTGGGAGTGGAAAGTGTTCCTTCCTTTTTCTTTGCTGCCTGATTGAGGTAGAGCAAAACATAACATCTCTTTGCGAATTGCAGAACATTCAGAACATTTTTGTTTGTTTGTTCTGACGTCTGGGATATACATATTTAGAATATGTGATAGAAGTATTGTTAGGAATGAGCCATCATTCGATTGTTAAGATATCTTGCTTGAGGAACTGGGGGAGTCTGTCATCAGCTCCTCAATCTTGCAGCTATCTTATGCCTTTTTGTGTCTCGGCTGTAGAGTAACCAATCGTCGTCTATCCCTCAATCAAATCCCCTCGAACGGGGAAGCGTTCTTCTTTGGATTTTCTTTTAGCTTGGGAAAACAGCGCCAGCGACCGTGTTGACGTGTTAAGTGCTTTAGCCAGGAGATGGCCCCAAAAAAAAAACCTTCTGTCTGTCTGCCTCTTCCACTTGCTTGGGCTTAGGCTATAATTTCAGCTCACCGCCCACCATTTTTTCGAGGCAGTTTGCCTCGCCCCGCCCCCACGATATGGGGGCGCAACGAGGCCTAACTCGAAAATTGCAAATTCGGGTGTTCAATCGAGTCAAATCCTTTTCTATTACCAACTCAACCGCCGCTCCACCAGCTCTGTGTTTAAAGAAATTGTCGGCCACATGAGCAATTTAATGCCTGATTTGCCTTGTCTCGTCTCGTCTCGTCTCGTCTCCCTCCTCAACTCTCCGTCCTTTGTTCTGGCTCTGACTCTGTCTCTGGTTGTGTGGCTCTGTGGTTCTGGTTCTCGTTTCGCCTTTGTGTCTGGATCTATCTTTTGCCCCTTGCCATTGTAGGTGTCGGCGGCCCAGTCGGGTGTTGGCACAGTTATTTGCCTCCAGTTTCGGCTCCTTTAGATGGAAGATGGTGGTGGTGGGATGACCCACAGAGTGGTCGATTAGATCAAGATCAATTGGCATTTGTTGCTCTTGTGATTAGGATAGATATTTCTATAAATTTTTCGTACAGTGATCCCAGGGATGCCAGTTAAAAATCGCCCAATAAGCACTCCTTAGCCGTATCATATGATGTGAATGGCCTACTGATCATCGGAAGATATACTTATATACAATATGGGTCGACCTATAGGTCTAAACGGTATACAGATGAACGAATCCAATACTCAGTTCTATAAACCACCTCAAGCAGCACCTTAACCAAGACATCCCCTAGACATTTTTGGTTAATCCCAGAGCACCCATAACTCTATCGAACTGTCCATAACATGTGTCCCATCCATGGCTTAGATTCCAGTTGGTTAGTTCTTGTCTACAAATTGGACTAAACTACTCAGGATCATAATAAAGACATTTATGGACCCGCGACCGGATTCAATTGTGCGGCATTCAACAATTTTTGCAATCAGTACGAGAGGAGAGGGGAGTTGGACATGGACTCCAGCTCCGACTCCGACTTCGACTAAGAACTGGAATAATGCGATCCACTTGGCTGGCCCAGGGCAATGCGTTCGTGTGTTGGGTGGGTGTCCCTATAGCTGGTCGTGCCTGGGCCGAGAGCTGGACAGGCAGGACGGGGGGCAGGAGTGGCAGGAGTGGCCGCAGAAGTACAACTCAATGAGGCACATGCAAGTCAAAACTTTGGCCCGGCCCGGCCTGGGCCTGGGCCTGGGCCCGGGCCCGTTGGCCATATGGTCTCCTGCTCTCATCAATTCCGTCTTGGGGCTGGCTGCCTTGCCTTGGTCGGGCCTGGGCCTGGGTCTGTCTCTGGCTTTGAGCTTGGCTCTGGCTCATTATAGATGCAGCGCCGATTTGTTTTGTTGTCCCCCCATTTGACTTTGAATTGATAGCATCAGGAGGCAGCGGCATCCAAGACTCCAAGCCCAAGTCCCACTCCGACTCCGACTCTGCCGTCGGCTGCCGCAGCAGCGCCCAGTTTTATCCCCTTTTTCCCCAGCCACATGGGTGCTTTGGGCTTTTCCTTTTCCTTTTTTTGCCTGCATTTAAGATATATATAAATGTATTTGAACAATTGAGTTTGCTGCGCATGCGCATGCCTAGTGCAAATATTTTAGATTCGCATAAACTTTGCATAGTTTTTGACCAGGCTTTACACCAGGTCCCTCGCCCTCGCCCACCAGCCGGCACAGTGGAGCAAACGAGCATTCAGATTGAATAACTATCATTATTTCAAATACTTTAACGAGTTTCCATCGAAACAGCTGATGGTATGATATGGTAGATGATTGGGGCCTCACAAAACTTTTCCTATAAAGTTTTTCATTAGTCTTTGGATCACACACAGTTCTTAAATATTCTTTCTTTGTGGACCACTGTTCATGAGTGCCTTGAATCATTGCGTGTGTGTATCTGTGCTGTGCTGTGCATGGTGTCCACGCACTCGTCGCAGTCACTGTGTGGTTGCCGTTGTTTCTGTTTCTGTTCCTGTTCCTCTTGTCCGAGCTGTTGTTCCTGGTCGGCGGGGCCTTGGGCTGTTTAGCTGCGCATTTTTATTTAACATATCATTTAAAATTCATGTAAAACACATGTAGCTGGGGCTTGGGCTGTGCCTTGTGGTTGGGGCAGTGGCTGTGGCTGCGACCAACTGTGCGGACACTGCTTTGCATACCGTAGGCATAAAGTCCTAGGAGGGAGTGAGAGTGAGAGAGAGAGAGAGAGAGGGAGAGGGAGAGGGAGAGCGGACCCTCAGACAGTGGGACGGACACATCACACCCAAGCGCCAGGAGCAGGAGGCCCGGCCCGCCAGTGAGCGATTGAGGGTTAGGGGAATGGGGAATCGCATTCATAAGCAGAGGCTTCCCCCCGTCCCCATCCTGTATCTGCAGTCGCATATCTACGAGCGGACAGACAGACGAGCCCATGAACAGTCTCTGGGTCTGGTCTCTGGCTCTGGCTCTGGGTCTTGGGATCTCTGTGGATCTGTGGATGTGGATTGTGGATGAAGATGTCGCTTGTTGCATGCTGCATTTAATTTGTAAACAAAGTCTTTAGTTTATGACTTGGAGTTTTATTTTAGCATATCTAGGCCTGTTGCGCCTCCCTCATCCCCATACCATCTCTCTGTCTCTGTTGCCTCTCTATCGGCTGTGCCTCCCGCTAGCCGTTTTGTAGGAAATTTGTAAACAATTCTAAATTCCAGAACGCATCGCATCATTTTCAACACAATTTGCATATGCAGCAGGAGGCAGGAGGGGCAGGAGTGGGCGCAGCAGTAGCACCAGCAGCACCAGGAGCAGGAGGATCCGATCTGATCTGCGACTGGGACTGCGACTGGGACTTGGGGGATAGACAGAAGCCATTGTTAATGCCTTGAGGTTGACCTTTTGCCTGGCCCGTCCGTTACCCTGTGGCAGCCATAACAAATCAGCAATGACGTGCCCCGACACTAAATGCAATTTATAACACTTTTTATCCCTGTTCCATCGCATCTTGAATGCATCGCTGGGATGCCCTGGGACGGGATGGTGGCTGGTGGTTTCTTGTGGTTTCTTGTGGCTTCTGGTGGTTGGTTGGTTCCTTCGAAGATTGTCAAACAACTTGACTTAAAGGAAAGTTAACGAGCAGAGCGGCAGCAAAGCAGACATCCCCGTCCTCGTAGCTCCTGGTTCCATCATTGCGATGAACGACAACTTCATCATGACGGGGCCCCGCACGTCGACGAGATGTCTCTTCTGCTGTCATCAGCATCAACACACTACGAACGAACGGGCGGACGGGCGGACCGACGGACGGGCGGGCGGACGGAGGGACGGACGGACGGACGTACCCGTTGGACCCCAAAAAGGCCATCAAAAGCGTTCAGCCAGCGAACGTAAAATGCAACAAGAATGGCTCAGAGGGAGTGGGGGCCATCACAGAAAGAGGCTTTCACTCGGGGTAGTCCATGGCTACAGAATACTCTTACGGATAACGGAATAAAATTTTAATACGGAAGAATCAGAGCGAGTCCTGTATGTTAAGAATCCATGAAGAAATTAATAGTTATTCGTTGTTAATTTAAGGTTTTTCTAAGCTCTAAAGAGGGGGCGCCTTGGCTCTTTTCAACCACGTGGCAAGGGGACTGTCTTCAAATGCTGTGTATATACTTAAGCTAGAAAATAAAGAAACATGTATTCGAATTTTCATAATTTCCTTGCCTTTGGTAATTTTTGTCGTACCCAAATAAAACATATGTACGAGTGCACTCCCTAGACGATCCAATAACTGAAGAAAACTGAGGAAAACACTGCAAAATGTTCCTGCATTTCGTATTGGCATAGACGAATGACATTCTTCTCTATGCAGTCAAGCGATATTGACCGATTATTGCTCAATTATAGGGTATTGCTCTCACCCTCTGCCAATGCACACGCCAGCCTCCTACGACAGCAAACTGCACTTGTCTGGGGCTTGGTTTTTATGAACGTTTGGGCTTTAAAATAAAACTACCGCGGCTTCGCTCTCTCTCGCCACCACCACCCCCAACCCCCCATCACCAATCCCCTGTCCCTCTGTCCTGCCCAGGCACATGAATAATGCAAATGCAAAAGCAGAAGAGTGCAGAGAATCACCCAAAAACCAAAAATAAAAAAAAGGAAGAGAGCGACACACCTACATGGCCAGCTTTCTCTCTCCCAGAGCAGCCGCAGCTGGGCTTAATGCGCCATAACTCACCAATACCAACACAAACAAGCCCACACCCACACTAATAACAGCAGACTAACACAAGGAAGGAACACATCGCATCGCCATCTCATCTAATATGACCGCCCGTCACTCATTAAGCCGACGCTGTCGTCCGCTCTTTATTGTCGCTTATATTTTCTATATAGAAAATGTTTTTGTAGCCGGCGGTTATCAGAGAGCTCAGGAAATTGCGATTTTTCATTTCAGTATTTTGTTTTTCTATTTATTTTTTTTGGGGGAAGAGAGGGAGAGAAAGAGGCGGCATCGCATCAAATTTTGTCAAAATTTTTCGTTGCTGTTGCATTATTTTAGCAAAATAATTAACACGAACCCAGTCAGACCATCCATCTATCCATCCATCCATCCACCCAGCAATCCATCTACCCATCAATCAGTGAGGCAGTCTGCAGCATCTGCTGATCCTGCCGGTCCTGGTGCTGGTCCTGGTCCGTGTCCGGATTCTTGTGCCTTGAGGCATTTATGGTCCTTCCTAAGCAGCCGCATTATATGCAACATTTTGTCGCCTTGTGATTATTTTTCGGCTTTCTCTAGATGGTGGCGTGGGTAGCTGGCTGGGGAAAATTGTGGGAAAAGGGGGAAAACGACGGGCTAAATGCACCTCGTTTTACTTGATTGCTTTGGGCTTGAGGCCTTGCCAAGTTGAATTTTTATTTCTGGCTGTCGTTGTCGTTGTTTCCGGTCCCACCATCATCATCATCATCATCATCGTATTCATCTTCATTGCTGTCTTGTCATTGGGGGGCTTGTGTCTTTGGTTGAGCGGCCACATGTGCACATAATATTTTAGTGTCCTTTTACTTATGCAACCCCATTTCCGCACTACCCCCTCCACCAACTAACAGCACCCTCTTTATATTTGCAGCCAGCAGATAGTTTACTTCTTTGATATTTCCTTAATTGTTAATGGTCCATCCTGAAAGTAGGCAACAATATTTTTATTTTACTACCTCCGCTACTTGTCCTAATTGAATGGAGGGGATCTGTCCGTCCAGGGGAGCTGCAGCGATACCTAAGAGATGAGAGAACACCAACATCAATTTCTTAAAGTACTATAGTACACTAATACACAATAAAAACATTTCTTGAGGGCGGACGAAAGATGGTTTCATTTCAAAAATGTGGACATCAAAAGATATTGCCTACTCTTGGGAGGCATCTAAAACGTTTTGCTCAAGAAGAAAACATGTTGCCTGGTTTTGGGCATGGCCTAGATAATTAAACAGGCCTACATCATTTCATTCAGATTGAAATTTATTAAACAAAATCTTGAACACAAAAACTTGAATAGCTTAGGGATATAATATAATAGAATATCCCTTCCTCCCACAGAGACATTTCAAGACATATGTATTTCCGTCTAGGCTAGGTTCAAGTATTAGCAACAACTTCAGTCGAAAACTATTTCCTGGAACAAAGCTTACAAAAATAGTTAGAGCCACAAATCGATGACCATCAAAAGAGCACACAAAAATTATTTAATTATGGCAAAATTATGCTAATCACATACAAGAAGTTACGAAGATCTTGGAGTACGGTGACTGCGTCAGTGGGATTCCCCGCTCTGCCGACTGACCAAATAAGCCTCAGCCTCACTTCATAAATCATAATAATAAATAGGCAAACAAAAAAAAAACTTTAAAATGCTCAGGTGTGTGAACAAAAGTGTCGGGCAGAAAAAAAAGAAAGAAAAATAGCAAACATTGCGAAGAATAAATACTCTATTGACAGTTGTTTGGTGCTCTATTATATGACAAGGAAAATGAACTTAGATTCGAAAATGTATAACAATAGATAAATATTTCATATTTAAATTAAATACATTTTATATTTAAGTAAAATATTTTAATTTTTTTGATAGTGGATAGCTGGAAAGAAATGATAATGCTATTTAAAAGTATTCTATTTATTTTGGACTTAAAAGTATTTATTTAAGATCAGTATCTAACTGCACTCCAAAGCCAATAGATCCTTTCCTTTACAAAAAATAGTCTAAATTAAGAAGAAAAAAATCCCGTAAAATCAACTTGAAATTTCTATCAACCCACTCAGAAATTACATAATTTATTAAAGAATAGAAAATTGTCTCAGATAAAAGCTGTACTTATTTGCAGCTTCCCAAATATATACGAAACGTACTTGTATTTGTATGTCTTCACTACCGATTGGTCTCACCCAGTTGCGCATATCACCTGATGGATCGTAAAATCAATTGACAAATTGAATGACATTTCGCGGCACAATCAGCGATGACAGCAAAAATGCCACTAATTATGCCAATCAGAGTGGGATCCCGCATCGATCTTAATGCTGCCAGCCCGAACAAGTGTCGCCGCGCATGCGCCCGCCGCGCGAAGTAATCGAAACTACTGGAATCTGGGAAAACTTGATTTTGTAATTGGCGAGCAAATTACGCGACCAGCTAAAGTTGTTTTACCCACCGTCCACCGTCCGCCGTCCACTGTCCACTATCCACTGTCCAGCAGCTACTTGGCTTTGGTTGGGCCTCGGGTTGAGTTCGTCAAACAAGTTTCGAGCGCAGATAGTTCCCCCCAAGCGATACAATTTATGGCAGATGTCATTCAAAATGATGGCATTATTATGCGGGAAGTGCTCGGGAATATGCTTAGACAAAGATTTAGTACATGGGTTACAAAGGAATCTTCCCTTTGTTTAGAAACAAAAAGAAAGTCTATTGAAAGATACCAATGTTCGTGGAACAGTTGAGTATCCAGCTTTGATTAGCAGATACTAATATTCCATCTACCATCTGAAAGAGCTCATAACCTACTGAAACGTACGAGAGCATAAACCCATTATGCGATCTCAGCGGACGACTTCCTTCCATTGCCCTTCACTTTCATGGATTATGGGCTGTAAAACAATGATTAAATTTAACTTCATTTCGACCCGCACTTTGGCACGTTTCGCTCTTCATCGAGGAAGGTCAGGGTCCATGCCTTTTGCACTCGAGTTGAACGCAAAACTGTCTGTATATTGCCGAGTAATCACAGAAAGTCGCCGCACACTGAGAGCATCCAATACTACTACATAAAATCCGATCCGATCGGATCCGATCAGTGGACGACAGAAACCTTCGCCTAAATCAATTTCTGTCGTTTTTGACGAATTAACAATAATGATGAAAATAAAAATCCCCGACCCCTGACTTTCGGTTTCAATATTTGGACAATCAATTAATTGCGATTTCCACATCATGGCTTCCTCAGAGGGCTCTGGGTGTGTCCCTTATAGTTCCCTTTATAGTATATCTTTTTATTTTAAAGTATCATTCAAAAATTAAGAGAGATATTTACATGTGTGCCATAGATCTGAAATATGTCTGAAAATTGGGTCGAAACACTCGAATGAAAATGTTCAATAATTTCGGCACCGTTCTATGCGCTTCTCATGATGTTTACCTCAATAATTAAGCCGTGAATTTGTTTGCCCTTCGGCCACTCTCAGGGGAATTTGCATTACAAATATACTCGTGCATACTCGTATCTCAATGCAGTTCGCATTCATGCTGATCTAGCATTGAGAGCCAAGCATATATTTGCCATAAGTCAGAGATGATCTTGGCTGGGGCACAGGCAAATATCGGCCATTGGCAACACATCGAAGAATCGTAAGAAATCTAGAATTTATATGGTCTGTAAGCTACGAATACATTTTACTATTGGGCTAGCATTCAAGAAGTCCATAATTATAATCTATTGAAGTAGAAGTTGGGTAAATTTGGGACTATTTTAAAGTTCATTAAGGTTCTGTTTTATGTCCAATCCTCAAGACATTTTCCATCGATCGAACAGTCATCGCTTAGTGAGGTATGGATTTACAGATGTAAGTCTAATATTTATTTTATGGGGTAATCCAATGAATGGGGAAGGTGTTGAAGAAGTGTTTTATGGATGCAATCAATCGCTGTAAATATGAGTGTTAAAGCCCCACCATCGGACTACGATCGTCTTCTCTGGGTTCGTTCTCCGGCTGTCGGTCCACACCCACCACGAAGCCGGCGGGAAGTTGCCACTAGTCCCACTCGTTGCAAAACAAAGCCAGCCACTGAGGCAGCAGCGTGTGTACTTCAATTTTGAAAGATTTTTGCGAAAATGTTAAACAGACACTACTGCAATTTGACAAATGTTATTTAAGAGCTCTTCGCTATCGCCGTACTTGTCTTATTTGTATTTCGTTTTTCTTTTAACGATCGCTGCCGGCTGGCGGCTGGCGGCTGGAGGCAAATGGATTTACAGATGTAAGTCTAATATTTATTTTATGGGGTAATCCAATGAATGGGGAAGGTGTTGAAGAAGTCTTTTATGGATGCAATCAATCGCTGTAAATATGAGTGTTAAAGCCCCACCATCGGACTACGATCGTCTTCTCTGGGTTCGTTCTCCGGCTGTCGGTCCACACCCACCACGAAGCCGGCGGGAAGTTGCCACTAGTCCCACTCGTTGCAAAACAAAGCCAGCCACTGAGGCAGCAGCGTGTGTACTTCAATTTTGAAAGATTTTTGCGAAAATGTTAAACAGACACTACTGCAATTTGACAAATGTTATTTAAGAGCTCTTCGCTATCGCCGTACTTGTCTTATTTGTATTTCGTTTTTCTTTTAACGATCGCTGCCGGCTGGCGGCTGGCGGCTGGAGGCAAACAATCATCGGTGGTTCGGTTCGGTTTGGTTTGGTTCAGGCCAAGACGTGGCCAAAATACTTAGCAAATACTCGTAGTTGGTCCGTTGCATACCAACATGCACTGTGTACACTGGTACACATGTGCCTGAAACTAAGGCCAGACAAAGGCCCAGCCTCTACAACTAATTTTGCACATGGATGAAGCTGTACGAGTATCTAGAGGAGGAGTTGTGCCTGGAGCTGCTGTTGTTGGCCCAAACAATTTGTCGCGTTTGTCGCTTGTTCCGCAATTGTTTTATGCTCGCTGCCGAGGCCCATCTGAAGCGACCTCAAGCAAACATTTGGCCCTGCCAAACAGACAACAAAGAGACAGATGGGGGTCCGTCTCTGCCACGTCCGTCTCTCCACACTAAGAGCTCTCAATGGAGAACACCCACGTTCACCGTGACCGTCACAGATCATACAATTTTATCCAAAGTATCCATTCTCAGATGCATTTACAGATTCATATGTATCTTAATCATTTATCACATATGCAAAGCTCGATTGAAGGGATGCCATAAAGAAAATAGTAAATATCTCAAAAGAGATGTACTATTTCCAACTCATTCGGGAGTCTCTTTTTGAAACCGCACAGAAAGCAAATATAAGTGATAGAATTGAAGAATTGAAGAAGCCGAAGTCCGCACCTTTATTAAATTAACAACAAGTTTGTCTGACGAATGTACATATAATCAATTTAAGCATGTATAAACTTGATCTATTGTTTGACAATAACAGGGTGTGTTAAACCAAAAATATATATATATTGCTGATCGAACCAAAATTATAAATCTTTTGTGGTCCAACCTGATTTCTTGGCGGACAGACTCTTAAATTTATTTTACATAAAACCAATAAATTCCGTATATTTCTCACATAAGACGAAACTGGATGTGCCTGAATTCTATTTGATTGTGTTCTTTTTTTTTTAATTACACAACCCAAAGCATAAATTTTCATAATATAATTAAGGCCTGAGACACGAACACATTAGCACTCTTAGTTTTTGCAGGCAGGCCCAAAAGTTCACTCTGAAGCCAGAAACCAGTTCTGGTTATCCCAATGAAGAACCTCTGCCACTCACAGTGATTCAGACAGACCGAAATCTCTCTGCGATCAGACACTGTCCCCTCTCAAACACTGTTGCTAGAACCATGGATTTGCATGCGAATGTTGATTGGGGACTAAAAATACACTTCGAATTGCATATTTATGAGGTAATAGTAGAGCTTGACGTCATGGTAAGAGGCGGGAATCGATGGAACACTGATCAAAATATAAACACAAAAAGAAGCATATCAATAGAATATTTAAGGAAATTCCCAGTTCGATAAATAATAGGGGACTTTGATATTCATCTCGTTATTTCATTTTGCTTAAGCTGTTCTTTCGGAAAAGAATTCTAACGAATTTAGTTCATATCAAAAAATATGAAACTCAATGAAATCATATTGCGAGATTTTCAATCTTCGGACCACTGAAAAACCTTTATTTTTACAAGTGAAACCCCGAAAAATTATGCTGTTTGAAAAATCACCGTATGAATACATTTTTCCTATTTACTCAAAAGAAAAAGCTATTGCGATAGCTTTTACCAGTTCGTGGCTAAAATTCTACAAGTTTATTAATTGTAATGGGTATTTAAATACCCATTGGTACCCATTATTAACCAATGGGTTAATAATTCCAACAATTTTGTATACAAATTTCTATATACATATAATACAAATATAACCAAATTTTAATGATTGAATCTGAAGACCAAAACAAATCAATAAAAAACTTAAATCTGAATTTGGGCATAAAACAAGTTTTCAACGTTGCCGCCACCCAGTTCAACGATCGTTAATTATGTTAGACCGATATCTAGCCAAGAATATTGGAAATTAAAACAGCTATGAAAATACCCCGTAATAAATGATTAATGATGAAAGCTGATCATCAGATCTAGTAGGGGGTTATTGCTCGTACTCGTTGGGGGAGTATGCAAAACGGGCGGAGATATATGTTAGGGTAATGGTCTAGTTATAACGATCCTTTCGCTATGAGACACTCTCTACTATATATCTTTTAAGAGTACATCCCTCAAAATATCAACTTGAATATCTTCAGAATGGGTATCAAACAAGTTCATTCCGTACAATTGAATGCATAATTAAAAGATAAAAAAATGAAAGAAATACGAGTGGAATCCGCATTTTGATTGAGCATCGCCAAATAACCAACATCAATGTGCGTTTAAGTATCCATCGATTGATTTCTTGGAGCCCAATTAGCGGACACACATTGACAGACGAGTGGGGCGAGTGCGTGGAACTGGCTGCCGTTGCCAATGCAAGCCGATTATGACACCCGGCTGAACTTGCCAGGCGCTAATCAGTGACTCCATTTAGCGACTTATTAGAGAGCTACTATCTATAGACTAAGACGGAGAGGCAGAGGGAGAGGCGGACGGACCGATGTTTAATTGATGGAAAGGCCAAACGCGGATGGCGAGGTTCTAATCAAGTTGAGGTGGGATTCGACTGGATCGAACAAACGCAAGGGGACGATAAGATCACATCTCATCTTTTGTTATGTTAGCTATGCAAATTCACCAAAAATTTAATAAAAATCAACCGACAAAACAAAATATGGGAAGACAGACAGAAATGATGTAGGAATCGTACGGAAAGGAAACCAAAACAAAACTCCAATTAGCATAGGCCCTAATCTTTTTTGTGGGGTATAAAAACCTGAAACGCCCCTCTCGACACTACCAGATTCAGACCAAACATGGTAAGTTTCGGTTCTAGGGGGAACCACCTCGGATCTTTTGTTACCCTCAGCTCCGACTCCAATTCCAATTCTAGCTCTAGCTCCTATATTCCTCTCACTTTCTTTCAGCAAATCTCATACGTCATTGCTCTGGCTTTCGTGACCCTCGTGGCGGCTGATGTCAGCCACCTCAAGCTCGGTCTCTCAGCAGATGGCGCCTATGGACTGACCTCATCCTCCTCCTCCTCATCTTACTCCGCATCGGTGGTGCCGGGAGGCGATTCGAGCAGCTATCAGCCTGAAGAGCTGATCCCTGCCCATCTAAAGGTGGCCTCCATTGAGACTCAATCGTCCGGTTCTGCGGTGATTCCTGGTGGAGATTCAAGCTCCTACCAGTCGGCGGAATATACTTCGGCTCACCTCAAGGTTGCCTCCACTCAGGTAGAATCTTTCGCTGATGAGGTGATCCCTGGTGGAGATTCGAGCTCCTACCAGCCCGCTGAATATACTCCCGCTCATCTGAAAGTAGCCTCCGCTCAGTTGGAATCTTCTAGTGCTGCTGAAGTGGTTCCCGGAAGTGAGGAGAGCTCCTACCAGCCCGCTGAATACACTCCCGCTCATCTGAAAGTAGCCTCCGCTCAGTGGGAATCTTCTAGTGCTGCTGAAGTGGCTCCCGGAAGTGAGGAGAGCTCCTACCAGCCCGCTGAATACACTCCTGCTCACTTGAAGGTTGCTTCAGTCCAGGTGGAGTCCTCTGTTGCTCAGGCAATCCCCAGCATCGGAGCCGACACCTACACCCCCGAGCAATTCATCCCAGAGGCAGATCGTGAGGCTCACTACAAGTATGTCCAGGAACAGCAGCAGGAGACCATCATTCCTGGTGGAGATTCGAGCTCCTACCAGCCCGCTGAATATACTCCCGCTCATCTCAAAGTAGCCTCCGCCCAGGTGGAATCTTCCACTGATGAGGTGATCCCTGGTGGAGATTCGAGCTCCTACCAGCCCGCTGAATACACTCCCGCTCAGTTGGAATCTTCTAGTGCTGCTGAAGTGGTTCCCGGAAGTGATGAGAGCTCCTACCAGCCCGCTGAATACACTCCTGCTCACTTGAAGGTTGCTTCAGTCCAGGTGGAGTCCTCTGTTGCTCAGGCAATCCCCAGCATCGGAGCCGACACCTACACCCCCGAGCAATTCATCCCAGAGGCAGATCGCGAGGCTCACTACAAATATATCCAGGAACAGCAGCAGGCGACCATCATTCCTGGTGGAGACTCGAGCTCCTACCAGCCCGCTGAATACACTCCCGCTCATCTCAAAGTAGCCTCCGCCCAGGTGGAATCTTCTAGTGCTGCTGAAGTGGCTCCCGGAAGTGAGGAGAGCTCCTACCAGCCCGCTGAATACACTCCCGCTCAGTTGGAATCTTCTAGTGCTGCTGAAGTGGTTCCCGGAAGTGATGAGAGCTCCTACCAGCCCGCTGAATACACTCCTGCTCACTTGAAGGTTGCTTCAGTCCAGGTGGAGTCCTCTGTTGCTCAGGCAATCCCCAGCATCGGAGCCGACACCTACACCCCCGAGCAATTCATCCCAGAGGCAGATCGTGAGGCTCACTACAAATATGTCCAGGAACCGCAGCAGGCGACCATCATTCCTGGTGAAGACTCGAGCTCCTACCAGCCCGCTGAATATACTCCCGCCCACCTGAAGGTTGCCCTGGTGGCTCCAGCGGCTGCTGAAGTTGCTCCCGGAAGTGACGAGAGCTCCTACCAGCCCGCTGAGTACACTCCTGAGCAGCTGAAGACCTCTGCTGGGGTCCAGACAGTGGCTGCTGTCCAGGCTGCTCCTGCTGTCCAGTACAGCTACACCCAGACTCTGGCAACCGCGGTGCAGGCACCTGCTGCCGTCGCCACCAGAGTTGGATCCTCAGTGGCTGCCTCGAATGCCGGCAGCTATCGGCCAGCTGATGTGATTCCCGCCTACGTCCAGGGTCAAGCTATCTTTAGCAAACAGCTTGTGGCTCCACTCCGTGAGTCCGTCGTGTATGCCAATGCCCAGGGTCAGGCTGTGATCAGCAATCAGCTTGCGACTCCATTCCATGGGGATTCCGTAAACGGTTATGGCCAGGGAGAGCCCAAGCCTGCCCAATTGTACCAGGAGCCCGTGTCGAACGGCATCGAGGAGTTCAATGTCGAGACCCATGTGCCCGTGGCCATTGGTGGCAACACCGTCACGCCCACTCACCTGCAGGCAGGCACCTACTCATCCGTTGCGTCCTCCTCCTCCGCATACTCCTCTGCTTCCTCCTCGACTGGTCAAGACACTCAGTATGCAACCAACGGCGGCTATGTCTACTAAGTTTAGTCTTTAAGAGTTCCAAAAAAAATAATAATAAATAATCTCATCATCAACCGAATCGATTATTTTCTTGTACTTTTGATGGGTTAGCTACTGTTCCTGTAATTTTCAAGGTTGGATCTAATGGATCAATGGTAATATATACATACCTAGATGTAACAGATCCTTAACAGCTAAATCCTACTTACTCGTTGAAAATTCCATTAAAAATATCAATAAGAACCGATCATTGCCTACAGATCACCAAATCTGATCTGGTAACTGATTTTGGTACCATTCTTGGAGAAAAGTAAAGGGACTCCAATAATCCATCTTTGTTATGTACTAGGGGTCAAGTCCACTGCACACTCGTTTCGCTCACTCGCCGAATCGCGTTATTCGCTCGCGTTGATATGAGTAAAATATCGGACGAATCTCTAGGTGGTGTCGAATTTCAATTTACTTGAAAAACGTTTAAAAATGATTCATCTGTTTAAAATGCCACTGTAAAACAATCCCTAATTCCTGTTAACAATTCTCGCACTTGTTAAATACGTTTCCATTTCCTGACCACATAACACCAGTTACTCAATCATTAGTTCGTGCTCGCTAAACAGGATCCCTTTCATGATCTTTGCTTCGAAATCTGATCTTTTAAGAGATCACATTTCTCACAGAACACAGTTCCCCTCTACATCTTCCTTTGCCACTGCCTGCTCTTCCCTGTGGCTGTGATCTCATCATTAACCTGATCATCGTGATTCTACAGTTACCGCTCATGCTCAACTCTCACGCACCAGCACTGCAACAGGCCCATGCAACATGCTGTCATGCCTCCCATTCTCCCTCCTCCTCCTCCTCCATACCCTTCCCTTCGTAGCCGTGGCCACATGTTTTTGAGTGCCTTTGCCGGTTCCATTTCAAGTTCATGGGCAAAAAAACAGAGATCTGCATTGGTGGCCAAAGTAAAAGTTGATCTGCCCGACTGCCCGGATGGCTGGATGGCTGTCCCGACTGGAGCCGGGCTCATGGCTCATGATTATTATGTAAAGCTCGCCATTCCGCTCGTAACTCTAAGGCATTCTCAAGGCCGTCCACGGATCGCATCGGTTCGGATGGGAGCGTCTTCTTGATGGGTTTTTAGAAAGTGCTCGCTGAGAGCGGTCCCCAGGTCGGCTTCCACGCGGCTCGTTCTTTTGGTGCAATCAATCTGGCTGGTTGTCAGGCAAGGCCATATGCATGGATCTTTCCGTTGGGGTTCATGCTGCTTCGCCGTAGCCCATTTCTGCGGTCAACCGCACATTGGCCCAAAGGTTGGGGGTTTCATATATCCATAAAGTGTTAAATTGAATGTTAATTAGTGGAACCCACAACCGAGGCAACAAAAACCCAAAAAAAAACTCAACCCAGAGCTCGTCATGTGCGGGCGGGGTCCCCTCCGCCCGTGGAGCCGGTTAATCGGCTTGATTGAAGACCTAACCAAAGTAGGTCCCAAAGTAGTTCATAAGAGTCCGTTGCCTGTTGCCTGAAGCCTGATGCTCCATGCCCCCCATGCATGATCCGTTGCCCGTGCTGAAACCCGTTGTGGAAAACTATTTTGTAAATGAGTTAAACTCGTTTACGCGTGTGTGATTTTTTTTTGTTTTATGTTAAATTTTATTTATATTTCACTCTTTTTTTGCTGCCACAATACCTTAATCTCGTTCCTGACAGTTGCTGTTTCGCCCTAAAATGTATATGTAGCGACTTCTGCTGCCGCTTCGCTTCTTTGGCTGCTGCAAGGCAACCTCTGGGCAGGGGCTTTTCTTCGACTCTTCTGCTTCGACTATAAATTGCCAGACCGCTCTAGGGAACGGCATCAGTCTCAGCCTCTAGCTCGTCCAGCACAGTCGTCGCCAATCACTCTCAGCCATATCAAACATGGTCAGTGCCTGCTCTTAGCCCGCAAATAGTCTTTTGTTTTCACTGGCTATATTTTGTACTCGTATTATATTTTTTGCAAGTGCTTTGGTGTAATTTGTGTCTGTGTAACGTGTGTCTCCCCTCCTTCTTGCAGAAACTCCTCATTGTGTTCGCCCTGTTCGCCTGCGCGGCCGCCGATGTCAGCCACCTGGCCCCCAGTAACGAGTACCTGCCACCTATCCAGAACTCATACGCGGCTCCATGGGTGAGCTACTCCGCACCGGCCATCCAGCAGACGTACTCGGCCCCAGCCATCCAGCAGCAGACGTACTCCGCACCGGCCATCCAGCAGACGTATTCGGCCCCAGCCATCCAGCAGCAGACCTATGCCGCCCCCAGCAACGAGTATCTGCCCCCCGTTCAGCAGACCTACTCCGCTCCAGCTGTCCAGAGGACCTACTCGGCTCCATCCGTGAGCTACTCGGCCCCGTCCGTGAGCTACTCGGCCCCAGCTGTCCAGCAGACATATTCTGCTCCATCGGTCAGCTACTCTGCTCCCTCCGTTAGCTATTCGGCCCCAGCTCCCTCCGTGAGCTACTCTGCCCCGTCCGTCAGCTACTCCGCTCCGGCCTACCAGCAGCAGTCGTACTCTGCTCCGGCCTACCAGCAGCAGTCGTACTCTGCTCCCTCCGTGAGCTACTCCCAGGATGTGGGCACCCAATACGCCTCCAACGGCGGCTATGTCTACAGGAAGTAAGAAGCTGAAAAACTGATCCACTGTAAATAACTCTTCTTTGTGTGAATTTGTTTTTCTTTTTTTTTTCTTTAACAAAGTAAATGAAAATGTTCTAAAAACAAAAGCAAAAATGATTTTAACCGACTTTCAGATGGGCTTTGGTTTAGGAATTGCACTGCGTTTAGGCTCGTTAAAGCAAAGCTTTTGATGATATAAAGTTTTGTGTAAAGCTTTAAAGCTTTAACACACAAGCTTTTATGGTGTTGTTTTTCGGGGCTAATTTAAAGCTTATGATCTGATGCGCAGCATAAAAGCTTTAGGGCTTTCAATAGCTTGAAAGGGTCAGAAGCGAGCTTTGTGGAACAGTTGATATGGTCTTTACGAGCTTTATTTAGGATAAGAATTCAACAGAAACAAAGCTGTACTCCTGGAGTTCTGAAATGAGGCTTTACTCTCTGTCGCGTTTTGAAAGGTTGCATTGCAAATAAATATCCTTAAACAAATTATGGCTTTTTAAGACCCCTTGTTTCCTAAAGAGCTTATGTCATTCCTTAATGTATTCTCTGCTATACAATCCCTCCAAAATTTGGCTTTCTTTCAACTCCAGAGAAATGATTTTTTCTCTATTCATCTTTCCACCGCTTTATGCAAAATTGCTTTGGACATTGGATGTCTGCATGTTATTATTTTCTGTCTGTAAAGTCTGCCTGCCTAATTAATTTTTATAGTTCAAACGCATGGAACAGTCTATTCCAGCACTATCCCCCTGAGGCCAGATCTGCGGGACTATTTATGGAACCTTTATTGTGATGCAAAGCAATTTCCGTTCGCGAAATGGAAATGGAAAGTGAAATGAACCGAAGCCGTAGACGAAGCCGGAACGGGCCCAGCGATGGAGATGAAGAGCAGTTTATGTAAGCCTCGAGGCGGTATCCAAAAAAGTCTTATAAGAGAGCGCAGTGCGCGGACCGAGGCCGCACAGTCCCCACCGAAGTTGAAGGTCGAAGTTGAGCCCCCAAGATGCACCGGTGGCCACTATTCCTGGTTTTACTCCTGCTGCCGCTAATCAAGAGCGATGTGAGTCACCTACCCAAGGACTACATTCCCCCCACGCCAGAAGAGGAGGAGTCACTGCAGTCTATAGATCATCAGGAGACGCCCCTCCTTCATCGCGAACATGAAGAACACGAACACGATCCTGAGGGACATTCCAATGACGTCAATGGCTTCTATCCGAGTTTGGGTCTGCCTCTGCCCCCGGGCTATGCGGTGCCCACGGGGAATAATGTGCCGCCGCCGCCCGCCCAGCCGCCCAACTTCCCGCTACCCATCTACCCGCCCTACTTTGGCTTTGGTGGACCCCAGGAATCCGTGGATCCTAATGGAAGTCCGTTTGGAAGCGGTCCACCGAATGCGGCCATACAGCAGCCACCACAAGGGGCACCCTTTCCACAGGGTGGTCCGTTCCCTAATGGTGGACAGATTGGTCCATTCCCAGGTCAAGGAGGTCCATTCCCAGGACAAGGAGGTCCATTCCCAGGACAGGGTAGTACATTCCCAGGACAGGGAGGCCCATTCCCAGGACAAGGAGGTCCATTCCCAGGACAGGGTAGTACATTCCCAGGGCAGGGAGGTCCTTTCCCAGGACAGGGTAGTCCATTCCCAGAGCAGGGAGGTCCATTGCCAGGACAGGTAGGTCCATTCCCAGGACAGGGTAGTCCATTCCCAGGGCAGGCAGGTCCTTTCCCAGGGCAGGGAGGTCCATTCCCAGGACAGGGTAGTCCATTCCCAGGACAGGGAGGTTCATTCCCTCAACAGGGTAATCCATTCCCCGGCCCATTCCCACCAGATTATCTGACCAACCAAGGCCTGCCCATTCCTGGATCGCAGTCGCCCTTCCAACAAAGTTACGCGGGATTTAATGTGCCACCCGGATTCGGTGGACCACAGCCACAAGGCTCTAATCCGTTTCAGCAGTTCGGACCCGGCTTTGGGGGACCAGGACCGCAGGCATTCGCTGACGAGCCAGAGAAACCCATGGAGGAGGAGGTCGCCGAACCGGAGAAATATCCGCAGCCACAGCCTGTAGAATCACAGGCAAGCACGGAGTCACCGAAAAGCGGCGACACCATCTATGGGTCAAATGGCGGCTACGTCTATCAGCGGGTCAAGTGAGTTACGATGGTTTTATAGGCCTATTTGGATCGGCTCGAGCCAGAGACGAGTTCATTATAAATTATTATCAATCTTTTTGTATCAACAGCAACAACCTGTTTTTTGCGTTTGTTTCTTTGTTTATTTGGTTTATGGGCATTAACGCGAAACAGACAACATGTTTGTCTTTATGCTAATAGAGCTCTTTGACGTTGACAGGCATCTATAAACGAGAGACACTGTGTCGCTTTGGATGATACACATTGTATACTCGTACACCCCATGAGAATGGAAACATGTTTTTATGCATACCCATGTATCACAAAATCATACGTCAATTGCATACATAATTTATTGGCTCTAGGGCGATAAAAGTCTTGCCAAAAGGAGAGTAGGTGGAAGGTGCTTACACCTCTGTTTCGGCATATAACAAACTGTAGGATCTTGAAACTATACTTTTGAATAAGAAATAGCAAAGAGAAGACCCCATTAATAGTATACCCTTTCATTCAAAGATGTATAGATATAGCCGGAGTGCTCGGAGTGCGAAATCTACATATTTTTGCTAATTGATCAGCTATTAGGACATGTTAACATGTTAACAATAAAGCAAATCACAACAGATTTGAACAGTCTTTGAAGAGTACTATGTACAATCCTCCAGGAAATTCTTTTTATTTTTTATTTGAGAACATACTTTATTGGAGAAAATTGGTCAATCTATTGCCCAATATATGTAGTTGCACTGGGCACGTTTTTACCTTAGATATATGTATATATTATACATTATTGTAAGGGATTATATATCGGTCAGAGGTGCATATATTGGTCATAATTTTTAGACGAAATGTTTTATCATGCGATTGAGAACGATAAATACTATATCTCTGAATCAACTTCCTAAGAATTTTGTCACTAGGTAAACTCCAAATGGTTTAATACTTACACTAATTTTTTAGGTTTATATTCTCTATCTACAAAAATACCCTCTTCATAGTACTTACAGAATGGAAAGGGCTCTTCAATTCGATCGTACGAGTATGTATATATAAGATGTATTCATATTCCCTTTATGGGGTTTCCTATTCAAAGATCGTATAAATTGTAATCAAAAGATTCGTTTTAGGTACAACAAAGACTTTATTAATTCCTATTCATCTTTTTCTTGATATTCCCACTGAATTATTTATTTATTTGGTGTATCCAATTTTTTTTTTGTGCAAGATTTTACTTAGTTTTATGATCTTCATTTTATGGATTTACAAGAGTCTTCCAAAGAGGGGGGAAATGTTTAAAAACTGGCTTCAAAATAAGCCCCTCTGTCGTTTTTTAGCTGTCTCCTCAGTCCCTCATAAATGGAAGGGGCCTCCCACACTCCCACTCACATCAGCGATTCTCAATTTTCGGTTTTGGGTTTCGGCTTCCAGAGATCGGATCGTTTTGCAGCTGTTAACCTTTTTGACCATTCGTTGTTTTATGCAAATCATGTTGGTGGGGTATCGTATCTGTTTCTGTTTCTACTACTTTTCAGTTTCATTGTTTAGTTATTCAATTCAATTCATAAGATTGTTGCAATTTTGTTTTTTTTTTCTCAGTTTTGAATATTTATGGAGCTTGATTTTAATTTGTCCGCGAAAGAGTTACCACGCCAGCGAATGGATGGGGGACTCTGACGGGGAGATGGAGATGCAGATGAATATGAAGACGGTGATGGAGGCTGTTCGCACAGCTATTAGTCATAATTAAGCCAAACTGTGCCCGGGGTTGGCAGGGGCCCTCAACTCGACATTTTCTTTTGGCTTTGGCTTTGTTTTTAAATTTATATCTTCATTTTCGCGGCTGGTGTGGTGTGAGGTGCGTGGCGCGTGTTTTGAGCCGCCAGGCGCAGAAGTATCCGCCTCGGATATCTCCCATAATCGCCGAAACAGTATTATCATTACAATGATTCAATTTTTGGGCTGGTCTTTGGCTTCTTCTGGGGGCCATCGCATTTGTAAGCCGCCGCATAACGAACTTATCTATGATCGCCTAAACACGCCTACGAAACGCATGCATAAAACATCGGTATGAAGATCATGATTAGATCTACCAAACAATCGGAGGCCCCCAAATCGTACGTAACTTATGGGCCGTTGCAAATGTCCGAAGGTTGGGCCCGCACATGTCCCCAGTTGAGAGAAATATTTCTGTCACTGCATTGGATAACTTTAGCTGCAGTCCTTAAATAATTAGTAGTAGTAGATAAAGTAAATAAACTATGAAGAAGGGGAGTCTTTTTCGTAATATACAAATGTACATAATTGTATATCTTTAAGGCTTCTTCGAATTATTCTCCTTCTTGTGTAAACTTTGGAACATAATTCTCTACGTACCACCATAAATGTATATATGTATCCTAGTTAATAGCTCATCGTACCATCATAATATTCTTATTCAATTGTTGTCAGTTACAACTCCTATGATATCATTTGCTAACTTGTTTTAGACTTTTTCTTAACGTATCATATCATATCCTATTCTCAGCCCATCATAGCCTTTTCATTCCAACGATAATATAAATATTCAAATGGGTAGAGCCCAACGCTCTTTTGTGGCTTTTCAACAAAAATGTAATAAGCCTAAAGCCACCCTTTAAAAATCGTGTATCATTGCTCTTTGGTCATACCCTGCGTATAACAATGTCTAAGTTGTATATTTCTAATTACATTTCAATCAAATCTTTTCCTATACTCGCATATATTCGAAACACTATATAGTTTTTAGATCTTTGCACCAATTATTTTAAAGGCAATCTTTCACTCCTCTACCACTCGTCGTTTTGCCACCATACTACAATCAACCCAACACCCAAGCGTTGAAACTCTTAGCTAATAGACAACACCTCGCATGTCAATCTGCAATGGGGGAATACAGGTCCAAGTCAATGCACTTAGCTCATTACGCACCCATCCATCCATCCATCGAAGGTGTCAATTACCCAGATACAGAAGCAAATGAACAGATCGAGCGTCGGGTGTCGGGTGCCGGGATAGTCCATGCAACAAGCGATTGATAAATATTTAAACCATTTTTGCACAGTCGCACAGCAGTTTTGGCATCTCGTTTTCCGCCTTCGCTTTGCTCCGGTGTGCTATCAAGTTTAGGATTAGGCTCTGTATCTGTATCTCTGTTGTCCGCGCTCTTTGGTTGGGGCTAGGCCATTGTGCCATTGTTGGAATGGCAGCGTCGTGGGTTTTGGTCATTTATTAATCAGCACCAAAATGAAATGTGTTTTGCATGATTTTATTATTGGTCGTCTGCATTAGCATGCCGCGTTTCCCCCCTTGACCTTACACCATGGTACCAACTGTCATCTGCCACCTTCCACCATCCACCATCCACCGTCTACCATCTTCCACCTTCCAACTGCCATCTGCATGAGCGGACCGAACCAATTAAGAGGAAACCAAGCCTCTGCGGATATGGACAAACGCTTGTAACTATAAATGCTCGATGGTGCTCTGAGATGGGCATCAGTTTATCGGTCTCGTTCGTTTGGTGTACCTCGTGCCTTTGTGACCCTAAGTGAAGATGGTAAGCCCTATCTGTGTTCAACCTATCTGCATTTTTTTCTTGTGACAAGTGCTAATCATTGGTGTATTTTTTCTATGGTTTCCTCTCTCTAGAAACCCTTTGCCTTTATCGTTCTGGCTGCCTGCAGTCTGGCCCTCGTTCAGGCCCGTCCGGATGTGAGTCATCTGCTGAAATCGAACCGGAACTACCTTCCACCACTGCCGCAGAAGGAGGTCTCGGCCAACCAGAGCTACCAGCAGATTGCCCAGCCCCAGCCCCAGTACCAGAATCAGGTCCAGGCACAGGCACAGTCCCAGGCCCAATCATTCCCCCAGGTGGAGTCCATTCAGGCATCCATCCCATTGGCCAGCTTCTCCATCCAGTCTGGCGGACAATACCAGTCTACCGCTCCAGCTCCAGCTCCAGTTCAAGTCTCGATCCCAGCCCCTGCTCCAGCTCAGATCTCGATTCCCGCTCCGGCTCCCGTTCAAGTGCAGGCCTCTGCCCCAGCTCCCCAAGTGATCTATGAGGCACCTAAGCCGATTGCTGCCACCCAAACCACGGTGCACAACGCCTATCTGCCCCCAGCGGCACCTGTCCAGCAGTTCGTGCCCGCTCCCGAGCCAGTTGTGGAGACGACGGTGCAGCAAACCACTGCTCCCGCTCCGGTGGTTCAACAGACTTACTCCGCTCCCGCTCCAGTGATTCAACAGACCTACACTGCTCCTGCCCCAGTGGTTCAGGAACAGACGTACAGCGCACCAGCCCCCGTGGTTCAACAAACCTACTCGGCTCCCGCACCTGTGGTTCAAGAACAGACCTATTCATATCCCGCTCCTATTGTGCAACAGACCTATACTGCCCCAGCTCCAGTTGTCCAACAGACCTATACAGCTCCTGCCCCGGTGGTTCAGGAGCAGACATACACCGCACCAGCACCAGTTGTACAACAGACTTACTCTGCTCCAGCACCAGTCGTTCAGCAGACCTACTCTGCTCCTGCTCCTGTGGTCCAGGAACAGACGTACAGCGCTCCAGCTCCGGTGGTCCAACAGACCTACTCTGCTCCCGCTCCGGTGATCCAGGAACAAACATACGAAGCTCCAGCCCCAGTAGCTCAGCAGACCTTCTCGGCTCCCGCGCCAGTGGTTCAAGAACAGACCTATTCATATCCCGCTCCTGCTCCTGTGGCTCAACAGACATACGCGGCCCCTGCTCCTGTTGTCCAACAGACGTACTCTGCTCCTGCGGTTCAGGAGCAGACCTATTCTGCTCCTGCTCCGGTGGTGCAGCAGACCTACTCTGCTCCTGCTCCGGTGGTGCAGCAGACCTACTCTGCCCCGGCTCCAGTGGTCCAGGAACAAACATACGAGGCTCCAGCCCCAGTAGTTCAGCAGACCTACTCTGCGCCTGCTCCTGTGATCCAGGAACAGACGTACAGCGCACCCGCTCCGGTGGTCCAACAGACCTACTCTGCTCCCGCTCCTGTGGTGCAACAGACCTACTCTGCTCCCGCTCCTGTGGTGCAGCAGACCTACTCTGCTCCTGCACCTGTGGTGCAGCAGACCTACTCTGCTCCTGCTCCTGTGGTCCAGGAACAACAGTACACTGCTCCTGTTCCTGCTCCCGTTTTTCAGCAAACTTATACTGCTCCGATCTCGATTCCTGAACCAGTTCAGCAGACCGTTAGCATCAGTGCTCCAGCCCAGCCTCAGCAGCAATACAGTGGCTACAGCTACCAGGCTCCAATCCAGCAGAAAACCACCACTTACTCGGCTCCAGCTCCGGTTCAGTTCCAGCAATCGTTTGTGCCTGCACCTCCAGCACCAGCACCAGCACCCATCCAGATTCAGGCCCAGCCCCAGCCCCAGCCCCAGCCAATCGTTCAGTATACGCCACAGGTGCCGACATACAACAGCTACACTCCATCCGCACCATCACCCATCGTCCAACAGACGGCATCTGTGGTGACGACCTCCACGGCCACGAATGAGATCGGCACCGACTACGCTGCCAATGGCGGCTACGTCTACGAGAAGCATTGAGATGCTTGTGAAAGGACCCCAGCAGATGTCCGAACTCGCATCGAGTTGTGGATCGTCGGTCCCACATATCGTGGATCGTTAGGCGAACGTTAATCGCTGATCGTTTCATCAGAACTTATTGTTACTTAGTCAATTTCTAGCACCAATTAGGTTTTTTATATAGAATTTATACAATTCTTTTTTTTACAACCTGTTTTCCAATAAAAAAGAAGGACTTATTCTTTGAAAAATATTCCATTTCAAGAACTGCGAATACCTTTAATATATGTACATATATTAGGAATGCATAACGAGTAACGAATAACGAGCTTTGTTAGTTCTGGCGGCTGTGGCGTGGCTGCCGTAGTCCTGCTGGATCTCCTGTACCTGACTTTGTTTTGGATATTTTTGCACTTTTTCCTTCATCACGGTTGCTTTCGATTCGCAATCAAACAAACCCGCAAAGCAACAAGATTACTCAATTTTCTAAATTTATAAAAATAAACTCAGTTTCCTGGTTCTCTAATTGTAAATCCCAAATGGCCATTATCCGAGACTTGAGCGATGAAGAGCGCGGGGCTTTGGATGGTTGGCTTCAGCTCAACCATATCCCGCTTACCTATCGCGATGAAAAGGACTTCTGCGACGCACTGCAGGTGGCAAGGATTTTCAATAGGATCCAACCAGGACTTGATGACCTTATTAGCTACTCGCCGTGCATTAGCCTGCCGTTGAACTTTTTGAACTGGCAAATCTTCAATCAGCGGGTCTTACGAAAACTTCACATGGGCGTGTCCCTTAGAGATCTTGAAAAGCTGGCGTTGGGCTGTCCCAATGCCATTGACTCCTTGCTCTTCACTCTGATGGCCCACTTGAAGAAGAATAAAATATAAAAGGGCTGCGCCTATAGCAGGCTGTGGCCTGGGAAGTACTGATTGAAATATTGGGGCATAAAAAAGGCAATTTATTATTTTATGAATTAATTAATTACAATTATTAAATAAGCTATAACTATGGGACTAATGTGGTTGGCTATATCAGGGGTTTTTCCCATGGGGAAGGGGTTGGACTCGGATACCACGGATACTCCGTGCACTTTGAACGCCTTTCAAAGACATTGCCACAAAGGTAATTCCCTAAAAATGATAAATTACTCAACCGTTCAATATTGTGTGCTTTTGCTTTCGTTTTGATGGATGATTGGATGGGCGGATGGCCCCGAGATGAGTAAGTGACGGGAGCCGACTTATGAATGGGGGGGACTTGGGACTCTTCTCCAGTAACGAGTTATACAATTTCTTCGACTTTGGCCGCGTCTCGCTCCTCTCTCTCCTACAGAATTCGGACAGAATATGGAATATTATGGGCGGCTAATGAGCTTGTCGAGTCATCGCCAGCGGAGGAGAATGGAAACTTAATTCAGACGAAATGTTTCATTATTATTATTTCTCTTTTATTTTCGGGTATACATATGGCAAATAGAAGCCATGGGACAGGTATGTATGTATGTGTGCCTGAGTATAGGCGATATAGTTTATGGTCTTTTGTATTCACAAACCTCTCGCATTTGTTCTGGTTCTCGGTCCAGGCGCCTTTTGACATTCGTATATCAAGTTGGTTAAAATTTCGCCTATAAATATCTTCAGATCTGTGACATTCAGCTAGTAATCTCCCGTCTTCGGTCCCAGTAACATGGTAAGCCCCAGCAGCACTCTTCCCGTCCACGGTCCTCTCCTAACCGGAGCTTCTCTGCGACTCTTCCCCAGCAACTCTTCGCCATCCTCTCGCTCGCCCTCGTGGCCCTGGCCTCGGCCGATGTCAGCCACCTGAGCAACACCTACCTGCCGCCCCGCTCTGGCGCCGCCTCTACCAGCTACGAGTCCTACCAGTCGGCTCCCGCCGAGTCCGCCTCCTTTGCCTCGGAGTCCTACTCCGCCCCAGCGGAAGCCGCATCTTCCACAGACGACAGCGAGTCGTATGTCGCTCCTGCCGCCACTTACAACAGCGAGTCGTATGCCGCTCCTGCCGAGTCCTACGCCGAGACCGCCGCTGAGGAGACCTACGACCAGCCCGCCGCTGTTGCTGCTGCCTCGTACTCCGCCCCCGTGGTGACCAAGACCTACTCTGCCCCAGCTGTGACTTCCTACACGAAGACCTACACGCCCCCAGCCGTGACTTCCTACACTGCTCCCGCTGTTGTGAAGACCTACTCCGCGCCAGCCGTGACTTCCTACACTGCTCCCGCTGTGGTGAAGACCTACTCCGCGCCAGCCGTGACTTCCTACACTGCTCCCGCTGTGGTGAGGAGCTATTCCGCCCCAGCCGTGACTTCTTACACGAAGACCTACTCAGCCCCAGCCGTGACCTCCTACACTGCTCCCGCTGTTGTGAAGACCTACTCCGCGCCAGCCGTGACTTCCTACACTGCTCCCGCTGTGGTGAAGAGCTATTCCGCCCCAGCCGTGACTTCTTACACGAAGACCTACTCAGCCCCAGCCGTGACCTCCTACACTGCTCCCGCTGTTGTGAAGACCTACTCCGCGCCAGCCGTGACTTCCTACACTGCTCCCGCTGTGGTGAGAAGCTATTCCGCCCCAGCCGTGACTTCTTACACGAAGACCTACTCAGCCCCAGCCGTGACCTCCTACACTGCTCCCGCTGTTGTGAAGACCTACTCAGCCCCAGCCGTCTCCTCCTACACCGCTCCCGCTGTGGTGAAGAGCTATTCCGCCCCAGCCGTGACTTCTTACACGAAGACCTACTCAGCCCCAGCCGTGACCTCCTACACTGCTCCCGCTGTTGTGAAGACCTACTCCGCGCCAGCCGTCTCCTCCTACACCGCTCCCGCTGTGGTGAAGAGCTATTCCGCCCCAGCCGTGACTTCTTACACGAAGACCTACTCAGCCCCAGCCGTGACCTCCTACACTGCTCCCGCTGTTGTGAAGACCTACTCCGCGCCAGCCGTGACTTCCTACACTGCTCCCGCTGTTGTGAAGACCTACTCAGCCCCAGCCGTGTCCTCCTACACCGCTCCAGCTGTGTCCACCTACTCGGCACCTGCCGTATCCACCTACTCGGCGCCTGCCGTATCCACCTACCGCGCTCCAGCCGTGGTCAGCGGATACTCTGGCATCGACACCACCTACGGCACCAACGGTGGATATGTCTATTAGACACTGAACTCGAATCTTCTCATAATGAGCGCACTTTTTTTTGTATAAATCGAAATCAAATAATCTAGCTTTTCAACGTATTTTTTTTCACCGAATTGTAGAATATGTTTAAATGGCAGCAATCGTATGATCATTCCTACGAATGCAAAGCTCCAACGGGATTGTTTAGAAACGAAGGGACTTTTTTGTAAGTAATGTGAAATAAGGAAATCGGGCATACCAGAAACGCACCCAGATTCCGACTCTAGCAGACTCTGTCCTATGCAGTATGGAAACCATTGAAATGGTATAAACCTTAAATACTTGTTACACTTGACTAAATGCCTATTAAGAAGATGGTCCATGGTCAACAAAATTCTGCTGGTAGGCCCTTTTATGGCCTTTAACGCATCCCAACCAAAGACTCTGGAACAACAACCGATTTCTTCTATGACCAATATATTATAAGTTGACGTTATGAGGTGATGTCGTCCGATGTGGTGAAGGTCCATCCCTTTTGTTTCAACTCGCTCTCTCGGCTCTCGGAGAGACAAGCGCTAAAAAGAGATAGCGAACGTAATACGCTCTGCACGTTTGAGAAACGGATAGACCCTCGAAAGAGAGCAGATGTGGTGACGACGTCAATCTATTAGTAAATTCAGGTTTCCCTGGAGTGCTTCGAAGCCTACGGCTGGTCGCTCATTGCTGCGAGCATTTAAAGTACATAAGTTCCATTCAAATTTGTTTCTTCTGGCTGTTGAATATTTCAATGCCTTCTCAGGAGAGTCTGCAGGAAATCCCGTATCCCGTGGCACACCAACCGATCATAGTGGGGTTGCAGCTGCAAAAACAGCATAAATAGTTTTTTATTTCTCAAAATGAGCTTATAAAATTATCCATTCCGTTCCTAGTTTATGCCACTGTGGCTCAACATCATTATGGATAGATAGACACCTCAACGAAACTAATTAGATATCCATAAGTATAGCAAATAAAAACAATAAATACATTTTCCAAACATTTATTTGCCATTAGAGAAACTTATTAATTATACAAATCGAACCGTATAACTCAAAGAGCAATCCGCAAACAGAGCAAACCAAAACCATTCGAGTATCTGTGTGTGTGGCTATCGTCAGGCAAGTGCCCCCCCATATACGGCTGGATATACCCGTATGCAGCAAATACATGTGCATATATTCAGCTGAAAATTTGCATCTTTTGGCTGTGAATGGAGATATCGCGTGTGCATTATATATATATATATATACATAATCATATATAAACAGTATCTGTTAGTGCGAAATCGAAATCGGGTTAATGTCCAAAACTTGTTATGCCCAAAACGGACAATGCAAAACTCGCACAAAAAGGTAAGAAATACAATGAAAACGAAGACTCAAAAGAGTTCACAGCGAACTGAACAAAAGGCGCAGCCCTGAGAGAGCAAGTGATCTTCCTGGTGCACCAGAATGCTGACCAGAATCCCATCTGAGGATATATATAAGAATGCAGCAGACCGAAAACAGAACCGCATTGAGGCATTGCCCGCAGACGCAAAAACACATATTACATAAGAGGGCAAGACACAATACCGTCATGCATTCCATGGGATTCCTTGTGGCACTCTCCATCTGCCTGACGACGATGATGCCAGTCCTGTCCCAGCCACAGCCACATCCACTCGCAGCCGCTGCAGGAGAAGCAGTTCCAACCACAGTCAGACCGAAACTCATCATCGAAGAGGAGGCAGAGCCGATGATCTATCAGCGCATCATCGAACACCGTCCGATCGCGTTGGGCCAGAACTATTACATCAAGCCGGGACAGATAGTTGGCAGCATTAACCTTGACTCGCAGAGCGTTCATGTGAGGCATGATGAGGAGGGCCGCAAACCCATAGCCAGCAAGCACAACATCCTTTTTGTAGCATATGCCAAGGACTTGCTGAAAACTAGCCAGGCCAAGGAGTAGACCGCCCCTAGTTACGAGTATACATAAGTAATACGATACGATGTTCTTTAATACAAACTCAAAAGCAACTCTTCTGCATCGATTCTTCTTTGGGGCATGGGAACCCAGCATCCCGGCATCCATTCACTTTCGAAGCTACAAGAGAACTGATCGCAATCCCAAAACCATTATTCCATTACGCACAACGAAAGCCGAAAAGTGTAAAGTATTATATCTCTTAAATGGATACTCTATAGCGCACAGATGTCCATAGTGTATCCCTCGATTTAGATCTAGAATCTATAGATTTTCTCTCAAAATATATAGCCATTTGACACTTTAGAAACGAATTACTTCCCAAGTACATTTCTCTATTATATAAAAAAAATTTTTGGTCGTCGTCGAGGTCCCAATAGCGAGCGAAGCGAAGCAGGTGGATTGCCCCCTAGTTGTTCTTTTAGTAGTAGCTTTCATTACCATCCCATCCATAATATGTACGAGTATAGCACAATCGAATCTCTTGATGAATCAGCCAGAGTATTTGAGGCTTCGGATCCGCCTAAAAATAAGCTTTCTTTCTTGGTTAATATTTTTTATTGGATTTGCTGTTAATTCCCCCTTTTTAGCTGTTCATCTCTTCTTAGCCTTCTGTTTTAATTATATAAGCTCACGCAAAAGGTATAAACAATTGGCTTTCGAGAACTGACGGCTGATGGAGAATGATGGGAGGAGAGGCCCGAGAGGCGACCATTAAGCCAGGCCAGATACGTACATATACGATGTATGGTGTTTATTATAATTAATGTGTATTGTGAGTAATCGTCGCCTTTAGACGCGGGCTGCTGTCGGCCCAGTGTCAGTGTCAGTGCTGCATGGGGGCTCTCTGTGAGTCGATGCGATCCGTTAACGATTGGATTGGATTGAATTGGATTACTTGTTTCACGTTCACGATCTCGGGAATCTCAAAGTCTGCTGCTGCTGATGCTTTGGGTATTTTTGCTCTTTCGCGAACTCTCGCCAGCCAGCCAGCTATAAAACGCATCATTAATTACACTTTCGAGGCTTCTGCGTCGGTGACTTCCGAAATGGACATGGCTAAAAATAAACGCTCAAATAAATAGACTCAACGACATCCTCCAATCGCGCCATTCTTCATTAACACTGGACAGCACAATTTTTGGGCCAATGTACTCGTAAGATAAGTTCCAAATGAAACTCTAAAGGGAAGTCTTATATCCCAGGGCTACAAGATGTATTATATTTAAGGCACTAGTAACAAACATTTTTTTAATCTGATACATATACACATATGTATCTATGTATGTACCAGAGCCTTGCATGAACAAGCAAGCGAATCGATTCGGAAGGATTCGGTATTCGCTTCGTTCGGACAGTTCGAACCGGCGATTCAGCTTTCTTATTAGATGGAATAATTTCGAATCATTACAATCTCGATTTGATTTTCTGGTAGAGAGAAAGAGCAGGTTGCTGGTTTTTTTGTTAAAAACTGTAATTAGATTAGTCGCATATCTGTATGTACCATCAGAATCCGAACTTGTTGCACAGTGTAACTATCCAGTGGCCGGCCACCGAAGCTCTAATCATCAGCTCTTGTCGTAGCGCCATTCCCATCCGTTTTGTTCGGCTCGTTTCGTTCTAATATTGTTTTGCTTCTACTCGTACTCGTACTTCGGATCTATCTATCTTTCCATCTATCCATCTTTTCTTTTTTGCCTCGGTTCACCTCTTTTGTTTGTGCGTCGATTTAAGATTTTTACTCACACACACCTTTTGTTCGGTGTCTCTATAAAAGTGTCGGCTCATGCCACCACTGGCATCAGTTCCAGTTCCCAGCTCACGGGAAGCACCCAACTACCAACCACCAACCATCTGTCAAATCATCATGGTAAATATTCTATGCAGCAGATCTCCAGATCCACCAGAGACTCAATCCCATCCGTTCTTTGACAGCACTCCTTTGTGGCCTGCACCGCTGTGTTGCTTGCCGTGACCTCTCTGGCCATGGCCAGTCCTTTGGGCAGCTCGTACCTGCCGCCCCAGGCCAATGCCCACAGCACCTACAACACGGCAGCCTCCAGCTCCACCGGCCATTACGCAGCCCCCTCGGCCACATATGCGACCCGATCGCACGCGGCAGCGGCTCCGTCACGCCAGTATCTGGCGCCAGCGGCCGTCTCCCACAGCAGCAGCTACTCTGCTCCGGCCGTTTCGCACAGTAGCTACTCGGCCCCGGCTGTTTCCCACAGCAGCAGCTACTCCGTTCCGGCCGCCAGCCACACTAGCTACTCCGCACCTGTGGCCGCTCCATCTAGGCAGTACCTCGCCCCAGCCGCCTCCCACAGCAGCTATTCCAGTGCTGGCTCATCCTACTCCGCTCCGGCCGTGTCCCACAGCAGCTACTCCGCCCCAGTTGCCTCCCACAGCAGCTACTCGGCGCCTGCTGCCTCCCATACAAGCTACTCCGCTCCCGTGGCTGCCCCATCCAGACAGTACTTGGCTCCCGTGGCTGCCCCATCCAGACAGTACTTGGCTCCAGCTGCGTCCCAGAGCAGCTACTCCAGTGCTGGCTCGTCCTACTCCGCTCCGGCCGTGTCCCACAGAAGCTACTCCGCGCCAGCCGTCTCGCACGGATACTCACACGGATCGAGTGGGGGATATTCCGCCCCAGCAGCTGTCTCCCATGTCAGCTACTCGGCACCGGCTCGCTATGCATCCCGCTCGGGCTATGGAGCTGGAGGCCACTCCTCGTCCTTCTCGTCGGGCAGCAGCAGCTACGGACATGGCCACTCCGGAGCCACTCGCTATGCCTCCAACGGTGGCTATGAATACCGCCTGAAGCATTAAACGGATCTCAAATGGAATCAGTAGTACGGATGCAAGATACTTACCGAACGATTATATCCAACTCCTTCTTTTTTTTGTATCAATGGAAATAAAGTGATTGATTTAATAAGCCTATCCGCCATTTCCTCCCAAGGATGCCACTCCTTATGGTTCAAGTAGAATCCAATGAGTATTCTGATCTTGGATACACCGCACTCATAATGTACATATCGTTGAGTTGCCATCGAACTCCCACCGCAGATAGTATGCATAGAAGACGGCCCCCGCCCACTAAATTAGATGGTTCTAACCTGCTTTTGCTTCTACTCGTTAGCCGTGAGGATTGCGCGTATTCTCTGTTTTGCCGAAAAAGGAACACGAAATATGGTTGGTCTCTTCGCAACACGGGATACGGAATCTCTGCAGACCCTCCTGAAAATGACCGTATAGAATCAGTCCAGAAAAACTTCTTACTTTTTGCCTTAGCCTTAGCTTAGCTGGGATGCAGGTGTGAGAATGCCATCTTACTCTAGAAGATTGATATTTATAGGCCTTCCATCCTTAGTTAATCGTGGAAAAATGCTTGGTGTGATTTATAGGCACAACTTGATCAAGGGTGACGTAGATAGCCCTGATCTGTTGAGGCGCATACACTTTACGATTGCTATTAGATTCACTAGAAACTATATATCGTTGTCCCTTCCACTTTGTAGATCAAATTATTCCTTGTATGAACCGTTTATGGTCTTATGCTCGGATTTTAATTCCCTCTACCACATTATATCCACCACTAATTCCTTTCCTCTTCCAATTTTAGTTCTAATTTTCCTCGCATAATAATCTAACAGCTATCTTACCAGCATGTTCATGGCACAGCTCGTCAGATTCTATGCCGAATCGTTGCTGCCTGCTTCCTCTCGCTGATCATCTCTCGACTCTTCAATGATTAGCGTCCTCGTTGAACTGAGAACGACGAGGGGTTGGATCTAAATTTAAAAAACGAAGATCCCACAGAGTTATTGCGATCTTAAAATCTTTTTGGAGATAATAATTTCTCGATTGTGTACATAAGTTTTAATGGATGAACTTTTTTTATTTATTATAGCAGGAAAAAAAATAGGTTAATATGCTCTTCGGAGTGTTTTGCAACGCTAGTGGATTCCTGCCCTCCAATTCTTGGTCCATGGATGCGGTGCATCTAGTAGACATAACCACCGTTGCTGGCGTATTTGGTGTCCAGACCATTGTAGCCGGAGTACCCGGAGTAGCCAGTGTCCGCCGGCAGATAGGTGCGCGAGGGCGCTGCATAGGCATTGTACTGTGGCACCGCATAGCTCTTGTAGCTGGACGAGATCAGAGGAGAGCCATAGGTTGAACCGGAGCCGGAGTAGTAGCCACCGGTCGAGTACGTTGTTGGATACGAGGAGTAGCCCGTGTTATAGCCGCCCGAGTAGCCATTGTATCCACCATTGTATCCAATGCTCTGGGGGGGCAAATAGCTCCGCGACAAGTGGGAGACATCGGCGTCACACAGGGCCAGAGATGCAGCAACGATGACGAGCACAGCGATGGAGTTCTGTGGGGAGAAGTTTCAAAGAAATCTTAGATTTTTCCGTGGTATTGCGAACACAATGAAGGAAGTCCTTTACTTGCCATGGTATTGCTTTGAGAGGATTCGTAGGGATTGGCTGTATGCACTGAATGGATGCCGTTGAAAAACTGTTGCCGATTCTGCTGCTGGCTCTACTTTTTATACGCTTCTAAGACTGAATTATATTATGCACCCAGATATGTATTTTTTTTACAACTAATTTTAACGCCTTGCCCCGGCATGTCGGCGGACATGGCCCATTACTCAACGAACGGGCGGGCGGGCGGTTAACCGGACAGAAGACTCAAATGCTCAAAATGCTTAGAAATGTTCATCATGTTTTTCGGTGGTTGTCGTCGTGTCTCCCACGACGACAGTCATCCGTCCCCAAATTGGTTAGCAATGGGAAAACCACGTCTACTGTACCATATGGAGTATTTTTGCTGGTGTTTTGTTGGTTTTTTTTTATTACTGAGGCACGCCCCCAACGGCGTGTGAAACGCTGGAGCTTCAAACATTGTCGCGTTTGCGCTTGCGCTCTCTTTCCTTAATTATACTCGTACAATTTAGATATATTGCTTTAAATGCTCTCTTCTGGTTTTGGTTTTTGTTTTTTTTTTTTACGACATCTGGCGGTCGCACCGGCTAAAACGCTTTGGTCTTGTTTATATGCCGTCGCTCATAAATCCCCAAGCTGCCCAGGTACCAGGGGGTCCGACCGTTATTAATTGTTGCAATGGGTCATTGAGTTTGGGGCAGATGGGTTTTGGTTTCGGTTTCGCATTGCAATCGCCTCCGCTGTCTACATGTCATGTGAACTGGCAGTGGACGTGCATGACATCACGGCAAAATGATTAATTGCTGCTTGCTTGTTTCTCTGCAATCCAATCCCTTTGAATTTAAATTTCAATTTCTATCAAGAGTGCTGCCCACCCTGCGCTGCCACATCTGCAGAGTCAGCTGATCGAGCTTTGATCAGAGTGTAGAAAATTTATTCAGCGATAGGATACAATTATGTGGGCAGGGCTGATAGATCTAGATAGCATTGCTAGTAATATTCTACGGAATATCAAAATCGAGGAATATGTAAAATAGAACTTGAAATCGTCAGTATATTTACGGTATATTTTTAAAATGAAACAGTATATTATGTATATTTCGGAGGGTCGGACGGTATATAATCCGCGGTCACACTGGTAGGCAAAAAAGCTTAAAATTAAGAGGACGCTTAAAATGCCGGGAGAGAGAAAATATTGCAACCAGCCAGCGTCAAACTTTTTAGAATTTCTGGAAATGCCGGCGGAAATTCCACTAAACTTAACGAAAGAGCGAAATAAAGAAAATTCCGCGGCAGGGACGATACGGGCCATGCCGTTAATTGCTATGAACATGAAATCATCAGATATCCAAGAGTACATCCGATTGAATGCAGCGGAGGCACCGGCGGCCGTTTCACTATACTTAACGAAAGAGGCAATTGAAAAAAATAGAAAAAAGAAAGGAACGGAGGCAGTTCCAAGAAACATAAGGAAGGTGCCAGCCTCGGAGCTGAAACGGCTGAACACAGAGCACACAGATAAGGCGTCACAACTAGAGACCGATCCGACCACCTCGCGTCCATCGCGAAAGAGGAAGCCGACCATCAAACAGGTGGAGCAGGAGGGGAAATGGATACCCGAATCACGCGTCTTCGCCACGGACGTCATAGAGGATGTTATGTCCAGCCTTTATAATAATCTGACTGATCTGTCGAGCGCAGAGCTCGGATCGCTCCACATGGTGTATTTGACTTGGAAGCAGAAATACCAACTGGACGAACGCAAGCCCGAGTTGAATCAAAGTCAACTTTCACCACCACCCCCGAAACGCAAATTCAAAACGACTGCAAAGAAGACACCGAAGCCAGGCTCAATACCTGCCAGAGCTGAGGAAGACCTTGCCAACTATTACCATTGGGATGATTTGCCCGACAATGTAATCGTAGAGAATCAGATTAGCGTACCGCCCGTGTTGGAAAAGTATAGCTGCCGTCGGTTCGACATCAAGATGCCGGCGTTTGCCATGAAGAGGAATTTAATCCAGCCGCTATTCAGTTTGGAGCTGCTGGATAGGATTATGGAGCCGCCCCAGGTGGAGGGTACGAAAATATTGCAGCAAGTCGTCGATGAGATGCTCCGACAGTATCAGCAGGGACCACGCCCACATACATAGATGTGGAAATTAGTTAATCCCATACATATACATATGTATGTGAAAATCAGTTAATTTGTTTATTTCTTATGTTGTAACTTTAAGATTATGTTAAAACGCCGTACGCAAAACATTTGGTATTTCCGTCTACAGCGCTCACACTATTCTAACGGGTCCGTTCCATGGACTGGACGATGATGGCGTGATCCGCGGGCTGGAAAGAATTTGCTCGTTCAATTTGCTTTCGGCCTTCCAAGCTGCAAGCCGCAATTTTTGTTGAATTTATTTTTTCGTTTTTTGTATGTTCTCTCACGTGAATAAAGTGTGAAAAGTAAATCGTTTTAAGTTTGTGTTGAATGTGCGTGGTGAAGGAGACCACAGAAGGCACCTGTTTGCAGCACCAGCGGAGTGAAATATATGGGCGTGGACGCACCATGATCACCAGCGATTGGCAAATGCTCAACCTAACCTCTCACACAACGACCGTATGCAACGGGAACGGGAGCACCGACAATAGTTCCGATAATGTGCGAAGGAAACGTTATGGAGGCCATGGGCTCCCCCAGGTGTCCCGCCGCCCATTTTGGTGGTGCCGTCTGGCAGTGTTGCTGCTCATTTTCTGTGCGCTTGCTGCCGCCGCGTCGGGACCAGCGAACACGCGGTGCGATGAAGATCAATTCCAGTGCAGAGACGGTAGCTGCATCTTACAAGCGAAGATGTGTGACGCACGAAGCGACTGCACCGATGCCACAGATGAATTGGATTGCGGTAGGGCGGCTCAAACGCCATTTTCCAACCTCGCCCCTCCCCTCCCCTCCCATCCCACCACCGATGGCATTGGCTCAACCTTACCTAACCTCAATTTCGTTGCAGACTACAAGCTGTGCCGGGAACCGCATTGGTTCCCGTGCGCCCAGCCACATGGAGCCTGCCTGGCAGCAGAACTAAAATGCAACGGCATCGACAACTGCCCCAACGGTGAGGACGAAATCAATTGTCCCCCTGGCATTTTAGGAATGTCCTCGCGCTTTGGCAGCTTCCGCAAGCTGCCGCGTAATTGCAGCGCCAGCGAGTACATGTGCCAGCGGGATCGCAACTGTATTCCCATCGAGTTCCAGTGCGACGGCAAATCAGACTGTGCGGACAACTCCGACGAGCTGGACGGCTGCAAGGAATCCCAGGCCAGCTGCAAGGGTCATCTCTGCCCCAATGGTCGCTGCCTGCAGCGAAAGCAGTGGCTCTGCGACGGCGTCGACGACTGTGGTGATGGCAGCGACGAGCATGGTTGCGGTAAGATGATAACTGGAACTGTATAGAGTGTCCTGTATTCACGTATGGATCTGTATTTGTTTTGTCACTTAGTGGATCTCTGCCAGCCGGAGATGGGAAAGTTCATGTGCCGCAACAAGCAGCATTGTCTGGAGCTGGCCAAAGTGTGTGACGGCCACAGCGACTGTTCGGATGGTAGCGATGAGTACGAGACCTGTAACAGCAAGCCCGATTGCAGCGCCAAGTCGTGCCCAGCGGGCGCCACCTGCCACATGATGCCCACCGATGGTGCGCAGTGCTATTGTCCTGCGGGCTTCCGGCTGGCCAAGTTCCAGAACAAATGCGAGGACATTGACGAGTGCCAGGAGCGCGAGTCAGAACTGTGCAGCCAGAGCTGTGAGAACACCTCCGGCGGCTATCGGTGCAGCTGCGATCCTGGCTACCTGCTGGCCAAGGATAATCGCACTTGTCGAGCGGCGAACACGCATGGCAGCGAGCACCCCCTGCTGCTCTACACCACCCAAATGAACGTCATGGGCATGCACCTGGGCAGCAGGAACCACGTCTACCAGGTGGCCGGGAATCTGAGCAAAGTGATTGGCGTGGCGTACGATGGTAGCCACATCTACTGGACCAACATTCAGAACGAGGCTGAGAGCATTGTCAAGGCCAATGCGGACGGCACCCATGCCGAGATCCTGCTCACCTCCGGCCTCGATGCCCCCGAGGATCTGGCCGTTGACTGGCTCACGCAGAACATCTACTTTTCGGATAATGTGATGCGACACATTGCAGTCTGCTCCCACGATGCTTTCAACTGTGTCGTCCTCATAACGGAAGATGTGCACCAGCCGCGCGGACTGGCGTTGTGGCCGCAGCGTGGCCAAATGTTCTGGACCGATTGGGGCATAAAGCCCATGATTGTGCGCGCCTCCATGGATGGGACGCGCTCCACGCCGATTGTCAGCGAAAACATACACTGGCCGAACGGCATCGCCTTGGATATGCACCAGCAGAGGATCTACTGGGTGGACGCCAAGCTCGGGAGTGTCCAGACGGTCCGACCCGACGGCACCGGTCGTCGCACCGTACTCGATGGCATGCTGAAGCATCCGTACGGCCTGGCCGTTTACGAGGATCAGCTGTACTGGTCGGACTGGGGCACCAAGAGCATTCACGCCTGCCACAAGTACTCCGGCAAGCAACACCGTGTCCTGGCCAAAGATCGGACTATCTATGCGGTGCATATCTATCATTCGGCCAAGCAGCCGCAGACTCCCAATGCCTGCGCCACAGCCAAATGCTCGCACCTGTGCCTCCTGGCCGAACCAGAGGCGGGCGGCCACAGCTGCGCCTGTCCGGACGGTATGCGACTGGCGCCCGATCAGCAGCGTTGCATGCAGACGGTGAAGAGGCAGCGACTGTTTGTGGGCGTGGGCCAGTTCCTGCTGGAGATCGAGCACACGGCCTTTGGCAGGCATGTGGTGAGTGCCTCCCATGCCTTGGACATTGTCATCAGCGAGATGGTGTACAACAGCGTCAATGGCACCCTGATCATAGCGGACAATGAGCGCCGGATGATTGCGGAGTATCAACCGGGACTGGGACAAGGACGCCTGAGGACCCTAATCCATTCGAATCTGGGCAATGTGAGTGCTTTGGCCTTCGATCATCTCAGCCAGAATCTGTACTGGTCCGATGCCGAGCGTCGCGTTGTGGAGCTGTACTCCTTTCACACCCGACACCGGGCGCTCATCCGCTTCTTTGCTGGCCAAGAATCCCCCATTGGACTGAGTGTGATGCCCGCTGAGGGGTATCTGTATGTGGCCCTCAAGGCGCGAAGGCACACACACATCGATAGGCTGCCGCTGAGCGGCAAGGGTTCGCCGACGCATGTGTTCGAGGAGGAGCTGGGCGATGACGACATCAAGATGGCCACCGATCACGATCAGCATACGCTCTACTGGTCGGACAGCGATATGGGGATGATCAGCTACACGGACTATCGCCAGACGCAGTCGATGACGTTCCGCAGCAAGCTGCGACGGCCCTACAGCCTGGCCCTGGTGCATCAGGATCTGTTTTGGAGCGAACTGGGATCGTCGTCCATTTACTGGGCCCACAAGAGCAACATGGGTCCCCGCAAGCGGATCGATGTGGTGCCGACACGGGACTCCGGCGACACCAACGGACACTCCATGTTCATGGTGGCAGCCCCCTGGCGTCTTGCTCTGGCCTCCAGTGCGCCGCCTTCGACCGACAGGGAAGAGCAGCAGCAGCAGCAGCAGCATCCCTGCCAGCATCAGAACGGCGGCTGCTCGCACATCTGTGTGGGCGTGGGCCAACTGGCCGCCACCTGCCTCTGTCCCGTGGGTTTTGTGTATCGCGATGCCAGCAATCGGTCGTGCCTGGAGGCCCTCGACTGTGAGTTCCGTTGCCGCAGTTCCGGCGAGTGCCTGACCCTGGCCCATCGCTGCAACGGACGGCAGGACTGTGTGGATCGTTCCGATGAGCAGGACTGCGACGAGGAGGGGCACAAGCACAAGCCAAAGGTCATGTGCGGCCCCAAGCAGTTCGCCTGCCACAATGCCGAAGCCTGCGTGGACAAGGACAAGCGTTGCGATGGCCACAAGGACTGCCCCGACAATTCCGATGAGCAGCATTGTTCGCAGTTTGGTAAAGTGTGAATGCCAATCCCCTCCCCATCCGCATATTTATCTCCTTCTCTCCCTCTCTCTCTTTCGCAGACAAAACCAGGAGCTGCCACGTCCATCAGCTGGCCTGCGACAATGGCAAGTGCGTGGACCAGAGCCTCATGTGCGATGGCAAAAACGATTGCGGCGACAACACGGACGAGGACAAGGCCAAGTGCGACTCCCCCGCCAGCTGCGATCAGGGGATGTTCCAGTGCAGCAATGGGGCCTGCATAGCCGGCAGCTGGGAGTGCGATGGCCGGATCGACTGCAGTGATGCCTCAGACGAGCACGACAAGTGCGGACATCGCCGATGTCCGCCGGATATGCATCGGTGCCTGTTGGGACAGTGTCTGGACAGGCGACTGGTCTGCGATGGCCACAACGATTGTGGCGATCTCTCGGATGAGCTCAACTGCGGATCAGCGTCCCATGCCAAGGCAAACATCTCCTGTGGATCCCTGCTTTATCAGTGTGCCAGCAACCTGAAGCTTTGCCTCGATCCGGCAGTGCGTTGCAACGGCACCGCCGAGTGCCCGCGCGGCGAGGACGAGGCCGATTGTGGGGATATGTGCAGCATAAATGAGTTTCAGTGCCGCACCGGGAAGCAGTGCATCCGCAAGGAGTTCCACTGCGACCGCGCCAGAGACTGTCTCGATGGCAGCGATGAAGAGGCCTGCGACAAGATTCAGAACCAGACACTGAGCAAACCCTGGACCACGGCGAGCCGTGCCTGCCGTCCCCATCTATTCGACTGTCAGGATGGGGAGTGCGTGGACATGTCGCGCGTGTGCAACAGTTTCCCCGACTGCCAGAATGGCAGCGACGAGGGGCCGCAATGTGCGAAGGCCTGCCGAGCCGCCGCCGGCGGCGGACGTCCTGTGTGCCAGCACAAGTGTCGTGCCACACCCGCGGGTGCTGTGTGCTCCTGCTTCGACGGATATCGCCTGGACACGGATCAACGGAGCTGTGTGGATGTAAACGAGTGCCTGGACGGCCAGCCGTGCGCCCAGATCTGTGAGAACACCCTCGGGGGCTACCAGTGCCAATGCCATGCGGACTTTATGCTGCGCCAGGATCGGGTCAGCTGCAAGAGCCTCCAGGCGGGCGCCACGCTACTCTTTAGCAGCTACAACGAAGTGAGGAATCTCAGCGAGCAGCCGATGATGCTTCAGGTGGCCTGGTCGGCCAATGACTCGCGCATCGATGGCTTCGATGTGGACATGGAACGACAGATGGGCTACTTCTCCAGCGAGGAGCAGGGTGTCGTCTATCAGGTAGATATGCGTCGGCGCTTTATTGTGCGTGCCCTGGCGGTGCCATCGCCCACCAAAGTGGCCGTCGACTGGGCCACCGGCAACGTGTATGTCCTGGCCGGTGGTAGTGCCTCGCAGGAGATCTACGCGTGCAGTTTCCCGGCCCGTATGTGCGGCCGCATTCTCCAGGTGAAGACACACATGCATCTGAGGCACCTGGCCATCGACGGCTACCATGGGCGACTCTTCTACATTGCCATGCGATTGGAGGGCTTTGGGCATGCCAGCGCCGAGCTGCATGTGGCCCGTCTCGATGGCAGCCACAAGGAGCTTATGCTGCACAAAAAAGACAGCTATATGACGGCCCTGGCCCTCGATCCGCATCAGCAGCAGCTCTACTACCTGGATATGCACAGCCGCACCCTCGAGAGGATCAGCTATAGGACAAGGTCCGGTACGGGGCCACATCGCCGGCCCGAGATGATGCTCCAGAAGTCCAATGCCCTGAAACAGCCCTCGGGGCTGAGCATCTACGAGAATCACGCGTACATCGTCAATCTTGGCTCCAAGGAGGCGGTGCGGTGTCGCCTGTACGGGGAGCGGATCTGCAAGTCCATCAATCTGAATGTGCTCAATGCCCAGGATATTGTGGTGGCCGGAAGATCGAGGCAGCCGATGCCAGCGTCCAATCCGTGCCACCACTCGCAATGCCATGGGATGTGTATCCTGGCCGACTACGGCTACGAGTGCATGTGCGGCAACCAGGTGGTGGCCGAGGGCGAACAGTGCCCCCATGGCTCCATGAACGAGCTGGAGGTAGGGGCCAGTAGGCAGGAGAGGCCGCAGTCCACATTCCACTGGTGGATAATGGCACTCCTGGTGCTGGTGATGGGCTCGCTGGCCGCAGGACTTGGGTACATGTACTATCAGTGGCGGCAGCGCGGCCACACGGATCTCAACATTAACCTCCATTTCCAGAATCCGCTGGCGACGATCGGCAGCAAAGCGTTCCTCGACCATGAAAGGAACGAAGCCATCGTCAACGGGATGGATGGGCTGGCGTCAAGCCACAGCAGCAATGAGACGGGCACCACCAGCGCCTCGTCTTCGTTCGCGGCTCAACAATTTGGCATGCCGAATTTTCTCCAGAGATTGCTACGACCGAAACAGGCGTCCAGCGGCTCCCACATGGCTACCGATATGCTACTCGAAAACTCCAGAGTAAGTGGTTGAGAGCCGGGGTGCTCGCAAGACCTTCCTCACTGATCCTATTCTAATCTTCCCCTCTTTCGTCTATATCTCTCTCTCTCTCTCTCTTTTACTCTCTCTCTCGTCCGCAGGCAAGCGAACTATACACGCTGGACAACGGACGGAAAGCAGGAGGAGTGCCGGTCATTCTGGTGGCAGACAATGACGATGATACCCTCACAAACGGACATTTCGGGGGAGACTACACCGGCGATGATGCGAATGCACGACTTGTGCCGTAAATAGCCAACTATCCAGCTCCGGAGGACATCCTACTCTTAGTTTAAACTCGTTCATTAGCTGCCAAGTGCTACACTGTTTTGTATTTATTCAACATAGTTTATTATAGCGTTAAGTGTTTCTGTGTGCCTCAATTTGTATGTTAAACGTAATTCTATAATAAGATATATCGAAAATCTGCTCGAATCATGTACATTCCCAGTGAATAAAACCGCACACAATACGAGTATAAGATCTCTACGCCACGCGTCACTCGCTTGCATTATTGCATTTCCTGACACTTTTTATTGTGGTTTTCTGTGTCGATCGGAGCAACGCTAAGGAGGTTTCCCTGGCGAAATATGTATGTAGTATGTATCAGCAAAGACTATACCTTAGTAAAATGGCAATATGTGCAAAATTTATTTTCAATTTTTCTTAAAAAGTAATAGATGCTTGTTTTCGTCTTCTTTGAACTCCATTTGTGGTACCATTAGCTTAGATAAGAGATCAAGCTCGCGCTCTACGTAGAAAATAGATATATGTGCAATCATGTCTATTCATGTTTTGAGAGTCGCAGTGTTAGCATCTTTTCAGTAAAAGTGACAAGCTGATTGATTCTGTACGTAAGCACTCATTATTGCTTCAAAGCAATACAAATTTTTAAAAAAAAATTGCATTTTAGTTAAAAATGCCACATGGTAAATCATTTTCTGAGGAAGAACAGGAAAGGATCAAGAGAATGAAATTAGCCGGCATAAAAACTGGTCGAATAGCTTCGCTAATGTATCGACATCAAAATACTATTTCAAACATTTTCATAGATCCAGACGGTTACCGCATAAATCGTCGACTTGGCCCAGTATCAACCATAATAGAATTGACAAAACGGCACTTGGGGCAGTTTGCAACTGAAGACCTAATGAGCTGCAACAAAATCAAGGCAGAACTCGGGTTAACAATCCCCAGGCAACGTGTGAGCCAAATTTCAAACGAAAATTTTAACCTGACATATCAAAAGAAAGTGGGCAAACTCCTCTAAACTAAACGTCATAATGATGCGTGCATGTCATTTTTGAAAAACACAAGTTCTGGGACCCCAAATTAGAAAATTTCATTTTTAGTGATGAAAAAAAAATGAGTTTACACGGTTCAGATGTCCATCATATATATTGGAGAGACCCGCGTCATCCACGGGAAACTTGCTCCAAGCCAAACCATGGTGATGGATCGCTAATGATATGGGCTCCCTTTAGTGCTAAAGGGAGGTCTCCAATATGTTTAATATCCGGCCGGATATTGCTTGAATGCTCAAGCATAGATAGAATTGATAGATAGTGAACCTTTTTCATTTTCTGAGAATTTCCATGGTGATCAATAGACATTTCAGCAGGATAATGCGCCAATTCATGTTTCCCGGGCCTCAATGGACTATTTTGAGACCCACAATAAACCGTTGATTAAGTGGGCTTCAATGAGTCCGGACTTAAATCCAATTGAGGATCTGTGCGGAATCCTTGCAGCAAAAGTCTATGCCTGTACAAGGCAGAACGAAACATTGAAGCAATTAAAACAAGCGATAGTTGCAGAATGGAACAGGATAGAAATAACAACACTAAAAAACTTTGCGAACTCAATGCCCAGTAGGCTGCAAAAGCTTAAGGAGCATAAGTTTAACTCCATTAATTATTAAAACAGTACATATTCCCATAAACTTGTTCCTTGGAAATTTTTTTCATACAAAATATTTTTTGCTGTTATACCCATTTTCTATGTGAAAAATGTACAATTATTTTTTTTTGTTATTAAAAAAATTGATATTGAATTTCATTATGCCTTCTTGTTTTGTACTTATTAACAGCTACCCAAATAAAAATATAAAATAAATCAAGAAAACACGTGTTGAAAAAAAACGTCATTCAAAGCAATGCACATATAGCCATTTTACTAAGGTACAATACCAAGATGTCGCATGAGGAACAAATGCTTTTTCAATTTTCGTTTGACGCTTCATGGTACGGGCGCGCGGGGCTAGTACTTCAATTCTTTTTTACGCTACCTTCGCCTCCGAAGTTCTACTCGGCTTCGTCAATGCCTCGGTCAGCACGAGCTCGAGCCAACCCAGAAATATGCTTGTAGTTGTGTATATGTGTGTATGTCCTAGGTCGGCACGGCCATAAACCGGTTTCGCCCGCAGCATATACGGCTTTTAGCTTCATGTCAGTGTCTGCGTGCCGAAACCGTAGGGCAGCGTGGTCTTTGTCTTTGGCGCGGCACAGAGGGGACTCAGCCGAAATAGTAAAAAAATTGTATGAGTGCTTTAGATAAATTTAATGTACGCATCTAATAGAGAATTTTCCAATCGAATTTTCAAGATAGTTTTAGTTTAGGAGATATAAGCACTCGAAGTTTAACATTTTTTCAGTGTGCAAATATTTATTGACTAACTAACTAATTTAGCAAGCTGAGACGGCCAAAGGTCCCACTGTGCCGCTCCAAAGACATCGGCGATTCGCGACCACCGCTTCGACGGTGCTGTTGCCGAACAGACGAAACCGATGGGCAGCGGGGTCGCGGTAGAGACGAAGTACAGGTGAAAAGGGAATTGAAACCCCGCGCGCTCCCTCGTGCCTTTTGGGTCCTAATGTTAGGACCCGCCATAGAACAGCTTTTTGGTCGTTCATGCGACGTCTTGGTATTGTATAGTCTTTGTTAGTACATATGTATCAGGCACTGAACAAATATCAATCTAGTTGGCGCCACTGACAGATACCATTTGACAGATAATATTTCATAGACGAATAAGCCAATATGAGTAATAACTACCAGAAATACTACTACCCAAGCATCGGTCATCCGCTACACGAGGTACGTCCCGTTACATGATCGGGCTCTAAAATAATCAATCTCTTTACAGGTAGCGATCAGCATGCCCGCAGCGAACCCGCCGCCACCATTGGGCCACCCTTCAGAACTCCACGCCAGTCCGAGGGATGCACAGGATGGTCGAGTAACTTCCACTTGGACTCACCCAAACGTCACTGCAATGACTTGGTTGCAATACCGAGACAGCATAATGCAACAGTACACTAAAAATTGATTACTGCCGCCGAATCAAAGAGCCATTTGCTTGCACCACACACATCACAGATGCCCGACTTGCTAAACTGACTTAACACTTATATGCATACGTCTAATGCCCTCTAATAGTGTAACACCAATCCAAACGTCTGTAATACCTTGCAAAAAACCGCATAAGAAACACGGGAATAAATGTGTTATTTATAACCCTTCAATAAGTGTACTATTTAAAGCTGCAATTGCATTGCCGAGCATTCATTTCTCACCTCAGAGCAATCCATTATACACACTTTGAGATCTCCCTGAAACTAAAGACTGTCTCAAAGTTATCACGATCGTATTCAATGGTACCGAAGTGGATCCAATAACGGGCTCAACGGCCTTCCTTATTGGTTTTGGCAAATCAGAAGGAGTTAAGATTGGCAAGGTGAGATTGTGCGAACGAGATCTATAAAGCGCTCCGTAGCGTTCCTCAGAGTATAGGGATTATGCGCGTAAGTAGCCACCATTTTAGCATAAAGAAGGGTCTGATGAACGTATGCATGGAAAAACTTGGAAGTATCTGTATATTGGTGGTGATGAATAGTTTCTATGGTCTTCTTTTTTGATTATTTTCATGCGATTTCATTACATACTTATATTGCGTACCCGCTCTATGCTCCCAACCGTGGGAGAACGTTGCCAATGCCGATGACGCGCTGTTTAATGTTGTCTCCCACCAGATCAAGCTGTTTTTTGAAAGGTATACTGTTAAGAATATCCATATGTACATATGGTTTTCGCAATGCAAGAGAGAAATTCATGCATACAAACCTTCCTATGAGTGCAGTAAAACGCTGGCGGAAGAGCACCCTCTGGCAATGGCTTCACCCTGTGTGAATGCAACTTGCCTCTGGCCCTTTGCACGTTGCGCGAAATTCGTATCTACATATGTGACTGGTGTTATCGCAGAGGAACGCTACACACTTACACACTCTCGTATGCATGCACTGACCGGTGAGAGTGAGCGAGAAAGATTGAGGGAGGGAGCGTCTGATAGGTGGAGAGGGATAGTGATAGTAGCAGAACGGTCGAGTCATGAGCCCGAGAGCGAAACAAGCCCGAGAGCGAAACGAGCTCGAAATCTAAACAAACCCAAGCGCGAGATTCTCTCAGCCTTCCTGGGAGAGCAATGGATTGGCATGGAGAGCGAGAGTTTCCCTTATTGTTGCGTGCGAGGATCGCATCAAGGCATCAAAGCCTTCGGAAATTGTGATATTCGTGCGTATTTATTTTCCCCACAAAAATAATAAAATGAATCGCAAAAATTCAAACGAAGAGCCGGATCCACCACGGGACACTCAACGGGAGCTCAATCCTCGAAGCCGAGCCATTGCCCGTCCGTTGAGGCGCACAAATCCGACCTTCCACAGAGTCCGTCAAGAAGAACTGGTGGCAACCCTGGACCAGGACCGCAACAGGATCCGGGATATGTCCTCAGAGCGAAGGGAACTTTTGTTGCAGCTGCAAGAACAGATATCACACGTTGCCCAACTGGAGGAGCAGACCAAATCCATTGAGACTATTTTGCCGACCGTAATGCAGGTGGCACCCCGTCCCGCGCAGACCAATGGCGTACTCATTCCCAATTGCATCATCTGCTCCGAGAGCTGGGACACGTCTGGGCCCCATCGCAATACTTTTCTGAAGTGCGGCCATTTCTTTGGCGACTCGTGCATTCGGGAGATTCTTGGGAGAGGACGGTCAAGTTGCCCCCGTATGCCGCAAGGATGCAGTAGTCGGCGACATACAGTATGTCAAGAAACTCTTTACACACTGAAAATAAATTAAATTTTTTGACTTTGGATAAGAAAATAATGGCCTTTGGTTCAAATTTATCAAATTTTTTTAATTCACAAACTACTTTATAATTAATCCCTGAATGGTTATGAATTAAAAAAATTTGATAAATTTGAACCAAAGGCCATTATTTTCTTATCCAAAGTCAAAAAATTTAATTTATTTTCAGTGTGTAAAGAGTTTCTTGACATACTGTACGTCTGATGTTTATGTAATTAATTTTGTTAGTTGTTTATTGTTTTTTGTTTTGGTGATGTGTTCGACTGTTCGAACAAAACTGAGAAAGTTGACTGGAAAGTCGCTGCTGTTTATATGAACAGCAAATGAAAAATTATTAAGAATAAAACTATAAAAACAACTTCACCTCTTTGATTTATAAAAGGAAATTTTAAAACCCACGGGCCTGTTAAGGGTTAATCAACATCAACATATGTCGTCTCAGTCACACTCACTGTACTATGTGCCTTTTACTCCCACTTATTGCTAGCATACGTTAAGAGACTGACTTTTGCCGACGAGACCACCTTGTATAATTGCATCATGGGTCGAGTCACGTGTATGCTGTCGTGCGATACGTTTACAGCTGCTACGCACACACACGAACCCACATACACAGGCCCAAGGTACATTTAACAGAGTGGAACATTTTTCGGTTTGTATATAAACTTACGTGCACTAAAAAATGCATCCATCCGCTCAGAGTAATTGATTTATTTATGTTTTTCCTTTTTTCATTAAGAATTATCGTCTAAGATGATTAACGATAACGATGAATTAACGATATATGCAGGAGAAAAGAGAGAAAGAAAACATTTTGAAAAACATTTAATTGCAAAAATCTGTGCGCTTGCCCAATAATTATTAGTCGCTGCTTTTGTGTTTTGGGTGCCTTACCATTCATTGAATATACTTTGGGCGCACACACATGCATGCGCAGGCAGTGAGTGAGAGGGAGACAGAGAGAGCGAGAGCAGCAGCAGCAGCAGTAACAGTGGCAATTCTTACAGCAGCAGCAGCACTGTCTGTGATAGCAGGCTGTTAACAGCCACAACATTACAGTGCCTGCAAACAGCAACGCCAACAAAAACAACAACAACAACAGCGCTCCACAGTGGGCCAGCCATAGCCGTTGGCTCGGCCTCTGTTATAAAAATGCTACACTCTCGCATTGAATTTGTCATTCGGCGACAATTTCCAAGCACCCAAAGACGTGAAGGCGTCCCGTGCCTTTAGCCTGCGATAATCATCCCACATCAGTGCCAGACATCCTTTTGCCGGGATAACAGCCTAGCAGTTGCACTTGCGCTTGCAGTTACAGTTTCAGTTGCACTTGCAGTTGCAGAGTTCTACCCAAAGTTCTACTCCAGCAAAAGTGCGCGAAGTCGAAGTCGAAATCTCAATTCAAATCAAAATCAAAATAATATTTTGCAAAATGCCTTTCGCACAAGAGCAATCAAAGTCGTCGACGGTGGCCAGCGAACAGCTGTCCAAGACGGAGACCATAAAACTGAGAAACAAACACATCGGGTAAGTCCCACTTGGGAAGTCATATAACACGAGCATATCCTTTGAGACAAGCGGCAGCCTTCAGCAGAGCAGCAGAGCAGTCGTCTCTTATTAGCCTTCACATCCTGCCCCATTGTTCTGCCCTGCAACGCGACCTTCCCTTGAGTTCCGTTTGGCTGTCAAGGTCAAGCGGCGGCATCCCCCAACCGAGCGAGGCACACACTCATCGCGTCTGCTTCGGCTCTGCTCTCCTCTGCGCTGCTCTGGCTGTTGCTCTCCCTTTCTGTTGCCACGTGAACACAACAACAACAAAAAATGTTGAAAACTTTTGGCCGAAAGTAGACGCTGCACTCATTTATTTTTGGCTCGTTACCTATTGATTATTTTTCAACGCTTGGCAACAACAACCACAGCCCTTTCACCCGCACAATATTAAGGGGAACTCTTAAAGTAATTTTAGTGGAAGATTTCATTAAGAAAGGCATGGAAAAGTGCAAGATTAATATCCACATTAAAGCTAAAACGGTCTTGCTCGTATTCGTATAATTATTTTTTAATCTGTTATAAATCGTGCTGATTCCTTTGTTTGCATTAAGTACCCCCTAGTATTTGCCGGTCGCTTGCCAGTATTTGTTCGGCTAACAAAAACACGATAATCGCAGTGGGAATGGGAATTATCACACCTGGGGAGTGGGTGTCCCAGGCGCCATCTTATTCGTACAGTCCCAGAGATAAGTCATTCTTTATAGAAAAATACTTTGTTAGGGTCCCCGCAACTTTGATGCGGAATTTATAATGTGATAAGTTTGTATGGGGACTGGTTAAAGTTGTGCCCTAGTCTTAGTATCTATAAATATTTCTTCCAAGTACTTATTCCCTTTCTTACTCCCTTTTCTATATGCAATATATCCAACCAGGCAAGCCTGCCAGCTCTTCTATCGCTCTGATCCTTTGAAGATTGTCCGCGGACAGGGCCAGTACATGTTCGATGAGGAAGGCACACGCTATCTGGACTGCATTAACAATGTGGCACATGGTAAGTAATCCAAAATCCAAAAACGAAAACCGAAAGCCGAAAGATTCATATAAAATTGAGCTGGGAACCGGGGCCTGATGTGCCCCCTGATCACAATCCATCCAGAATTGTTAATTATACGAGTATAGTACTTCTGTTTATGCCCCCGATTAGTGGCGCATGCCAATCGCTTTTTCTGGATGCAAAGTGCATGCCAGAGAGGAAGAGTCAGCGATAGGCAGACAGTATTTGGCAATCAAGTTCAAGGTTACGACGGTGCTACAGCCATCGACCATAGAGTACAAAAGGCCCAGACATCAGAGGCATGTTCAGGCCCCGGCCCCGATTGAGTTCCGTTCCCCCATAGCGCGGACGCTACGTACTGAGTCAGCCTTATCAAAGTCAATTGCCAAGTGCTGTGTCTGATTTTAGATGCTGCCTGCCGTAGGTCTGGGCCTGGGCCTGGTCCGACACCCCCTGTCGTGATATTTCGGGCCCCGACACAGGCCTGATCTGGATCTGAACCCCCCGTCCGGACCGGTCATGATGATTTCGGGCCCCGGCACAGGGCTTAACGCACATTACGGGAGGCAATAACTGATGATTAAGAAAAGCAATACCATCTCAAAAGCGAGCAAAATGAAATTGAATACTCGTACGTATTGCATATGCACATTTGCGTATATCAGTACGAGTATCACACCCGGACAAATCCAATGCAGTCCGGTGCGGTCGGTCTCCGGTCTAACAAAAATACTCGTACAGAACAACAACGAAGATTGACGTCTGCTCTGCGGACAATTTGCCAATTTGACGCAATGACGACGCTGTAAAGCCGTAAAATCTGACAACTGTTTGTGTCCGGAATTTTCCATTAATTGGTACAATTTCCATGCACCCCAGAAACCAGAAAACAGAACCCAGAGCCAGATTTTAGCCAGCATCAGGTGTTAAACATCGGCTCGTTCTAAATACTAGTAAATGCAAAAAGGTAAAAGGGAAAGGGAGAAGGTTAAGACTTTCCATCACAGAAATCATATATGAGTTATGTTGTTTTCTTGTTTTTTTGCACTCGATTTATGCTGTCATCGCTGATAAGACTCAGCGGACGTTGGCATTGCGAACAGTACAATGGAAATTAACTTGGGGGGGTGGGGAGGGGGGGGCTTGGGGGAAGTGATAAGACCATCCATCCATCCATTCCCTCTGTACTATTTATAGAGTCCCCCATAACCCGTTTGGACACTGCACTAAATCGGCCCCAACATCATATGCTGATAATGCACCTTGGAGGAGGCAAATGGTTTTTTTTCGCCACTTTCAGCTGATCTTCTGATAGGCCCTTTGATTATAAATAGCTTTGAGATTTGAATGCAGTCAGAGTTTAAAAGGTTCTATAACTGCACTGATATGCAGCTTATAGTTTGTTCGATAGCGATCTCCCACTTTGTAGATTATTAAAAACCACATCCAGTAATCCAGTAGTACATGGATAGTAGATCGCGTACGATCACTCAAAGATCTCAAAGAACCCATTTCGTTTTGACCCTTTTCCCACATCGCGTGAACAGCCGCCTCGCACCGATCGTGCGATCGATCGGGCGTAGAAGACCTTTATGTAACCTGTAACATCGACTCAAACTCATGGCCTAGCGCCCATCAACACATCAATAACAACCAATCGACCAACAAACGTAAAACGTATATGGAATCAGTTTTCATCGACTCCAATGAGACTCATAAACAAAGAGAAACTAGAACTACTCTATACTCGTAAAACGTGATAAGGCCTCGAAGTGCACGTGTTGGCCGATCACCCAACACCCATCCCCATCCCCATCCCCATCCCCATCCCCATCCAACCATCCAACGGAGTGAGAACAACAACTCGAGGCGAAGCTTGTTATTGCTATTATGAAACTTGAAGAAGACGACTGGAAGACGCACGCACGCACGCTTTGCGATCGCCACGTTCTTTGTAATCTCGTGCTACTTTTCCGATTCGAACGGAAAGGAGACTCTGCCTCAGCTACTGGGACTGGTACTGGGTCTGGTACTGGGACAGGCAAAGACCCGGGGCCGGGGCGCCTTATCATTGAGGGACGTCGAGCAACATGTGAACGTCTCGTGCCAAATGGAAATGTACTTGAGATAGCTTAAACAAACAATCAGCGGATGGATGGGGGTAGCCAATGCATGCATGTCCCGTAGTGCGTACAGTCCACATCCCATCGGTCCGACCGTCTGTGCCCCTAGTCTAGATTCAATATTTGTTGTAGTGCTCGTATGTAATGCCCCTCTAGACCATCCATGCAATCAGCTGATGGCGTTTCCATTGCGAGTGGAAAATTCTGAATAGATAATCAGAAAAACACACACTCTCCCTCTCCCTCTTCCTCTCTCTCTCCCTCTCTCTCTCTGTGGTGGGTTCGAGAAAAGTCGAACAAACACCCGGCCTATAGATATTCGTACACATTCCCTATATGCATATGCATGTCAAACAGATCAGATTGTATTGTTGTGTGTTGATGATGTTGTTGCGAAAAGCAAAGAACAGAATCCGCCACATTTCGATACATTTGTACACCGATCCACACGGAAAATGATGTTCAGAAGAACCTTGTTTTGGCTAATGGGTGAGAATCGAAATTAAGAGGGACTTTTAGATACATTTTCATTGCTGGGGTACCGCTCTTTTCATTCAAGAGAAATATCTGAAGAAGAGGGAAGTCCAATTTCGGAATGGAAAACCATTCTTCTTGGGCCGTTCTTAGAATTCGGAAATGTAAGGAAAATCCAATATCTAGAGATCTTAATCAGCAAGAGTTCAAGAGTCCAAAAACCTTTTGGTCTAGGCAAATCCCAAAAATAAACACCTTAGCTACCATTTTGAGTGGAGTGGTGTGTCGTATCAGGGTAGATTAGCGAAACCCCGCTAATAGATCGCTTCGCATTGTCGATTCGCAGCGAAAAACTTTACCCAGTTGGATGGTGTTGTCGCCAAACAACAAGCAACAGAGTGTGCGAGTTTGTACATGCCTAAAAATAAAGTGAATAATACTACACGTGAACGTAGGGGGACTGTCCGTCTCACGTCTATTGCCCACCTTGGGGGCGTTATCGCATCGTTTGCGCATCGGGCCCGTCCCGTTGTCGATGCTGGCGATTGTGTGACACCGAAAATACATTTTGAGAAACTCTACTAATGTGAGGCGGTCCCCTCCGTCGCACAGCGGACAGGCCCGGGTCCAAGTAGAGCGCGTCAGGCCCCGGCAGCCGATCCGACAGCTACGGATCGACGATAAGCCACTGGGGACTGGGGACTGGGGACTGACTGCCACTGGGTCGGCTGTCTGTTGTCGGTTGTCGGTCCACTGCCCGGCTGTTGACTGATTACGTAGTTTTGGGGGTCAACATATGTATGTACATATATGCCTCATCATCAGCCACAACTACTTGGCTCTCGCGCCCTCACATTCTGCCTTTGTGATTGTATGGTTCCAATTCTAATTCGGATTCGCCAGCAGCGATAAGACTCCTCGTTGTGGTGGTCGTACCCACTAGCCCATGGGTATCACGTGAAGCGCACGCGATTCCTACACGTTTTTCTGTGCTTCTGCCACCCTCTGCCTCCCTTCTGCTCCCACCTACTCGTAGTCGTAGTCGCAGCCGTAGTCTAGTTGATAGTACTACGAGTATGCTGTCCGACTCGAGTTCTGTTCTGTCTTTGGTTGCGCTGATTACGCACTTCAGTTCACTTTGACCATGGGCCATGGGGAGTCTTGGAATGAATAGAATTCGCTCGAGAATTTATTAATAGTAGAAGTACAGTTGATGTCTAAATGGCCTAAATGGTACTGAAAATGGTTATATAGGGAATGGGAAATGGGTTTTGGAACTTGAGTCATCCACAGAAAAAAGACCACAAATTGTAATATTTACACTTCAATTTAAAAATGTACACCAATAAGTACATACATTGGCTCCAAAAGTGGAAATTAAAAAGAAAGAAATTACATTTTCACAATGATTTTTCCATCTCTTCATTATTGCGACATTTTGCGACATTTATACCCAATACTCACTCAGTAGCGCTCCGCCAAAGGGCGCACACTGCACGAGGAAGAGGGTGTGTGAGCGGGAGAGAATGAGTAAGGGCGTGGAAGGGGCAATTTCATTTGTTCCTTCTGGCTTTAATAATGGTCCGATCTGATCCAGATTCAGCAATCTGCTAGATATGGTCATTCTCAATAATTCTGCAATTGGGCAGAGGGCTTGCCCCTCATGCACTAAGTGCAAATATTTGTATCATAAAACCTTATATTTAAGTTAATCATGACAGAGTCCGGCTTTTTCCACTCTCGACTAATCATTGCATTTATCCTTTCTGTTTTCTTGCAGTGGGTCACTGCCATCCGGAGGTAGTGCGTGCCGGTGCCCTACAGATGGCCACCATCTCGACAAACAATCGCTTCCTGCACGATGAGCTGGTGCAGTGCGCCCAGACGCTGACCAGCAAGATGCCAGAGCCACTGTCCGTGTGCTTTTTTGTCAACTCGGGATCGGAGGCCAATGACTTGGCCCTCCGACTGGCCCGAAACTTTACCAAGCGCCAGGATGTGATCACGCTTGACCAGTAAGTCGATCAAAGATCTCACTGCCACCTCCGCGAGATGATGCTTACATGCCTGTGGCTTATCTTTCTCTTCTAGTGCCTACCATGGACATCTGCAGGCGGTGATGGAGGTGTCGCCGTACAAGTTCAATCAGCCGGGGGGCGAGAAGAAGCCCGACTACGTGCACGTGGCCCCCTGCCCGGACACCTATGGCGGCCAGTTCACGGACAAGATGTACCCCAACGCGGATCTGGGGGCTCTCTATGCCCAGCCCATCGAGGAGATCTGCCAGCGCCAGTTGGCCAAGGGCCAGGGCGTGGCCGCCTTCATAGCCGAGAGCCTGCAGAGCTGCGGCGGACAGATTCTGCCACCGGCCGGCTACTTCCGGGCCGTTTACGATGCCGTACGCTCCTCCGGCGGCCTCTGCATCGCCGACGAGGTCCAGGTTGGCTTCGGCCGCGTGGGCACCCACTACTGGGCTTTCGAGACGCAGGGCGTTGTCCCCGACATTGTGTGCGTGGCCAAGCCCATGGGCAACGGCCATCCCGTGGGCGCTGTGGTCACCACCCCGGAGATAGCGCAGGCCTTCCACGCTACCGGAGTGGCCTACTTCAATACGTACGGCGGCAATCCGGTGTCCTGTGCCATTGCCAATGCCGTGATGCGGGTCATCGACCAGGAGGGACTCCAGCAGAACGCCCTCCAGTTGGGCGACTACCTGCTGCGGGAGTGCAGCCACCTCAAGCAGGAGTTCGAGTGCATCGGCGATGTGCGCGGTGTTGGACTGTTTGTGGGCATCGAGCTGGTGAAGGAGCGGGAGGGACGCATACCCGACACCAAGTCCGCCCGCTGGGTGGTCAATCGGATGAAGCAGCTCCACCAGGTGCTGGTCAGCTCGGACGGGCCCAACGACAACGTGATCAAGCTAAAGCCGCCCATGTGCTTCAGCCGCGAGAACGCCGACGAGTTCCTGCTGGCCTTCCGCGAGTGCCTCGCCACCCTCACCCAGGACAAGATGGCCACGGAGGCGGCGACAGCCGCTGCCACCACCACCCATGGGGTCATCGCCACCGCCGCAGAGACGCTGGCGAATAAGACGAAGCTCTTCGAGCGGCAGGATCGCCTCATAAAGTCGGTCTGAGGCAGCGGCGACGCCTCCCTGCCGACTCTGCTCAAAGGCACAAACTAGCTTTAGTCCTCCCACACCCGAGGATATTTATATTATTCCATGATCCCGAATTCCCTTGCCCCCATGCCCCACAGTCCCTTGTCCGAATATGGATATGTATGTATATTATAATTATTTTTTTTGATTAGTTTTAGTGCCATGCTTTAGCTTTTAGAACAAATCTAGGCATTACCCATGAGCCATACGTATAACCACCCGATATCTAAGCGCATGCCTACTATATAACCATTATCTTTTGAGTCGATTATCAATTATCTTCTAGTATCTAGAAAAATATGTAGGGAGCTCAGTACGAATTTCGTTCTTTTACTTTGTCCTTTTTTTTTGTTTTTTTAGCCTTAAGTTGAAAATGTGTGAGAAACGTTATTGAATATTATATTTTTTTTAACCACAAACTTTAGAATTGGGTCTTAATGAAGGAATGCCAGAAGTGGTGGCAGGGGACTGATTACATTAGAAGCGTCTTAATAATTAATAAGTTTAATTTTTATCCGCCGGGCAGTCCTTTTGGCCGTCACAGCGCTTGGAGACGGGTATACAGTCCTCATGTCACTATTACCCCACACCCTCCCGGCTGGCTAGGTCAATGGCTATGCTATGGCAATGCCGAACGGCTGTCCAGAGTGGGCCAAGACGCTCACCTTTGTGCCATTTTCCAGCGAACGCTTGATGCTGTGAGTTCTGCGTTCGATCTGGATAACACCCCGTTGTTGATCTTGCATGCGGTTCTGGCCCATCATCTTGATCAATGTCCCCGGGGTTCCAGTCGCTCCAATACACGTACTCGTGACCGCCAACCAGTACGCCCGGGAACGCGGCTGCTCTACATTCTTCCACAGGATACGCGCCTGCGGCGCGGCACACAATAATCAGGGCATTGTCGTTCTACAGATTAGCTGTCGTTAAAAAAAACAAATAACACAACAATACAAATGTATGTATGTATTCATGTAATTAATACATAGAGCTGCCACTCTGCTGAAAAAATGTGAGACGCAGTCTGCTAAAATTAGTACTTTTTACAAAACTGTACATGTGCATTCTATATTTTGGTTTGAGTTTATTTACTTTTGGAACTGGAGTGACTTCGTGTTTGCCATGAACATCAGCGAAGACTTCAAGCCCGTGCCAACACGGGCTGCACTTGCGGCTCAAAAAAAACAGGCCACCTGCGAATTCAAGGCATTGGTTTTCCACGAGCCGCAGTCCCAGTCGAAGGCAACTTCGAATCCCGACAAACAGCAAGAAAAATCTGAAAGGAGGCCCCACAAGTCGGCGGGCACGGACAAAGACAGCAGCACAAACCCCGAGTTCGATATCAAAAAGGCTCGACATGAGGTGCTCAACTTTGCCATGAGCAATCAGCGTGTGACCAAGAATAAGCGTAAAATGGAGATTTTCCAACTGATCAAGCTCGGTGCCAAGCCGCCAAAGAAAGCGGCAAGGAACTACAAGGAGTTGAAAGACGAACGTCAGCGTCTGAAGAACATACGGGAGGAGCGAAAGAAGTTTCATCAACTGGGGAAAAATCAAGCTGGTGCGGCTAGTGTCAAATGCCGCAGCAAAAACCATGAGGAACGCAAGCAGAAGAAACGTGCCCCCGTTTCGAACATCGACCAGCACTATGGCAAGGCGCAGCCTAAATTCAAGAAAAGAAAATAGCCATAGAATGTCCAGAATAAACCTAATTTAGTCAAATATTTCCAGTTTTATGTGTTTGTTTTGAAATTGCTTTGCGCCATTCAGTGTGACCAGACCAGCATGTTTGGCAGTGTTGCTATGTGGGCGCATATCGCTTGCCTTGCAGAGCACTGGTGCATTCCTTATTGTTGTTGATACGATTACGTGAATATTTGTGGAAAGTTTCGTCTGTTCGGGCCAAAAATGTTTTCACGCTCACGAACTCTCGGGCCGGCGATGGGCCGATGCTACACCCAAATCAAGGGCGGCTCCAATCCAGCAGGCCGCAGCAGTGGAGCAGGCGCTCCTCCGTCCAGTTCCAAAGTAACGGGCCTGAGCAGCAACTGCGTGAAACCTACATCAGCTCCTGTGGGACCAGGCGCTTCAGCATCCAGCGGCTACAAAGTTCCCGAATACTTCTCCTTTAACCGATTCAGCTTCGCTGAAGCCGAGGTGGAAATGGCCAAGTACCGCTGCCCACAGCCATCTGCGCTGAAGAAGTAGTGGCGTGGAGTGGAGTATTCCAAGGAGATTGCGAAACCAAATGTAGTAAATGTATAATAAACGGAACGTTTCTTAAGCCAGCCTCAATATCAGATATCAGGCTAAGCCTGTTCAAATTAAGTTAAATATATTTGGTTTAGCATAGTTTGTCGGGGAGGGGAATGGCGGGAAGAGTGGTATTAGATAGTGTGACCGCATTTACAGCAGTTCCGCACTCCGTCTTTTCTTGCCACCACGTCTAGCTCACAGACCTTTGCAAATTTTATACTTATAGTATTTTCCAGTATATTTTAAGACGCGTTATTGACTCACCCTCTTGACCAATGCATTGACGTCACAGCACTGCGACTGTTGAACATTTTTGTTGAAACCGTGTTTTTGTCAAAACAAAAAACATGCGAGCACTTAAAAGCAATTAATACTGATCAAAATTGATTCATCAATCATATAAAATTAACTGGGCAAAACTGAGAGATCTATATGGCTGGGAATATTCGACGGAAGATATTAAACGAGTATTTATTGGTGAATAACCGGTTGACAATATTGATTACCGGCAACATTAATTTTTATACCCTAGGGAAAGGGATATTATAGAATTGAGAAAATGTTTGTCATCCCAGTCTGCGTAGGTATCAGGATCGAGATAAATATCTACAAGATACTAATAATACACATGAATATGTCTAAAACATATCAATTTGAGAAAAGGTCTTTATAAATTACGTTATATCTTCATATGAAATTAACGAAATAGGGTATACAAAGGCCTACACGCGCATCATGTCTTAAAATACCAGCAACATTGCGACTGTTTTTTGTTGAACTATTTTGCTTAAACCCTGTTTTAGTTAAAAAACAATAAAAGCTAGGAACAAAAACTAGCCAGTTAAGTATAAAATTGATTAATCAATGGCCTAAAATTACGTGGGCAAAACTTAAGGTTTTAGTTAGCCAGAATTATTCAACGGATTCTCTAAATTAAGCAATATGAACGACTATCCTCTTTCTTTTTTTTTTGTTTTGACCTATTTCGCTAAAACCTTTTTTTTTCGCCAAATCCAATAAAAGCAAGTATTTAGAATAAGCCAGTTATGTAGAAAATTGATTCATTAATCGGTTAAAATTATGTGGGCATGGCTAAATGTTTTATATAGCTGGGAATATTCGACGGAATATCAAAATTGAGGAATATGTATAACAGTACTTGATTCGTCAGTATATTTACGGTATATTTTTAAAGTAAGACGGTAAGTTTCGGTATATTCCTGAGGGTCGGACCGTATAATTTATCGAAAAGTCCGCGGTCACGCTGGCGGAAATTAATAAGTCGAGTAAATCGGTCAAATAAGCAATTGTTAAAAGCATCCTTAATGAATACTGGGAAATATTCGTGCGTTAAATTCTGTACAGTAAAAATATTGCAATCGCTTTTCGCTTTAAAATAAATGAAAACGAATTAGCTGCTCTCGCCCATCAAGCAGTCAGCAGCGGCGGCAGCAACAACAACAACGGGGTGCGTGTGTGTGAGTGGTACAGTTGGGTAGAAAAACATCGCCATTGTCGTCGCTCTCTTTCGGAGCTGCCACTACTGTTGCCACCACTGCGATTATACCAGCCACTTCTGCTCTCTGTTGCGTTCAGTTGCAGCGCAATTACCAACCAACTAAAATCGGGACGAGGCAATAATAAAAAAAAGACAAAAAAAAAACCTACTGAAAACGCATCGTATTCGCCATTTGCCACACGCAAGCAGTAAAAATAAAAATTAAATTAAAAAACGGACATACATCGGTGCCAAACAGGGACGTATTTATCCCACGCAATCGAAAATTCTGCCCAAAAGTTCGCTCTCTGTGTAGTGAAAGTGCGAGCGAAAGAGACGAGAGGAAAAAAATAAGCATTGAGCGTAAAACAAAACTTGAAAAAATGTAAAGCCATATTGTAAGTACACAAAACAACAAAAACGCGGCTCCATTAGTGGGCTGCCCCACGGGCATTTGGGCATTTATATTATATTTGTATATGTGTATATGTGTGTGCAACTCTGGCGCGCGAAAAAAATCGTCGTAAATTCCCTAATGCGAGAGGAGAGCAGAGCACTAAAGTGACGAAAATAGGCGCCAGAGTTGCCAGAGCTGAAATACCCTTAGAAACACAAGCCGTTGCGTTACCTATTGCCTACACATACATATACATATACCTATACTGTACTAAAAAACAATATTATTATTCGACATATCCTCCCATTTCCGAACCGATCTCTATCCTATCCTATCGCATCTGTTGCAGGCACCCATGAAAAATGCCAGCGGGAAAAAAGACGGATGCTGAGACAGTAAAGACTCGTACGTGCATTGTATACGTGAAGAATCTGAGGGAAGGTCGTCTACCAGCGGTTGCCGCCACTGGAAAAGCAGCAGCAGGAGCAGCCGCTAAATCGAATTCAGCTCGGACAATCAACCATAGAAACGTCGCCATTGCCGCCCTACCAAGCGCCGCCATCCCACTACGCGCGACGCGTACCTCTCGACGGTCTGCGACCATTTCGACGGAAATCATTCTTGGTGGCAAAGCGCGTCAGCGGGCAGCCGTAGAAAACGACAAGCTGTCACCTCCAGCAGCTGTGGTTGCCGCCAGGCGGTTGCGCCAATCCAAGGGGGATTTGGTGCCCACCCCATCCCATCCCGCACGGAGGCAACCACCATCACTGGCATTGGCATCGCCAACGACGCCAAAATCCACAACCATACAGCCCGCCAAAAGGCTGATGGGCCCGGGCCTGGCCGCCAAGCGACGCAATTCGGCATTACCATCCACAGCCGCAGGCACAGCGGCCAAGCATCTCAGCACGCTGGCCACCTCGACCATACGGCGGAACGCTCTAAACGCCCGTCGGGCCACACAGACACAGGACCACATAATCAGTCCCAAAACACCGAAAATGTACAAACAGCAATCGAAGGTTTCCCCCCATGTGGTGTCGGTCACCCCGCCGCCGACGATTGCCGCCAGTCGTTCACGTCGCTCCATCAAACCGAATCCCAAGTATGCCAGCGAGGACCTGGTCACACCAAAGTACCTGGCCTCAATGGCCAGCAGCGACACACCCTCGTCGCGTCAACAGCGTGGCGGCGGCAACTCCAGTTCGAAGCTCTTTTCCGCCACCAAATACAACGATATGCATGATCTGCTCGATCTGGACGAGGACAACGATGATGAACTGAACGATGTGGCCTACAATCCGCAAATGCATAAATCCGATGACGATGACGATGATCTGAGCGAGGATGAGTACCAGGAGGAGATGCGTCGCGAGAAGATACCGGCGCCAGTGCCGCCAGTGAAGCGTGGACGTGGACGTCCACCCAAATCGGCCAACGCAGCAGCGGCTGCCGCCACCAGCACGCCCCAGCCCAAGCTCGCTTCCAGTGTGGCCCGCCAGTCGACGAATCTGCAGCAGATGCGCCGCACCATGGCCGTGACCATGGGAAACCGCAGCAACAACAATCTGCAGATATCTGCATCGGAGGGGGCCGCAAAGCGTAAGCTGGAAGATGCCACCGACAGTCCCGTGGCACGCAAGCGCATGGTTTTGGCAGCAGCAGGGGGACCCAATCGCAGTCTACCAGTGATCAACGGCAGCTCCTCGGCCGGCAAGCCCTCGCCTGCTGCTTCTGCGGGCAGACCCAAGACCCTAATTGGCAGCAGCGCCAGCAACAGTGGCCTACGCACGGGACCCACAACGGCAGCGGGACTGATCAACAAGCAGCGCCCAGCAGCCACGACGGCCATCAAGATGAACAGCTCCAAACCAGTAGGAGGCGCAGCAGCAGCGGCCAGGAGCACCAGCATCAAGGCGGAGAGCAGCAAGATCGTCGACGATGTGCCCACATTCACGATCGTGAATATCAATGACATTATCAACCAGGATGATGTGCTCATCAGTCGCACAAATAATCCCACGGCCAGCATTTTGAATGCCGCCAGCAAAAAATTGTCGGTGGGTCGCCCCAGGACACGGAACATACTCGTCGGCGATAGGCCCACCAAGGGATCGGGATCAGCGGAAATGCCTACCTCCTCATCGACTCCCACAAGTAATAGCTCAGCGCAGGGCGGCTTTAGTTCATCCAAGCGGGTCAAGGCCTCGGCCACGTTCATCAAAAAGCAGCAGCAGCAGCAATCACCACCGCAGCAGACCGTCAGCCAGAGTCAGAGCCAGAACCAGACCAAGCCCCGTCCCCGTATACTCAATGCAGAGATGGGCAAGAAGGCAAAGCCCATTAAGCCGGTTCTGAGCTTGAGCCAAGAGCTGTATCCCACAGACGTGGATACCGAAGAAGATGATGCCGATATTGATCTAGATCTCGATGAGGTCGACCTAACACTATCGCCGCCAGCACCAGCTCGCCGTGCGGCCCCAGCTGCTGCTGCGACCAATCGCGGTCAGGCGGCTGCAACAGCCACAGCCAAAGCCCCAGCCCCAGCCCCGGCGAAATATACGGCACGTCGTCCCATACTCTCGTCGAATGCCACCACAAATAGTAGTCGGAACTATGGCGCAGGAGATCGCAAGTTGGCCCAACTCCTGGGCGAGGCCAATGAGGAGAGCTTCAAGAAGCCACCCATCAATGTGAGTCCTGCAGCGCAACAGCAGCGGCGTTACAGCAAAGAGAACAAGAGCAACAGTTCGACTACCACTATCGTTATCAAAGATCAGGATACCGATGACGATGAGGCCGATAACCTCGACGAGGACGAAGACGAGGAGGAGAACGAGAACAAGGGGAAGAAGAATCCGAAATACTTCCCGCCAGAGACAACCACAGTGCGGGAGGAGGATGGCCGCGTTATCAAGAAGATCACCTGCTACGAGACCTGGCACGTGATCAGCAATCCCCGTGAGCTGCCCGAAAAGACGCGCCAGCAGCGCACGCTTTTAGAGCTGCCGCTGGTCAAGCTGGCGAATGTGGCGGCCCGCATCAAGATGCCGTCGGCGAAGTGGAGCAGCAAGGTGACGCTCTACAAGGTATCGCCGACGCTAATGCAGCGCCAGACAATGACCATATTCACGGGCGATCTGAAGGTGTACAATATACCCGAAGAGGATCGCCACAAGTACCAGCCATCGTGTGTGCTCTTCCGCCGTGTGGTGGTCGATCGTAGCAAGTGCCGGGTGCCATACGATCGGGCCATTATATTCAAGAATCGCTGCTTCTACGCAAACATCGATGGGAAGCATGTTAATCTGATGGGTGCCCCAGAGACGGTCGGCTGCATGAAGGATGTCGAAATATTGCTGGACATTGTGGACACGCTGAGTCTGAACAGCCAATTGGTGGAGACGGTCAACTCAAAGTAGGCCCGCACAGAAGCGAACCGAGACGCGAATCAAATGTACTATAAAGCAAGCAGAAGCAGAGGAAGAATCGTGAGTAAACGAGGGAAGGAGAAGGATCTTCCCAGAGAAGGAACGAAGACGGAATATCCCCCACACGGTATAAATGAATGTAGAATTAAAAGATGTTTTTTTTTTTATGTCGAGATCGAATTACACACTAGTTTTTAATAGTTGCTTTAGCATAATATTAGCTGGTTGGTATTTTTGCCACACACACACACACACACACACACATTAATATATATATATAATTATAAAAAATAAGCATATTTCTAGATATAAAAGAAGAAGAAACAGAAGGCGATACAAAAACACAAAAGAAAGCGCAAACAGTAGATGGTTCCGGCTGTACTTGCAACAAGTGTAGGAAGGAAGGAAAGAAGGAAAAAAGAGAGAAGAAAGGAGAAAAAAACAATAGAGCCGATAACGATACCGATTAGAACTTTAGCAATCCCTGGTTCAGGACAATGCATGATTACATACAGAAATATGTATCATTTTAATATTAAATAATAATAACTTTCTATACATAAGATAGAGACACCCCTCCCCCCCCCCCCCCCCCCCCCCCCCCACCTTCCACAGACACACACACATATTTTCTCTAAGAGTTGTTTTAATCCATTCTCCCCCCTCCATTTGTCGGCCCTATTATCCCCAGAGTGTGGACCTTCGATTTATAATATTTGTAATATGTATTTTTGGCGATAATTTAAAGAAAAAAACGGAATTCAAATGTTTTTTTTTTTTTTTGTACAATTTTGATACAGAAGAAATTATGCTAAAAATCTTTCTTTTGTATGGAATCTAGTTTTATAATTCGTATGTAACCCCTATATATTATTGTGCGTCTGCATTTTGCACTGGAAGGAAAATGATCGTAATTTAATCTATTGTACATTTAATTGAAGAGCGAACCCCCATCATAATAAATAAACAGAAATCACATCACAATGTTCACATTCAATAGCATGGGAGGCAGGGTCCCTTTCTAACAGGATTTTAGCCCTCTTGGAGGTTCTCTGAAATAATGACAGACTTCCCCAAAAAGCGATCATCATATGGATATTTCCAAGGAAAGCTCCCAAAGAGACCCAAAAATGATCAGTAGAACACACATTTTCATTTTTTTTTTATTAGAAATTAGAATTTTTGTATATCCTTAAAACTTAATTTACATATGAAAACGTTAAAATCAGCTAAAGCTTCTACGATTAAAGTTCTCTTGCATATTCAAAAATCAAAAAAAAAAATATACCAAATAGGCCCAACTTTTATTGACCCAGGAAATATTTGTTCCCTGCGAAAGTGTTCAAAATTAAATTAAATAATAAAGAATTTCTAATTTTTGGGAAAAATGTACTTTAAAGTTTCCTGCAACAAAATATCTATATATAGTACTGCCAGTGGATGCTATCCAGGCTTTGCTTCGAGCGTAACATATTCAAGAATCAAAGACTTGTGATAAATTTTATGTTAATAATTCCAAACAGCAGATTTCTGAGTGCAGAAAAAAATTCAAAATTCGAAAAAAAAAAAATAGTCTTAAACCATATATTAATAAGATTTCTATAAAGTTATGTTATTTAAAAATAAATGGGTTCTTGAATTACCTTTAATAATCTTTAATTAAATTACAAGAATGTATTTTTTTCATTTTTTTCCTTACAAATCCGATTCATGAATACATTTTTAATAAGATTGGATAATTTTGAAAATAGCAGTTAAATTGGAGTACGTATTTTAATTTTTAAATAAAAAAAAAAAAAAAAAAAAAAAAATCGTTTCATAAATTGGTTTTTGTTGTATTAAATAAAGCAATACATAAAGCCTAATAGGCCGGTGATATTGCAAAACTTGTTGAATTTTTAATTTAAGCACAAATTAAAATATTGGCGCCGGCCAGAAAAAATTGGACGATTTGCTGCTGGATCCCTCAAACAGAAGGGAGGGACTTTCAAAAAAACTGGACGATTTGCTGGATTTGAGGGATCCTCAAACAAAAACTCAATATCAAGCAGACCAAAACACGGAAAATGCAGCCAGGCGGATGAATTGCATTCATACCCTTGTCACTCATTTACTTTCAAACAATTCCACTTTGGCGCTCAGCTCTAGCGATTATCTAGTCGATAATATCAATAGCCGAACTGCTTTCTTCGAATCAGTTATGGCTCTCTTTGTCGCCTTCTTTGAATCTGGTATTGAATCGGAGGCAACAGAGTCTCGTCTCAGTCCATATTGAGTCAATTCCAATCCGTACGACATTATCCATTTGATGACGAGGATGTCGGAGCATTACAACCATTGGGATGCTGCCTTGACAGAACTATGATGATGATTTCAAAAACATTGACCCCAGGTGAACCCAGCATGTTGTTGTTGTTTGACGAAAATTCACTTTGTTTTTTTTATAATTAATCGATATTTTTTTATGACATCGTTCTGACGAAACATTTTTGACGACAATTTTCATTGGTCAAAAATTTGTTTGAAAACATGTTGCTAGGAAACTCTTAAGCATGCTGCAGCAACTTGCTGTTGCAACAACAACTTTACGTAGTGCAAAAACACTCCACACGTTACATTCCATACCCACTTATGTTTATGCTTAAAACTTATCTTAGTCACAATCAAATAAGAGGGAGGGAGTATGTAAAATTAGCAAATCTTGTAGAAAATTGATTCATTCATCGGCTAAAACTATGTGCCTGAAATTCCTACCTAGCTAGTAATATTAAACCGAATATTATCATAAACAGCGAACGATTACCCCATTGTCGACCAGTGGGTATAATAAACTCCACGAAAATTATGAATCTTAAAGAATTTTAGCGCAGTTCAGATAAGAGATATTGTGGTATTTTTTAAATAAAGATGAAGGATGGGATGGATCTGCAAGAATCCGCGGTTTAACTCAAGTTGTTATCTTGTTCCAATAAAGGGGGTTTAAGTGGGCTAAGTTCGTTTTTTCATCGGTATATTTACGGTATATTTTGAAAATGAGACGGTATATTTCAGTAGATGCCTGAGAGTGATCGATAAGTGCGACGAAAAAATGAGTCGTAATTTTGAATGGGCTATAAAAAAGGGTATGGACAACAGGCAAAAACAGGAATGGCAAATTCTTATGTTCGTACCCTTCTCGCGGGTGTAGACAATATATCTTGAAGACAAAAAGCCGAAGGTATATTCGGCAAAAGTGGTGGATTTTACCTTGCAAGCGTTGCACTTTCTGGCCTGTTTTGTCTCTTGGCCATACCCTCTTTTTCCTCCCATCATGTAGCAAATGTGTAGATACCGCGTAGTTGCCATGTCATAAATTGAGTAAGCACCGATGCTTTTTTTTACATCAACTACGACAAAAAGTGAATTTCGATCTGTTTTTTTGTTATTATTCGGTTAATCTTTAGTTGCAAACGCCCCCGAATTGTGAGCCATCGATGAGTTGCGAAAAAAGCTGAATTCTAATACGCTACCTTGCCAATTGCTGGGGCCGAAGCTGTTGTGCTTTATTCAAATGGAGGAGGAGCTGCAGTTCCATTGACACCCAACCCAAAAAGCAAGCAGCGGCAGAAGCAGAGGCAGAGGGCAGCAACAGCAGCGGCAGCGGCAGCAGCAGCAGCAGCAGCAGCAGCGAGTGGAGTGTGGAGTTGTGGAGTTTTGATGAGTTTTGAGGGGAGTGGGGAGTGGAAGTGAAGGAAGCACAGAGCCGACGCACACATGAAAAAGTATTTAAATTTGTGCAAATGGAAAAAGTGTTTGAGGCATAAATAATAAGCAGAGAATCATCGCTGAAAAACGGCAAAATAAATCGCACGAATTTATTAAGAGACGCGACCGAGACCCGACCGAGATCCGAGATAGAGCCAGTAGGCAGAACAACAACAGGCAGGCGCGATGGATACAGATAGACCAAATGGACAAGAGACGAAAGTCATTTATCATATTGACGATGAGACCACCCCCTATTTGGTGAAAATACCCATACCCTCGTCGCAGGTAACCCTCAAGGACTTCAAGCTGGTGCTCAATAAACAGAACAACAACTACAAGTATTTCTTCAAGTCGATGGACGCCGACTTTGGTGTCGTTAAGGAGGAGATCGCCGACGATGCCACCATCTTGCCTTGCTTCAACGGCCGTGTCGTCTCCTGGCTGGTCTCGGCCGACGGCACCAATCAGTCGGACAACTGCTCGGAGCTGCCCACCAGCGAATGCGAAATGGTCGGCCTCGGTCGGGCCAATGTCCGCACACAGCTTGCCCTGCAACAGCAACAGCAGCAGCATCAACAGCACCAGCAGCAGCAGCAACAGCAGCAGCAGCATCAACAGCACCTGCAGCAGCAGCAGCAACAACAGAAGCTGTCCGGCGGCGGTCTAATTAGCAACCAGATGCTCCAGCCGCCACCGCTCACATATCAATCGGCATCGGTGCTATCGAGCGACCTCGATTCGACTAGTCTCTTTGGCACCGAATCGGAGCTGACGCTGGACCGTGACATGACCGACTACAGCAGCGTGCAGCGGCTGCAGGTGCGCAAGAAGCCGCAGCGTCGCAAAAAGCGGGCGCCCAGCATGTCGCGTACCTCCTCATACAGCTCGATCACCGATTCGACCATGTCCCTGAACATCATCACCGTCTCGATCAACATGGAGGCTGTCAATTTTCTGGGCATCTCGATTGTTGGCCAATCGAATCGTGGCGGCGACGGTGGCATCTATGTGGGCAGCATCATGAAGGGCGGGGCCGTCGCATTGGATGGCCGGATCGAGCCGGGCGACATGATACTCCAGGTGAACGACGTGAACTTCGAGAACATGACCAACGACGAGGCGGTGCGTGTGCTGCGTGAGGTCGTACAGAAGCCGGGGCCCATCAAGCTGGTGGTGGCCAAGTGCTGGGACCCGAATCCCAAGGGTTACTTTACCATACCGCGCACGGAACCGGTACGGCCGATAGATCCCGGTGCCTGGGTGGCGCACACCCAGGCGCTAACCTCGCACGACAGTATTATTGCCGATATACCGGAACCGATCAAGGAGCGGCTCGACCAGAACAATCTCGAGGAGATAGTCAAGGCCATGACGAAGCCGGACAGCGGTCTGGAGATACGTGACCGCATGTGGCTGAAGATAACCATACCGAATGCGTTTATTGGCGCCGATGCGGTCAATTGGGTGCTGGAGAATGTCGAGGATGTGCAGGACCGGAGGGAGGCACGCCGGATTGTGTCCGCAATGCTGCGTAACAATTACATCAAGCATACGGTCAACAAGCTGACCTTCTCCGAGCAGTGCTATTATGTGGTGAATGAGGAGCGCAATCCCAATCTGCGGTCACTCAATCCGCACCAGCAGCAGCATCCGCATCCGCACGGCCAGCATGCGCTCAGTCATGCGGACACGGAGAGCATCACCAGCGACATTGGGCCGCTGCCGAATCCCCCCATCTATATGCCATACTCGGCCACGTACAATCCCAGTCACGGCTATCAGCCGATACAGTACGGCATCACCGAGCGCCACATCTCATCGGGTTCGAGCAGCTCGGATGTGCTCACCAGCAAGGATATATCTGCATCGCAAAGCGACATCACATCGGTTATACATCAGACCAATCAGCTGACCATTGCCGCACATGGTTCGAACAAATCTTCTGGATCTTCGAATCGTGGTGGTGGCGGGGGAGGTGGAGGAGGAGGCGGCGGAGGGGGTGGCAATACCAACGATCAGGATGTATCCGTATTTAATTACGTATTGTAGAAATTCTTTCTTGCAATCAAATTGTGTGTTTTTAATTATTATGGATTTATTATTAATGAATATGTATAATTATTCTTTTTATATACGAGTATACAAAAACAAAAAACCAACAACAAACAACCAACAACCACAACCAACAGCAACAACAATATTAATAATACTTATGTATATGTACGTATCTGTAAGCTATATAGAACGAAAAGTGCAAGATGCAACATGCAAAATGCAAGCGAGAGAGAGAGAGAACGAAAGAAAGAACGAACGAGAGTGAGAGAGAGGAGACATCCGGATCGGTTGTGGATATACCTCTGGGATCGGTCCAGATCCAGGATATCAGACGGATATATGAGCGAGAGGGAAAGAGCGGACAACGAGGAAATGAGATAATGATGATGGGATGGATGCATGCGTGGGGACGAGATTTTGAATAAAGTTCTAAGAATTTAGTAATCACAAAAGTAAATAAATAAAAGTAAAACCAAAATATTCCATTGCCTACTCCCCTTTCATTTTGACTGTGCCACATGGGTGTCGTGTCGGTTGGCATTTCTTATCTGTCGATCCGGTCAAGTCGGTGCTTTTGTACTTTTATGCAATATGATTTTTTTTTGTTTTCTTTAAACTTGACATTTCTCTAGGAACGTAATGGGAGCCGCTTTGGAAAGCCAATCGAATGTTATTTGAGAGTTTTGATAGACTTTCCTGACTGTTTACGGGGTTATTGGAGGAACAATTAAGCAGAGCAGCCGACAAATACAGATTTGTAAACATTTTGGAACCCCCATTCGTAGCCATGTCCGTATTTTCTTCTATCGCATTCTAATTGTAATTTATCTACACACATATTCATCGTCATTTTGTGTGTTCCTTCTACAGTTCCAAGCATTTCTGTTGCAGAAAACAAATGACTATTTCAAAAAACGCGCTTCAGACATCACTGTGATCGGTTTTCAACACGAGTGGCACAGAGTTGCTTCTAAAAGCATCGAATCCACCGGCTTGTCAGCGTATATAAAAATAAAAAACGGACCTGCTTTTTACCCAAACAAGGCCAGAATAATATAAACAATGAAAACAGTGCCAGCCATCGCAAAAGCCGCAAATGCTGAGGAACTGGAGTTATATTATTTAATGCTGCAGTCTGGTAATATATGTACCAATATTGGAGTGGCCGTGCCCTGGGCGGCGGGCACCCTCGCCGGCGCCTATTATGCGAAAAGAGCGCCGCTTGTGAAAAAGAACGTTGAGGGAAATGGAAAAGAGCTGGAGCAGCAGGCCACCAATGCCGTTGAACAGGAATATGATCCCTTCAAATGACGCGCTTCGTACGGCACGTGGCTTCGCCCGGTTTCCAGCACTTGCGCAGAGATGTTTCGAGAAGCTATCGAATCCAGCGTGCGCGTAAATAAACATAGGTGGAATAAAATTACCCAAGCAGGCAGATTAACAATGGCAACAGATGTAGAGCCAGTCACAACGGCAGACAAGTTCTCAGCAAATGCTGAGGAATTGGAGAGCTACTATCTAATGCTCGAGGCTGGTACCATACCGGAATTACAGTGGATATTTCCCGGACGGCGGGCGCCCTCGCCGGACGCCAGTTCTGGGGGGAATAGCAAAGAGCTGGAGCAGGCCACCGATGCCATTGAACAGGAGTAAGAACAGCACCAAAGGCGTAAGCCCCACATAGATAACATGGCTTTTTATTTTGTTTACTCCCACAGACCGCAGAAGGCGAATGACTTTGACTTCAGCGACGATGTGGCTCCCACACAGATGCGGGTACGCAGCCAGACATCCACGCCGAAGTCGGCCAAAAAGAAGACGGCCGACTTTGCCGGTGTTATGGAGACGCTCAAGAAGAAGAATGCCGAAAGCTCCTAGCATACGGGGAAGCGTAGTATCAGCCATAGGCCGTTCTTCTGATACGACTACGACGCGGAACCTGGATACCTGACTCTGGATTTGAATTGGAGGATCGACAAGGTAATATTTTGTATTTAAGGCACTACCAATCATGTTTTATCCTAGGCTATTTGTTTTGTCCACGTTGTATTAAGATGTTTTATGTCTAGCCATTAAGTAAAACACCCCTCAAATGTATTAAAATTTAAGGTTCGATTATGCTATAGATCATATATTGCAGCAACAGACTTTAGGGATGCAGAACAAGACAAATATATTAGATATAAATAGAATTAGAAATAGGGTCATCAGCAGGAAATACTTTTTTTTATACGATAAGGTCTCCTATTGGAGCAGTCCATTTGGGGCATGAGTATTCGTATTCCATTTTCCTAAAAAATGTGTCCTTGCATCTGGAATTCCCATTGGAATTTATAATACATGTATTATCTTTTACTACTATCATACGCAATTTATATATATTTAAATTTAAGCAAACATTTTATATAAACAAAGAAAAAGTAAATAAAAATATACATATATTCCTTTAAAATATAAAAATTGGAAAGAATTGAAAAAATTGAACGGAAACAAGAGACAACAAAACTGTCAATAGAAGAAGTGAAAAAGAAGAGTGCAGGCAAAGGGTGCGTGCGCTCTCCTTCAGTCTTGTGCAGCGCGTGGTGCCCAGCCTCTTTAAAGATCTGGTTTAAAAAAAGGTTTCACGATATCCTCTGCTGATTCCTTTCTTTTTATTTTTGTAAACTATTCCGCGTATCTTTAAACCCTACCAAATAAAAGCATACATAACAAATAATGTCTTAAGGGATTCGATGTTTTGCTGCCTTTGCAGGCAGCAATGGCATGTAGTAGTCTGTTCCTATCTTTGTCTTTGAGTCGCGCCGGAAGACCCTGCTGCTCTGGCCTATAGACTATACAATAAGAAAATGTTGAACCAAAAAGCTGTTCTGTGGTGGGTTTTTCGCAGGACGCCTCGTATTTGCCTATGCTTTGGGCAGCCGAGTCGTCCCAGAATCCTACAATAAATACACAGTCTTTGGCGAAGCACAAAATAATACAATAATACAATTGCACGGCATATTATCTCCGAGACTGGGACCGATTGCGCCTCACCAAATACTGTATTTTTGTCGTAGGAAGCCGATTAGGCAGCAAGGGGCAGCACATTGGGGTTTATCTTAGTCTACACTTGTATAAATAAATTAATCTTTGAGTACCAAATAGTACCAATCACTCGTAATACGTAATTGTTTTCAAAGATAAACCCAACTTATGGCATGACGCTGCAATTCAACATTCCTGAAATTTAAAACAAATCAATTAATAGCTAAGGAGATCTATCCTATCCAGAGACACAAAGAAAAACATTCAGATATTTTAAACACGTAAGAAATGCAATTTATTTTTGACATATCCTTGTAGCTATAATCAATAATAAGTTATTGTGCCAGTGGGTGGTGCTTGTATATGTGGTACATTTTTTCGTAAATATATTTGATATTTTATTTTTGATTCGTTTTCTGTGTGTGTGTTTTTTTTTGTATAGTTATATATATATTTTTTAATTGAAAATGGCATCGACATCAACATTAATTGACAATACACATCCCTTAGACGCTATATGTGCACATTGTTTTGTTTTAGATTTTTTCTGTTACTTAATTTTAGATTTTCGTGTGAAACAATAAACACCCGTACATAATGCGGGACACGCACGCACAAAGACTCACACACAACCATCACATATGCAACTTTAAATCTATTATACTTTTTTTTGTGTGTTTTTTTTTCGTATGTTTGGGATTTGCACGTGTTTAAAGCTTAAGCCTAATTAAAATTATTGATATTTATGTACATTCCTACAACAACACTATAAAATACTCTATTATTTAAAAAAAAACTATAGGATATACCTATGTATGTGTATGTATATGATGCACAAGCTTAACAATATTTAACAAAGTTTGCTAAAATATAACACAAGTGATTGAGAATTTGTTTAGTAATATTTTGTGGTGGGTGGGCATTGGGAACCTAAAAAGTGTGTAGAATAAAGGGGACAGGGTGGGCAGACATTAAACATTAAGCATTAAAAATAAACGATTTACGATTAAGAACCCTTCAGAGGTTCCGTCAATTGCGAGGGTGGGGGTCTGGTTGTGTTTTTTCAAAACGTACACTTTAAAATGCTAAAATGCTACTTACAAACAAGCTCTAAATCTGTAAATATACACACATATATATATATAAGCATAGAAAAAGTTTAGTGTTCAGAACACTTGTGGTTTTGACTCTCTTTCTAAAGCTCCTGCTCCGGCTCCGGCTCCGGCTCCCCAGTGATGTGCTTCTTCTGTTGCTTCTGCTTTTATTCATGATTCTGATTCCGTTGTTGCTGTACTTGTACCCGTGCCCGCCACATTATTACCTATTTGGGCAGTAATAATCTCTATAATTTGACTAAATGTGGGTCGGGCACGTGGCACGGGATTCCAGCAGGCCAGCATCAGTTCGTTGTATACGAAATCTGGACAGCCCGGCGACTGGGGTAATCTACAACCACAAAAATATAACAGATAAAGGTATTCAAATTATTGAGACTAATGACAGAAATATATAGCCAAAAACGCAGACGATAGAAGACAGCCCATGGTCAGCAATTTGATTTTATTAGTTTACTCACCTTTCACCATTGTTGAGGCGTTCGGTGAAATTTACTTCGTTTTCCTGAGGCGGAACCAGATTAGGTGCCTCGCCATGTGTGAACATCTCATAGAGCGTCACGCCATAGCTCCAGACATCCGAAAACGATGAGAATTTAGCGTTAGCATGAAGGGCCTCCGGCGAATACCTATTGTTGGAATTGTAGTTAGATCTGGGCGGGCGGGGCTTCAGGCTTAACACCTACCATTTGAAGGGTATATCTCGTTTGCTTTTGGCATAGTAGTAGCCCTCAGAGTTGGCAAACTGTGCCAGACCAAAGTCCGAGATCTTCACACAGTCCAGATCGATGTGAGTCTTTCGATCCACCAGAATATTGCGGGCAGCCAAGTCACGATGTATCAGACCCTTGCCAGACAAGTAATTCATGCCCTATCGACAAATAGAAGAATGAATGAATATTTCACAATTAATGCCAGGAATTGACCGTCCACCTACCTGAGCTATCTGAATGGCAAAGCCTAGCAGTCGATTTGTGTTCAAATCAGGGGCTTTGTAGCGTAGATACACATCGAAAGAGCCATCCAAATACTCCATTATTATGCTATGGGTGTTGTGGTCCCAGTATTTAAATTTCACAACATTCGTATGCTCCAGATTGCGCATGATGACGATCTCACGCTGAAAGTCCTGCGTTACCTGCATGGTGTTCAGCTTCTTGATGGCCACAATCTCGGAGGGACGCCGATCGTCGTATTCGATGGTGCCTCTGTAGACGGTGCCATAGTGGCCCTTGCCAATATTATGCAGTGGACTATAAAACACCCGACAGCCATCCAGCTGCAGGACCTGCGGCATATTCTTAACATCCAAGACATTCACACAATCTTGATTGTAATTTGGCATTTCTGTTCCATCTGAAAAGAAATTTGGTTGCGTGAATGGGGAATGTATATGCAGAGTGACGGAGCAGAGCTCACTTGGTATGGGTTCGGCCACCACCGTATAGTTGGGCTGTATGTCCGACTTCATGGTAACCAGACGCGAAAAGATGTCGTGATGGCTGAAACGCTTCTCCGCATCGTCGCTCCATCCGTCCATAATGGTGTCGTACATTAGAGTGGGGCACAACTCTGAATCCATTGGTGGCAAAATGTTGCCGTCCTGCCTGCGATTTCTCAGCAGCTCCTCCTGCCTTACCGTCCTCAGATCCCGCTGGCAGCGCGAGAATATCTCATAGATGGTGGTGGCAAAGGCCCACAGTTGTGTCCCCAGATCCAGTTTGGCGGCTTGCAGATTATTGTAGTATTTCACGGGTATCCAGGGCGAGCTGCAGGCAAAAAGAGAAACAGGCTTTAAATTGATGACCGAACGACAGTGTTTGAAAACTTACAAAAGTTAAGTGAACAATGCGTTTGTCTACTACCAAGCCCGAGAACCGACAAGGAATAAAGGAAAAAACGCCCCAACAAAATACATAATACATAATGATTCAAATAGGTTTTTACAGCAAAGTTCATGAAATCATCAGCCATGTTGAGGCATTTTTAAACCAACAAAACAGACGACGTCTGTAGCCCATATTGATATCAATAGTTGACAATCTGCCAACGGGAATTTACCATTCATTTGAGCGCGGGTCAAATTTGAAGTGAGACTAGAAATAAATTTATTGCATGTACTCGTATTTAGTCATATAAATATCAGCATAGAACATCATCATGTCAAAGTATATCATAGTACAAAGAATCAGTACAGAAAAACTATTTACTATTTGCTCTACGGGGCCTTAACTGGGATGCGGGTGTAAGACTCCCATCTTACTCTAGTAGGCTACTATTAGTAAACCTCTCATCCTTAGTTAGCCGTAGAAAAATGCTTGGTGTGTGCACAACTTGATCGGGGGTGGCATAGACAGCCCTGATCTGTTGAGCCGCATAAACTCCACGATTCCTGTTAGACTGACTAGAAATTGTATACCGTTGTTCCTTCCACTTTGTAGATCGAATTATTCCTTGCATGAAACGTTTAGGGCCTTATGCTCGGATTATAATTCCCTCTACCATATTATATCCACCACTAATTCTCTTCCTCTTATTAAATTACTAATCCTTACACACATTTCTAGTAATTAGTATTTGTATTTTGATTGCATGCTTAGTTTCTTAGTAAGTTTAGTGCCAATTTTCCTCGAATGTTAGTCTAACAGCTATCTTTCTTGCATGTTCGCGTTCGGTTCGGCTACGCGCCGTGCGTCATGCGGCAGCGCCCCTCGGTCGGTTGGGCGCGAGGAGGGCTGCGTTTTGCCTGGGATCCGCGCGTAACAGCCTTCTGCTGGTTTTACACGGGCCACTTGACGGTGCAGTAACTGCATCGCCTCTTGAAAGATGCAGTCATTGCATGTCAACGTCCAAGAATATCAGCATAAAACATCATCATGTCAATAGTCAAAAGACATTTAATAAAATTCGGATTCGTCGTGGCCTTGGTTCTTATCTCTGTCTACCGTTTCACTAGATCTCTGTCATATAAAAATTTCAGTTTTAATGGTAGCCCCAGGTCAAACCTGCTGAATGGCACGTTGTAGCCCGACGCGACCCGCGTTTGCTCGAATTATAAAAATTATTGATCAACTTCAAGACTTCAAGGAACATTTATGTTGCTAAGTGATCTGCTGGTTGCTGATTAAATACCAGTGGCATAGCTTTTCGCAACTTCTTGCTTGCAACTTCTGGTATTTTTCCAGGGGTAAATCTTATTGTAAGTTTTCAAACGCTGTCTGAATGGGGTAGGTATTGGTGGTGGCTGGTAAACCTGATTGCGATATCGTGACTCACTCAGATTCTTTGTAGGGGCGCGGATAGCCTGGATCACTGATCTTGGCATCGAGCATGAACCTTTCTGGATCGAATTTGGTCACATACAGATTACTGCAGCGTATGTAGCTGTGTATTATCTTGTTATCCTCCAGATAGTGTATGCCCCGCACCAGGCCATGCATAAGATCGAGCAGGCAGTGGAGCGACACAGCATCCCGCTTCTCCAGCAGGAACTTGTTGAGTGGCCCGTACCGGGAGTACTCCATCACCATGGTGTATGGATCGGAGAGGGTCAAGCCGTACAGCTTGATGAACTGCGGCGACTGGATGAGGCTCCAGGTCTGGGCCAGTTTGAAAAACTCCATGATATTGCAGTCGTTCTTCAGCATCTTCATCGTGACGGACACATCCTTCACCAGACTCTGTTGTATCCAATCGCCGCGCATCGTGAACATCATCCCATCCTCGCCGAGCGTTATCGAGTCTGCAAGCGGCATAAGAATTCCCAGTGTCAGTTTCGGTTTGCTTTGAGCTTAGTCGAATAGGTCTCTCACCTGGATACCATTGCAGATCCGTCTTGGGATTGAAGATCTGCGGATTGCGGTGCTGCAGCTCCGCTTCGCTCAGCACCAAGTCAGTCTTTTTGGCTTTCAGATTTTTTGGCAAGCACAACAGCAGCAACGGCGGCTTGTCGTACTTGGAGGCGGGCACTCGCAGACGGCCGGGACTGCTGGCCGGTATGAACTGTGCCAGCTCCAGCAGATCGCGAAACGGGTGCTGGCCGTCATGGTAGCAGAGCACCCACTGTCCGTCCTTGCGTAGGATCTTCAGTGTCTCCGTTTTGCAGCGCTCATGGTCGGTGTTTCGGCCGGTGCTAGAAAAAACAGAACAGAATGTTCGGATTCAGGGGAATAGTAAAAAAAAAATAAACAAAAGACATGTCCTGTACATGACTGTGCATATTGCGCTTTATAGTGTACAATGACCTGCTCAACGAGAGAAAGGCTTTTATGCCGTCAAACTTTTCGCAATAATTTATGCTTCATTTGTTTTCTGTTTCTTCCTTGAGTTTCCCGGGAATTCCTACAAGAAAAAGAGGGTCTCGGAGAGGTAGCATAAGGAGAAATAAATTTAAAAATAAAAAAGAGAACTGTTCAAAATGGGTACTTAATGATCCTTCCTTTATAGACTACAGACCCACAGGACACCGCTTTGGTCCACCCCAATGTTCCCTGAGTCCCAGAGCAATTGAAAGAAGTTTTGTAATGAAGAAACAGCTCGTGTGCCCATATCTACTCTCTTTCCCGAGGTACATTCAGTTGTCTACACTTTGATTGCTAAAAAAGAATCTGTTCGGTTGAGAACCTCTTATCGAATCCCCACAATCCATAATGTAATCTGTGATACCGATGCAAAAGGGTTTCGAATAATCGTTTGTTGACCTCCAATTATGCTGAAGTCTCTGATATGAAGAAACCTGATATAAATTGAGATTAAGGGCCATACTCAAATGAACAAAGTGAACAAGATTACATAAAGAGCTGTAACGGAAGCTTTAAGCCATAATTTTCTTTGATCTGTTCGAAACGTCTGACAAATGAGCGCCGGAAAGCAAACACCGCATCGAGTTTCAAAGAAGCGCGTCCACCAGGATAAAGCTTTGGGTGTATAAATAGCATAAGATAACAAAGTCTCAGGTTCAGGTCGCCCTGCCCTGCTGCTGCCTCGTTGCACATACATTCTCGTGTTGATGTCAATGTAGTAAGTATTGTACTCTCGATCACATTGCCGTACGATGTAGCTGCCGCACTTATCGCCATGCTCGTGCAGCTTCATCAGAGAATAATTGCCACCAATGGGCCCGTGGCAGCAGAGATTTCCAAGCTCCTCCAGCGAAGGCGTGCGATACGAATGGCACAGATCCTGCATCCATTTTACAGTCAATCTGTGTGGTAAAAAGGGAATTTTACAAAATATAGCTGGATGGATGGATGAATGGATGGATGGATGGATGGTCGGCCACTCACCTGATGTATATGCCCAGATAGGAGATGAACGATTTCATTTCCTTTTCGGTATGAAAGTGCATCACATAGCCCTTGGGCAGGCCCACAATTTCCAGACGTACATCGGTATCATTGATTTTCGAGATCATAAATATCCCCTCAACGCCGCCCACCAGAATCCACTGCAAAGGAACAACAACAAAAAATGCAACAAATGGCATAGGGGTGTCGTTTTTATTACTTCCTCTACTCTGGTTTCTGCGATGATAAGGCGGCTCTGTGGGGCATTTATTTATATATGAATTTCCTTTTTATACCTCCTAAAGATTACAATTATTCGTTAAGTGATCGGAAATCGTATATGCCCTCAATTCGAAAATTACTTTGAAAATCGTCAAATATTCTTCATTAGAAACAGGCTTTGCTTTAACTGGGGAAATTACTGGGATTCGAACAGCGATTGGGCGTCCATATATGTATGTATTTATGTATATAGAGAGAGAATAAGCATAAAAGTTCTTTTGTTTTTGCAGCGTTGCGCTGGGCTCTACAGGGATTGTTTCTACAAGAATCGCCTGATATAAAGATCATTGTAGGGCACATCCTTCCATCTTTGATACCGAAACGTAGTGCATTTACGTGATCTAGGACAGCATATAGAGCTTCTTCCCCTACTCTATTGGGGTTATATTAAGAACATTCTGTGACGGTTTCTGAGCCTACTACAAAATGGAACCAAGCCACACCAAGGCCACAACCCTGGGCAGAAACTTCGTTGTGCTACTCGTTTCTTTGATATACAAAACAACCTTAAAGAAAAGTCCCAAAGATACTAGCCGCGAGTCCAAAAAAACTACATTTATGTCGTGTGCATGACTAAAGGATTGGTTTACTACCATCTAATTCCATTTAGTGATCTCTGTTTCTTCAAAAGCATCGGTTGTGTGTGTTCCGACCGTTTCTAAAACCTATTCCGGATAGCCGTATCTTTATTATATTTCTGTTGTTGTTTCAACCGGAATCGGTCTTGGGTTTCAAGAAGCCTTCCGGCTAGCCGTATCTTTATTATATTTCTGTTATTGTTTCAACCGGAATCGGTCTTGGGTTTTGAAGGAGCCTAAGAAACGAATTAATTCTCTAGTAATCACAGATCGATTTTATTCAAAATTAATCCCAAAAAATCAATTTAAAAACCCAGTATGTGTGATCTTTGAAATATCCGTAAATAAGATTGTTCTGTTTCAGGTTCTGGTTCTTGGGTGCCGGGAGAGCCGGGAGTGCCGGGGTGGGCACACGTTTTGCCAAGTAAATAATATCGAAAATACCTAAAATTGCAAGCGCAAATGCTAATTGAAGAAGCAACGAGTGTCGGACTCTCAGTCTCGTGGCGGAGCCCGGAGCAAGGGAAGGGAAGGGAAGGGAAGGAAGACGATGTTTGTCATACCTTGAGCGTGGCCTCTGATGTAACACGCGCCACCTTCAGTCCCGGCTCGGGAGAATCGTGTGGCCACAGTCTCACGTAGACATCGATGCCAGAGCTTTGGGCTCCTCCACGCGATTTACTGCGCTTCCCATTGCTCCTGGCCGTTTGACTGTTGTTGTTGGCGGTCAATGTGGACAGCGTGTTGGTGCTGGAGCTAGATCCCGTGGTCAGCGTGGTGGTGGATGTGCAGGTAGAGCTGGCCATGCTGGACCCACTATGGCTGCCGACGCCGGACATGCTGACGCCCCCTGGCTCGCTGGGTGGATCCTCGTTGGGCAAATGATCGACCACGGCCGTGAACTGCTCGGTCATGTAGGTGGGGGCCAGGTGGCAGATCTGATGGATGTAGTGCCACTTCAGTTGGGCCGCCGTGTTGTTGGAGTTTTCGCTGAGTTTGCGGAAATACTCGCAGATCTTGGGACCCACGAAAAAGAAGTGCGCGTTCCACACACTCTTGGGCAGGTACTGGCGGCACGAGCTCTCGATAGAGCGGGCCGGCAACTCCTTCTCCTTCAGGTCGATCAGCATGTCCATCACGGCCAGCCCCGTCACCTTTTCCTTGTGCTCTGGGTAGCGGATCTCTGCGATGTGCTCGTGCAGATTATCGAAGCGCATCTGCCAGTAGAGGTACTCATGGCTATGCACATCGATCCTGTCCAGCTGGCTGTCCAGCTCTGGCACGCGGAAACGCATGCGAAAGCAGTAGCGGACTTGGCAGCTCAGCTTCTCGCCCGGCAGGACCCAAGTGTGGCCGTAGCTAAGGAGCTGGGCACGCGACGAGCGACGGGTACCGAGGTGCTCGCGTATGCCGAAGAGCAGCTGGGCCGTGGGCAGGACTTTCAGTTCGCGGCACATGAATGTGCAGATATCCTCGCAGAGCATGTCCGGCGGGAAGCGTTCAAACTCTTTGCTCTTGTAGTTGTACACGTGAATAAGGCCATCATCCTGGTGGATGCTCTGGCTGGAGGTGCCGCTGTGGAGGGAGGTGGTCGTCAGACTGGCGCTGTCCCCCAGCGACGTACGCCCACTGCTGCTGTCATCCATGGCAGCAGCTGTCTTCGCGTCCCCTACTTTGGTCCTGGTCCTCGTCCTCGTCGGTGGAACACTGTGCACTATTCTGCATCCAAAATGGGAACCGTGGCCGGTCGCTGTTGCCCGCCTTTACGCGCAGCGTCAGCAGTTGGTATACGCGCGGAGCCCCAAAATAGAATCGGGTCAACAGAACTAACTTTAACTTTAGCTTGAACCTGCAGTTACGACAATAAAGAAAAACCGGAAAACCGAAAGCAAAACAGCACAAGCAACAAATTAAAAACAAAATTAGGTTCGATTCGTGGATGGATGCCGTTCCTTTATTTACTTTTCCCGGTCACAGGGTTTAATTTTCATTGCATCGCCTAAGCGCGCGCAAGAGGTAGAGCATTATCAACAGCCATCGCGAGCCACAACGCACAACGCGACACAATAAAGCGAACGAAAGCACCAGTCACGGCAAAATATGTATTAATTTTTTATGTTTTATGTTGTTTCTAGCGTTGGTCTTCAGTGTGACCGTGGACTTGTCGATAAGAAATACGATCTGGACCGCAGAAGTATACCGAAATATACCTCACAGTTTCGAAATATACTGACGAATTAATTGTACTCATATTCCTCTATTTTGATATTCGGTTGAATATTACCAACTAGCTTGGATCCTTTGACCGGAATACATAATTTTATTCGATTAGCGAATCACTTTTCTAAAAGAGTGTCAAGTTTTAAGTTCTCATCTTTATTGGATAGTTTATTAAATAAGGCTTAAACAAAAAGGATCAACAACAATTTCGACTAAAATCTTCTTTTTTTTTACATGGTAACAGCACGCTAACTACGCATTGCTTCATATTAACTACATATGTATGTAAGACCGCGGTAAGACTGATAAGATATGCAGTCTGACCCCCCGATATCGACGGCACAGTTTCAAAATATACCAAAAATATACTGAGGATTTATTCTTATTCATATTCGGTTAAAGATTACTAAATAACTAAGATCTGAGGGTCCTGAACACATAATTTTATCCGATTAACGACCCACTTTCCTGCAGGACTGGCGTTAAAGCTGGCGTTTTACAGCACTAATAACGTAGCAGCCTTGGTATTTAACATCTGATCTGCCAACAGCTTGGCAACACATCTGCTGCCATACGACGGAATTTATATAACCTCAAATCCAAAAATTCAATTTTTGTAACAAAACTCTACATTTTGTTCACTGAAAATTCTACGTGAGGCGCCGACAACAATCAAGCCAAGATGTCTGATTTCGAGACCGAATTGACCAGCAACGACAAAGAGCTGCAGGAGTTTCTGATGATGGAAAAACAGAAGGCGCAGGTCAATGCACAGGTATGTTACCACCCACTGGAGCCCCAAGACAAACCGACAGCGGAATGTAATCAAAAATCAAACACAAAATGTGATAAATGGCAATCCAAACCGACAGATACACGAGTTCAACGAGATCTGCTGGGAGAAGTGCATTGGAAAGCCCAGCGCCAAGCTGGACAGCGCCACAGAGACGTGCCTGAGCAACTGCGTGGACCGCTTCATCGATACATCGCTCCTCATCACACAGCGCTTCGCGCAGATTCTGCAGAAGCACGACATGTAAGGCCGGAGGAAGCATCCATTTGGCAGCCGACAGCCGACCCAATGGACAGGACTGTCTCTGTGTTGCGGCTGCTGCACCCAATGTCCTACTGTTAAAACTATTTTTTAAAAATTACCAAGTAAGATTTTTTTTGATGTGTCTTCGGTTGGACGGACCCGCGGACCCATGTACTCCCCTTACAAACCAAGAAAACACACCCTCCCGTTCACCCGGCAATATTCCACAAATTGGACACGCCTCAATGCCTAGACAGCAGCCGGTGCTAATTTTCACCTCTGCCAGCCGCCGTGCCATGCCTGTGGGCCATTGGAGGGACGACGTCGACGACCCACAAAAGCCACCAGTACAACTTCAGTGTTCTATAGCCCCGTATATAATAGCAATATATACATAAATATATGGTTCTGTTGTTGGCTTAAAGTTATTTGGAATGAAAACATAATAAATGCTACCTTTTGACTTGGGGTTTGTGGTACGCTATGTCCAGTTAGAGTTGTTGTATAACGTCGGGGGTAAAAAGTTCGGTTTGCTTTGTGTTCTTTTATTCTAGGGTACAATTCTTATGTTAATCGGAGAGCGAGGTTGTTAGTGGATGTTAGACGCCGATCATGGCCGATCAGAGCACTTGTAGAGCTGCTGCCTCTTCTCGTCCCAGGGGTTGCATTTGGCCAATTTAAAGTGAGGGCCCATATCCAATCCCAACTCCGTCCCATGCTCCGCAGCGGTAATGATCGTGCCGAATGAACGGATGTGCCCCTTGGACTTCACGGCACAGAAAATTCACAGTGAAGCCTATCAATCCATTAATTTACTGACTCTGACAGGGCTGGCGATTTGAACTTTTCTTATCATAAGTTTGCTGCTTACGACACATTAAATCATTGATGCAGATCCTCTATTTGGAAATAACAATCACAAAATCGGATGTGAAGTCGGCTCGAATATTGTAATTTCAAAAAACCCGCCAAATTCGTTCCGTTTGAGCCGAGAGAGAGAGAGGAGGGTTTCTACGCGCTCTTCGGTTTGATCGAACCGGTTGAGCGAACTCGAACCGCAACTCGAAATGTAGTGTAGATGTAGAATGTAGAATTAATTTTCTGCAATATTCCCGAATATTCGAATGTTTGAGTCTGTTCCGTCGCTGCATACGCATTTATTTTAACTCATACAACTGAATGCTGAAAACTATGAAGCCAAAACATACTCGCATTCATATAAACTAGATGCATTGTATGCGTCGCACTCATTCAACTTAATTCAATTCGAATGCATTCTATTGGACCAATGCTTTGAATGGAGCCATGCAGATCTCTAATACATACATACATATGTAGTCAAATTTGAAAGCCCTGAACCGTTACATAGACAAAATCAAAGTAGAGATGGAAGCAAAAGATCGATACTGTCGATAGTGTCCTCGATGGTTTGACAACTCTAACTCAAACACTTCATCGATAAGTGCTCTCTCCTAAGACGAAAAAATGAGTCGTAGTTGTGAATGAGCTATAACAAAGGGTATGGACAACTGGCAAAAACAGCCAAAGAAAATTGCAATTTTCGTACGAACCTCACCTCGCTAGTGAGGACAATAAACAAAGACAAAAGCGGCCAGGTACATAGCGGAAAAGGGGTGGATTCTACCTTGCATGAGTTAGCTTTTCCGGGGGGTTTTGCTGTTGGCCATACCCTCTTTTTCCTCCCATTATGTAGCAAATGTGTAGATACCGCGTAGTTGCCATGTCGTAAGTATCATAGTTGACATTGTATAAATAATTAATTGCATAAATTGTTTCGCGGCGGACGTAAACAACCGTGTGGTTTTGCCGAAATTTTTTTCCTGAATTCAGAAATTTCCGTTGATATCTCCCACAAATATAGCCATATCGATAGTGGAGAAACTCGGAGCCGCGACAACAACAGAGAGCAGAAATAATGTAGGATTTTTCGTAAATTCAGAAAAGTCCGTTGATATATCTATCCCACAAAAATACCGATTTGATATTTATCAGAAAAGGATATATATGTATATCAATATCATTCGATAACATCCCTGCCGCAGGCTCTGTGCCAAACGCATGTCCTTTTGCCTGTGAGTGTTTCTGCAAATAGTAAATAGGGCTCCCAGCGTGCTCTTGTATCCTGTAATCGAATGCTGGAAAATCGGTAAAATTCAAAAGGTCGGTCTACCCCACCTTGATACACGCGCTCCACCGTTTCGAGTCGTCCTCCCAGGATATGTAGAGCGAGACACACACGCACGCAGTATACTGTTTTTAGAGTCGGTGCGTGGTTTTTTTGAATATATGTAATACGCATACATATGTACGTTGTGTGTGTGTTTGTGTGTATGCAATGTCCGTGTGGGTTGTTGTAATTGTAAGGGATGTTGTGCCTGTGCGGCAGCGCAAATATATGTTCTCGTATATAAAAAAAAGAACCAGGAAAATCAAAAAATTACATGCACATGTGTATGTGTGTGTGTGTGTGTGTGTGTGTGTGAAGAGAGAAGGTGACAGTTACACTGCAGTCAGTCGCCGCCAGCAATTTAACGGCAAAACCAGCACAGTGTTCATGTGGTATATGAGAGCTTTATTTTTACACGTGTAGGAGTGTGATTTATGTGGAATTTAGTAGTTAAACTGCAATTGCACGCACACATGGGTATTCATGTTGTGCTGAAGCTGCATCAGTGTCAGTGGAGCGTGTATAATTCAAACGGATTGACAGCAGCATCAGCAGCGGTGAATATGTGAGCGGGGAGGGGAGCGAGCGGTGTTTTTTTTTTTTTTTTTTTGCTTGGTGTGGGTGAGAGGAGATCAATGCTTGAGTGGATGTGGACGTGTGTGTACGTAGGAGGAGCAGACAGACAGATCACCCATCAGTGTGCGTGTCGGGGCAGAGCAGAGCATCGCCAAATTTTTGTATTAAAAATTGTACAATAAAACAAGAGCAGAGCGGTTCTCATTCTCTCTCTCCTCTGTTTTGCATACATTATGTACATATGTATATATATTTATATGTATGTACATATGTATTATTCAGTTTCATCTTTTTTGTGGCCTGGTCTATAAATAACACTAATACTAAGTAATGTAGCGTTCTGGCGTGCGCGCGGTACGAGGCGGCAAAGGCATAATTATGCTCGCTATGTCTGTCTCTCTCCTGGCCCTCTACTCCCTTCAATAATTAATTACGTGTATCTGAGGCAAAGGCTTACGTACACACTTACGCTTACGGTTACGGTTCGACCCAATTTCGGGTTTTAACGAAACGGTCGGATGGACGGACAGTGGAAACACCAGCACCGCCACCACCACAGATAACGACCAAGCCACGCGACATGTCAAGGTCAGGAGGCGGAAATTCGAACGTCAATCCGTGTAACGAATAATAGACATATATGTGTGCGTGAGTATGTTTGATTATTGCATATGGGCTGCTGCTGTCCTGCAAGTGTGAAGCATACTTTTCTGCGCCCGCACCTGCATCTCCCGCAGCACACGTGTATTTTTTTGTGGGTGTGAGTGCGCAAACCATACAAATAGGCAATACACACACACAAACACACACCACACGGACACATTTAATTATACGTCCTGTTTTCCGTTCTGATGTCTAAATAAAAGAGCTCCCAAAACACATTAAAAATAGCAAACAAATGACGCACATACATAAGTACGTACATAATGTATGGAAATTTACATACATACATACATACGTATGTACACAATGAAACGGTAGTTCATTTATGATTTATAGCATTGCCGGAGGATAATAATAATAATAACCGTAATAACCGGTACGGACCGTAATGCCTCAAAAGGTGATTGAACTTTACCGTTGCCATCGTCGTTACTCTACTTCTTATTCTTGTTATTGCACGCTGTCCTGTTCCCTCATTCGTGGCATCTCTTTGGACTCTTTTGACTCTCTCTCTCTCTCTCTCTGCGTCTCTCTCTGTGTCTCTCTTTCTCTCGCTGCTAGCTCTTGATAGCCACAGTGCCTGCCGTGTGTATATTGACCTCACTGGCGGCTCGATTGTTTTAAGTAATATGCGTCACAATATTAATCAAAGTGACTTTGTCCCTGTCGGGGATTGCGTGTTTGTGTGTGTTTCTCAGTGTGTGTGTGTGTGTGTATTGGCGTTAGTGCTTTTACTAGTGCTTGTGAGCCAGCTAATAATGAAGCTAAAATACATTAGCCAAGGCAAGGTTTCCCTCCCTACCCTCTCAAACTGTCTTGTCCATCAACTCTAATACAGGAGGAGCAGGCATCCATTAAACTCACACACAAACACACGCGGGAGCGCACACATGCAACGCTAATTGTAATGTCCGTATGATACTCACTTAGTACTTTACTCGGAGTGCGAAAAAAAGATTTGCATATTTCCACCTTGTAAAAACTACACTTCCTCAAAGCTTGAAGAATTTTCCAATTTCTAAATTTAAACTTATGTAACTCTCAGTGAATTGTTACCTCACGTAAACACGTATAGATTGGATACCATTACATCTATGTCAGTGGTTCTTAAAACTTTTTGAATGAAATATTTCAGTTAGCATTCCATGGGTTAAGAAGTTATTTGCTCTGCAAAAGAAAACCTATAGTCATATATCCATTCGGTCAATATTGTAAAGCAAGTGTCATACAGGCCTTTGGGCAAACAAACGACGACCGACCGAGAATAACTGTTCGTTTGCTCGCTCTCTCGTGAGAGAGACCACCGACAAAGAGAGCGGAAAGAAGCAGCTGAGCAGCAGCAGAAGCAGAAGCAGAAAAAGCAGAAGCTAGAGCAAAGCACCGTTGCTTCAGTCATTTTTTTCGGTGAGGGGGCGAGGGTGTGAGCTTTGAGCATTTGAGGAGCGTGTGTGAAGGAGCGGTGTCTGCGACGTGTGATTGCACCTGTGCATGTAACAAGTAACGGTGCCATCAAACGTGCTTGTGAAATGTTGAATTTTCTGCCCAAAACGTGAACATGACATTTTCAAATTTCCGTCCAAACAAATGTGCAATTTTGTGTGTTTCATCTCCTGTATGAAAATGAGTGAAATACATACATACATAGATTATTTAGAGCAGCCAAAACAGGAAAAAACACACACACACATCCATATACATACATACATACATATATATGTAAAATCGGAGCAAAACGAAAATAATAAAATATAAGAAAAAGCAAGCAAAACGAAACGCAAATAAAATAAAACAAAAAACCAAAGCCATAAACAACTACAAAACCAAAACCAAGCAAAACGAATACAAATAAAAGCCAAAAGCACAACAATAGCCGCCGCCGTGAAACGATCTCGCGCGGACAAACAAAATATTTTTTTTTGGTTCGGGACGACCGAGAATTTCGACATCGACGCGACATGTTCTCAAAATATGAGTGCTCCCTGCTGCCCAACCCGAAATCCCAGACCCCCCCCCCTGGTTCCTCTGTTTCTCCCCTGTCTAAATAAATACAAAATACAGTTTGCGCTGTCGCCACCAGCGCCAGCGTCGTCGTCGTTGTCGTCGAGACAAATGCAATCGGAAGCGCATTAAATTGCATTTGTATGGGTGTGCCACTGCCACCGCCAGTGTGTGTGTGTGTGTCAGAAATTGCAATTTTTTTTGTATATTTTTTTTTTGTATGATTATACAATCGCCGGTGTGTTCCTGAAGCCTCGCAAAAAGCACAGAAAACAACTTGAAAACCAATTGAAATATTATTGATTGAAAATAAGACTCAAAAACAATCACAAAATCAAATGAAATCTTTTCAGATTTCAATCACATCGAAAGGAATAGCAATCCAAAAGAATATTTTATTATTCCGAACAAATCGCAGACCCTGAAGATTCTCTTTCATTGGAAATCTTTGCCAAATATAGTTTAATTTTTATTAGCGTTTGTTTGCATACAATTTGTTGAGTTTTGCCCCCAAATGCTGGAATATTTCAGAACAAGAACTTTAAGATCTCAAGCCTCAATTGGAATTGAGGATTACTGCTACTCCGACAATTCCAGGAATGTAATTCTAGGCACTCTAGCATTTGCCTATGTATCATATGACTACCATTCTCCCACCCATTCGTGGAAATTTCAAGCTTCCCTTTTCAACAGATTCTCAGTAAACAAAACAATAACAAGAGCCTTTTGTGGTGGCTACGAGTGTCATATTATACAGAATGGGAAGAACAATAATTGGGTTTCATGTTTAATTCGTTTTACTGATGATTTACCAGTTCTACCATCCGCAAAAAGGGGCAATCCTATGTTCTCTCAATAGTAAAATATTGTACAAATCTCAAGCAGAACGAACAGAACAGAAATAGTATATTTAAGTTCTGTCCTCTGAAAGAGTTTTAATTTTTGTTTTTTGTTTTATATAGAAAATACTTAATTAAAAAATAGAATGCCTTTGCCTTTTAGATGGTGACGGAAATGAAGTGAAATCCTCATGCAAAATCAAAGCAAAAATCGAAAAGGAAAGGATCGATCAAATGCATGAGAGTTGAGTGCCTGCCGTCAGAGACGTAGTGTGGTTTTTTGTTGTTGTTGTTGTTGTTTGTGTATTGTTGTACAGTGTAATGGCCAGAAGAGATCTCTGAGAGCGAGAGATAGGGAGCTTATATGTGACAAAGGATTCCCGAAAGAAACCGTGAACGCACACACGCAAAAGATACAAAACCAAACACAACCAAGAACTGAAAGAAATCCACAAAACCCATAGGAAAAAAAAACAAAAAACGACACGGCATATTTTGTACATAAAAACACTACAGCGACTTTCATTCATGGAATGAGCGGTGCGTGCAACACGAAATTAATTCAATAATCGTAAAAAAGAGAGGAATAAGCCATATTAATGTGTATATCTCGATAAGTACCACACTCCACACTCCACATACGACGAATACGATACAACCGAGGAAGGGAAAAGAAAAGATACTCAAAATTACGGTATACGCTATACAGATAACGGCAGCATTGGACTACACTCAAAGCTCCTGCTGCTGCACCACCGCCTCCGCCTCCGCCGCTGCCACAGCCACAGCCACAGCCACAGCCACCACTATCCACAGTCACAGCCATAGCCATAGCAGAAACTGCAACAGCCACAGCCACAGAATGCCAGTGAAAAAGCAAGGTAAGCGAAATGAGGCACCACGAAATGTTGTTGCCGTTTTCCATTTTCCATTTGATGTTCCTGTTTCTCCTTTCGTTTTGCATCCTATCGTATCCATCTGGAGAGCTCCTCTGATGGTTTTCATCATTCCCGGGAATCTCTCTCTCCCTGTCTCTCTGGCGGTCTCTATGAGAGTATTACCTGGAAAGTCTATTCACAGTTTGTGGCAGGCACTCTACCCAAGAGTGAAGATGGGAGGGTTGGGGGTGAGGAACCGTGCAGTAATCCCCTCTTCCATCCGAAAACAAGCTTATGTGGGTTTTGCTACAGAATGTGTGTGTGTGGGAGGGAGGGAGGGGAGTGCGTTTCACTCAAAGTTTTCTACAACAAAAAGGATATACACATGTAGATATAGAAAAGTATGTGGGCATTAGACACGTTTGTTGTACTTTGTAAATATTAGCTTGTGATAATTAGGGTCTTAAAATGACATGTCTATTTTCATAAAAATTAAATGAAAAACATTTCGTAGCATATTTTATTCCCTGATGGCTGGTTTTTCCACCGTTTTAATCGAATTAATTTAGGTTTTTTTTTAGAATCCACTAACCACGCAGACTTGTTAAATAATTAAAGCTTTAAATGCCCTCTTTACGAAAACAACCCAATATTATCATAGTTTCAAGAGCTGTTCCGACAGCTGTTTTTCTCAGCAACTAAAAAGGAATATGTTTTTTAGGCGGCCCCAATTGATTCCCACACCAAACACTCAACCACTCGTTCGAATTCATTCTCCAAATTCTGAGTAAGCACTTGGCTTGGTTTTGGTCCCCCGTCTCGATCGATGTTTTTCTTGGCATCAGATTTCCGATCATTTCCGATCGTTTGTTTACGCGTATTCGAATTTCAGTAAGCAAAAGCATTAAGAAATAGTAAATAAAAAAGACATAAACGGGAAACAGAAAAGTCAATAAGAGTATTCAATTACAATTTCAATGCCTGATAAATGCAATAGTGGAAACGCTCTACATTCAATTGGGAAGACAAGAAAAGTCCCTCTAATAAGACGTCTAGCTTCCATTGCTCCGAGGTTTCTTTTTTCCATAGCCAACCGCAGGCACGAGAACTCAATCACAATACATGACGTGTGCACGACAAGGCACGTTGGTTCTTAAGACTGAAGGCGCCCAAGTGAATGCTGCAAAAGAGAATGCCCAAGAATTGCAAAAACACAAGACCCGTATTGTGGTCGAAAGATCTTTGAAGATTGATTGAAAAGATCATGATCTTATAACTCATATAATGCTCACAGAATCCTCTATCTGGGAAGACACGATAAGACCCTTTATTGAGTCTTATAGATGAGGCTTTGGCTGGACAACGTCTTGGAGTAAAACTATGATTGGATTTGGAATATATTTCGTTTCAGAGAGCAGCAGGCTGCTCTCTTCAAATGTACAGTGAAGGTCAACGGCAGTGTCTGACGCGTGCTGCCACAGATATACAGATACCACTCTATATATGTATCTTATCTATGTAGTAGTAAAAAGTATCTTGTGCATTTTGATTTGTTATAATGTCCGTGTATAATCAAAATTTGTGGGACTCGCGACTATAATAATAAATTATGTGTTTAATTTTTTTTGGCAATGCGACAGATGACAGGCCCAGGCGTAGAAACTTGCTGTAGAAATGACCCCTGACCCTGAAAGGGGCGAGCATAAAGAGAAGAACGAAACTATACTTAAAAACCGAGCAGAGGAGAAGAACTGTGTAAGAAGAGCATTCAGTTGAAAGGGCATACGTAATTTTAGTCAATCTTTATTGATTTATTGGGGCCTATTAGGGTAACACCCATTTGCGGCGGTATATGGGATATTATAAAGCAAAAGACTGGCGGTCGGAACCAGTCCAGTGCGGTGGTTGGACCTGAAGAGAGGTGGCTTTCTTTGAGAATGAATTCGGACACGGACTCGGGCTCCGAGCGCGAGAAGAGCAGCGATCCCAACGAGGGTTTGCTCAGCAGCGACGACAAGACCTTTCACGACGACGACGACGATGATGAGGAGGAGGAGGAGGATTCCTCGCCAGCCGATGATGAGGCAGAGTTGGAGGAGGAGGAGTCCCTGCTGCCAGTGCAGAAGGAGGTGGAGGAGAAACCCACAGCCGCCCCAGTGGTTGTCTTGCTGCAAACTGATGAGGAAGCCATAGAAATTCAAGAACAAATCGATGTCAACTTTGCTGAGCCCTCTTCGGCCAGACCATCATTTGTGAGCGAGGAGGGACCTGCAGTCGTCCAGCAGAGTGCAGAGCCGCAACAGGAACAGGAGCCCCTGAAATGTCCTTCCTCGCTGCGCGACAGTGTACGCGAGTCGATCGAATGCTTCTACTCGGCACAGGATCTCCTCGAGTACGGCCACGTGCTCTCCTCGACAGCCGCCGAGCAACGGACACCGGATGTGGAGTCCGGTTATTTTGAGAAGTCCGAGAGCGATGCCTCGCGGGATGAGTGGGAGGCGGCACCCTCTGCAGGAGCCGCCCGTTCCCGTTTGCTACTGTCCGCCTCCGCATCCGCCTCCTCCTCCAGTCGCAACAGCTCCGAGGGCCTGCGCATGGAGCTGAGACGCTTTCGGGCCATGATCGAGACCCTGGAGCGAGAGAACCTGGCGAAGTCGCAGTCCGAACAGCAGTTGCAGCAGCTTAGTCCCCCCAAGAAGACCAAGCCGAAGCCAAAGCAGCGATCCTCTCATCCCCCGGCAGCGCCTGGAATGCCAGCGGAGCAGCGGGGCTTCTGGTCAACGGTGTTTGGCGAGGCCGGACTGGAGATGGGCCAGAGCCAGGAGGAGGACGAACGTATTGCGGATATACAAAGTATGGGGGATACAGAACAGAAGATCTAATGAAAATTTCTCAGAAAAACTAGGGAATATTTAAGCAACCAAAGAGAAACAGTGGGAAAAAGAATAGCTGTAATTATGGATTGGTTATTGGGATCCCATGACATCTATCTACAGACCTTTTTATTGCCTTTTATTTATATTATACTCAACTCAATTTGTTCACTCTTTGATCACTTTGCAGAAGCTCATCGTGCTCTGGAACTGCTCGAGGACTACCATGCCCGACTCTCCGAGCCGCAGGATCGAGCGCTGCGTATTGCAATCGAACGCGTTATACGCATATTTAAGTCTCGCTTGTTTCAAGCGCTGTTAGGTGAGTAATCAATACCCACCGTCCCCCAAACGATAGTTACGATTGGCTAAGATATGTCTTTGATTGTAAGAGCTATTAGATGATAAGTAGTATAAGAACAGGGGATATGTCTTGGGACATATCCTGCATCAACAAGTATTTTCTATCTATAATCTGGTGCCACATTTGGATTATAATATAAAATACCATTTAAGCATGATTATTCTTTAAAGAATTAAAAGGAAAACAATCCTCCATGTACTATGGCTTATTTAAGTATTGAATTATCGATGAATTGTTCGTGTTTTTTGTTTTTTTACCGTATCAGAAGTTCAATCTCAAGAACTTATCGAACTGGAAGAGGATCCCGTTAGTAGTTGTTCCGGTCTGCCTGCCTATCGTCCAATCGATATTTGTTGTCTCTCATTTCTATTCTTCTTTTGGCTTGAAATTATTTCCACTTGACAGGGAAGGAAAAACAACAACGAAAAACAGCCAGAAGAGAGAGCGATAATATTGCATAGGATTTGGGTCAAACACAGCCCAGGCAGAGCAGAGGAGAGCAGAGGAGAGCAGAGCAGCGCAGTCACGGTCGCAGCTTGTCGCTTGAGTGTGGCGCCCCTCCCACCGTGTTCCCCTTCGGGGGCTGACATTCGTTGCCGGGTATCCATCCATTTTGAGGGGCAGGCAGCCGGCCAGGCCATTGTGTCTGCTCTGTGGGACTCTTTTTTTTTTTCTTGCCTGTTGTATAATTTGCAAAAGTTGCTTCGCTCTCTCTATGTCTGTGCCCTGGTGCCTGTGCTGTGTGTGTGTGTGTCCCATTCAAACCGACAATCATGGCCTTCCCTCTGTACTTTTGCCGTGCCCCCTATACTGTGGCATCATCATCATCATCATCGTCATCATTCTCATGGGGTAACCACACTGTGTGCCGCCGCCGATGCCGATGCCGATGCCAAGGCAGCAGTTGCATAATCCGTTTTGTACCCCATATCTAACATTTCGAGTCGAGTCGAGTCGATTCCTCCACCTCGCGGTGCTTCTTCCTTCTTCCTTCTTTCATCTTACTTTGTTACTGCTTCTGTGACTGTTTCTGCTGCCACTTCTTCTTCAACTATTTGTCACTTTGTTGTTGGTTCTTCTTGTTCTTCGTCTTCGCACTTTGTTGGTGGTCCCTTCATGTGTGTCCTGCTTGTTACACACTCTTTCGTTTATACGGAATAAATAAAAATATATAAAAACTACTTAATCTTTAAAAATTAATAAATATTGGTAAATCCATGATAGCTTTGCTTTTAAAAAAAAATTCCCAATTGAAATTGAATGTTTATTAATTTATTTAACAAAGTATTTTCCTTATGGTGAAATTTATTTAATTTTAAGTGAATTTGTATAATTAAGTTGTTTTTATGATCTTTTTATTTTTTTCTTTTCTTTAGCAAGTGCATTTTTATTTTTATTTTATTACATATTTAAGTGTTTAATAGTTTGTTTTTAATTTTTGTTTACTTTTATATTTTTTATTTTATATGGAGTGGTAAAAACAGGATTTTTTACAATTATACCATCATGAAATGCAACGATTTCAATTTGTACAGAATTGGGGATTAGATTATAATTAAATTATATTTATTTTTATTATATTTGCAAAATGATGCCTTAAAGCAGTGCCTCCGTGTCCAATGAAGTCATCGGACATGCTTCACCTAAACAGGGTACACGAATTTCATGAAATCGTGTTGTCGTATAAACATTGTAACACTTTTTCTGTGCTCTCTGGTCGTACAATGTACACACATTGATGTTTAATGGGGGAGTACTTGAGGGCTGGGAATCGAGTGTCTGTAAAATGGAGCTCCATTAGACTTCTCTAAGATCAGCCAGAAACCCGGAACTTTTCCGTCTCGTTTTTTGTTATATATGCCAGATACAAAAGGCCTGACTGGTCATACGATATACAAGTAATATTGAAGCGAAAATTTGCTTCCTTTCCCGTCGTGAATATGTTGAGAGAACAGGAGCACGCACCCCGAGCGGTTTTCACGTGGGGCTTGCTCCTTTTACTGTCAATCTTCGCCGCAGCAAACGCCGGCCTGCCCAAGGACAAGACGAAGGATGGACAGCAACGGCAGGAGACCGGCCCCTGGAGAAAAATGTCGGGGGACATTGGTGATCGGCGGATGCATACTCAGCGACTCTACGAGGCCTATCTGGATTTGGTGAGGTACGAGGAAGAGGTAAGCGACAGGGACAGCGAGGATGTGGATGAGCCGCTGAATCAATGGAATGTATCTGAGGAACACCATCCCATCGAATACGCTGCTGCGGAAGAGCATACACTGCAGTCCGTGAAGTACTTTGGCCGACTGCCCAGCTCCAAGTCAAAGGAAGAAAGCGAACGGAGCTCCGATGGGAAGGAGTCCGTTGGCATGCTAATACTGAAGAAGAAAACGATGCCCAGTCGATTGGAGTCAGCAGCAAAGGCGGCCCAGCGGAAGTACGAACCGAAACAGAGATACAACGAGGACCTGGCCGAAGGTCCTGTCCCAGCCTCAATCCGATATCCAAAGACAGAGGCAGAGCCAGAGCCAGAGACAGAGCTAGAGGCAGAGCCAGAGGCAGAGGCAGAGGCAGAGAGAGAGACAGAGGCAGAGGCAGAGAGAGAGACAGAGCCAGAGACAGAGCCAGAGACAGAGCCAGAGACAGAGCCAGAGACAGAGCCAGAGACAGAGCCAGAGACAGAGCCAGAGACAGAGACAGAGCCAGAGACAGAGCTAGAGGCAGAGCCTGAGACAGAGGCAGAGACAGAGGCAGAGCCAGAGCCAGGGACTTTAGCGATGCCCGGAATGGGTAGGCTCAGTGCCTTGATCGAATTAGTGAATATTGCTGAGCGACTGGACCAGAGTGATGTGGTAAGCGAGCTCGCGAAGAGCATCAGCGATGAGACGGAGCCACCACTGACCAGCATCAGTGACTGCCTGCTAGCCGACCCATTGAGTGGCCCGTTTGGTCAAGCCACAGACAAGCTTCTCGATCAAGTGGATCCCCAGAGGACCGCCACTACTTTCAGAAGCATCCTGAAAGACTTGAGGAAGCGACGACCGTCCGACCACACGGGAGGCCTCTATGACTACTACCAGAAAATATTCTCCCAGGCGCTCAGCGAACAGTCTCCCGCGACCAGTGAAGGGAATTCCCCCATGGAGTGGAATGAGATGGGCTCATGTCGCTGTGAAAATTCAAAGCCAGCGATGCTGGCAGCTGATCAGGGCCAAATGCAGGCCAAGAAACAGACCAGGCAGAGGGTCGTGGATAAGTTATCCGGAGCTCCGAGGATCCGTCAGTCGAGGATCCGTCAGCTCGTCTGGAACGAGGTGCCACTGATCGAGCCGGGACTGAGCTCAGAGCCCCATAAAATGACAAAGAAAGCGCGTCTGTACAACGAAAATAAAGGACTTAAAGCACGTCCTTCCCCTGCGGAAGATCCTATCCATTTTGTAATCAAACAGTCGTCGTTGTACGGCCTCATCGATGCGTACCAAAGGCAGATGCAGAGCCTAAGGCAGAGCCTGCATTCGAAACATGATTGGTGGAAGGAAGTGATAGATAGAGGCCTGGCACCCGGCTATTCACCATCCAAGCGGTACGCGATCGCAGCTCCCGATGACCCAGTGTCCTTCCCCGAGGAGCTAGCCAATCAAGCTGACATGGCCTCCGAGCCGCAGATCGGGGGGAATTCGATTGACAATATGGCCAGTCAAATGAATATGTCACCCATGGAGCTGTTCCAGCGTATTATGGGTTCGAATATGGGTTCGATTGTGCGTCAGGGACAGGCGGGTAAGTGGTTGCTTGTTTTTAAAAGCTCTGCTCTAGTGTATGATGCTCTCAAAAAAGGACACCAGATCGGCGGTGGCCAGGCAGGGAGTTTAACATTAAATGCATTGCGGAAATCGAAGCTACCACAAGAGACGTTTATAGAGGATCCGCAGCCACAGGAACAGCCCGCACAGGATCCGCCGATCCAGAGGCCATCGAAAACCGATTCGCGTGCACAGGATCCATCCAGTTTAGGGCCAGTGCTGGACAAGATTCTGCAGCGTTTGGACACCCTGCAGGAAAGCAAATGCAGCAACGATACCGGCAACGAAAAGGACCTTGACGATTTGTCCTGTTGTTTTACCGATCCAGCAGATGGTAAGCCATCAGTTCTCTACCGATCGCAATCGCCTTAAGTATCTCTCTCTTGCACAGGTGCACCCTGCGACATAATTGGCTCCTGGGAGTCCCTTGTGCTGGGCGTGCGGATCAACATCCGAGCTCCTAAGAAAAGCAAGAGTGCCGAGGGAGAGAAGAATCCAGCCTGTTATAGCCCCAAGCTGGATATATCTCGCCGAGAGTGCGTGAAGATTAACCCATCCCAGCCGAAGGACAGGGCTGACTCTAAGAAAGAGGAACTCATGCCGTCCGACCAGATGATCAATGTCACCGTGCAGGAGACGGTGCCGCCACGAGCCCATGTGATCGTCGAGAACCTGGACGACTGGGATTTTTCGGGACACACCCTGGGCGTACTGGGGGGACCCGTCTCGCTGGCCTTCCGCAAGGTAAAGTCCAATCTGGTGGGCAACTTTGTCGGCTATTGTCGCACCTGCGGTTGTGTGGACACCATATTTGGATCGTGGACCTTCTGTCAGCCATCTGGAGACTGCCAGGGCATCATGATGTCCCTGGTGGATAGGCGGGATCTCTTGAGGCGCTATAGTCTGGCCGAGCGCATGGAAGCCGAGTCAATGAATTCTCAAAAATCCACTCCCCAGCCACAACTGCAGCAGCAAGAGAGTGTGTGCGACGAATACGCAGAGGCTGTGCGCAGCCACAGAGGGGCCAGGCCACAGAGGAGGAGGAGTGTGAATACACTCTTTGGTAATAATTAACATGGCATTAGCCGGCATCTGACAGCCGACAGCCACAACAGTAGTCTCAGCCACAACAGTAGCCTCAGCCTCAGCCTCAGCCTGAGTATTCCAATCCAATTCCAATGACATAGACGAACATCAACTGCATGAGAAAGCAGCTTGAGGCTTGAGGTAAGCCCCTCCTGCTGCTGCGTACGAGAAAGAGCTGCTTCTGCCCTCTGCCTTCTGTGTATTTTCTATCAAGCCATGTTCGAAGCGGATTAGGGATTGCACAGGCTCTGAGGGGCACCCATTGATATTTACAGTCTCATTGCACCAACTGCATGGAAAAAAAAGCTCTGTTTGCGGTTCGATTTAATCCGAGAAATAGAGGCTTTTCGGAAAGTCAAAAAGTGTTGAATAAATTTTACGATAAGCTCTTTTATTTGTCCTTTACCATACATTTTCTTGTATAACTTGATGTCAAGTGCATGAGAAGGAATGCCGACTCGCTGCAGAACAAGGGGGTTTTCTAATCTGTTTTTCCCTCCTTGAGGAAGCTGATTGAGTGGCCCTGGCACTCGTCGTAATCGAGAAATGAATGCACCTTTGTGTTTAGAACTTAATGTTAAACCTAAATTGAGTAAATTGAGTGCAAGAGTGTTTTGGAATTGTAAGCAATGTGATCCAGACACAAATGCGGCGTCAAGTTTCTCAATTTTAAACTCGAAAATTAGCCAAAAGTGAAGTAGTCAAGGACTTGGCATTCTTTTGGTGACAGGAGACACCCAAACACCCTAGAACACACACCTTTGTAAGGGGAGATGCTTAAAGTTCATGCCACCAATTGACACTCAGAAGAGTGGCAGTGGAAGCCGCAGTAGGAGCCAGAGCCAGAGCCAGAGGCCACTAGGAACAGAAAATGATGAACGAGTGTGTGGGGCTGTGTAGGCGGTTAGCATGTGCTTGCCAAAATCCGAATTTAATTGGCCTAGAATTCGGTTTATCTCTGACTGAGACCTGGGCTCTCCAACACACACACTCCCACACACAACTGGGGCCTGGGTGGGTATCGATTTTCACGAGCCTCCTCCAAGGAGCAGAAGCCAAGCGATGGGGCCACAGGACGAAAGGGAAGGTGGATTGAGTTTCATCATCTGTTGTTGGCCAGAAACAGAACCAGAACCTCCCTGATCCGCCCCACCTTCCTACCTCCCTGCCGGGGGCTATGACATTGGCATTCGGCTGAGAAAAGCAGAAATGTTTGCAATACAAAGCGCCAGCAGCCAGAACAGAGCAGAGCAGGAGAATCCGTAGGAAACATTCCCAAGCAAAAGCATTCGATAACTCATTTTGGGTTCAAGTGGCTCAATCGATTGCATAACCGAAGATACTGGACCCTCCACGGTCTAGAACTTGTACAAAATACTTTGGCAGTAGTTCTGCAGGAAATATGTTTAAAATCCCATTCGAATCTTTGAATCTTTATAGATATCAAATATTGTTTAAGAGTCGTAGAACCCTGCTCTCAATATGCAGCATCTGCTCACTCCACCATTCTCTTCGTTCCACTGATATTCCAGAACGGGGCCTCACAGCAAGTGTGTTCCTCAGTTCCATTAGCATGGAACATGTTTCCAATAAATTCAAACATTTCCTGCTCTGTTCCACCGAATAACTAGCCTGCAGACACCATTACGATAAATATATCCTTGTGGCAGTAGGGGGTCCTGCTCCTGCTCCTGTTCCCGGCACTGTGTCTACACAGACGACGACGACGACGACGACGACCATTTCACTGAGAGTACGATTTCATATATTACGGTGTACGACCGTTTGGAATTCAATGCTCCAATGCTTGTCTTTCTCCGCTCCCATTTTCATTTCCATTCCCGCTCCCACTCCCACTCCCCTTGCCAGATTTTTGTTTTTTTTCTTCCTGGCAAGTGGCGCTGTCGTGAACAGGAAATTAAATGGGCGCCATGGATTTCGTTTCTCCCTGTTTGTTCAGTTTCTGTAAAGTTCAGCCTCGCTTCGGTTCGGTTCGGTTCGGTTCGATTCGATTCATTCCCCCATTTAGGCCACTCGACTGTTTTGTGGAAGCGAAACATATTGGCGTTGGCTGGGTGGAGTGGTGGGGCCCGGTCCTGGTCTCGCTGTCAGTGGCGCTGTCAGTGCCGCCGTCAGTGCGCATTGAAATGTGTGCATTTGAGATGCATTCTGGCAGTTTCCTGATTTCCGCTGCTTGCTTTTGCTACCGCACCAGCGCCTTTTCCATCCAGCGGGGGGCACAGATGAGGAGGGGAAAGAGAGCTTTTCAATAATCAACACAAGCTGGAGATGAGCGCGTGACTATGACACTTGCTTAAGACTGGAAAAAGTATTCTTAGAAAGTATTACTCAGAAGAGAGATCTCTGAAATCGAAGACTATATAAAAAGTTAGAGAAAGAATTTCTTATGGAAATCGTTTAATTTTTAGTTAGTGATTTAATCTTCAAATTGAATACATAAAATCCCTGTTTTAAGGCTCTTTTTGGGGGTTAACCAGAGTCCTTTTGTTGAGAGTCGAGGCACACGTGCCGCGACACTATACTAAAATACTTATAAAACTTGTAGAATACCTATATTAAAGTTCTGAATTTTGCTTGTTATTACATAAAATCGTTCAATATTTCATCAAGATCCATGACAAAGATCTGTATACTCTATTTTAGGGAATCTAAAAGCAGTGGATTTTCCCTATAATAAACGTAACACTTTCCAAACCCCTCTTAAGAAGTGTTTTTTGGTGGTACAACAATTACAGTACATTGCCTCCCAGGACGTTGTAGTATTTAAGACATAAGACACCCTCTAAACCTCTGCTCTAAGCAGCAATCTAGAGTCAAGAACAGTTTCAAGTGAGTGTCACCGCAGACCCCTTCACGCCAAGAGGTGGCGTTGCCTGCACGTCTCGTGGGGGGGTAGCCAAAGCCCCCGTGAGCGTTGCTGTTTATTTATTCATTCGGATGCATTCCACGTTATCCATGCTCCACGCTATCTGTATTCAATGTTTTCAACTTTATTAACCACGCTGCCACTTTGGCCACTCAGTCCAAACCATTGTTGTGGGGTTCGTTCATTGTTTACTCAAGAATCAGGGAATCTGCTGTCGGGTTCTCTGGTTTCGGGCTGTCGGATTGGGGGCTTAAGTGTGGGATAATGGGGATATTCCCTGTCCCTCTATCACTGTCTCTCTCCGCATGGCTTCAGTTTTTAAGTAAAAGGGGATAATCCTTTCCTGAGTTGGCTCCAAACAGACTCCCGAAGCGGATGGATGACTACTGCCAGGAGTTCATCTCTATCAGAGGGTAAGTGACTCAATTAATAGTCGTATTCGAACACAGAAATAACGAAGTTCTTTGCTTACAGAAACTGGGAACATAAAATTGGAATTTACTCATAGAATTGGATGTCCTCTACCCAGAAGAAATGACTCTGCGGCAGGATCATCGGACGCCTCGGGATGAATGGGATCTATCGCCAGCTAATCTTCGTGAAGGAGGCCTACGATGACTACGAGGTGATGCGCAAGACCAACCTCATGGACAAACGATGGATAAGGGAATGCGTCTCTCCAATCCAGAGCCTGGCTCTGCTCCCTGGATCTCTTTAACTGGTCCGTAGACGCCAGTACGACGGTCGTTCAGTGTTCCGCAAACAGAAGACATCCGGCACTGGCCGCGACATCGCAGAACAGCCTCATGACCACCGACGACATTCATCTAGATTTCTAAATTCAAGGCAGCTCCAAAGGTCTTCTGTTGTATGGCTACCATTCGTCAATATGGGATTAAGGATTAACGTCTCAATTGAATGGAAACCCTATTAATAGAGCAGCAAATCGATTGCTCTGCTGAGCGGTGATCCGGCTTCTCTGTCGTGCCACCTACCTTGACCGACTGGGGCATGAGGAAATCATGCACATCGATGCGGTCAACGGTCCAGGACTTGGGCATCTAAGAAACTACATATTTATGCTTTGAAGGCTGTTTAAGTTTTATGAAAAACGAATCATGGAATCATGGAATCTTAATATTTAATAGGAAATGGTTTATATCCCATTGGAAATGGAATCTTACTGACCAATCTTTAAAGTATTATTTAGCCATTAGTTAACAGATTAAATTCGTAAGATTTTATAATGAATGTGAGATGGCGAGTATAGGTAGTGGAAGATTATCTTTGCACTGCCACTGGAGCTCCATTAAAAAGTTGTTGAATAGCTATAAACAGATCGACAAGGACTTCGTCTGACGGTAAAATATATTATGCCCTACAAATCGGGTATTGTTTTGTACATGCTTACCCTGTTTACCGACGAAACGTTAGCTATTCTTGGGACATATTAATTATAAATTCATACAATTCATGACAAGTGCAATTCTATAAATAGATGCACTAAAATATTGTATCTATGTACATGTAATGTATCTATGTAAACCATAGATATATATCTTAGGGATGGCTTTGACAAGCCTTTGAATTCGTGTACAGATTATATCTAGCTAGATATCTACGGATAATTTGTATAGCCCTGATTAAAGGCCATTTGGCTCTTTGAACACCTGGTTTTCGAGCCCTACTAATGATAGAGCAACTCGTTTTCAAGTGTGTAATTTTAAGATACATAGGCAGATCATGTCTCGATGTAAAGATTCTGATATACGGTATGGTATATATGGATATGGTATTTATTCTATCCCATCCACTATTCATCAAATGGATCTTAGTTCAGTTTTAAGATACTAATATACGTATTACATTTAAGATCCAATCTCTTAGATAACTATTTGTTAATTGAGGCTTTGTATTTTTATTTGCAGATATACAAGAATTCTATGAATTGACCTTATTGGATGACTCAAAGAGCATACAGCAAAAGACAGCGGAGACCTTGCAGATAGCAACCAAATGGGAGAAGGATGGCCAGGCCGTTAAGATAGCCGATGTAAGTGCACATAATATTCAGTGGAGAGTACGATGGACTCCAGAACGATATAGAAAGTACATATATATATTGCGCGTGTGTGTTCTTTTTTTGGGCTGGAAGATACATATGTAAATGAGAGAAGGAGTGTACATACATTTGATTTACGTTTACCAAAAAATGCATTCGATTTCAGATTTTCGTTTACCAAATTTCATTGCAAATACGAGTATCATTTCATGAAATTATCTTATGAGTTTTGCATCCATCGGATCGTCATTGGCTATTGCTTTACTATTCGTACTACTACTATATGCTATATCTAACATCTGCTCTGCCATTCAGCTCTCTGCTTTACTCTATACTGTTCTCTGTATATTCTTCTCTTCTTCCACTCCATGCTTACTACTACTTCTACTACTACTACTACTACTACTATTACTATCCTGAAACAACTATTCACACAGTTTATAAAGACAACAACAACAAACCTAAATCGCAATTGTGTCTATGAGTTTACCAACGATGCATCATCCAATCAGACTCTCAATCAATCAGCACTAAATCAAAATCAAATTGTGAATAATATCAATACAAATGCCCAAGCGCATGCCGAGGCCCTCAGCAGAACATTTAAAAATGAATTGGAAGAGATTTTGGTAAGATACATACATACATACTACACCCCCATACCATTATCCATTACCCATTATCCATAACCCATTACACATTACCCATAACCCATTACCATACATATTATCATTCATTATACATACATCCATCCATCATAGATCATAAATCTACAATATCTAAGCGTTGATCATGCTTTTTGTCGGGCTATAAGTCATAGAAAGCACCTAAGAACATTTGTATATACAATCGATTGATATTCAGCTTTTACGCCATTCACATGAAAACATTTAAAACTGAGTTGAGTTCTGAGGAATCGGCCATCTTTATGGATGAGTTTTCGACTCCAAGAGGGGGTTACAATGGAGCTAATATGACACAGTCCAAGCCTTGATTTATTGGAAAAACTTTGGGCATACGAAGCCATGTTTAAATCTAAAAGTTATGATCATCAAAATACGATTAGAACTAGTATACTCTTAGGGTTAACGTAGTACACTTTTTTACTAGCTAGATGTATTAGCAGCTGGGTTCTAGAGTTTTGAGACTAAGTTTACGAAAAGTCTGTTGCGGACTGTGACTGTCTGGTCTGGACTATGAATGCTGATTTAAGTTGATTCTTGCCCTGAAAATACACCTAGAAAGTTGTTGGAAATCTGAAAATCTTCTGCTAATTTCAGCTTTTTCTCTAGGCTGCCATGCGTTAGCATATGTAAGACTTGTTTGAGACTTACTTTAGGCTGCGCCACTGGCTATGAATTATAGATCTACCTTTTACAATTTGTATAGCAATTGGAGACCCAATGGGGATCTAGATTTTTGCAATTTAATTATACTTTTCTGCTACCAGTTCGGTTACACATGTTGCGCGTCATGCAGCAGATCCCCTCGGTTACTTTAAATGCAGTTTGCAGCGCAATTTGCAATTTGTTAATGGGTTAATGGGGGTGGGTTCGGAGCATAACCTACTAGTTTTAATCTTAAACATCGTACTCGTCTTGCTGGATTTGTTACTCTTAAGGCTAACTAGGTCCCCCGCCATATTATCATCGAGAACAGACTCAATTGATTCTAGAGCTAATTGAAATCTCTTGAACATGCCTCGGGGCGGCCCTCAGTCCGAGCCCTAAGAGAGGAGAGGTTGAAGGCGAAGGCGCGCTCGAATAGGAGAAGGAGGAAGGTCCTCCATCCAGCTGAATGTCCGCACTCGAGGTTGTCCATGGATAGGGCTTCAAGTGGCTATGACAACGGTTATCCCCCTTTTATGCCCATCCCCATTCCCATTCCCATTCCCATGGCTATGCACGTGCCAATGATGGTGATGAGCGCCAGCTTAGGCAGCGTCAATCACAAAGTACTCTCTGTTGTGTGATACCCAGCCTCGGCTTTAAGTTAAATACGGGGTGTGTACACACTGGTGGCGCTCCTTGCACTGCTTGCACAAATGAAAAATGCACTGCTTAGCAAGCGATGTAGTAGGTGAAACACTGAAGAGGGAATGCTTTTTCAAACAGGAATATGTTTTCTTTTGTGGTGTCATTTCTTTTGTCTAGTTTCTAGTTCGAAGAGATGCTAGATCCCTTTAAAGGAAGTACATAACGTCTGGAGTTTTTAGATATTTTATTGGTAGGATTATTAAATAATTAATGTGGCATTGTGCTATTTTCAGAAATGGGGATGAGAGGTAGGACGGAGGTACCCTGAAAAAATCGTGTTCCAAAAAATGTATGGACGTTACTCGTCTTACTATCTATATTGTCTTTTCGGAATGTCGAGGTATCTTGTTCGTGGTACAGTTTTTTCGAGTATTGATCACAGATCAGATCATAAATTGTTCAGGACCTCGTATTTCAGACCATATTTTAAGGGGTATCCAGCAGGTCGTTGCCTCTGTGGGCTTTCTGTGCGGCGGCTTACGCTATATGCACCTACACATTAAAAAGCAGACACAAAGGTTCAGATTTACAACCTTTCGCTCTCTCTCTCTCTCCTCGTCCTGGTCCTGGTCCTGGTCACGTCCCACTCATTCGTCTCCCTGCCTTGCCTTGTTTGCTTCCCATCGCGTCCCGGGACATGCGTACTGCACGATAAACGACAGACGACAAACGATGAAACGATGAAACGGCGAAATGTTAGAAATCGGTAAACGGTAAACGGGGCTACCGGTTAAACGGTAGACAGGCAACGCCAGCTGGCGTGGATCTCCGCCCCCACCCCTGCATTTGATGGGAGTGGGTGACCAACCCCGCCTCCTGCATAAGGATGCTGTTATCAGGGGGGTGGGGAACCGGCCTCAACCAATGAACGATTACCCAAGGTTCTGCTGTCGACTTTTTCCATTTTCTCTGCTTTTTTTTCTTGTTCTTCTTCTATATTTTGTGTTTTTGTTGGGTCTTTTGTTTTGCCTGGCGACGCCGACCGAACGGTTGGGGCTTTCGGGTATTTGCGGATGGTGGGGAGGGGTGTCGTCTGGCATACGCCTGGTTGCGGGGTGCCATGATGTGCGATTCGATTCCGATGGCGAATGCGAGGCGAGGCGAGGCGAGACGATGCGAGGCGTGCGATACTTATAGAAGGCAGCAGGCAGGCGGCAGGCGGTAGTAACAGTCGTGCTGTCGACGTGTCGAGTCGTGTTCAACTTTGCATAGCGGCGCGCCTCGTCTGTTGTCTGTCTGTCTGTCCTGTCGCTACGTTTCTACCTTTGGATTCGACTTCTTCGACGGCTTCTTGTTCTTAGCAGAGTTTTTGTATGTGTGTGTGTGTGTGTTGGCCGCCTCTCATGCGGCTTAACCCTTGTGTTGTGGTCGACTATCGCGTGTCTCCCGAACCTTCCACTGCTTGCTCGACGACCTGTTTCTATTCTTCTTTCACTCTCTCTCTCCCTTTTTTTTAGCAGAGCGCACAGAGTGAGAGTGTGTGATGGTGGGCTTCCCCGGCATATGCGTGTCCATCACTCATGTCCGTTCATTCTCCAACTCCTTGTTTTTGGCGCCAAAAAGCAAACATTTTACATAATTTGTAAGACAAAATTTGTACAAAAAGAACAACAACAGCAGTAAGAAAGTGTGCTATGCTAGGGGTAGGGGAAGAATGAGGGGGGGGGGGGAGGAGGGTGGCATTGTTTCAGGCAGGTTTCCAAATATTACGTATACGCGTTGCCCCCCTCCCTCCGACAGTGTCCGGCCTTCCCTCAGGGCACTGCCTGCCGTCTGCCGCCTGCCGCTTGTTCAATATTCTCTTAACTTTTTAGTATGTTTTCCGTTGTATGTTTTGCTTTTGCTTTTGCTTGTTTTCATTAACTCTCCCCGCACTCCCCACCCCCACCACCACTCTTTCAGTTTTCTTCCGAGTTTTTTCATTCATGTCTGACGGACCCGATCCGTCGCCTGGCATTGGAAAACATCGTTAAAGCAACAAGAAACAACAATATATCAATCCATTTATTTTGGCAGCATTGGCTTGCTTTCTTTTTTGGCTACTTTTTGACTTTTCTTCCGTTGTATGTACATACGTCCTCTCCTTTGTTACCTTTACCTTTCCGTTCTCTGCTGTCTTGCCGTCTTTTATTTGAATCTTTCCTGCCAAATACCGTTTGGAATATCCCCAACCATCTGCTTGACCATTTTGCATATGTTGTGGCCTACAATCTCAGGCCCACATCCCCGCCACATGTTGTATTTGTTGGAAGAATGGAAAGACACAGCCTTTCAGTTAGGGGAACATCATTATGATGCACATAGCACATGGATAGTGTGTACAGGTGGAAGGTTTACCTCTTAGAAGTGGATCGCAGTTTTCGGAAACATGAGCCCCTTCATGTGTGATTTGACAGCCTCGTTAGGCCCACAACTATACCAAGAATAGGAAGCTTATCATTTAAAGTAGTTCTTAATCTTTACCAGTTTTAGACACAACTCCCCAACATATACATTCCCCCTTTTTGGTTAGTCTTTTTGGAAAACATTAACGGGATGCAACTAGTCATAGAAGTCCTAGCAAACGCATATTTCTATTTCAAAAGGTATACCAATTTAATGACAATTGAATCTAACATTTATATGCAAATTTGAGTTACAAAAGTCTACAATTAACCTTAAGTGCGATATTTAATCAAATTCTCAACAGAAGTTTGTAAATAAGAGTCCGATTTCAGTTATTGATAATTTTTGTGCATTTTTTAGGTATTTTCATGCGCCTTTCAGTTAAGGGAACATCAGTACAGTCCACAAGAATTTTATTTCAGAAATGGCTATAAAGCTGTTCGAACATTAAGGAAAAGAAAGACCAAAAACTAGTACACTTTAATTCAAATATATTCACCGTTTGCACATGTTTCCTATCTGCTGCCAGATGGTCTTTAGTTAAATCAATTTGTTGAGCAAAACTGATTTTGATTTTGCCCAAAATCCATTAAAAGAGTAATTTTTTGTAAAGAAAGATGGAAAGGGTTCCATTATAATAGCGGAGGAAGGCATGGGATATCAGAGACTGATGTTTTGTTGGGGGTGTAAGGGTGGTACATGTGGCACGGCCAGGGGGAGGGCTAGAAAGGCTGCAACATCTGATCTTTGCCAAAGACAAAAACAATAAAAATAAAAACAAAAAAAATGTCTATTTTGCACTCTGGCGCATAGATGTTTCATCCAACTGTAAACAAAATAGAGCAAAAACAAAAAGATCTCTCTGTAGCAATGGCAGGCCTTGGGAAAATACTACTAGATGTGTGTATGTGTGTGGGTGTTTGTGCGTGTGTGTGGGACAGAGAGAGAGAGAGAACAAGAGCAAGTAATTACTTGGCTGAACAGTGTACACTGGGTCGCAAAAAATTGAAATGGCAAACGAATTTCCATTTGATGTGCGTTCCCTGAGAGTGTGGGTGCGTGAGAAAGGGGACAGCGGCATACACGCACACACATACACATGCACACAGATTCAGATACAGCTACTCGCACGATGAAGATGTCAGGGCGCCTGGGGGCGACCTTCCAATTCGCTTTGAAACATTCCAGCATCATTCCAGGCGCTGTGTATCCTACTTTGTAACTTGTTGCTATCGTTTCCGCCTCCATCCCCCTCCAACCAGCTGCCAGTCACCGAACTTTAACCGGGTGTTTTTGTCATCCCTCTCTTTGAGAGCAGGACTTTTCGGTTGGTTTTGTCACTGAGATTTTTATCTTCCTGTCACATGCAGCGGGCCAAAGAAACTTAGGCAAAGCTGATGGCAGCGGCAGCGTTTAGTATCGTGTATCGTATCTCTCACTGAAGTCAAATAAACTTTCATATGAATCGCTTCTCTTCCTCCCACTGAAAGCAGAGGCCCAACGCTCTCTTCCGCTCGCAGCCCAAGAAGCTAAGCTTTGATCAGAAAAAGCTCTGCTCAAAGCAAACCGAACTCTCTTTCTCCCACAAGCAAAGCAGGACTTTCATGGTTTCTTTTTCTCTCTCTCTCGGCCTTTAGCATCGCTTCTCTTCATTATTTCTTCTGACTGTCTCTCTTAAGAAAACCGAAAAACACACAAAGGGAATTTTGTACAAAATAAAAGCAGGAACCGTTAACCACCGATTTTTGTAGAACACCGTTATTTGCTGAAAGCTAGTGTTAAAAACAAGCAAACAAAAAATGATCGACTGGGTATCGATTGTGCGGCACTCGCGGCGCCGTTTCTCTAATTATATGGGCTCCCGGTCGCCGGTACGCATGCGCCGACGTCGCCGGCAGCAGCTGACGGCAGGGCCGCAGCAGCAGCAGCAGCAACAACCAATGTTGCAGCAACAACAGCAGCAACATCAATCGCGTGCACTGGAAAAGAAAGAGGAGAAAAAGGAGTCTGGGGGTTGCGGTGGGTCGCGGTATGCCTGCTGCTGTGCCAATGTAAGTGCCAGAAGGAGGAGTGGATGGGTGGGTGAAGCAGGGGTGTTAAACGTGGGATGATCTTGTGTATATGGTTTTAGGACCCAACCAACTAACAATCTATGCGTTCATCTATCTATCTATCACACAGAACCAGCGCATGCGCATCGAATCAGACACGGAGAATGCCAAGGATTTGCCGGCCGAGAATCAGCAGCAGGTGCGCAGCTCCCGATCTCCGCAGCAGCAGCAGCAGCAGTTACCGCAGTCACAATCCACGACATCGGCCAGGAGCGGGTCCCAGACCGTAAGTCGATGCAATTTTAATGCCACTTATGCCATTCCCAAAGACTATGCTGCAACTAACACCTGGACACAACACACACAGATACAGATACAGACATACCACAACCCACAATGTATTATCCACATGCACAGTCTTCATCAACACCAATGCACCAACAACATCAACACCAACACCAACACGAAACGCAGCCACAGCAGCGACAGTGCTTTGTTGCAGCAGCAGCAGCAGCAGCAGCGCCCTTACCGGCATAAAATGCTTAAGCGCGCTTTCGAGTCCACTTAATTGACGACAGAGGAGGGCAGAGAGGAGGAGAGAGGGGCCTCCTAGAGCGTGGCCATAGCGGAAGCAGAGAAACAGAAGGGGAAGTGGGAGAAACCGTTTGCTGTACTTAATTAGGCGCCGCCCTCCTCTCTCTCTCTCTCGGTCTCTTATAAATTGCCACTTATTTCTTCTTACCCCACCCACAGCCTGTGCTAACGCCAGCGCTTGTTTGGGGGGCTCCGACGCTTGGCTCGTTTCCGTTTCCGGCAGCGGAGTGTTGGCGAACCAAAAAAAATAAAAAATCAATTTTAAGCGCGCTTTTGGTCCCAAATCACATTGAAGGTGTTCCAGAACGAGATATGGATTTGCTTTAGATTTTATGGATCATAACAATTTGAAGCTGTCTCTAAATTTAAATCCTAGATCCAATCCAATCGAAATCTCTTTCAGGATTGCCATTATTTTTTTCTATTTCAAAGTGCGCGACTATAATCTGCTGATTGTTCCTTCATTTTTCAAAATTAATCTTAAGTTTTGGCATGATTTTTGTTATATTAATGCTTTTTTTCTTCCAAAATCAGATAAAAAGAAGAGCAAATTATTTTGTAAAATATATAAATTTCAAAAATATACGTTTTGTTTGGTATTTGTTATTTGCATTTATTATTTCCATGCTGTATGGTTTGTATTCCGTTTTATCTAACATTCGTTGCTTGGTTATTTTTGAATTTTGGTCTCATTTCCCGCCATTCATTTCAAATGCGGAGCCAAGATCAGCCTATCGATTGGTCTCTGCAGCTGGAGTTTCGATGTATCGGTAGGCAACTCTAATGATCTCTAACGATCAGTGCTGCAAATCGGTGCGCAGTTAGTTGTACACTCTCAATTTAATTCGTCGGTCTCTCTGTGTTGGGTGTGTTTTTTTGTTATTTTATTTTTTGCGTGCGGGCATTCGTCAGAGGCCGTGTATTAAAATGTAAAACATTTTCGTGTGTGTTCGAGTCAGTCGAGAGAGTCGCAGGTCGCAATTTAGTAAGTTGTAGCGCGGAATTGCGGGAGTGGCTGCCTGGCCAGAAAATCCATCACATACGTGAGCGAGCGAGCGGTGGTGGTGGCATTGCCAGGCGGCAGAAAGTGTACCAGACCAGTTACGCATACCCAAGCATAGACCGCTTGCTGGCGATAGTTTAGTTCCGATGTGTGATAGTGATGGCCGCTGGTTGACTCACCAGCCCCCCATCCATCCATCGATCGATCGCTCTCCCAGCTCTAGCTGTCGGCTGGCCGAGGAAAATGCCAACAAAACAAGACGCGAAGACGTTGAAAAGAGAGGCAGAGGAGCTAGGGCTAGAACATTTGCATGTGTGGTCGTGCATGTGTGTGCGTGTGAAATACCTGCACCACGAATTCTAGTGCCAAATAGGAGTCGTAGACATGTCCGCGAGTGACCTGGAAAGCGGCTAAAGCTAAAACAGAAACAAGAACCGCGGCGAAGAGAAGCGAAAGTGCACGCAAAGTAAAATACCAAAACAGAAACACAAACAAAGTGCATTTCGTGCTATCCAGCAACAGCAACAGCAACAAAAGTTTTAACATTAGCTCACACACACACACACATATCCATTGGAATGTGGCTGTCAATATGTGTGTTGCGTGTGTGTGTTCATAGCGCAAAAAATAGCCACAAAGTGGGAGAGTGAGAGAGAGCGGTAGAGAGCGTGCCGCTGCTTACAGAGTTCTTTTTTATTTGCCATTTACTGTAGAAACAAATAAATAAATAATTTGAAGCTAGCACACACATGCATATGAGTGCTTGCGTGTGACTGTGATAGTGATTAGAAGGCAACGCTCTCACTCTCTCTATCTCTCTCTCACGCTCAAGCGTCGCGCCAGCAGAACAGTAGCGGCGGGCGGCCGCACTGTTGTATTTGACATTCCATTCGCTCACTGTTGGACGCTCAGACATAGAGAGAGAGAGAGAGAGAGAGCTGCTACCGCTCTCGTTTGGTGTTTTTTTTTTTATTGTGTGTGAATAATATTTTATGCGACACTCGGTCAGCGTCTGTCGGGGAGATCGCCAGTAATAGTGCTGTGGCTATATGGATATATATAGTGAATCGAAAGTAATGTTCGATGCGTGTGAATCTCTGTTTATCTAGTGCGTGGCGGCAGCAGCAGCAGCAGCAGTAACAGTGAATGAAAAGCCTTTAAAATTGGTTAAATAATCGGCCAACAGCTACAAATACAACAACAACAACAAAAGTAAATACTTGAACAAAATAAAAAGAGGCGACGTTCCCGGCGAAGAGAACTTTTAAAGAGAAGAAACCCAGACACAAACCGCACGCCCGGCATTTGTCAGTGTGTGTGTGTGTGTGTGTGGTGTGTGTTTGTGTGGAGAGAGCGAGAGCTTAAGCTAAAGCTAAGCTCTGACCCCGCATCCCAGCCATGACGACACGCAAAAAGAAGCGCCAGGATAGTGCCAGTGGCGGCGGCAGCGGTGGAGGCGGCGGCGGTGGCTTCATCAAGAAGGTCTCATCGCTCTTCAATTTGGATTCGGTAAAAGCACAACACAATCTAGATCTAGAAAACAGACACACACAATATACAATAATAGTATATATCTAAAATATATATCTGTAATATGTAGAGATTATAAATTTTATGCAATATCCGTTCTGTGGGATGGGGGTATGGTATGGGTTGGGTGTTCTTGGGGGGGTGGTGTGTGTGTGTGTAGTGGGCGCAGCTTTTTTGGCATCTGTGCTCTATATATGTAGACGGATGATTCCATGGTTTATTTATAACAATTTGCCAGCCAGACAGCAGCATAAATGGAGAGGGTGGGAAATGGGAGTGCGTCATCTTTGCATTCGCATTAGCCACCTCTCTCTCTCTCTCTCTCTCTCACCTAATGCTGCTGCTGCCAAGCAACGGTTGTTATTCTTCTATTCTTTCGCTTGCTGTTTCTTCGCAGCCACGCCGCTCCCTCGGTGCCCTTAATCTTTGGCGTATTCAGCGCAGGCGTAACGCCGCTGCCACCCAGAGAAGCAGAGGCTCTCTTGCGGTTCTTCTCTTACTGTTCCCAATCTCTCGTTCGCTCTCTCTTTAAAGCTGTCTTTGCGCCCTCTCTCGCCCAACCACCCAACAGCTCTGTTGGCATACCCTTTATGCTAAATAATAGGGTATACATCTGATAGATCTGAAAGGGTATTTCTAAAAATTATAAACAAAACGCACGTCCAAACAGTAAGCAGATTCCGAAGGACAAGGCTTACATATAGGAAACCATAATTGTATATGGGTTTCTGGTTTCCGTTTCGATTTGCGCAGGTGTCTCGTCCCGTCTCGTTTCGCCTCGTTTCGACTGCTGCCGATCGTCACATCGCATCACGTCAGTCCCCATCCACCCACAACCTTATATCACATCATTTCCCTTTCCCACCCCCTTTCCGGGGCAATCTGTCAGATATTTATGCGATCAATGAAGTGTGCAATTGTGCATTGTGCATCCGCAGTATCTGGAATTGAAGAAACACCGATTGCCGTCTACTCTCAGTGATAGAAAATGAAATAAAAATACCATAGGAACAAGGATTATCAATTATTAATTTTTTTCTGACCCTAAAACTCTTCATGTAGGGGAGGGGAGGAACTGAAACCTCTCCCCAGATTTCTTTTTCCAAGAATTAATATTTTCCCCTCGAGATTTTCCTATCGAAACTTGATTGATGGCTGCTCATCTTATGATATTTACCCACTAAATTGTTGATTAATAAACACGCACGGACTGCACATTGTATGTATCTACAGACGGGTCTGTATCTGTATCTGTGTAATGCGGATTAAGTAACATTTGATTATAGTCTCGAAGGCAAGGGCTGGCGTATTAGAGACATGCTTTGAATGCAAAATCCAATAATATTTAACCCTGGGTTTGGTTATGGGTTTGCTTTGGAAATTTGTAAATAAAAAACATTGAAATTGTTACGAATATCCAGTGAAAGAAGGGGGGGAGATAAGAAGAAACAGTGCAGGGTGTGGCCTCCCATACTGTAAAAGATTGATTTGCTCTGTTAAAATGTTTCCATAGGCGAATTGATACACTGCATAAAATCATTCTGCCATTGGACTTTTCATTATTTCAACGCTGACACGTGAGTGACATTTTGCCAATCAGGTTTTCTGGAGAAGAGATTTGTGCCTCTCAATATTTCTTGCCACCACTGTGATGTTGTTGGATTGCACAAGAACTGTATCTTCCGTCGTTGCGGTGGCGGTTCTGCTTTACACTTCCTCCTTCCTGTGACGGTGCCATTGCGGAGTGGCAGTGCCAGTCCCGGTGGGTGGATTTAAAGCCACAGCATAGTTTCTACTATGTTTATCATAGATAAGATATAGCTGCGACTGCTGGCGATATGATTCTATGACCGACTGCTTTCTGCTGGTGCCTAGCGCCTAGTGCCAGCCAGTTGCCTATAATTTTCAAGGGTGTGCAGGTGCTTCTGTGATACCCTTTCGAAGGGGGGGCATTGTTTGTTTTCCGTATGCATCTGTTGTACTGCAAAACCAACGAATGGATGCCCGATCGAAAGGCAAGGGGCATATCTGTCAGATATGTAAAGGGTATCTAAAACTTCGACCACGCTCTCCCTCTCCCACCGTCTCTTGGCATGTGCCCTGCCTCTGTCACTGCCTCTGCCATGCCGCCACCTTGTTTTGGCCTCGTTAATGCTTGCTGCGTGTTTTTTTTTCTTCTTGGGGCTTTTCTTTGGTTTGGTTTCGTTTCTTTTCGTTTCGGTATGTGTTAGGGTTCTCCTCCACCCCCTCGCGGTCTCCCTCCCTCTCTCTATCTCTCTCTCACTTAATAGAGGTTCCGATTGTTAACTTTATGATGTAATTTTTACCTATTTATAATTTACTCTTTTTTAAAAAACTGTCGAACGGAAGTGGAACAAAAGACACGACAAGAATTTTGGAGAGTGGGGTTCGGGACTCTAAGAAAAAGGTTTTGGGTTCTTCTTTAAAAATATTCTGCTTGAAATTACACATCGTTTCGCCTGTTCAAATATCTGCGAGAATCGTTTCCGATCATCGGGGTTTCTGTAGCAAAAATCACCTTAAAAATCAACATTCTGGGCAACACTCAAACCATCGGAACTCGAGTCGAGCAGCGGTGTGTTGCATCATGCACACGACATGTATTTTGTTGTTGTACTATTCTCGGGAATTCTCTTTTACATCATTCGCTTGTTCCTCTCGAGTCTTGAGCTTCAAAGCACCCGCTTCAGATGTTGGCAGTAGCTTTCGCAATGTAAAGCAGTGCAAGGAGTGCACCTTAAGAAGCAGTAGCGGAAAGAAAGCAGTAGATTGATTCGAAAAGAGCAAAAGATCTGTTGAATGATCGAATAGGTGTAGATTCCTTAAAGAACCAATAGAACGATAGTAAAAAGGATCTCTTAACTATTGCCAAATCATTTGAACTGCATTTTGGTTCCCATATTAGGCCTGTACACTCTTCACTCCACTCGCCAGTTTGCAAATGCATTTCCATGGGAACATTTGCTAGCTGAGGCTTCCCTAGGCAAAGAATACTCGACTTGACCCAGGTCTCAGTGGGTTAATTGGAGCAATATGTATATTTAGGAACTAATAAGAGAGAGAGAGAGGGTGAGAGAGAGAGAGAGAGCTACTCCCACTTTTGCACTGCACTTACGCTGTTTTCTCTCTCTCTCTCTCTCTGTCATTCTCTCTTTCTGTTTTTGGGGTTAATGCGGTTGATGAATTCATTTACACTTGGCTGCTAATCAATTGAACTCATTTAACGATGCCATAACCAGGCATCAGCCGCTGCCTGCTAACCCCCTCACCCCCCCCTCTCATCTTAGAAATGTGTGGCAAGATGTTGTTGCCATTTTGGGGTATGCCTGTTAATTGAGAAACACAACACAACCCATAAAAAATACACACACACGCAAATGTTAATGTGCAACGGATGAATACCAGAGAGAGAGATGCAATAAGACATTGACATGGTTTTTTTTTTGTGGACTTTTAGTAGCAGTCCAGCAACAGCAAATGCAACAGAAAATAAACCCTTGTCAGTCATGTACACGACATGTATGGATGTATGGTGTTTTTGTACTTTTTTTGGGCTTGTGTATGGCAGATATGGGAGAAGGGGGTCTAAGGTCTAAGGGGATCTGCGGGAATATAATGTCATATGCAAAATGCGCTAAAAAATCAATTCTTCTCCTTTTTCTCCTTGCAACACTCTTTGCAAACCAAACAAAAACAACAACAGCTGCACAAGGCGTCATCGGCAAAGGTAAGGAACGATTTGGAAGGAACTGTGAAGGAAGGGGGGGAGCCCCAGTGGCCCCCCATCTCACGCATACGCATTCTCGCATTCGCAATCGCATTTTTTGTTCTCTGTTTGTGGTCTCTTGTTTGTTGTCCATGTTTGTTGTGATTTTTGTACTCGTATTCGTATTCGTATTCGTATTTTATTGCCTAACCCAAAGCCTAACACCTGCCATGGGTGCCCCAAAGCGAAGGTGTTGCAAGAAAAGTGTGTGAGAGAGAGAGAGAGATTTCCGACCACACTTTTGCATCGCCTTCTCCAAGGGCTTGAGGGCGTTTTTGGCATAGTCTCATTTCAGGAATATATGTGTATATTAGTAATTCATTTATTGTTCACTCACACACGCACATTAATACTTACACTAACACAAACACTCACACATCTACATATACATATAATCGACCCCTTTTTGCCACAAAAGTTTCGAAAATCCATTAAGATATGGAAGATAAACATATATCGCAAATAGGTGGTCGATATAATCGTATACCAAGTGGATCAAACAAAAAAAAACTCGAAAACGTATCGTAAAATCTTCGTAAATTTCACCTTGGAAGTGGGAAATATCCGCGAGCGACCCTAAAAACGACTCAGAAACGAGCCTTTGGCGAACAAAAACCCAAGCCATGACTAAAGTATCGCTAAACTATCGCTAAACGAGTACGAAAAACGAATGTTATCTTGTAAAATCTATCGTAAAAGTCTCGCCAGCCAAACCGTGGCTAAATTATAGCTAAACGAACTCCAAAACCTCTTAAAATATATATAAAAAAAATTCTATAATTCTATTGTATATTTTTGTAAACGTTTTCGAAAGTTTTGTGATTATTTTTGGTCCACTTGGAATGATTATAGAATATTTTATGTAACCATAATCCATGCAGCATTTGTCCTTCCTTCTCTGTACAACACCCGTAAATCTGTTGATAACTATATTCCTAACCGCTGTCTCTTTCTCTTTCTTTCTCTACCTCGGGGCGAATGGCAATTGTTATAGGTGAATGGCGACGATAGCTGGCTGTACGAGGACATACAATTGGAGCGTGGAAACTCTGGTCTGGGCTTCTCGATTGCCGGCGGCACAGACAATCCGCACATTGGAACGGACACATCGATTTACATCACAAAACTGATATCCGGCGGTGCAGCCGCCGCCGATGGTCGCTTGAGCATCAACGACATCATTGTCTCTGTGAACGATGTCTCTGTGGTGGACGTGCCGCACGCCTCGGCCGTGGAGGCGCTCAAAAAGGCTGGCAATGCGGTCAAATTGCATGTGAAACGAAAACGGGGAACGGCCACGGCCACAGCGGCCACTTCGCCAGCAGCAGGAGCCACCGCCGCCGCCACCGCTGGCGATGCCCGTGACAGTGGTTCAGCGGGCGGTGGCTCAAAGGTGATTGAAATCGATCTGGTCAAGGGCGGCAAGGGTCTGGGCTTCTCCATAGCCGGGGGCATTGGCAATCAGCACATACCCGGCGACAATGGCATCTATGTGACAAAGCTAATGGACGGCGGAGCGGCCGGTGTGGATGGTCGGCTCTCCATCGGCGATAAGCTTATAGCAGTGCGCACTAATGGGGTAACGTACATATGTCGTATAGCCCTATTCAAAATAAACTAATGTCTCTCCTTTTTTTAGAGCGAAAAGAACCTGGAGAATGTAACGCACGAGCTGGCGGTGGCCACACTGAAGTCCATTACGGATAAAGTGACGTTGATTGTGGGCAAGACGCAGCATTTGACCAGCAGTGCCTCACAGTCTGGAGGATCAACAGCGGGTGTAGCAGCAGGAACAGGATCCACAGCGGGAGTAGCAGCAGGAGCAGGAGCAGGAGCAGGGCTGCAGCAACAGCAGCTATCACAGTCACAATCCCAGCTGGCGACGAGCCAAAGCCAAAGCCAAGTGAAGGAACAACAGCAAGTGAACTCTCAGTCGACAGGTGCGCTTACAAGTGTTGGACAAACGGTTGTTGATTCATCAACAGCAGCAGCAGCAGCATCACTACCATCATCAGTCCCACCAGCATCAGTAAATGTCCCAGCATCAGCCACAGCCACAGCCACAGCATCAGCATCAGTCATTGCAACCACAATCAACAACAGCAACAGCAACCACACAACAACCAACAACACAAGCAACAACAGTAGCATTTTAAGCAGCTTGGGCAATGCCAATAGCCACAGCCACAGTCACAGTCACAACAACAACAATAATAATAATAACAATAATACCGTCAACAGCAGCAGTGTCAGTGGCAGTGGCAGTGGCAGCCAGACATCAGTTGCAGTTGCAGCAATAAACGCTTCTGCATCTGCATCTGCATCTGCCTCCTCCTTCTATAAGAGCGCTATGCCAATGCTTGTAAACAATGCTGAACAATCCACCACAACAATACGTTCCCAATCACCACCGCCCCTGCCGCGCCGTAAGCGATTTATTTATTTTATTTGTATCCCCTCCACACCACCCACCAGCTGACTTTTTATTATTTCCCCCCCCCCATAAGCGAAGCTAAGCCTTCCCTTCCACCAGAGAGTGTCTCCTGGTGAGGCGGGAAGGTGCTGCAATCGTTCATTTATCTATTCATCTATCCAACTTCCTTTTCCTTTTCCAATTTCTCTCCTGTCGGATCAATCATCTTCTATCCATCCATTTACACCACGTATTATCCAGCCTGTAGCCTCTTGCCCCTTGCCCCGCCACCCGTATTGCTGCTACTTGCGGAACGATTTCGTGTTGTTGTTGTTGGAGACCCAGCGCTATGCTGCTGCTGTCCATCCACCCCTAGCCCCCCCAAAGGCACCTAGCCCAAGCCCTAGCCACCCAGCCACACCCCCCGCCCTTGTAGTCTACACCTTCAGTCCTTCAGAAAGCTCCCCCCCCCACCTAAGGCTTGCCTCTCCCCTCACCCTTTTAGTGCCCGCGCGTGTGCTGTTGATATTTTATGCCAATCGATAATTAATCGCTAGAGTTGTGTGTTCTCTTGATCTATCGGATCAATCGATCTCTCTATTTGTTGCATTTCTTTTGCTGTTTGTGTGTGTGTGTGTGTGCGCGTGTGCCTGTGTTTGGATGTGTGTATGCGTGTGGGTGGTTGTGTGCGCGAGTGTCTGTGTGTATGCGTGTGGAGAGGGGGGGTGGTCTGGGGGAATATACATATGTATATAAAAAAGAAAACTTGTGTTTTTTTTTGTTCTTTCTTTTTTTTTGTGTGTTGTGTCCCGTTTTTTCGTTTTGTTTCTTCTTTCTTCTCTGTTTCTCTATATTTCGCCTTTTTCTCTCTCTCACTCTCTGTCTCTCTGTGTTTTTTTTTGCCTCTCTTACTCCCCGTCTCTCTCTCTCTCTCTGTCTTATCTTTCTGCTCCTTTTGTTCCGTGTTCCTTTTGTTTTGTGCTTTTGTTACGTCTCTCTCTCTCTCTCTGTCTGTCTCTGTCTCTCTTCTTACCCCAAGAAATATATATCTCTTTTTTTTGGCGGTACAACTTTTGCCCCCCCGCCAGATGTCTCATTTCGCTCTCTCTCTCGAAAAGCTTTAAATAACCTTTAACTTTCTCTCTTACTCTCTCTCTCTCTATCTTACTCTTTCTATCTCTATCTCTTGTCTCTTGTCTCTGTCTCTGTCTCTCAATCTCTGTCTCATTTGTTTAATAATTAATTCTCATTCCTCAAAAACTTTGTGTGGCATCAACCGATAATCGAAAATCAATCCCAAAACCAATCCAATCCCATCTTAGAGCCCGGCTCGAGATATGCATCCACGAATGTCCTGGCCGCTGTCCCGCCTGGCACACCGCGCGCCGTCAGCACCGAGGATATAACCAGGTGAGCCAGCCCCTACCTTTCGGCTCCCCCCTAATACGATTTTAATCTTTGATTTGCTTTGTTTTCCTACTCCACAGAGAACCGCGCACCATCACCATACAGAAGGGCCCACAGGGACTCGGCTTCAATATTGTTGGCGGCGAGGATGGCCAGGGGATCTATGTGTCGTTTATACTGGCCGGCGGACCTGCGGATCTGGGCTCTGAGCTGAAGCGCGGCGATCAGCTGCTCAGCGTTAACAATGCCAATCTGACGCATGCCACGCACGAGGAGGCCGCTCAGGCGCTTAAAGTGAGTTCCTCCGGTGCTCTCCCCACCACAAAATGCTTCTAAATTCGATCTCTCTCTCTTTTCGCTGTGGCAGACATCTGGCGGCGTTGTCACCTTGGTGGCACAGTACCGACCCGAGGAATATAATCGTTTTGAGGCTCGCATTCAGGAGCTGAAACAGCAGGCCGCCCTCGGGGCTGGGGGCTCTGGCACCTTGCTGCGGACCACACAGAAGCGTTCGCTATATGTTCGGGCCCTGTTCGATTACGATCCGAATCGAGACGATGGACTGCCGTCGCGGGGACTGCCCTTCAAGCACGGCGACATCTTGCACGTGACGAACGCCTCCGACGATGAGTGGTGGCAGGCGCGACGTGTTTTGGGCGACAACGAGGACGAGCAAATCGGTATTGTGCCATCGAAGAGGCGCTGGGAGCGCAAAATGCGTGCACGGGATCGTAGCGTCAAGTTCCAGGGACATGCGGCGGCCAATAATAATCTAGACAAGGTGAGGAACAACAACCAAAAACCATCCAAGGGACGACAGTGCGTTGCAAAACTATAGTTTGAAAGTAGTAGTGGAACAAACAAGTGAGTGCTCTGGAGGACTGGATAAGAGGTTATAAATCCCCAAAAGGATGGAACTACACCTCAGATATTTCTATGATTTTAATTGAATGGAAAAAATATGTTTTCTGATAGCTTCTATGCCAAAATTGTACTCGTAGATGAGAGCGAGCATTTTAAAGGTCTCTACATATCACATTTAGGTGTCTTCTATCCAAAATCCAAAATTTATGGGTTGTTTATTCAACGATTTGCTGAAATCGCATCTTTAAAACTGTCTAAAGTGAAGTTATGGTAGATATTCGAATGATCCAAGTGGAATGTTGCATGAAGAGAAGCTACAAATAGCAGGAGATTCGAGAATTGATTCGAATAGTCTCGAATATATCGAATGGTATTCAAATAATCCAAGTGGAAAATTTAGAAGCTTAACCGCACGAAGCGTAACTCAAAAAGGCAAAATATTTGGTTGAAAAATCGAACCGAAGATTCAAAAATTGGTTCGATTATATTCGAATAGCACATTCGATAGTAAAACGTAGAGTTCTTGTAACGCACTGCCCATCCATTTAAAGGTCCCTAACTAAAGATCGTATTATTCTTGGTTCTTTTGCAGCAATCGACATTGGATCGAAAGAAAAAGAATTTCACATTCTCGCGCAAATTTCCGTTTATGAAGAGTCGCGATGAAAAGAATGAAGATGGCAGCGACCAAGAGCGTAAGTAGACAATCGAACCGGGGAACAAACCAACCAAAGGGGAAGCCAGCCAACAGCCAGACAGCCGGACAGTCAGCCATGCCCGTCTGTCTCTCGTCTTCCTCCATCCGTCTCTCTGTCTGTCTCTCTCTATCTCTCGCCCGTTAATCTCCGGAGACGACACTACAGTAAATACTCGAAGAAGAAACTCTGCTACTCGTGTAGCCTAATAACTAAACTCAATCGAAGAAGGATATCGTTTTACTAGTTAATTGTTGTTTAAAATTAAGGCTTAACAAGATCCCTCTCTCTCTTACTCTGTCGCTCTGTCTCTTAGTCTATCTCTCTCTCTCACTCTGCCACCCTCTCTCTCTCTCTCTCTCTCTCTATTGAAACATTGAGTGTGTGCCTTTGTATGTGTGCTTCTGTGGGATTGTCTGTATGCGTGGGTGTAAGGTATGTTCGTGTTTCTGTGTGTGTGTGTGTCTGGAGAAGAGTATTTTTGTTGTACTTGTACTTGTTGGGCGTACAGAATCTTCTGTGAAAGCACCGAAAAAAAAGGAAAGAAAACATGCACAATACTCAGTTTTTTCTGAAACACTGTAGCCCCAAAAAAACCCCTTTTTTTTGGGGTTAAAGTGCTTTATATTCTAATATTTTTGTTATATATATTTTTCGTGATTTTCCGGTTTCCTCCGTTTCTTCGTTTTTCTATTTTAGCCACAAAAATGTCAGCCCTTGTGGATGTACAATTTTTGTTAAATTTTTTGTATGTAAATATTTTTTGTTGGCTAAAGTATTCTATATCATAGTATCCCATATTCTATCCTTTTTTTTGTATTTATTTTTAAATTTAAATATTGTTTCCCTTTCGGTTAACGTTTTGTTGTTCCATGAATGTGTTTTGTTAATCATTTTAAATCATTTATGTTTATGTTTCTGTTTATTTTCATATTATTTTTACATGTTTTTACACCCGTTCCGAACCGGTTCCAAACCATTCAAAAACTGTGATGTGACGATGTCCAATGTGTACACTGCTCATACAATCTACAAATCTACACACCATCCATGTGGCCCGTCTTTGGATGAACAACCGATCGATGATGGACCAACACCACACACACACACACACATTTACCTTTGCACACACATTGTTATCCGTGAACCGAACAAACCCCTGCCGAATCCCTACTGAAACTACCACGATCTGTGGGCAGTCAATGGAGTTGTGAGCAGCACCAGCGAGATAGACATAAATAGTGTCAACAACAATCAGGCGAACGAACCGCAACGTAAGTGCATCCAAACATAAACGCATCCAGATCCTTCGCTTGGAGAGCGGATACTTACAACATGCCACATGAATATATTTATCTGTTAGCACCAGAATACTCGTATCATGTACAAAAACTAAAGGGGCTTTCGGTTCTTCTCCCTGTCCCACTCTCAATCGGTCTAGTGTTGGTAAACACTAAGACAAAAACACACACACACATCTGCACTTTGTATGGAATAAGCTATGGGCTATATATTAACCATTAGCTAGTTTTGTTCAAGTACTATCATGGGAGATCATGGAACATCGATTTGTACATCTACTTATAAGTATTAGTCTTTGGGCGCTAAGCTACTCTGTAATTCTGTACTCCCAAAGAGTGTGTCCTTCAGCGGCAGAGTTGCACTCACACACATACACCCACACATATTACACATTACATTGTACATCCTATCCTATCAGATATATGTATGAATCATTTAGCGAAAAAACATCATCAAAACGAACATTTTCGGTTGATTTAAAATGCTTTCTCTCTCCTGCTGCCTAAACACTCTGAAACGTACTACTTTTTGCTGTTCTCTCTACACTACTCGTACTTATACACCCTACTCTGTGTGTGTTCCCACTCCCAATCAATGTTTCGGCCGCCTTCATCAATTGTCTCGTACACCACTGCTTCGGCTACAACGCGACCCTCAATCGACCCTCTCATCGCGTTCTATACAATATCAATACCGTAAAAAACAATAGAAGACGAACCTTAGGGATCTGAAATGGTTCTTTAAGCAGTACATCACATGTTCATCAGAGTTCATCAGAGAACCATCAATGGATGGATGGGTTCTTCCATTCCATTGTTCCATATGTATTCCGCTGAACCCCCCGAATGATGATCAAACATTTTGAGAAAACCATCTTGGGGTTTCCATTGTGGAGAAATGATACTTCCAGAAGTCTAGATAGTTCTTCTACAGCAGCACCACATATGCATGTGTATCAATGCAAGGAGAACCATTTAGAGGCGGGATGGATACTCCTATGTCGTGTGTCCCCAGATGGTCATTTTCCTTCCTTATCCGTAGTACATCAAGTGTACATCTACATCAAATGCAACTAGAACCATTCGGGGTACAATCATTTTAAACCAACAACAAAACTTAAAAAAAGAAAAGATATACAATATACTATAATTATTAATAATCGTATCGTATCGTATCGAAATGAAACGATCTCCACTGCCACTTCTGTTTTAATCTGACCAAAACATTCTCTTTTTTCTCTCTCTCTCTCTCTCTCTCTCTCTAACTCTAACTCTCTCACTCTGTTTCTCCTCTTTTTTTGGTTTCTCCTCTGTTTTTCTCTTCATTTTTCTAGCTTTTATGCTTTGCTACACACAAGACGATGCCAATGCTGAAGGAGGTATGTACTCGATAGAAGAATATATACATATATACTACATATACTACTTATATCTGCTGCTATATACATATATTTACATTCATATACTACTATATAAATCTGAGAATATCCACATGAACATACAATATACATATACATACATCTACATCTACTCGTACATAGATACATACATGAAAATTACATTAATTTTACATTTGACATATACTCTACATACTCTCGTACATGTAGAACCTATATATACGCGTATATCTACACACGTGCATTTTACGTACATGCATACATCATACATACATACATATTAGTACGTATTAGTTTTTGCTAGCGGTCTTTCGTTTTTAATTCACACACACACATACATAACACATACAGTCATCTGTACATCACCATGTCTACATATTAATTGGTACATTACATTTTCCTATTATAAATATCCCCTCATCCACGCCATTTTTTATCTTTACATCTGAATACTGTTTTGTGTTCCGTGTTTATTTGTGTCATACATTACGTACATTATACATCTTCGTACTATATTATTCTTAAATGTTTTCTGTGTATATGTACACCTGTATATTATACATACATATAACATATTTTTGGGACAACAACAAACCCTTTATGGCTATAGTTCCTTAATTGCGATGTACATTCAGTGTTTCGTCAGGTGCACGGCCAAATCAGTTACATTTTGCTGGTGCCGATGAGCATTGATGAAACTTTAAAGATATTTTGATGTACATAATAAGGTATTAATCTACCTCCTCGGAATGTGCAACAGAAATTCGTGCAGTAGCAAATGTACATCACGAAGGACATCGTGATTAAGGCACTATGTTCATACCAGATACATGCAGGGCTTGACAAACACACATTTTTGGGTTTTTCTGATTCGTATCTGTTTGATTTTGAGCATACACATACAATCCATTCGGACATCTAAACATACCGATAAACGATACCAAATGCTAATAATCTATCGCATCAACATTTCGATATACGTTGTTATTTATCGTGTTATGTATCCGTATGTTTATCAACGTCGTGCTTCAATGTTTCCACACAATCGACTCGACTCGACTTGATGTATGGATGATAGATAACTCTAAATAAATTAATCGATTCATTAAAATGTACATACATACATACATACATACATACATACCGTACATACATATATACCACACCATATATGTATACAATATGTATAGCTTGAATGGAATACAACATCCGTATGTATCGTATCTGTATGTGAATGTACGCCTCTAGCGTGTGTCTGTGTGTCTACATAAATACTGAGCATAGAAAATCATCTAGAATATTGATCGGAATGATGAATTATGCTAATGATTACGATTACGATCTATATCTATGTACGCATACGCACATACAACATCTTCAAACGACAAACCACCGATGAAGAAGATCCCGAAGGTGTTCACGTTGTTTTTTCGATTTGCAAGTTTATGTTTTTGTTTTTTTTCGTGTTACAGTCAGATCTCGATCTCTACAATCTCTCGCTTACTCTCTCTCTCCTCAACATTATACTTATACCACATTCGAATACGCAATACACCTCTCCTCTCGTCAACAAAAAAAAGAGAAACATTTACTATAAAATCAGACAAGCCAGACACCAAAATCCACGCACTACTCACGCACTCAGACAGTAAAAGACTTGAAAATACTACATATAATCGATTCGATTTGTTGTTAATCTTTGGTATTTTTGTTCTTCTTTTTCTTTTTGATACTTCTTTTAACCAAACAACCAACCAACCAACCAATCAACCAAACCCCTGTGTCTGTGCGAAACTACTTCCGAACTACTTCTTGTGTTTCCCACTACTGCAACTACTACTACTTCTACTTCTACTACTACTACTACTACTACTTCTACTACTATCCTCAAAACAACTGTTTCGTCTACGAATCAATCTACTACTGCTATTACTACTACTACTACTACTATATCTACTACTGTTGCTACTGTGGTGTGTGCGTCATCGAATCTAAACGTTCGTTTCACGTGTCCTACTCTGTCTCTCTCTCGCTCGCTATATCTGAACCCGTCTATATCTCTATCTATATATATATTTATATATATATAATATATATATATGATCTATCTGGAACAACAAACAAAACCAACAACCAAACAATATTTGATTTCGTTACAATCTTTGTTTTTGAATTCACGAAAATTCCTACTGATCTAAAACATACACCATACATATATCTATATATCTTCTAAATATATATTGATCTCTACAACAAATGAACAACCAACCAATCTACCAATCTACCAACCAACCAACCAACCAACCAACCAATCAACCAACCAACAAACAAACAACAAACTAAACCAATCAACAATCCAAAATGACAACTCATATATAAATATATATATATATACACATATATTTGTATACCACCATGCGCTCCGCTCCGCTCCGATCCGCTCCGATCCTCGCTCCTCGATCCTCGCTCCTTCGATCGATAATACTGCAATCAACAACAAAAATTCGACTACTACTAAATTCTTCTGTATATCTGTGTATCAACCAACCCCTCTCGTACATCGTACATCGTACATCGTACATCACAAATACGAACGAAACGTCAGGCGAGATTATCTACAGAGTGGAGTTACCCGATATGGAGCAGATAACTCTGATCTACTTGGAGAATAGCGATGCTGACTATCGTAAGTCGAGCAACTGAAAAAAAAACAAAAAACAAAAACCAAAAACAACCAAAAAACAAAATCAACCAAAACCAACAGCAAAATATATACTACTATATTAAAAAAGAAAAACCAACAAATATATAATTTTTTTTTTTAAACAATAACAAACTTTAAAAAAAAACTAGTAAACAATTTTTTTTTTATTTCTGTAAAACAAAAAAAAAGAAAAAGAATGAAATTGAAATATATATATAATTTTTTTTTTTAGTTCCGAATACAAAGAAATCCAAAATTTTTGCAAGATCTACTATATTCCTATTCTTCTGGTTATGTTTTTGTTCTTCTTTTTTTTTCGTTCCTTCTTTGAGTTTTGCCTATCTCTTGCTTTGTCTCTCACTCTCATGCTGTCTTACTCTCTCGCTCTTCCTCTTGCTCTCTCTCTCTCTCTGTCTTTCCGTCTCTCTGTCTCTTTGTCCACTTAATATACCCATCTCCATCGTATAACACTTAAAGAAGAACATTTCTAGAGTCTGCCAGATTTTCATAGGATATCATTTTAAAATGGGGTCTTAAATATTTGGAATCCAAAGTGTTTGGCGGGTTTGCTATACAAAATTGAAGAGCAGCAGTACTTACTACTCTTTCCTTGTAGATCATCTGTAGAACTCCCTGCTTATGCTTACGTTCTCCCCACTTTCTGAGAACTCATGTTCCCCAATTCGTTTTAGTCCTGGAATAGGAATCTCTCACTTTTTCTTTATCTTTTCTTAGAACTTGAAAGAACAGTCCTTATAGTTTTGTATTGTTTTTTTTTTTAGAATTTTGTCCAGTGTTGAATAATTCCATAGCATCGAATGACGCGTTCAGTTCGTAGCAAATTAGTTATGTGATCCTTCACCCCTGGAATACTCCACACTCCAAACACACCCACACCCACACCCACAGCCACACCCTTGAGCACACACCTTGTATCGTTGCCCTGCCCGACCAATCAAAAGCAAATCAATTGAATGAATTGAAAGCACACTTGAGTAGTAGCTTTTTGGCATTTTCTGCATTCTGTTTGTGTTCTGCCGCAGTAGACGTTGCTTTGATTTGATCCCCACATCACCTTTACATCAGTATTGTTGCTCGTGTCTCGTGTTGCATGATGTTCTCCTCACCGAACAACGATCATTTTGGTTTTTGATTTGATGAGCCCCGCCCTAAGAACCTCCAGGAACCGAATAGAACATAGTACTCTTCTACAAAACAACAAAAGCTCTTTCCGATACGATATGTGCCCCTCCCTCGAACTCTCAAATGTATTCTCGGTGTGGGTGGGGTGGGGGAGAGAGCCTTAGCTCCTGAAAACTGATATCTAAATCTGAAATAAACGAATTGTATGCATTGTGTGAGCAAAACAAGTCTTATTTTTGCAAATGTCTTCTCTCAAGAGGGGGAGGATCCTACCCCGTTCTAGTCCTTGTATATTTTGCAAAAAAAAATCGTAAGTCCATCGGCGAAACGAGCCTCAACAGAACAGAATCGCGTGTGAACCAACACAGTGAGTAAATGAATAAACACCCCCCGTACCTTCCCTTACGTTAAACTATCTCATGGTAAAACCCCACGAAACGGGGGTTCGATTGTGTGTTTTTCCCTTCGAGAACGAAACATCCCCCGAGAGGAAACTCTCACCTAAGCTAATCCTCAGATCAGATAATTATCAGATATTTATAATATTTTATACATCAAAAAACCAAAAAAACACACCCAAAAATAAATACACACACTCCACAAACACACACACACACACACACACATTATGTTTATGTGTCGTAAGTATGTATTTGTGTGTGCCATGTATGTAAACATCATGATGTCATGTAGTGTGTATGTAGTATGTAACTTGTGTAAATGTAATCATACATCAAGTGTGTGTCCTCCCCCATACAATACTCGAACGTAGTTGATTTCCCCCGTAGATCGATCGCCCATCCCCATATCTTAACTATAAATAGAATGTATAACGTATGTATGTTCATTATATATACATATATCCGTACATCAGTGTGTAGAAGTAAACATTTTTTGCATTTGTCACGATTATTGCATTTACATTTAGATTTTCCGGTTTTAATTTCGATTTCTATAGTGAATATTCTATATATACTGCATATTTTCTTAAGCCCTTTCAACCCCACCCCCTGCCACACAGTTTAGGAGTGCCCCGTGCCCCGTGCCCTGTGTCCCTTGCCACCCATGCTTCATTTGAACATCAAACGTACATCATTAACGTAGTATAACATTTCATTTGCTCAATTTCTTGAGTTTACCCCCATCCCCGGCTAGCTGTACAGTAGATGTTCGTTAATTGGAAACTGTTTAGGTGAAGATTGTAGCCATAACTAGAGCTAAAGATGGTAGGTGATGATGGGCTTACGTACATAGTGTCTGTGTACATTGATGCTTGAGCGAATGCTCTAAAAAAGGAAGCCTAAGAATTTAAGAAAAAAGCAACATATGTACATGTCGTGTGCATGAGTGATGAAAGTACTGAAGCATTGGCGCAACAAGACATACACTTTGTGTATAAAAAAAATAGGTATCAGGCAAACGTAAAAAGTTTTGATAGATGTACATAAAAAATTAGTCCGATTTATCTATTTTTTATATATACAAGGAAATCTAAAGAGAACGGTATTCAAAAGTGGACGATTGAAGGGATATTGAAGGCGGTAAGGTCCGAAAAAAGGTATTATATTTGGTTGTGGCATAGAACACCAAAAGGTTCAGGTCGAGCTTACTTTGACCTGCAGAAAGGTTAGAGGAAAAGACCTCAAAGTGCGGTTAGGTCTAGGCGCAATAGTTGGAAATAGATAGAAGTAGAGATTAGTATACACCGATGGGACTACATTATAGGACTATTAGAAGCGAGAGTTTTGCTTAACTATTTCGAATACTATAGCGTAACCCATAAGAGAATTGGATTTCTATAAGGATTACTGACAAGCATGGGGTTTTTGGATTAAATTTTCCTATCAGCGAAACGAATACTGTACTCAAATTTGTTATGATTTGCTAATTGATTTTGAGATTAAAGATTAAACGATTAAAGAACTCCTGTCGTAAATGTGGAAAGCTTATAAGATTCTGTTTAGAGATACTTGTACTATACATTGTCTCCTCTACTCCCCCCGATAATCCGTAGAGACAAGAATGAGCACAACCCCAAAATATGACATTATTCTGTACCCATCTATCTATCTAACTCTCTATCCCAAGCTATCTATCGATCTATCCCATATCTCTTTTCGTATGTATTCCCCGATTAAAACATAAAAAAAAATAACAAAGAAAGAAGTAAATTCTGTTGATTTGTAGATTCCCAAACCAAAATCCAATACCCCCAAAGCCCAAGCCCAAACTATACCCAATTCCCATTCCCATTTCCCCACTGATGCCCAGATCCAATCCCAATCCAAAAAATTCATGTAGAACACTTTGTTGATGATTTAGCCACACGTGCAGGACAAAGAACGCTCCCTAATTCAAATGTTTTGCCATGCTTTGCAGCCTCCGAGGAGAATGTACTGTCGTACGAGGCCGTGCAGCGTTTGTCCATCAACTATACGCGTCCCGTGATCATACTGGGACCCCTGAAGGATCGCATCAACGATGACCTAATATCTGAATATCCCGAGAAGTTTGGATCTTGTGTGCCACGTAAGTTCAGAGATCCCACCCATGTAATCCCTCAAACTTAAGTGTGATTTGATCTGATTACAGACACCACGCGACCCAAACGCGAATATGAGGTGGATGGTCGTGACTATCACTTTGTCTCCTCACGTGAACAAATGGAGCGCGACATTCAGAACCACCTGTTCATCGAGGCGGGCCAGTACAATGATAATCTGTATGGCACCTCGGTGGCCAGTGTGCGCGAGGTGGCAGAGAAGGGCAAACACTGCATTCTGGACGTGTCGGGGAATGCCATCAAGCGTCTGCAGGTGGCCCAGCTCTATCCGGTAGCCGTTTTCATTAAGCCCAAATCGGTGGACTCTGTGATGTGAGTAGCTCAATTGAATCTATATAGATCTTCTGATAATTCTAAATCCATTCGAAACCATTCAGGGAGATGAATCGTCGCATGACCGAGGAACAGGCCAAGAAGACTTATGAACGTGCTATTAAAATGGAGCAGGAGTTTGGCGAATACTTTACGGGTATGTGGGCGCAACATTCGAAAGAAGTATCAGTGTATCAGAAGTATCCATTTTCAGGCGTTGTCCAAGGCGACACCATTGAGGAGATATATAGCAAAGTGAAGTCAATGATTTGGTCTCAGTCGGGACCAACCATTTGGGTACCTTCCAAGGAATCTCTATGACCAACAGCCACAACAACATGGACACTGCCGCCTCGAGTCCGTTGTCGACCAGTCTCGAGAACAACAAATACAGCAACAACAAATCAACCGCAACAGAAAACGCCGCACTGATGATGATGCATCACAAAATAATTAACAAAAACAAATGACGAGTACACAAAACAGGACACACGACGACCATTACACTTGACGATTGACTTAAGAACAAAACAAACAAAATTGACGCAGCCGCAGCAGCCAACTTAATGTAGCAAAAAAATTGTCCAAAAAATGTATTTGGATGGTAGATAGATGTACGCCGCTTAGTGGAACGTACATATGTTTAAGTGGAGGAGGAACATCAGAGCAAAGCATTTGGCATCGTGTAGCGAGAAGGAGAGAACAGAGCAGAGCAAAGCAAAGCAGACCAGAGCAGTGCAGAGCAGAGCAGAGCAGGCAGCACAGTGACGACAGCCCCAATGGACGGACGGATTATGGATGATGATGATGATGTTTAACTGAAGCGGACAAAGGTGTATAGTTTTTAGTTAGAACAAAGTTTGGAGAAAGGATAAGGAGAAACAAAGCGAAATATAATATATACACACACACACTTATATATTAAGATCTGATTATGATGGCATAAAGCAGAGAACAGAGAGCAGATGGATAGCAAGAGGGCAAGAGAGAGCATTAGCAGGAGGCAAAAGGCGGAAGGCAGATGGAGAAATCGATAAGCAAATGCTTAGAAACGTTCGTTAAGCGCTAGAATGTTGTTTGTTTTATGTTGATGTTTATATACGAGAGCCAAGAGTTATAGCGAGTTAGTTATGTTGAAGAATAATGTGTTTTTTGATATATATATATATATATATATATATATATATAAATACATATATATACATATACATATGTACATGCATGTGCAGTACATACATATGTACGGCACCCATGATTACGATTATGCAATGAAATGTATAATTGTATAAATTTAAGTACGACAGTGTTTAATAGCTGACGGTAGGGGGTTGATTGACAATGATTCAAAGTAGCCTGTAGATTTGTACAGATCTGGAACACACATCTGGATAAACACACGTACGTCTACACGGTTGCGCTTACAGTTACAGTTACACGATTACGGTTACGATCACGGTTACACGATTACCGTGGTCGAAAACTGACGTTAACGATAACGATTTACGATTAACGATTTACGACTATGATACGGATGAATATGAATATGAATATGATGAAAGGATGAAACACGTTGGTGCATTTGTTGTTAGATGTATGTAATTTTTCCCACTCGCCTTTGCCTACAAGCAACACAAAAAACAAAAACACTATATAAACGAAAAGAAGAAAAAAACAAAACAAAATAAAAATCAATAAAAGATCTGCGTATAAATACAAAATACAAAATACAAAAGAATGAAAACAGGAAGCTAAAGGACATTAGTTTCTCATATACATACAATACATATATAGAACCCATGTTCATTCACACACAAACACACCCACATACTACTATATGCTATATGTGTATGTGTATATCTGTAACATTTAACAAATAGTCCGCAACCATGCGCGAAATCCTTTGAAACGCGTCTACAAAGTCATTTTACTATATATACACGCCCCACACAAACACCCACACCCACACAAAAAAGAAAAAAACTACGGAGGTAAAGGCTCCCTCCCTCGAAAGAGAGAATGAGGAGATTGAAAAGTGTGAAGAGAAGGAAAAGCAATTTGTTGTCGCGTTGATTTGAATATAAATATATTGTATATTTAACAATCTATAAAACAAATATAGCATATATAAACACACACACACACAAAGGATACATGGATTACCGTTGCGGTCTAATTTTATACACACACAAGACAGAAAGGTTTAATGGAAAAGGCAGTAAATTTGGAGGAGCCGCCGATGGATGGAACTCAAATTAGATATCTATATATTTGCTGATTAATTTATATAAATCAATTTACGAATTATAGCCAACGCACACACACACACACACACAAACAACACATACAATACATACATACATAAATACAATTAAATGAAATTGCTACCGAAATTTGTTCAAGAAAAAAAAAAGAAAATTTAGCTAAATTCAACGTTGAGTGTTAAATACTATTATTCGAAATATTGAATATGGAATATGAATATGCATATAAAAACGAATTATTTTTTTTTTTTTATAAATATTATTACTTTATTATTATCTTGTCCGAATTCCTCTTATCCTCTTAATCTTTAATGAATATTTTTTGTGTTTTTTTTTTCGTGTATGTTTTGTCAATTTTTGTAAATTTCGAAATTTCGAATCGACGACGTCACAAGCAGCAGCGGCAACAACTATAGTCGGATATTATTTTAAATATATATACATACCAACATACATACTAATTAATACACAAGAATGGAAATTCATTATAATTTTTTTATATTTAACAAACCTACAAAAACATAACAGAGCGACAAGAGAATGAGGAAGGAAGAGGGAGTAAGATATGATGATAATTTCAAATCTACAAAGAAACAAAAAAGAAAAACAAGCAACATCCCCCTAAAAAAAAAAACAAAATAAAACAAAACCGAAGATGAGAAGAGAACCTTATATGTAATAAACAAAATAAAAATTCAAACAAATGAAAACTTCTTAATCAATCACACACACACACACACACTGACACGCACAGATACGCGAGAAAACAAAAGATATGTAAGTTAGATAAATGATAAACCGCTTGACAGGGTGGCAGATACATCCGTACATACTAGTTTTAGTAAGTGACTTTCGTTTGCTCTAAACCTCGGCGCTCAAAATACAATACTCTTCGTAGCAGGAGTGTTGGCCGCACACTCGCGTGAACAAATTCCTAGCTTAACAATCTGTAATTGAAACAATTCTTCTGACTGCAGAGATCCCTACATACTACTACTACTACTATATATAGAGCCTGAAGCCCGGAATCACTCTTCGACCTAGCCTTAGAATCGTATGCAAGAATTTTACTAGCAAAAATCCAAAAACAAAAACCTATCAGCTAAATAAGGACTAAGCTTAGGGCAGAGAGCTGCTAAAAAAAACAAAGGATTTTCCTTATCAATTTACAAAAAAAAAAAACATTACTTATGTGCACACAACACCCACACCCACACACGCCACACGCACACACGCATACGCATACATACGTGCACGTGCATGCATAGGAAAGCGTTTCATCAAAATTGTGCCTTTTCTTTTCGTTGTTGTTATCGAATATCGATCAAAATATACATACATAGTACATACATGCGTATACATACATATATGGGTACCAGTGCAGTTATATTTCGCACCCTAATACACACACAAGCATATTATGTGCCACTGCCCTCTAAAGTAGGCAATAGATTTTGTAATGGTCTTTGCCCACCCGTTGCCCCTCAAAAGTATGCAATGGGTTTTTCGATAGTCCCAAACGTAGCCTTAATGAAATGTAATTTTGTTGGTTTTTTGCTCACATCTAGTCGGTTGGGTGTGGTTTATCTTTAGCTTTGCTATGTATCTGAATCCTACCTTCATCAGAGATAATGTAGGCGAAACTAAAAGAATCATGTGGGGCTGCAGGCGCGTAAGTCAGACCACGAGTAGATCCTGCACGCATGCTGGACATGATACGCACACACACACACAGTCAGACGAACACACGAGTACACCAACAGGCAACAACCAACAACCAATACATACATACATATGTACAATACACATGCTCATGTACATGCTCGTGATGCTGGGCAGAGACATCCGACATCCATCACAGAGAGAAGACAGAAGAGAGAAGGGCGCTAATGTGACAAAAGCCTATCATTATGTACTATCGTATGTCAAATGTAACTTGTTCATCACCAGATGAAAATACTCGACCCCCACACCTCACACCCACAACAAAAAAAGAAAAAGAACAAAAAAAAAACACCCATGAAATAAACCGAAATTAATCTACGTAATGATACCAATATTTTTGCTTTGCTTCTGACTTTATTTTCTACTCTGGGAACAAGCATTCATCAGAGGCGTTGCATCTGCCGTCACTTTTTGGCTACTACTCCATTTTCAGATTCCAAATCAGTAGACAATTCGGCTCCACACATATCGAGTGAACAAAATTACCATTTTTTTAATTTTTTTTTAAAGTTCGAAATTTTCTGTTGAACAAAAACAAAGTATTTGCAAATATGGCCACAAAGACTTTAAAGTTGGGATTCTTTTCCCAGGTTCAGCGATTTTTTGGATCGAAGCGTATTCGAAGAATCCGTAAGAGCCCCCGTAGTTGGATATGGTCCTTATGTACATACATCCTTTTTCTGCAGACAAATTGGCTCTAAGTCCCGACCATCAGAGCCTTGAGCCATACAATCACGATGGTCCCTTGCAACGCGTTCTCAAGCAGATCCAACAAAGTCCAAGACCGTTATATCTGGGCTTTCACGAAGGACAGCGCAAGAGCGAAGCGAGGCCGAAGGCACGTGCAACACGCCAAGCAGCGTCTTCCATAACGCTGTGTGCGGCACCACGGAAAAGTGCTTCGTCAACAACGCTCTGTGCGCCGAAGGTTCAAGGAACAGAGAGGTCAAGCAATCAGCGCAGGTTGCCGCGCCCTAGGAGCTCTACAAGCACAGTGGATGCGGCTCTTAAGGATACCGAGTCCTCGATTGCGCTCCGTACGTGCTCCTCTACGATGCGGACAGTTGTGACTTCGCTGAATGCTGGCAACATGCAGGCCACACGCGACCAACTCATGAAGAAGCTGCGGCGCAAGGAGCAGCGCCAGTGCGTTCCCCTGGAAAGCGCGGTGAGTGCCATTCGGATAAACATCGGGGAAAATGCCGGCAGAAGATCCTGCCGTCGCATTCGAGTCGAGTCGCCCAAGTCCCAAAAGGACGTGGCTCGCCGTCCGAGCAACACGAAACTCTTTTCCTCGAATAGTCAGGTGTCGGTCAAGGCGTCTCAATCGAGGATGTACTCGGCTAAGCCATCGCCAGCGAAGCACTGTGAAAAGGACCTTGGTGGCCAACCAGGTGTGGATGTGAAGTTGGCAGTCAGTTGGTTCGGAAGGATGGCCAACAAAGATATAAATTTGGACAACTGCCGACCGCAGCAAACCGCCAGAGCGCCATCCCCCACCAGGAGTGCTTCAGGCAGCCAATACCCTTTGAAGAAGGTACCGTCCTCCGAAAAACGGGCCCAAAACGTAACCAATCGGCCGCCCAAACATTCCCGATCTTTATCGATCTACAGTGGAAAACTGACGCCCATGGAAGTACCAATTAAGAAACCCATCAGCAGGGATCTCCAACAAACCTCCGAAATGTCCTTCAAGCCAAACGAGAGTCCTGATCTACTATATCCATGGCAGAATGGGGAGATAGATAGCGTGGATTCGGGCAAACCGATCCGGATGGAATTATCTTCTAGCAGTTATCCCTCCGAAATGCAAGAATTCCAGCCACAAGCGCCAATTTCATTACAGAACGAAGGGAAATTGGATTTGAAGAAGCCCATCAAGATGGAATGCCCGCTTCAAATACACCATCGGGCGCCTAAGATCCACAGAAAACCATCATCTAGCAGTGGTCCTACCATAAAGAAAGAATGCCAGCCTTCAACGTTAGGAGTAGTTTCTTTGCTGAGCAAGAGGAAAGTGAATTTCGGTACCCCTATACGGATGGAATCGCCAGTCCGGTTCGAAAAACCTTCGCAGATGGAAGGCAAAACCAAAGATGATGAGAAGAAAACGCTACTACACGAGATACTATCTAGTACGGCTGCTAAACCTAAACTGCTCCGCAAAGATCCTTGGCCAGAGGCAAAGAAAAGTCAACAAAATGTGAGGGAACCTCTTGCAAGGGATCCGCCCTGCACAGATATTTGCGAAACGGAAAGGAAAAGTCAACGAAATGTCATGGAACTTCTCAGAGAGATCCCTAATCGAACTCGAATTTCGGGTGAAGACAGACGTCTAAGACACATCCGTGAGAGTGTTTTGATCGAGAATCTTATAGCCCGCATCGATAAGATCCTCGCGTGCCCCGCCAGAAGTCAAGGAACTGCTGCCTCCAAAAATCCCATCGAATCAGCCGAACTGCCTGCAAAAGCAAACGAGAAGCATAACACCAAGTCCGCTTATCTGATGACAGTCAGAACATTTGTCAATCACTCCTACCTAGCACGCAAAAGACTGTCAAAGCTATTCTGCCCGAGTGTCTCACGTAGGCCTGATTTAAGTGTGGCCTTGAGCCCGTTGACTAAGAAAGATTGTACAACTTCAGATAATGGGGCTGCTGAGAAGCTGAGAAACATGTCAATTTGTGAGCTGATGAAGCCTTTCCAAATATTAGAATCCATGCACGAGACTAATACAATACTCCAGCATGATTCTCGGCAGAGTGAAAGGAAACTGGATTTGGGGAAACCGTTCTGGAAGGACTATTCAATATTCGAGAAACCGATCCAGTTGCAGTCGCCTCTTGAGCTTTCATTAGAGGAATCGGCCTGGAAGGAAGAAGGTGCATTCGATTTGGCTGAATTTCTTAAAATCGAATCGCAACTGAAGGCACTACTGGCAGAATTCACCAAAGACGACAATGATATTGATCTTGCAGAACCTTTTGAAATCGAGTCCCTATTCCCTCCTGGCACATTCGAGCATGATTTTTTGCGGAGCCCATCTACATGGGATTCAGGGACATCAATGCCGATCAGTAGTCCTTTTGCAATGGAATTCAGGCCACAAATGACGACTGAAGCGTTGGAGCAAGTTTTATTGCAGGCCGAAGGAAAATTGGTTTTGGGGAAACCGATCAAGATGGCCAATGCAACTCCTGTTCCATCGATAGCAGAACTGCTCTGCACGAATTCTTTTCAAAATTACATTAAAGGCGAATTCGATCTGGCTGAATATCTCGAAATAGAAAATGCAAAAATTCAGAATGGAACTTCTTTCGAGAGAGTGGTACCAATCGAGATGGTTCCAGCACCTCTGATGATAGCCAGTAAAGCTCCTGAATCTGATCTGGCAGATGATGAGAAAACTAAAATGGATCTAGCTGAACTTCTGGAAACGGAATCCAGGGTTCAGGAGACGCTCGATAAATTTGTCAAAGACAACAAGAAAAAACATCTGGATGACTTACTGGCAATGCAATCCAAGAGTCTGGAGACGGCTGCAGTTGCATTTATGCAAGAACATTCTACTACTGTGGCATCGGGCAAAGAAATCCGAATGGAATCCCAATCCCCGATCAAGATGACCATTGAGACGCCTCAGACTGCCAGAGGGGAGTCCAAACCGCAGGAGACTCCTGTCATAAACGATGAAGTGCCTTTGAAAATGAGTTCAAGCAATCAGGAAGTCAAGCCAAAGACTGATATTAAGGAAATCGCGACCACCTCGTTATACGTAGCCTCCTTCCGCAAGGGAAAGCCAGAACACTGTTGGAAACTCTTTGATACCGAAAGAAAACAAAAGAGAATCTGGACCAAAAGGGCTAAGAATGATAAGGAAGGAAATAATCCTAGCTATTCCATGACAGTCCGATCCAACCTCGCACTAAGCCTGGACAATAATGATGGGAGCGAATCTTAAGCTGGAATCTTGTGGAAACCAACCAAATTTGTAAGTGCCAAGAGTCCCACAGATGTACTTTCCCACTTTCCATCTTCCATTATTTACAAATGCAATTCCAGTGCATCTGTGGATAGGAGAAACCCTACAAGACCCATACCGAAGAGCAGAGTATGTCCTGCTTCAGTTACCGCCATGTTTCAAAACTGTTCCGTAAGGCAATCCTAATGATCTTTTATATAGCCTAAAACTAATCATTTTGCTTACAGAATTTTACTGTAATGTAAAAATGCTTCTGATGAGACCACTCCTGTCAATGCTGCTGCACATTTTTGGGTACTCGTATTTACTCGTCAAAAAGAAAACGGTGACCGATTTGTCTGTGGAATTGAACCGAAACTACATTTTTATTTAAACAATATAAAATGCTGAACAAAGAAAAAAGATTTGATTTGGTGTTGTAAATTCTCAAGAGGGTATTCATGATTGTTCGAGCAACGTCTCGCAAAATATTTCTTCATTCATGGAATGGAATGCCCTTTACTTGTTCCGAAATAGTGCTTGTTGTACCGTATGTTGTAGGTTTGGTTAGGTGGGGGTCCTCTACTCAAGGAGGTTTTCGAAACCATCGCGACGCCTCTACAAAGAGTTACAGTTTCTCCAGCCGTGCCCTCCCGTTAGTGTTCGCGATGGGCTTTTGCCGAACCTTGGGAGAATCTAAGATCGTAGTGGGGCCATATAATACCTTACGAAACATCTATCCGAGCATTCCGAGGTCATTTTCGTGGCGTTGCACACACTCTTGAGATGGGCTTTATCCGCGCAGTGGATGGGTTCTACTCGTACCCTTCGAGACCGAAGATCCAGCCACTACAATGGAAGTATCGCGCACTCTATAAGAACACCTATAAGGACCTTCGTACCAATATGTTCAGGTCTTTATTTTTCTAAGAAAAGCTAAGCAAATGGCCCTTCAAATAGATGGATTAATTATAGATTTTAATTTCCAATTAAAATTATGCTTTTCGTGTATTTTAATTTGTGTCTGATTATTAAAGACGAGTATATGAAATTTAGCACGAGTGCATGCTGCCCGGGCAAGCCCTGGGCATAGCCAGTGAACTGTACGAGTAGCTCGTGTTCTGCCACCCCTCGACCACAGATCCATTTAGATAGATATTTCAGTTAATTACGATTGAGTGCTGATTGCATGGCTACATTTGGCTGGCCACGTGAACGGGGTCTGGGCTTCAGCTGCGAATATATCCCAGCTGCATGATTATAATGCCGTAGGAGAGGCTGCTGCTGATCACAGCGAAGGCACATCTCATGTCAATGCAAAACATGCCGAGGACCCTGTTCTCTGGGGAGCCGGCCCGAATGGCCCGGTTCAGGCTAGCCATTTCCATCTATGGGATAGAGGATAGAGTTATCTTTTAGTCCGGACCTAGTCTGCTCACCTGGCGTTGGGCTGCCTGCGTGTAAGTCACGTCCTCCACTTGCGGACCGGCGCAGGGATTGATTCCCTGGGCCAACAAACGCTCGCCGACAATCTGCAGAAGAAGGCCATCGAAGAGCTTGGTGATGAACGTGAAAACGGTTAGCAGGAACTTGGCATTCCACACACGGAATCCCGACACCGGCGCTGAGGACGCTGCCAGAAACGAGTAGCCCACGTAGAAGGTGGCCATGTTGAAGTACAGCTGAAAGAACATCGTGGCCAGCACTTGCCACGCGTACAGGCGATGCACCCGTCGCACCAGCCGCAGCAGGCGCTCCTGCCGCTGCAGCTGTCGCATTAGGCCCGCATAGGACGTCCTTGGATGCTCACCATTGACCCTCAGGGCCTCGCTCAGCTCCAGCAACAGCAGAATGTAGGACATCAGCAGGGTGTCCCTGACCAGCGACATGTAAACGAAGTAGAAGTTGGACAAATAGTCCCAGACATTCACCGACCGCATGTCAACGATCAGGAGGATGCTCAGGCTGAAGTTGAAGTTTTGCAGGTAATTGAAGACCTTGCCGAAGACCACAACGTAGTAGAAGCGACTGGGCTCCCCCTGGGGGTGCACTCTGGACACCTTGGACCTCATAGCCATCAGTTCGTTGAAGACCGCACAGACCTCCTGCTCACGGAACATCCGCAGCACGGTCTGCACAACCAGGGCGAGCAGCTGCAATACGACGGTACCACAGCTGAGGGACCTCACGAATACGTGCCTGCGGAACGTGCCCTGCACAAAGTAGTCCTGCACATAGTACCAGTACCCCCAGTACAGCGCCAGAGTGGCCAGCATCATCAGCCAGCTGTACCAGCGGAGCACTCTGCTGGGCACCAACCGGCGACGGGATGGACTGTAATAATGCCCGGTTATGCCCAGTACCAGGCCCTGGATCATCCAGATGCGCAACAGGAGCGTGTACAACCATCGCGCCCACATGGCAGACAGCAACTGACGATACACGAGTGTCCTTTTGGAGTGTGTCCTCACCCATCCAGCACGAGATAAGAACAGACCCATTCAACCCATCGCACCAGCGAGAACAGAGGCCACTGACCACTATCCATCCCCCAAGAGAACTCTTGACCCTGCTGATTTAAGGCTAGAGTGCGTATCCTGCCAGTCCATCGCACATTTTGTTTATCCTTGCACCCTTATGGAGGGTAATATTACTATACTGTTGACAAGTTTGCACAAAAAGTGCACTAAAGATACGGAAGAAAGAAAGGAGTACTAGTGAAATTGTATCAAGATCTTTACTGGATCTAATCTGATCAAAAACGGGACCTCTTCTAGATGATACAGCTTTTTACTCCGACTCCGACTCTTGGGGGCGTTTAATAAAGGTTTTGCATGAATCTGTTAGGGTATTTGAGATACTGCATTGAGGAACGTCTTGTTGTGGAATTCCGTTTGGAGGGAGTGCTGTATGGGTGCTCTGGGTGCGGTTTGTGGATTGTTAGGAGCTTTTGCGGAGATACAAATCGAACTGCACCAGGGTGATGAAGTAACCGAAGGCGGTGACGGCGATCAGATAGACCAGGCGACGGTCAAAGTTCAGCAGGCCACAGAGCATGGGCGGTCGGCACTTGAGAAGTTCCAGAGTGAAGTATTCGATCTGTTCGGAAAAGAGAATTATCCATTATTCATTATTCCTTCCTTTCCATTCGTATATTACCTCCTGGGTCAGACGCTGCTCCACCGTGGCTGGGGGCTCGGCAAAGGTACGCATCGTGAGGGCGAATCCCTCCAGTTCCTGCTTGATGTGCTCGTTGAGCAGGGTCACAATGTAGGTGTCGATATAGAAGCCCGTGGCATACACAGACCCGATCACGATCGGGAAGCTGATCTCCTCGAGCGACTGCTTGGCCAGCATATTGAAGATGGCGTAGAAGTTGGTCAGGTTGTTGATCAGGGTCGCCAGCACCAGGCCAAGCAGCTGGAACTGGTGCATCTGAAAGCTCTCCGAATAGAGGTCGTGTATATCGCCGAATCGCTGCCGCAGCTCCCCCAGGCGATCGCTCAGGCGACAGCAGTGCTCCATCAGCATGCCGCCCGGCCGCAGACCTCCCAGCTGCCGCCGCAGCGAGACCAGTTGCAGATGCAGTTGGCGGTAGTACTTCAAAACACTGCCATTCACAAAGTAAAAGTAATCGGCCATGTTCTCCGTGTAGTTCCACAGAACAAAGGCGTAGATGGCAAAGTGGAGGCGCACCTGGCTGACCGAAGGCCCGTCCGCGGCCCCGTAGAGCGCGAATATGCCTGCCACCTGGATGAGCATCATCAGGTTGATCAGGCAGAACTTAAAGTACATGAAGAACTCGAAGCTCCGCTTCGGCTGCTTGGGGGCGCCCACGAAGGCCGTCTCCAGGCGCTGCCGCTGCACCGTGCACCGATAGTTGATCGCCTCGAAGTGCACCGTGTTGGCCACATACGTCACGATCACCGTCGCATACTTGATGGCCGTGTTGGCGAAGCTCACGTACAGCATGAGCTGCATGCGACGGTCGTGCGTCTCGGTGAGGGTCCGGAAGTGGTAGACAAAGTATCCGGGCAGGACCACGATCAGTACCAGGCTGAGCAAGTGACTGTAGGCGATCAGCAGGGTCTTCAGACCCCGTCGAATTGGCTGCTGGGGTACATAGTCGATGACCACCTGGCCGTAGATGACCGCGTAAATGTGGCCGTACTTGTAGAACTTGAACTCGTGCCGTTCCCAGAAACTGTCCTTCGGCTCGTGCTCCTCCGTTGCCGACATTTTTAGCCTACCAGCTGCCAGGACGTACTGTCACCAGGACGCCTCGAGCCACGGCCCAGAGCCCACTATCAGAGCGACCAGTTGCGTGTGAAACTATGCGTATAGTAGGGTGGCTATGGCACTCAGTGCATAATTAATGAAGATATCTGATACAGGAAGTTTGGGAAAGGTAAAGGATTGCGGTGCATACGTCATCAAATGTCCCTGAAACCAGGGCAAACCTTACTCGCCCCTAAACTTCTCTCTAAAATCCTCGTTGGAATCATTTAATCATCGGATACGTTATGATTATTAGTTGTTTAGTTGTTAGCAGAAGATGGTATGTGTGATGGTTGTGAGTGTTGCTGCTGGATATATAAACTACATTTTCGTTGTGGATATGCACGTGCCATAGCTGTTCACTCGTTACTTTACGTTGAAAACGACTCTCTACTCTACAGTCGTTCCTTTAGCACATCACAAACCATCATCCTCAATGCCTCAATATTCCTCTCGCTACTGCTACTCGCTCCTGCTACAAGCTACTGCTACTCGCTACTACTACTGCTAGTCGCTACTGCTAATCGCTAATGCTAGTCGCTACTGATAATCGTTACTGTTACTCGCTACTGCTACTCGTTACTTCTAATCGCTACTGCCACGCGTTCCATCTACTCGCTACTGCTTCTCGCTACTGCTACTCTTGATCCATTACAGCTCTATACTTTCGATTCACTACTTCACACACTATTGCTCAATTACCCAATTCTCAATCTACCAAATTATAGCTCAGATTACCTCTAGCACTTGCGCCTTCCAACAATGTCCCATCTATTGAAAGGACTTTGCCAATGCAATAATAGAGCCAGACGTGTGTAGTATCTGCCAGCGTACAAACGTATATAGATAGAAAAAATTATGATTGAAATGATAATGGGATCACTAACCGATGCAAACGTGTTTAGTGATGGCGAGAAGAACGGCACCGCCATGGTCGGTGCTCGCTGCGATCGGAGAATGAGGAGCAAAATAACACGACGCTGCCTGGGTGCGCACAATGACCAAGGACAAGAGGCCGCCACACGGGAGAGCTCAACGCTCTGCAAGATAACCATAAAGATTTGGGAGTCACAAGCTTCGCTTTTGAGTCATACTCACACTCTCGGCCACCAGAGTGCCGCCGTAGCAGTAAACGAGGAGCTGGCTGAGGGCGGCCACCGTGTAGGCCACGTAGAGCAGGGCGCCCAGGCTGTTGTTCCCAACGGTCAACAGATTGCAGATGCTAAAACCGATTACCAATGCAGCGGACACAAAGTGCGCCAGCGTGATGACAGTATACCGTTTGCGGAAAAAACTTATCAGCTCGAAGACCGAATTTTGTCTGATGATAATGCCCCTCAACTGAAGCTCCAAACGGGCGCACTGGGCCGGCGTCAGCTTTAGGTATTCTTCAAGAAAAGACAATGGATTCAAGGGAAAGAAAAAGTTCCAGGGGAATAAATGATGGTACCTTCGTAGGGGCGAAAGATAGAACGTATTTCCTCCTGGAGAGACTGAAAGAGGGACGAGATGTGGGCACAGAACTCAAAGTAGAAGCCATCGCAGCCTCCAAACATAAAGATGGTCACATAGCCCGTGTAGGCAATGAAGGCATAGGTCAGGGGAAAGAATGGAGCCGCCAGCAGAACTTTCGGCATTCTGTGGGAAAAATAGCTCCATGATTAGTGCACACTACGCCAATGCCTGCACCACTCACGTCATATTAAATGGTGTGTTCCACGGCAGCTCCCGGTCGGGATCCCGCAAGTACAGGATCAAGGCAATGAGCAGTGGCTTCAGGTTGTAGGTGGTGCAGGTAAAGAAGCCCGCGGACAGCGGCCAGAAATTGATGCGCGCCGCCATCACCGAATGGTCATGCATGATGGCCTTCTGTTCCGGCCTGTTCAGACCCGTATCGAAGAGCATCCTTTGCAGCTGCATCCACACGTTGGCCAGATCCCGACGATAGCGCAGCATGAGAAGCATCTTTAGCAGCGTGACGGCAGACGTCCCGGCCGGACAGAGGGTCTCCAGCGCCAGGGTGATCTGCGCGTTCTGCAAAAACATGAGGCCCGCATGCAGCTCCGTGACCACGCCAATGGAGAGGATCACAAAGTGGACTATGGCACGGGCGGGCAGATCGTCGCCCATCGGCCAGTAGCCCATGATGTCCAGGCTGAGCCGGGGCACGGCAAAGAAGTAAAATCTCAGCGGTTGATCGCGACGCAGCAGCCGATGGAAGGACCACATAGCGGAACGATAATGGAGCGTCCTTCTTCAGGAAGCCTCCTTTATATAGAGAGCCTTTTTCCCCCGCTCTGCCCATCTTCTTATTCGGCGGTGAAAAGTCTACCTAATTGAGTTGTTATGCAAGCAATTAGGCGAAAGTTCTTTCGCAGAAACTTTTTCTGGGTAATTGGCTGCAAGCTTGAATTATTTATAGGACTGATACTAGATTGCTGCAGACAGACAGGGCAGAAGAAGAAGGCCACAACCACAACAGACGACGACAACAGTCCAGAAGTAGCCAAGAACGAGGAGTCGCGATCAGAGCTAATGCATCAATTAGCGCCAGCTGCTAATTTCATTTCAGTAATCAAAATACAAACAAATCAAGATTAATAAATTTCGGCGCTTGCGACTTGGACTTGGACTCAAAATGTCGTGAGTTTTGTTAACTCTAATCTCTAGCCCACAGCCCACAGAACACAGCCCACACTCACGCACCACAGCCTGCGCATGAGACTTCAGGAGCGGATCGGTGTGGATGCCCCGTTTGTTAATCAAACATGCGTCAAAGAGGTGCTCAAATGACAGGCATCCACCCGGGGTCTAACATTAAAAGTATCAATTTATTATTATATTTTTGCGAGTACAAGATATATGGAGCTCTTCAATCTCTTGAGAGCTCCTCATTCCTTATTTAAATAGAGAAATCATTCAGCAAAAAGCCCAGTGGACTTGACACAATAAAATAAAGATTGTTTAAAACATTCGAGTTTTCTTCAAAAGGAAAAAAGATTAAATAAATCGACATTCAAATTATCATTGAATTATAGAACTTATTGAATCGGTTGCAATATTAATTCAGAAATAGCCTTTCTTCCCAAAAGTTAATGGGATGGCAATGCGTTCCGCGAAGTGATGATCCCCAACATTGGTGTTGGGGAAAGAGAAAGACCGTCCATGATCTACAGGTCATAATCTATCTACATATTCTATTTGGAATGCATTAAAAGTCCTCAAATTCTAGCCCCTTTGCCGTTCGATTCCGCTCCTGTGCCACCTGCTCACCCATGTCCGTTCATTTGGAGTCATAAATCATGCAAACCCGTCTGGCATCGCCATCAGACCCGTGAGTGTTTCGTTCGTTTCGTTCGAGTACCGGCCGTTGATGTATTAAGGTTTTTCTTTTTGTCAACGCCATAGACGGGTCTAAGGCAATCATTTTGCAGGCACACTCAGATTAGCAGCGCACGTTCCCTGGCACGGCCCCATGACGTCAGTGTGCTACTGCTCGCACTCGTGCATTTGATGGGGGGAGTCTCACAGGTTTTGATCGGGTTTTAATCGTTGATTTTGTGGTCTGTTTTGGCTGGAATGCCGATCATGAGAGCTGAGTGCCTGATAAGGTTGATTGAAGTTCACTTGAATCCCATCCAAAAAGCAAAAAGTTTCTTCGTTCCACAGTCGAAGGGCAGCAAATGATTGTGATGATGATGATGATGACGATGATGAATAAATTGCTTGATTCGGTGGGATTGGGATAGATTTGATGGGCATATACTCGTAATTGCAGCAACAGTCCCCGAGAGTGCCAAGCACCGAGTGCCTAGGAGCAACATTCGGTGTCTGGCAAATTGAATCAACGGCAATTGTTCAACTAGCTATGTATTTGCCCCTTTTTTACCGCATTTGTTTTCCCATTTTGTAGGTTTGTCCCCCATTTTGTATAGACACACACACACACAGACACGCATGCCTGCGAAGCCACCCACAGCTCAACACGCAATACAATTACAACAAGGGAAACACCGCACCGCACTGCACCATTTTGATGCCCTTTCAGATAGATTTTTCTTCAGGAAGCAGCTATATGATAGGGCTATCCGAACACAGATATCTACAGCTCTTTGGTTTGTATTGAATATCCTTGGAGACTCTTCTGGTAGGTCTTCTGGTAGCTTCCACTGCTACCCATGCATTGGGTCTACAGGTCTGGCATCGGATATACTTCCTTCTTGGCTGTACAAACATCTGGTCGAAGTTCAAATGCCCTCTGCTGCGAACACTCTCGCCAAAAACGGGGGTAACGGCGAGCGATAGAGCAACTCAATTGAGATGGCCCGACATTGTTTTTGATGAGCAGCGCGCAAAGGAGGGGAGGCAGAAGATCAGCCTTAATTTGGGAGGGGGGGGGAGGTGCTTGGGGTTCCGATCACGCTGTTTCATGACAAGCCGAACTGGGAAAATATCCAGAACAGCACAAGCACCAGCACCCAGCACACCAGGCACCACCCATACAATCATAAAGTGCACATGACTATGAGTATTAGATAAGTTTATTATAGAATAAATAAGCGTGCGGTGCCACAGAGCCCGAAATGGAACCCGAAACCGAAACTGAAAGAACCCCAAAGCGAACCACAGCCACAGCCACGGCCGCAGGCTATAAAGAAGTTAAGCAATTCAGACAGTTGAAAGCATAAATTGTTTAATAGAGTTTATACGCCAATTGGGGACATAAAGAGTGTAGCATTTTATAATTCGGTTCGCTTCGGTTCAGTTCGGTTGTTATTTGTTTCTGCTGCACAAAACCCAATGCCCTGTTACCCTGCCCCCTGCGTGGTGGCACTCTTTCTCTCTCTCTCTCTCGCAAGATAAGCCACGAACATATTACGTATACGCACGCTTGTCTGTACCAAGCATTCCGTTTCTCCACAGACACGTAGCATTGGCAAAGTTCAGGGTCGTGCAGGCGCAGAATTAGAAGTGCGTTTGCCTTTATGAGGCCCAATCGAACGGGCCAGGGTTATGCAACTTTATTGAGGCCTCTTAAGAGGCCCAGCCGAGAGGCCAATACAAAAGATGGCAGCAAAATGGGGAATATCCATGGCTAGGCGACTGTTTGAGTACCCTTGCAGATGCCTCTCTTGGTAGCTGGAGGCTCTCTGGGCTCTCGTACTTCATTAAAGCTATCCGATAAATATTCTGCTGATAAAAGAATACCTAAAAAAAGGGTACCATTTCTAGTGCCTTGACACACAAAACTTGTATCATGTCGGGTTTTTAAGCCCATCTCTTCAGATATCTGTTTGTAAGTCACAAAATCGTAGTGCCCTAACTAGAAGGGTATACAAATCCAAGCGATAATGCGATAGTCATCTCGAAAATGGCGCCAAACAAAGAGAGAGAGAGTTAAATTAGGGGATGATGATGGCCCACAATGATAAATTGGCACTTGATGATCGCCAATTAAGCAGGCAAATTAATGCCAGCTTTCCGTTCCGTGGAACGAACGATCCGATCCACAAACAGAACGTCTCCGTCTCCGCCTCCGCCTGCGTCGCCGTCTGCACAGTCTCCGTCCGCCAATCAATTAGTCACACAAACAAATACCCCCAGCGGGTGGCGAGGGTGTGCTGCCTTCACCTACTTACGGTTAAGTCGGTTAACCCGTGCCCGCCTGCTGCTGGCCGGCCCTGCCCTGCTGCCTTCCGCTTATCGAAGCCACGCGTCGGGGCTGCTTGTTCTTCCACACTTTTCTGGGTATTTGGGGTACTAATCTTGGCCGTAAGCACTATCGTCCGTGAGATCAAAGTTTTCGGTCAGACCCGGCGGGGGTTTATGGCCCCGCACCGTTTGGCCGATCGATCGATTCCGCGACGCCTAAGCCAATTTGAATGCAGCAAAGACGCTGCTGAAAAAAGGCCTCGTTAAATGCGAGCAAAGACCGAACGACAGCCGGACGGACGATAGACGACGTCACCAGACGCATGCGCAGTTCACGTGAACGGTCGACCAGAAGACGTGTCCGACGGACGAAACGAACCCCAGATCTCAGACGAGAGACGGATTGCGGCGATAATAGCCATATGACACTCACTTACTGTTTTACGAGCGGCGGCCTGCGCAAGGGGCCACAAAAACTGACTCATATCACATGTTATCAGGGAAAACAGGAGATTAAAATATACAAATTTAATTACAGACAGTTGTCACCACTTGGAGAGATCGCATCTGCGATTTTTCCCAATATTTACAATATTTTTCTTAGCAGCAGGGGAATAATCATTGATAATTATTCATTATCATATTAAATCAGCGAAAATAGAAGATTAAAATAGAACACTAGAAGCACACACCTTCAATCTTCTAAGATCTTACGACAATTGTATGGATGAGTTTCTACTCTATAATGTTTCGAGATTTCAAGATTTAAATTCTTTCAAGAAGCAGTGGAGTAATAATTCCTATCCATTTATCCTTCAAATTTTAATAATAAATGAAGTTCCCAACCAGTAAGTGTCATACGGGCCTTAATCGAAAATTACTTCACGTTTGTCCGCTCCGTTTATTTTATGTACTGTCGAATGTATGGGGGGATGGGGATGGAGATGGTTAGGCATGTTTGTAGATGCCGATACATACGTTAATTGTGCATTTAAAATTGAAATAAAATGTAGCTTGTCGCAATTTATTTGGCCAACTTCCTCTCTGACTCCGCTCCGCCAGACGGCCGTCCGTCCGTCTTTATGTCTTTTTTATTTGCGTTTAAATTTAGATCGACTGCCGTTCGTTACACCCAACGCAAAAAGGTTTTGCGAAGATAGGATCACACCAAAATGGTGGCAAGTCTTTCGTTCTATTTCCACTTAGAACCTGTTTTGATTGCTTATAGCCGTAACACCGACCTTCATCCAATCAACTAACATCTCGAACAACAGTCTATTTTCCCCTTAAAAAAAATTGCCTGCCAATCAGCATTTTCACACCTCTAATCCATCGAGCACAACCAATATTTTCCGCTGGCTGTAGGGCACTACGCATTGAGACGCAGCCTAGACGCTGACTACGCACTTGGCACGGACACGGACGCGGACCCGGACCCCGGACAAGAGAGGTTCACGTGCGGCTTGAACCGTGAAATCGGTAGCTGGAAAACCAATAAAGGGGAAATACAGTACGGGGGAAACAGCTCTGATTACAGAGAGATATGTACGCCTATATTTATATATTTACATTTTGTTTGTTGTTGGGCTTTGTAAATCCGTCCGACGGACGCCAAATACTCGCAATAATAAAATGTGAGAATCTTGAAAAGGTAATTAGCACATATTCTCCGCTCGTGTTTGTTTTATACGCCATAAAAATAATCAAAAAATCGAGTCACACATCCGACAGCGACGAACATCTCTCTCTCTCTCCGTCGGTTTTTGGAGTCGAGAGTCTCGTCTGGCGCACTGGTCCCCAGCAGGGCCTATAAAAGCAGATCAATCGCCGATGGATATGCGCAGTCAGTCTCTGCAAAGAATTGCCCACAGTGCTCCCCCGTTTCAATACATCTCTCCAGTCTCAGAGCATCCCAGGTCAGCAGTCGCATCCTGCAATATTTATGAGTGCAAGTGTGAAAGATCTACAAAAAGATAGTGCAAAACTATAAATAAATTTAAAAAAAAGGAACAAAATGCATTCATCGTAAGTTAACAAACGATAGTCACTCATCGTTGCATCTGTAACCCCATCACTAAGCCACTTGCTTAGCAGCAAACATCAGCCTCGGCCCGTGCCCTTGTCCTTGTCCTTGCCCTTGTGGTCATTTTCCCCGCACTTGAACCCCCCCAGTCGTCTCACGTGTTCTCGATCTGTATGATAAGCGGATTATTAATTACTAACATTGTAAATGCATCAAAGTGTAATATCCCGCTGTCTCCCCCATCCTCCCACCCCCCACAAACACCATACTTCATTCACGCATTAATCAAAAGTGAATCAAAAATAAAACAAGGCATTTGGCAAACGCGAACGAACGAGACGAGCAGCGACCGGAAGCAACCAGGAATCCAATTGGGAATCACTAACAGTAACAGATTGTGGGCGAGAGAGGGCGAGAGAGGGAAACGACCAAGTGAGAGCCTCTCTCCCGCAGTGACAAAGTGCGGAGCGCGCGACAACTGCAAAACGAACGCTTCCCCCTTCTCATCCTTCTACAATCGCCGACTGCGACGCTGACTGCGACTGCGACGCTAACACTGACGTCTAAGCTGTGGGGTGGGTGCGCATACATGGCAGTGTCCAAAGTGCATTTAGCGCAAGGTGAAGCCTTTGTTTTGCTCTTCGAGTTCAATCTCTTGTTTTTGTTTGTGTCTAGCAATGATCTTCGAAAGAATTAATTAAATGGGTACTCTATGAAAATGTCGCATAAGCGAAGATATATCCTTTGCCTTGAGTGATTATTGTTTTATTCCAATAAATACTTAACAGTGTCAGGTATCAAACTTCATAGCCCTGAACGCCTGAGCCTGATTAGGTCTTGAGGCCCTGGTGCAACGAAGGAGCGTAAGCCCCTATTTTCTTCCATCAATACTCCTTCCTACTTGGCCTCACCCTATTTAAAATACACCTTGGACAGTGCCGATCATGCAGCGGTCGGCAGGCTAGAACAAGTGACGGCCGCCGCACCGCCTCTGCTGCTGCTGGCAGCGACTACAACAGCTGTTGCTTTTGTTTTCAATGGCGCTGCTGCTGCTGGTGCTGCTGCTGGTGCTAGTGCTGCTGCTGCGGCTGCCGCTGCCGCAGCGTTTAGTTTGTTGTAAGTAGTATACTAGCAGAACAGCAACAGCAACAACAATAATAAAAACATTACTCTTGCTGGCGGCGAATTATATATTGTGTTTTTTTTTTTTTGTTTTTGTTTGTCATTATAAATTGAGTTGGAATAACGCTTTCCAGCTTAGTCGTGTTCCAGTAACGCTTCCGCGCGCAACCTTACAAAAAACAAACACCACCCATCACCCACCCAAGGACACTTAGGCTTATCCTAAGCAGAAAGAAAGTTCACAGTGTGAGAAAATCGAAAATACACAAGCAGGTGCATATACCCAAAAATTAAAAAAAAAAACACAAAAACCCAAATACCGAAACGTGTGCCAATCGAATCTTGTTTTATATTTGATTCACTTTTTTTCCCGCAAAACACCCGAATACCAACCGTCCAGTATGTCCGCTAGAATCCTGGAAGACTCGCCCAATGCGCGCATCAATAAGACCATCCTCGACCGCTACCTGTCGCTGCCGCTGGAGGATAACGTGGTCCAGGCCACCTACGTGTGGATCGATGGCACCGGCGAGGATCTGCGCTGCAAGGATCGCACCCTCGACTTTATCCCAAAGAGTCCCAGGGGTAAGTCTATATTTGGGGCATCCTCCAATCCCCAATCTCCCACTCCCGCACTCCGCCACCTCGAATCTAATCTATTGGCCCATTGAGGGGAGGTCCAAGTGGCTCAAACTCAATTGCAATGACAGTTTGGAGTGCTGCTCAGTCGGGTCTGATTTATAGGCCATAATTCAGCAGCACCAATCCGATCTGATGCCAGCAGTCACTCAGTTTTATGGCCAACTAGAAATTGTTTTGTCGAACAGTAATCGCCATTTAATCGTGTGGATCGTGCGTGGGAAAAGAAAATGAGCCAAAAGAACAGCTTCGCATGGAATTCCATGCCAGACGCGACAGTCGCTAATTTCCCTGTAAATTGGGGTAGACCCAACACAGACAGATGCCAGATTCACACTTATATTCTATACACAAACTCGTGCCTCCCACCATACAAGAGTATCCCCCATTTACGGGGTTTTATTGGGTGCAATCCGATAAATTTTGATTATAAAAAGCGCGGAAATTGGACACTGAATCGATTCGTTTGTTTTTAGTTTTCAGTTTTCGTGTGCTATTGATTTTATTTGATTTTTAATTTGGCTTTTTATTGATGCTCCTCCTCCACACACAGAACAGAGTAGAGCACTCGAAATTGTCAGTTCATTATATAATAGCCGCCAATCCCGAGTGTGCGCTGGTGACCTTTGCCTTGGCACGGTACTGGGCAGCAGCATTTTGGCCCGACCGTCCGTCCGTCTCGGAAGTAATTTACGACGAGTATTGGGGGATTCTAAAAAAAGAAAATTTCACGACTGGCGTCTGATAATGCGATTTGGCGGTCGCGCGAGGGCTTCATAAAACAAAAACATTGCGACGGCTCTTGAAAGAGTTTTTCTTTAATTGCTTGCGTTTTAATGTGCAATTAACGAGCACAGTCTTTAGTGCCTATGGCAGCCGTAAACTAATCAACTGTGGCGCAAACACCCCCTCCTCAGACCCCACAGACCGCAGACAGACACTCGACTCGGACGGAGACGTAGCCGTAGAGGTAGAGTTCCAAAAACCCCTCTCCGAACTCGGAAGTCGATTCCCAGATCTTGTCATCTTAATTATTCCACTCGCACACGCTGCCTGATGGCCTGGGCTGCCTGCTGCCTGCACTTGAAAGCGAATAGAATACAAAAGCAAAGACAAACAACTTTTGCTGGCTGCTATCAAAGTGACTTAATGCGCACAATTACTAATTAAGAATCTGTAGATACATCTACACAGGCACACAGTCGAAGTGCATCGGACAAAGAGCATAGTAGAAAGATAGAAAAGAATAGAGGAAAACAAAACAAAAATCAGCACAGTGAAACGCACTTGGTGACAGCGCGTGTGGGTGTGGAGGAAAGCCACACGTTGCCTCCTAAGCACTGGCCAAACGGGACAGCAACTGATCTGTATGCCAGGCCAAAGCTCCAGGGATGCCAGTAGTCGCTATATAGAGAGAAAGAGAGAGAAGAACTTTCTACTGGTATTGTTAAGGGAGTATAGAATACGGACTCTACTTGAAGGAAATTGAATGGAGCTTAGAGAAAGTTCTCTACTTGAGGGGTCGATGTTCCATGGAGAGTTTCAAGGGAGTACATGGAACATACCTCAAGTCAAGAACTATTACAGTGCCCAATACTTTCCGCTCGGCCCTAGATGAGATTCAATATCAATGGTTAAGCATGCCTGCATACTTGTAGAAGAGACTTGTAGACTCTGGTGGGGAAAGTTTGTCGATGCAGTCAGAGAACTTGGATTCTAATTGGGCAATTTGAAACAATTTGAAGCCAAATGACAGTTAATCGTGGTGAATCGTGCAGTTTTCAATAAAGGACAATTCGATTTTCATATTAAATTGCAGGGGACCTGTCTATCAGTCGACCATAAATTGGAATCAATAAAATTCCAAATGGAAAAAAAAACACTTGAACAAGAAAATGCTGGCTGATTGGCCACCCCCCTCAAGGGTGCACCTGATTAGGGCTAACAAGAAATGCCAATACCAATAAATATGTTTGGTAGAAGGCGGGGAAAACCCTTAATGGGATGAGCAAATGTGGTGAGAGCGAAGGCCAGCTAGCTGTGGCACAGTGACACACTGAGGGACGTCTGGTGTATCTGTATCTGTATCTGTATCTGTTTGTGATGCGTATCTGTCTATAAGCTACAGCTGTTTATCAATTGGAGTGCGCTCTACAAGTAGACGGACACTCACACACGCAGCCAGCGAGTGATGATGATGATGATGATGATGATGATGATGGAGAGACAGCATGCGATGGGGAAGGGGGCTGAGTGATAGAGATAGAGAGCTACTAACATGAGATACCAGATTGTAAATGAAAACGCTGGCTCAAGGTCACCCCCCGCCTGTTACAATAGACTGCAAAATACCTCTATTCCCCCACCGCCCCCGCCCCGCGAGCTAGAAATTTGCATAAGTGAAATATTTTCATTAGCATTATTTACAAGCATTGAGAGATAGTTCGGGGCTGAGGGGGAAGCCAGGGAAATTAACTATTTATTATAATAAACAACTGGCAAATGGAAAACAGGTTCCCAAAGCTCTAGACCTAGACAGATGGATGGTTCAATGGAAGTCCCCTTTTTGACGGATACCTTGCAAAAAATACAAAAAATAATAAGGGTAAAGCGGGAGTGGAAGGCAGCATGCACTGCATGCACACAGTAATTATAGTATATTCTATATATGATATATGATATGACACATTGAAGAATAACTGCAGGAAAGGGGAATCCGAACAGGTTACACTCAGGGCCCGTTGCTGTGGAATCGTGTAATACTTTGATAACTGCCTTTGGGACTCAAGAAACTAGATATCATTCTACAACTAATTCGCATGAATGACTCAATATATTACACTTGAACAGCAAATAAGTAACCTTCAAGGCAATGCCTAAACCAGTTTTCATTCGATTACCATATTGGTGCCATCTTAAATTGGAATTCCCTGACCTTGTCCACTAAACGGTTTATCCGTTCCTGTCTCTGGGCTGTCCCAAATGTATGAAACGGACTGTATGCATACTTGTAAATAGAGAAATGCATTTGTTTTACAACAATATGAAAATGACTTAAAGCCAGCGCGTGCCGATTGTGGGGAAAATGAGAAATTTTTAGAGAGATGTGATGCAGTCAAAGGCAGTCAATTGCCATCAATTACAATTAATTCGAGAGTATTGCATGCTAAGTGACCCACAAGGTCAGCCCCTGGCCCCCTAGCGAACACCAATCAGCCCTTAACTAATCGCCCAATCAATCCCATTCACCCAAACAGAATTGCCCGTGTGGAATTACGATGGCAGCTCGTGCTACCAGGCCGAGGGCTCCAACTCGGACACCTACCTGTATCCGGTGGCCATCTACAAGGATCCCTTCCGTCGCGGCAACAACATTCTGGTGATGTGCGACACCTACAAGTTCGATGGAACCCCCACCGAAACCAACAAGAGGAAGACCTGCCTGGAGGTGGCCAACAAGTGCACCGACGAGGTGCCATGGTTCGGCATTGAGCAGGAGTACACCTTCCTGGACTTCGATGGCCATCCATTGGGATGGCCCAAGAACGGTTTCCCCGGCCCCCAGGGCCCCTACTACTGCGGCGTGGGCGCCAACAAGGTAGGGCCTACGATAAATATAAAATAAAGGGAACGCTGTAGAACTCTAGGGGGTATGTTCCTTGCTTTAGGTGTATGCCCGTGACATTGTGGATGCTCACTACCGCGCCTGTCTGTATGCTGGCATCAAGGTGTCCGGCACCAATGCCGAGGTGATGCCCGCCCAGTGGGAGTTCCAGGTGGGACCCTGTGTGGGCATCTCCATTGGCGATGACTTGTGGATGGCTCGCTTCCTGTTGCACCGCATCTCCGAGGAGTTTGGCGTGAGTAGATCACAACCCACACACAACAAAGGAGGTTTGCCAGGACTCATGTGGCATCTCTCGTTTCTCTTTGCTCTTTTTGCGATTGCAGATCGTGTCCACTTTGGACCCCAAGCCCATGCCTGGCGACTGGAACGGTGCCGGCGCTCACACCAATGTCTCCACCAAGGCCATGAGGGAGGACGGCGGCATTCGGGACATTGAGAAGGCCGTGGCCAAGCTGTCCAAGTGCCATGAGCGTCACATTCGCGCCTATGACCCCAAGCAGGGACAGGACAATGCCCGTCGCCTGACCGGCAAGCACGAGACGAGCTCGATCAATGACTTCAGCGCTGGAGTGGCCAACCGCGGCTGCAGCATACGCATTCCCCGTGGCGTCAACGATGATGGCAAGGGCTATTTCGAGGATCGTCGCCCCAGCTCCAACTGCGATCCCTACTCCGTGGTGGAGGCCATCTTGCGGACCATCTGCCTGGACGAGTAGAGGGGGACGAGGCACCATTCTACATCTCTATTCAGCATTAATTGTTGCCCTGTTATTGATTTCTAATTTGTTGTTAACCCATCGATACACGATCCACTGATCCGTTGACCCGCACCCGTACCCGTACCCGAACCCGACACCTGACACCCGGCAATCCGAACCGAAAACACCGGACGCGGAAGCGGACCCCGTCTCGGCGGGAGCTACATAACATATATGTATACCGTTAGACATTAGTCGTAGGCGCAATTCAATTTACCTAACGTATCTTTCCCACTGAAGTTCCTGAAGCTGAAGGCAGGATCTAGAAACAGAATTACGATAAAATACTTCTCGCTAAGAATTTCCAATCCTTTTTTTGTTTGTTTGTTTTTTCTAGCTTCTGTTGTTAGGTTTTAGTGTGAGGTTGTGTTTTTTTTTTTTTTTGTTGAAGAAGGATCAGCAGTATATATGGTTAACAAGTAGAGCAAGAATCCAAAAAGATAGCCCACCCTTGAGTGGGAGAACATAAAGCTGTAGCATCAAACACTCCCCCAGACCCCATCCCTATAATTGTTAATGATATTAATTAATTACGCGTAATCCTAAACTACATACAATATACTCTCTAGTTAAGTAAATGCACTAAAAAATAAACAAAAAAATACAAAAGTATACAAAATAACAAAAGCAGTTTCATTACCAAAGGATCCACCTCATACGTACACTAAGATGCTAAATACAATGCAAATACGAGTCGTATTCCTAATGAGATGTTCAAACGTTTGGGCGATGAATGGGAGCGTGTCGAAAACAAACATTTTCACTCGTTGAATGCTCCAATTTATAAAGTCACTTGCAAGACTTATTGTTTGACCATATTAGCATCTTCAAATACGAGTTGTACCTTAGCACCTTAGTAAAATATGTCTCATAGAAAGGATTGCCCAAGATAAAGATGGCTCATTGTAATACTCATTTGCATGGACTGTCTATAGATCTTTAGGGAGTATCTGGAAGCCTTCAACTTATCCCTTCCTTTAGAATTTGTTGGCACTTCTACCCTGAAAGCAAGAGTATTCCATGCCTCTAATATTTCGTGGGGATCTTTCATTCAGGGCTCGACAGAACGTGCGACAGATGTACACCCCAGACGGTGCTATACAGTATATAGTAGATTAAACTGAAGTTCAGTGTGAGGTTCATTGGCTGCTCTGTTTGCTGAACGACAGCCAGTAGTAGCCCCCCACAAGTCCCCACCGATAAGCAACAACATTGCATCATCAAATTTCATTACAGCCTTTGGGTTTTTTTTTTTTTTTGCTTCTCATTTTTATTTATTTAATACTAAAAGTTATAACTTTGATTTCGCTTTGTATTACTGATTTACTCTCGTCTTGATTTTTGTGTGCTTGAGTTCAATATTTTCTGTTTCGGTTTCGGTTTCGGTTTCAGTTTCAGTTTCTATTTCTGTTTGCATTTCCCACCGTGTTGTGTCGTCACATCTCATGCTCTTCTATCGTTTATATTGATATAGTTATTGGTTGTATATATATAATGTGTATAACACTATTTTTTGCTGTATTTTGTATACTACTTTGTTACCATTTTGTGACTTGTGTGAACTTTACCGAGTTTTTCTCTGATGATGATCAACAATGTGTGAAAATAATCGTAATTGTAATACTTAATTGCAAATCAAACTAAACATTGAAGGTACTGCCGACCATATGCCTTTGCTTTGCCTTACTTAATGGAAGCAGTAACTGATTTATTTGCCTTTAATACAATATATATGTATATGCATGTACTATATGCTAATTAATTGCATTCAAAGGAGCTGGTAGGGTCAACAAATCGTCTCGTCTCGTCCAGAAGTCATTGGCCAGTGTCCCAGTCAGTAGAATTGATAAACTGCAAAGTCTTAAAGCATTTATCAAATCAAACAGCAGACAGACGACATCCAGACAGGCAGAGGGGATTGGGGATTGGGCCAGCGAAAAATGTGTACAAATGAAATCCAATCAAGGGTTCAATAACTCCCCGGGGCTATGAGTCACAGTTAAGTGTGGGTCAATTGTTTGATTAGCAATTCGCACCCCAGCATTTAACCCATTGACCAGGCTATCTGTTTCTCTGTATTGTGTGTGTGTGGTCAATCAGTTAACGCCAGCCTCGAGCCTCCAGCCAAGTCTAGACTTTGGACAAACTGTGAATAGATGATGTGCGCTGTCAAACAAATCCAATTGCAAGTCAGTCCATATATGTGTGTATATAGAAACTATCATAGATATAATTTGTGCCATCGCTTGCCATAACATAAATACACAATTAATTCTAGGTTGCGCCTGGCCTGGGCGTGTCGCAGAAATATACAAAAAATACAATCAAAATTTAATACATATTTTATAAGAACAAAAAATTCTAATAGTTCAGCAAAAGTCGGGAACGAAAACACTACATGCCTACAGCATTACAATATGGTAGTCGTACTTAAATGATTATAGTATTACATATAACAAAGTTTTGTGACACGTTTTGCGACACATACATCTAGCGAATATTTAGCGATTGTATTTCACTTATCCGTAGTATGTATGTATGTTTGTCATGCAGGGCAAATGCAATCCTAAATGGAATTATACAAAATTAAGTGTATCTCCCTCGTATAAGTAACAAACCTAAACACTGATAAAAATAGTTCGAACAAAATTGGAAACAAAAAGAACTTAAATATTGCACATGGATAATATAACACTCAACCTGAAATATTTGTGTGCGAGCAATCGCCTGTCGATCGATTCATTATTTAAAAAATAATCATTAATTGATAGCTGGTTTATCGCGCTTATGTTTGTAATCGGTTATTGATAGCTAGTCTATCGAGTAATCGCTAGTTGTCTTTGCTCGTTTATTGAGAGCTGTTTTATCGAGTCCCATTGCTTATGAAATCAAATGTTGACAAAATAATCGGCTAATCGTCTCATCTTCGACTAGTTGTTTTTATATAATAGATGAATGGAGTATTCACTTATTCATAAATTGTTTTTATCGATTAATAATGGTCTTAAGGGATTGCTTGCCGTTTCTCGATTAACCATCTGCCAATCAATCTCCTCTTCGATTGCTCGCTCTTGTCGCCTATCGATTAATATCTCTCATCGATTACTCGATTCCTGCATTGCACAAGCTGCCAAATGGGTTTTACATCGGTTTAAGTGTAACAAGGAACCATATCTATAATGTTGGCTAACGCGAATGTCAACTAAATATCGTAAGAATATCGCAAGAGTTTTATATATCGTAATTGTTATCGTAATATCGTTCTTGGGGGTATTGTTGGTGCGAAAGTTGTTGACTTGGGGAATTGGGATTGTGCGCCACCTCTCACCGTGGTTCTTTCACATTTTCTGTGTTTGAGTTTTGTTTTTTTTTTCACTATTTTGAATAGTTTCTGGTTTTGTTTTTCTTCTTGCATTTGATTCTGCATTTGGCAACGCTTGTTTTTGTGTCTTTCGCACTTGGTTGTATTTTAGTTGTAGTTGTTTGTTTAAGATTTAGATATTAGATTTACATAGGGGATCCTACTACAAATTCACTATAGACATATCGTAAATATCGTTCGTTCTAAATTGATGAAATCATAATACACACAAATGATATTTGTGGAATTCTGTAATGACAATTTGAGTAAACATTTTAAAAAATCTTGATGTTGCCTTAAAACGCAATCTACATTCGCTTAAAACTTACATTAAAAGTGTAGGGTTTTAATTTATATTTAGGAATGGGGGAGGATTACATAAAAATGCTCTGCTAGTATATCTAGAGGATACTCCCTCTCGTTTTTTCTGGGATCAATGTACAAAAGTGTTAATATATAAATCGTTTTTGATTGGGATTTTCAATAAATAAATATGAGAGTGTGTGTGTTTGTGTTTGGGGATAATAAAACATAACAGCAATAGAATTTAAAATACAAAAAAAATATTACAAATAATCATAATATGGGTATTCTTATGATTATAAAATTTAAACGAATATTATACATAAATAATATTTGTGGTTTTGATTGCAACTACTTTTGATGTTACTCTTCCATCATACTGTAATCTTAACCAATATCTCCACTTTCTTCTTCCCGATGCCCGATTCTGCTCCTTCCGCTTCTGCTTTCTGATCACAGGCATGTGTATAGCATATATAAATATTGTTTTATATATTGTAGATCGGCTTGTGCTTCGCTCTCTTCCTCTTCCTCTCCTCTCTCTCTCTGTCTCTCTCTCTCTCAACACATATAGCAGTAAATGTATATGGCTTTGAGAGAAGTGTATCCTGTACTGCCCCTGATATTTCCTTCCCTTCTTGTGGCTGATGATGTGAATGTTGTCGTGTGGCTGATTTGTTTTTTGGTTATGTCGACAGCTCCGTGCTACCACGCCGCACCATATTGAGTTCGCTGAAGTCCATCTCTGTCGATTCAATCGATTGGATCGATGCACTACGCAGCTTTGTGCTCGGAAATTTGCCGCGACTCTTCACCGCCGTCAACTGTTTGGAGATCGAAAAGAATTCATCAGTTCAAAGATCATTAAAAAGAGTATAATTTATAGAAAAACAACGATATAATTATAGAAGCTATCATTTCTATAGAAAGAGCACTTGGATTTTGAATACCTTTGCAGGGGCTATAATGCATTTCAAGCATTCTAATAATTATTGTTGGAACTGCTCAGATTTCTTGGAATAAATCAATCTTTAGCGATTACCCTGTGATCATTTAAAGATAATCTCTAAGTCTCTTTTGTCTTAAAACCAAAAGCAACTTGAAAAGAATGTGTAAACCCCACGTTGCTCATTTATTCCTAATTTTTTTTCAAATATTCTTCAAGAATTCAAGAATGAAATACATTATTTCTGTGTCTTCTGTGTTTTTTTGTTCATTTTCGTTTTATTCCTAATGGAACTATATAGAGATTATAGACTGTATTTCCCAATGGAGTTGTTCTTTCTTTCTATTATGTTGTATGTGCATATCATTTTCTTTCATACTTTTGGTATTCTATATCTCCCCATCAATTTATTGGATCGCTCAGTTTAAGAGCTTGTCAAATAATTTGAAATAAAGTCTGCAAATGGTATTCAAAAATCGAGCTATTCCTTCTTATTTTCTATGTCTTTTGCATGCAAATAATAATTCTGATTGATTTAGATCTTAAGATAAACAAAGATCGTTCTATTTATATACTATTTTCGTGCTTAAAATACTTATTTTAGTTTATTAATTACTATTTAGGTCAGATAAGAGCAGGCATGCAGGCGTGCAGAATAGCAATATTTATATAGCAAAATGTTTTGCATCAAATAAATCACTCCCAACAAAGTGAGCGTCAAGGTACGGTACGAGTAGATGAATATGTTGATCGGTTCAAGTATGGATTCCAAAGCTGCTTTTAAATGTATGACAAGGTAATAAACAACATCATTGTGTCAAAACATCATATCAAACTGTCAGAACAGTGTGTCAAGACAAAGATTAGAATGCGTCACTACGGGTATAAATATACAGACAAACATATGTGCATGTGCTTAAATAAACAAGCAAAAAAAAACAAAAGTTGATTTCACTGAGAAACAAGTGGAAATCAATTGCATTCTAAAGATAGAAGTACTTCTAAATCAATTCTAAAAACATATCTGATCTACGACGAATGCGAAAGAAAAAGGTTCAGGTCTACGCTTAAGAAAAAGGTTCATGTCAAAGCTAAATGCAATGGTTCGGGTCTAAGCTTTGGCAAAAGCTTCCATTTAGCAAGAGAGAGCTAGAGAGAGAGAGAGAGAGGAATGATGGGAATGGAATCACGTTTCATGCTCATGCAAATATGCTAGGAAGCTAGGAATAGAAGTAGAGCATGCAACATGCAACTGTGGCGCATATGGGATCTATAGAGGGGATACGATGCTACAGATAGTACGTATACGCCATGCCTAAAATATTATCAGCAGTTTTTCATAAAGACCTGTCGTATCTTGCTGACTTTTTGGAATTTAGCTTTTGTCGGGTGTTGCATGGTAATTGAGTTTGGGATTAGTTTTACTTATGGGTTTGATGTATCTTTTTTCGGTTTATGTTTTTGTTTTCCTTTTTTTTCGTTTCGGTTTTTAGCTTCTTCGTTTCGTTTCATTTCGTTTTCATTTTGTTTTTTTGTTTTGTTTTGTTTGGGGGTTACAAATTTAGTTTAGCTTATCCATTTCCACGGCTCAGTGTCGGGGCTGGTTATTGGCGTGGGAAACTATAAGTAAACCGACGACAATGAACAATATTTTTTATTGTTTCGTTTTGAACAGAACAAGATTCAATGGGGAACAACAAGAGAGATAATCATTTCACAGCACACAAACGTAGATCAAATGGGTATACAAAAAACAAAGAGAAACAAGAGAAATTGAAACAAAAGAAAAGGAAGGCAAATAAAAATGAGCTTGAAGAGAGAGAGGGTGTGTGCTCTGCTCCTCACAAGATTTTGATCTAGTTTGGTAGAGCTTTAAGCTCTTTTAAGCCTGCTAGAGCGTGGATCCACAACATTTATGGGTGTAAATTATAGCGGAAGGGAGTGAGTGGCTTTCAAGAGTAGCTTGATCGAGCTTGAAAGAGCTTTTTGATCCTTCATCAAGGTTCTAAGAGCTTTCTGTGACTTTTTCTTGGCGTGATTAAAGTTTTCTTAAGCCCTGATCCTTGATCAAGATTCTAAGAGCTCTCTGTTCTTCGATGAAGCCTTCTTAAGCCCTCTGCAGTGAAGGCACACAACGCAAATAAAGCTGGAAAGTGTGTGCTCCTAAAACTCCTTTTCTTATTCCAGAAAGAACACACAGGTGCACAGAGAAGCACTGGTTTGGTTACAGGTGACAAGAAATGAGCCAACGAAAGAGCACAAAAACTCATAACAAAATAAAAAGATCAACAGTGAATGGGCATTGGGTGGGGGTTGGTTAAGGGTTAGCTGTTAGCTGTTAGCATTTTGCAGGGGGAGGAGGAGGCTTCTCCACTCTCTTACCTCCGCCTTCATGTCGGCCAGCCTGTCCTGCAGGTCGCGCACCTTATCCGATTCATCCAAATTGGCACGCAGTTCGCCCTCGGCCAGCATCTCCGAGTTCTGGTTGAGAGTACAAAAAGAGAGAGTTCAGAGAGGAGAAGGACAGAGAGCACACAGCCTTTACCTTGGTCTCCAGTCGGGATATTTCCTGTTTCAGTTCGGCCACCGTTTGGCTCTGTTCCGTGAATTTGATCTTCACGTTCATCAGTTCGTCCTTCATACGAGATTCCAGATCCGAATATCTGTAGGGGCAAGCGAAATGTTTGTACACTCTGCACTGTGTGGATCTGTGGATCTATCTGTGCCCTCACCTGTGCTGCTGTTCGCGCGCCTTGTTGGCCATGTCCTTCTCCCGAGTAACGGCCATCTCGAGCTCTTCCTTGAGCTTCTTTTGCTCTTCGTCCTGGCGCCGCAGCTGGTTTGTAGACACCTGCACTTGGGTCTCCAGCTCCATGACCTTGAGGCGCAGCTCCTTCAGCTCGGTGAGGGTCTCCATCTCCCGTATCCGAGTCGTCATCAGCTCCTCCTCGAGCTTCTGCGTTAGCTCGCTGGACTTGGAGCCCTCAAAGAAGTTGGTCAACAGCTTCTTGGGCGTCGAGTCCAGCGCTTGGGTGTTCCGCTCGCTCTCGCTGCGCTGATTCTCGGCCAGCTGGCGCTGCCACTGAGAGCTGAGCTCCTGAACCCGCTGCTTGAGATCCTTGAGGGAGAGCGAGGCCTCCGCCTCGCGCAGCTTGCTGGCAATCAGCTCGTCCTGCAGATGCGCCACCGAATTGTCCGGCGTTGTCTCGCGCAGCGTCTTCTTGTCCTCCTCCAGCTCCTCGACCTTTGACTTTAGATTCCTGATCTGGTCCTCGCTCTCGGCCAGACCCTGACGCACCTTCACCAGCTCCTCCAGCAGACAGGAGACCATCTCGTCGCGCTGCTTCAGTGCCTCTTCCTTCATGCACAGCTCATCGATCGACGACTGCCGAGAGTTGTTCTAAATTTCATGGGAGACTCAATCATTAAACTCTATTCATCTATGATTGATCGTTTGGTTTTGTCTTTGTTAGGGCATGCGGTGACAGGTGTTTGGTTATGATACAAATGATACTCCGACTATGGCTTCTACAGTTACAGCTACAACTACAAATGATACACGGGAGTTCTAAAGATACAGATACTTATGATTATTTATGTTTGAACGTACGCGTAAGTACCCCACGTACCCCGGGTTCGCTTAGTTCTTACAGAAAGTACATTAAGGATCAAAGATCCAGAGAGGGACCATGCCTTAGGCACCAAATATTTCTTTATTTAGAGCCACACAAGTCCCTGAAGAAGGTGGCTTTGTCAGTGGCTCGAAAAAAACGTTTTAGCTGGGGTTTTCTATCATGTTTACAGTGTATTTTCCTCTGTTCCGTGTCATCTGTTTGTCTCCTTCTTTTGGTTGTCCGTTATTCTTGTGCTTTGCCCATTCTGTTGCTGTCAAACAGCGTTTATTGAGAGACTCGCTCAGAGAGGATTGTAATAGAATCTTGCTCGAATGTTAATATAACAGAATAGACACTAGAAGCGTATCTTTAGAGCTTGCTTTTCGTGCACACTGCGACCATTTGCAGCTTCATTTTGTCATTCATCGGACAGCACGGACAATCATTGCTTAAAGAACCTTCAAGGGATCACAAGACTATAGAGTATAAAAGTATATGCCTATAACTAATGAAAATACACAAAAAAGCATGCACAACAGATTTATCGGGAATGGAATTCATTTGGTTTTGGAGGCAGGCAGGCATTGGGTAAGGCATTAACTACAAGACAATGTTTATTCCCTTTTTTTGGAGTTACTTACGCTGTCGATGGATACATTCTGTATGTTTTTTTGCATTTGGGGTGTGCATAGTTTTTGCTTTTGATTTGATTAAAGCGAACATTTTGTGTGTGAAGCACCACAACCATAAAGGAAATCAAATAAAATGGAAAAGAACACAGAAGTACAGATTAGCAACATATTCCGTTTTAGTTACAGGTTTCAATCGAGAAGAGTGAGAGGTAGAGGCGGAAGACAGGCGATGGCAGGGCGGGCGACTGTACTTACATTCTCCTGCAGCCGAAGACTGAGACCACGAACCTCTTCGTTGGCATTCTCCAGCTGGTGCGAGACCTCCAGATAGGAGCGTCTCAGCTGCATCAGTTCCGTTTGAATGGCATAGCTAGGGGGGAGAAATAAGGGGAAAACGATTATAAAGGAGATGATCTCTCTCTCTCTCCGTCTCTCTGGCAATCCCTCACCTTGTTTCCTCCTCTTCGGCACGTGAGACCTGACCCCGCACCAGGCGATCGGCCAGCTCTGCACTCTCAGCCTCAAGCAAATCATTGCGCTGCTTCAGCAGACAGTTCTCGCGACGCAATCGCCGCAGTTCGACCATCTCCTCCTGCTCTTTCTTCTTCAGGTCCTGATACTCCTTCTCCATCTTCTTCATGCGCTTTGTGTTCAGCTTCTGGGCGTACGCGAGATTGAAGAAACCCTCCGGGTCGGCCTCCACACGGCCGGGCAGCTCCTTCTGGAAGAACTTGAGCATGGCCTCCATGTCCAGGCAGAGGAGCGTCTCCTTGCCGGTGAGGAGGAGGGCCAGGGCCACCTTGAAGATGAACTCCATGCCCTCGCTGAGGAAGACGTCCATGATGCGGCAGCTGAGGTTCACGTTCAGCGTGGTCGTGTAGAGGGTGAGGAACCAACTGGAGGCGTACATCGTTGTCTGGAAGCCCTGCTGCTGGAAGTGTATGTGCATGTCGGGTATCTGCTCCTGGACGAGATTCTCCAGCTGGTACATGCACAGGCCTAGCTCGGACATCGACGGCTTGAACATGTGCCGCATGCGATGCTGTTGCATGATCTGCACGAGCACCGCGAACGCCTCCTCCTCGGGCATCTGCATCAGCAGCAGGCCGACTATGAAGCCGGAGCCCTGGCAGTAGCCCACCTCGCGATCGTGCAGCGAGTAGGCCTTGATCACATTGAACAGTGCCTCCTGGCCGGGCCCGTCCTTCTCCTTAAAGAAGTCCACCTCGGGATAGGTGCGTGCAATGTCGCGGCGTATCACCTTCTCGCAGGCACTCGTCGCCTTGATGTACTCCGCGTACTGCTTCTTGTCCGCCTCCGACGCCGTGCTCAGCTGTTGCCACACGATCGCCCGGAAATGGTGCGGTATGCCGCGGCGCACCAGCTCGCGCACGCACGGATTCTTGCGCTTCAGCGCCCCATCCCAGTCGTTCAGAATGGTGGCCCACGTTGTCCAGATGTCCTCCTCGGCCACAGAATTGCCGCCTGCCAATAACGAAACGGGTTAGGGGGCGGGGGGGGCACACATTTAATTAGTTCTGAGTTATCATGGGGGGCGGGGGGTTCTGGGTTATCATACGTCGAATTTGAGATAATTTTTGCATTAAATGGAATGCCATTTGGAATTGATTCACGGCCTGGAAAGCCCAGGTTCCAGATCTAATGGAAAGCACTCTTCTCTTCTAATGCGCACGTCTACCTCCCGGGCGAGAGCCGGCAATTGTGGGAGCTAGCTCTTGTCTTAGCCTTTTCCGATAATTTTATAACTAAATGAAACCCAACTACGATAACGATTACCGAACGATTGAAGCTATTCGGAAATGGCAAAGCCCTTAGAATAATCGATTTATGGGAAAATGGAGCTCTTCCTTTTTCGATAATTTGATAACTAAATGAAAGACGATTACGATTGCCATCGGTTGCGGAATGGGGATGGGGATAGGATCGGAGGAGGAGGAGAAGGAGCGATACGATCTACTGCAAGAACTTCTTTAGCAGATTCCCATAAGCGAAAGGACACAAGCTAGGGGACCACATTCGGAGGGGATGGAACAAATACTTACTCGACGTGAGGCTTATCTGACTCGTGTCCGAGTTCTTGCGACTGTGCGTGGAGTGCAAAGAATTGAGGGACTTGGCATCGCTCTCGATCAGCTTGTTGGCTGCCTCCAGCTTGGCCAGCAGATCCATTTCCGAGGTGGGCAGACTCTCATCGGCTGTGGGCGGTGGTAGGGTGCTGCTGTTGGGAGTGCCCTTCACATCCATCTTCGTTTGGCTCTCCGGTGTTGAGGCAGTTGTCGTGGCGGTCAGGGTCATAGCGGCGCTGACGGCAACAACGAGCTGCTCGCAGAGGAGTCAAGGCTGGGACTGGAGCGACAGACAGATAGATCTCTGATCGTGTGCGATCTTTCAGTTGATCCCGAGATTCCCGATCCTTTGGCCTAACAGCAACGACACATGATGCTCAATTTCCTCTGTTTGGCGATGCGCTACGTCTCTGGTCGACGTCTCTCTCAACTGCAATTGACATTAATGGAAACATTTCATTAGTTAAAAGAACTAGCCAGACTAAAATCTAAAATAAACAGAGTCTCGCAGTCTTTGGAAGAGAGAGAGAGGGAGAGTACTCGTGTTCCCAGTGTGGATTCCCCAGCAGCCCGACTGTGTTATGTGTTCTCTATGTTGTGTTCTTCCACCTTTTGTTTATATTTCCAGGCGCCCTACAAAACTAAGAAGGATAGCCCGGGGGAGGGGGTTGGGGCAAAACAATGGAAAAAGCTGTTGGGGCTTTTTGTTGATTGCCAAAGCCGTGCTGGCAGATCGCTGGGTATTATGGGGTATATTCTTTTTTTTGGAAAATCCTTATACTCGTACTCCTTAGAGTAGAAGAGTAAAAGAAAAGAGTGTATAAGAGTCGAGAGGCAAAAAGCTCCATTGTTCGCTTTTAAACACAATTCGCAGAGAGAAAGAGAAGGCGTCAAAGCCCCGTATAAGAGTTACAAAAGTTCCTTCTTCTTCGCACTTTCCAACTCTATTTTTTCAAATAGCAATAAGTGTTTATTATACTATTCTTTTCTATACTAATCTTTGCTCTCTCCCTACTACCGTTTTTGGATACATGGGAGTTCCTTCTTTGCTGTTCCCTTCTCTCCTTGTCCTCAAGAACGACACAACAAAGTAGCGCGGAAAAGCACAGGAAATGTACCGTTTCGAAACGTTATCAAAGTGCTCTACTTCTCCACTGCTTGTCTCTCTCCCAGAAAACAATGCCTCACCTCGCAACACCTGCCGCCAAGAACAGTTATCAATAGCGCCAAAGAGAGAGAGGGAGAGAGAGAGAGAGGGAGAGAGAGAGAGAGCCAGAAGGTGTTTTGCTTTTATTAGATTGGTAAACACACTCGTTTGTTCTTTGCTCTCTTCATTCTTTTCTTTAACTTTGTTTTTCTTTTCTTTTTTTTCTTTCTTTTTTTTCTTTCTTTTTTTTCTTTCTTTTTTTCTTGTTTCTTCTTTTGCTTCCTTTTCTTTGTTTTACTGCGTCTTCTCCGAATTCGCTCAATCAAAGATCGAACCAAAGGAGAGAGAGTGAGAGACAGAGAGAGAGAGATAAAGAGAGCGCCGTTATTATCGCATGGATGATAACCGAAAGTTTTTTTTTTTATAGACTTTTGTTCTTTTTTTTGTGTTTTTTGTGATCGATTAATCCGACATTCCTCATTAGAAGAAGTTGTTTTATAGATTGATTATATATTTCCTTTTGCTTGGATTTCACTTTGGTTTCTGGTTTAGATTTGAGACTTGTTTTTTTTTTATGGGTTTCGGGGTTTAAAGATCGATTGGATTACTCTGATAAACTGCTTTCATTGGCCAAAGCACTGCTTGAATTGCCACCCGCGTAGCAAAACCGAAAGGCACTGCCGCAAAACGTGCGAATCGAATCATTCGAATCCACAGCTGGTGCACACTTCGATCTACTAGGTAGGTTTGAGTGCCGTAGCCACTCTTTGAAGTAAGAACCAAAGTGGTAATTACTATAAGTACAGAATTGTGTAGAAGCCTTTGCTATTCATTACCGAAAGAGAGAGGAGAGGCTGTCCATCTATCTCTCTTGTTGGAGGGCTTTTCATCTAATGGGACTCCCTCTTTCCCCATACCTCTTCAACCCCTTATGCGTACCCCTACTCTGGGCTCCCTTTTCAGTTTTCTTTTTTGTTTTCAATGCAATTGAAAAGTATGGTATAGTATATCATCATATACATACATATGTAGGTCAGGAGACGATAGACAGAGACAGAGTGGAAAAGAGCCGGGGTCTGGTCTTTATCGGTCTGTGCAGTCGGTGCAATAACCACTTAAGTGCTGCCACGGGGCCCCTCCTCCTTGTTATCCATCAAAGGCCACATGTTCGCCACAGTTCCCGGTGAGGGAGGGGTGTCTATGGTCTATCTAGGGAGGTCTCTGGACATTAATTGGCCATGGGGCCACGTGAGTGACTCATTGAGGTGGTGCTTTCCTCCCTCTCGTTGGTGGGTGAATCAACCTCCCATTCCAGATACGAGCTCCAGCGTACGCTCTACGTTCATTTGGAGGAGAAGAACGCAGCAAATTAACCCGTCAAGCAGTGGATTTACAGGCTAAAGACCCGTCAAGCAGTAGCTTAAGCTAGATCGCTTATTGTTTCGAATCAACGACTGGACTATATTTATTATCTATCTGCTTTTTGCTTTTTGCAGCTGTGGGGCCTCGAAGCCACCCCCCACACAATTGCCTTATGGCAGCGAAAAATAAAAAATAAAAATAAAAAAAACTGTCCCCACCAGCAATTTCCAAGCAATTGAACAATCTCTGTTATTTTTTCAGCTCTGATATCAACAGACGCGCGCAATTAAAAAAAAAAAATAAAAAAAGAACAAAAATAATCAAACAACAAAAATATTAAACAAAAAACTGCTTACTGTATACCTGGCAAAAAAAAAAAATATTTCCAGAGGATTTATTTGCTTTAGGTTTCGCAAAATCCCTTATACCGCAAAAAACAAACAAATAAAACAAAAAATGGAAATGCTTGCGTGTGTGTGTGTGTGTGTGTGTGTGTGTGTGTGTGACTGAGTCACGTTGATGATCCATGGATAAACGTTAGATAAGATCTGGGAGTCTAGGGTTCAACGTGACGTATACGCAACATGTGTCGCAACATGTTGATACCCCCGCCAGCCGCTTCGCATTTCGTTTTGATTGATTAACCCCTTCCACCAATAAGAGAGAACGAGACGGAAGGAGAGTGAGAACAAATTATGAATGAAAGGCAACGAAAATTGCATAAAGAGAGCACCACAGCATCGAGAGACAAAGAGGCAAAGCGGCGGAGGCGGCAGAGAGAGAGCAGTAGAGTGGGAAAGCTCACACATGCGGCCAAAGCCATGCCCAAGCCCAAACCCAAGCCTTACTCTCGCTCTCTCGCATTCAAAGTCAAAGGCAAATTGCAGCTTAAATGTGCAAGAAGGACAGCCATACACACACACAAACACACACACACACAGTCAGACCTGTCTGCAGCGTAGACAGTGGCCAAAGCTTGTATGACACTGGATTGCCTGGGCAATTGAATGAGCTGTATTTACACTGATCTAATTTTCTGAGAATTTTCTCAGCTACGGGCTTCTAATAGATATTTTTAATAATTCAAACCAGACCAATAATTTCATATCGACACTTTTTTACGAAAAGATCGTGAGTGGTATTCTTTTATGAAAAATTGAACTAAAATCTTTAATACATTTTAAATATTATAGCATATTTATATTTATTATGTTATTTGTATATTTATTATGTTATTTTTATATTTATTATATTATTTGTATATTTATTATATTAATAATATTTTTTTATATTTATTATATTATTTTTATATTTATTATTTCTCGCTTGCCATCGGTAGTTTTTTTTTTTTTTTTTGTTACTGAAACTCAAACCAGTGTCATACCGACTTTAGGTTTTGCTTCGATGCATTTCTCTGACTGTTTGCACACTTAAAGCTTCAATTTTGGCCTTTGACTTTGACTAAGTGTGCGTGTGTGTGCGAGTGGTGTCATACAGGCTGGGGTAAGTAATGGGGAGAGAGGAAAAATGTAACAGCAACAGAGTGACAGTTAACACTCTATCTCTCTGGCAGTGTCCCCCATCCATACAGAGGCTAGACATAGAGTGGGAGCGAGAGAGAGAGAGAGAGACAAATATTTTTCGTGCGCCCTGTTTTTGGTTGTTGTTATTTATCGAATGCACGCACGGACGCCCAGTCAGCCCGACAGCTGTTTTTAAGTAACAAATAAAATAAAACAAAAATAAATGAGCGAACAGAAGATAAAGACGTACTAATATCTCCATCGATACGATACGTGTTGATTAGATTTCGACACGACACTAAAACAACAACAAATAAAGCGCCCAAGATTGCGCCAGTGTGTGTGTGTGTGTGTGTGTACGTGTGTGTGTGTATGTGTGTGAAAGCAACAGCAACAGCAACCGATGTGCAAATCGTAAAAATCTCCATTAAAAATAAGGTTAGTGTTCACCCTCGCCCACGGGTCGACTTCAGTACGAAAAGCGCGCAGGAAGCGATCGGTACGGAACGGCACGGAACGGTGCGAAGCGACAAAACGACAAAAAAAAAAGTAACGCACACAAACACGAAAGAGCGTAAGCTCCGACGGGCATGAGATCGCATGCAGACAACACAATTATTATTATTAAATTTAATAGAAAACACCTACACATTAATATAATAACGTAAATAATAGCACAAAAAAAAACACAAAAAAAAACACAAAATAAACATATACCAAACGGGTTTCAAACGCTCTCTTCGGCTCCCTGCTGGCCAGCCTGCTGCCCTGGCTCTCTTTTCACCGATCTTCATTTTGCGCCATCCACTATTACGGTTTGTTCGTGTTTGGTGTTGCTTTAGTTGTTTTTTTTTTTGTGTGTTAAAGACAAAGACAAGGTCAGAAAAAAAACTCCACTCGAAAAGAGAAGGGGATTTACAACGGTGCACAAAGTGCAGAAACAGCGAGAGGGAGAGTGGGAGAGAGGCAAACTTCAGCGAGAGAGAGAGAGAGTGGAGTCATAGACAATCTTCAGAGAGCCAGCGAGCGGGAGAGCGAGAGAGCCTGCCCATGACAGCCACAACGGAAGCCGTGGCCGCCACCACACCCGTCCAGGAGCACCTCGACGGCAAGAGCATGCCGTCCCTGCCCACCACACCCACATCGGCCTCGTCGGAGACGAGCCAGGCCTTGAGCGAGATCTTCTTCGTGGAGAGCAGCCGTCGCAAGCACAGCATCAAGATCCAGGTGAAGCTCTGTCCGGAGGGCGTGTACCTGCGGCGGGAGACCGACCAGGATGATCACATCAACGAGCAGCTGATACGCATCGACGACATCATTGGCTCCCGGTTTGGTCCGCGCCTGAAGAAGCGACCACGTGGCGGCCTCAATTCGTGCAAGAATCCCAGCAGGGATGCGTCGCAAGGGCAGGAACAGCAGCCGGATCGGGACAACAGCGCCTACCTCTACATCTATGCGTATCTGAAGAAGGAGAAGCCTCTGCGCCGCGTACAGACGCTGCGCATCCTGCGCTTTCGCTCGAGCAACGACTATGCGGAGAATCTGCAGACGGCAGAGCTCTGGCATCGCACCATACGGGAACACAAGCAGCGCAACAGCACCACCATCGACATCAGCGGCTCCGTTTTGGGCGCGGGAGCGGGCGCGGGCGCTGTCAAACACCTGTTGATCCTGCTCAATCCGAAATCGGGCTCGGGCAAGGGTAGAGAGCTCTTCCAGAAGCAGGTGGCCCCGCTGCTGACCGAGGCGGAGGTCCAGTATGACCTTCAGATCACAACGCATCCCCACTATGCCCAGGAGTTTGTGCGCACCCGTAAGGATCTGCTGGAGCGCTACTCGGGCATTGTGGTGGCCTCCGGCGACGGGCTCTTCTACGAGGTCCTCAACGGTCTGATGGAGCGCATGGATTGGCGTCGCGCCTGCCGCAACCTGCCGCTCGGCATCATACCCTGCGGCAGCGGCAACGGCCTGGCCAAGAGCGTGGCCCATCACTGCAATGAGCCGTACGAACCGAAGCCCATCCTTCATGCCACGCTCACATGCATTGCTGGCAGGAGCACGCCCATGGATGTGGTCCGTGTGGAGCTGTCCTCCAGGGACAAGCACTATGTGATGTACTCGTTCTTGTCCGTGGGCTGGGGCCTCATTGCCGACATTGACATCGAGAGCGAGCGTCTGCGGTCGATTGGCGCCCAACGGTTCACGCTGTGGGCCATCAAGCGGCTCATCTCGCTGAGGTCCTATAAGGGCAAGGTCTTCTATCTGCCCTACCCAAAGGAGGAGGAGGAGCAGCAGGAGCAGCAGGAGACTGCTGCCGCTGCCCCCCAGGGGAAGGAAACTCCACGGCAGCTGCCAGTGGAGGAGCAGGCGCCACCAAGCAGGCCCATCTCATTGCCGCTGAACGTCAACGGCGATGTCAGCGAGGAGGGCGAGTTCAGAGATCTGGCGGAGGACCTCAACGAGGAGTCCGAGACGGACCCGGACCAGTTTGCCGATGCCCTGTCCATGGATCGTTCCATCTTTCGCCAGCACGCCGACAGCTGGCACTCGGCCATGTCCCGCCGGACCGCCTACTATTCGGTGGGGGGCCAGAGCATCCGATCGAATCGCAGCCGGATGAGCGTCTCCCAGAGGATTGAGGCGGCCAATGCAGAGTTTGCGGAGCTAGTGCCCTCGGGCACAATACCGGGACTGCAGCTTCCGTTGCCCGCCGCCGACGGATGGTGCTGCGAGGAGGGGGAGTTCGTGATGGTGCATGCCGCCTACACGACGCACCTGTCCTCCGACTGCTACTTTGCGCCCGAGTCGCGGCTAAACGATGGCATCATCTATCTGGTGATCATCCGCAGCGGCGTGGGCCGCCACCAGATGCTCAACTTTCTGCTGAGCATGAACACGGGCACCCATTTGCCGCCCGGCGGCGATGATCCCTTCATTCGGGTGGTGCCCGTCAAGGCGTTCCGTATCGAGCCGAGTGCCAGCGATGGCATCTTGGTGGTCGATGGCGAGCGTGTCGATTACGGGCCCATACAGGCGGAGGTGCTGCCAGGACTGATCAATGTGATGACCACCAATGGACAGTGAGGATGTATCGGAAAGCGATAACGATAGCGATAGCGATATATCGATCAAGTGATCAGAGCTATGGGACATTACAGATCAGATAAAAAGAGAACAGTACTATAAGCATTTGTCGATAGTTGCCTACGTTCGATAGCCATTAATCGATCATCAAATGGATATGATATATTTACGTAAATTTAATCGATAACTACCGAATTTCCGATAACCGAAATTGTATGCAAAATTGCAATTATTCGATCAAAAACAATTTTAAATGTATTATTAAGAATCGATAAGCAATCGATAAATTATGATAAATTATCGGTTTAATCGATAACTAATCGATACTAAAATCGATCAACCATAACCGACGAAATTTATGTATACGATATTCAGCTTTAAATCGATAAACTTACGATTTAGCTAAGACACATTCAACAGATCGATGTAATCGATAACCGAATGTACAACCCTAGTCTAGGATTAAAATTTGAATATTTGTTTGCCTAATGGACTGTCCCCCGCATTCGATACACAAAAATTCATGACATTAATCGATAGCTAAATCTAATTTTAAAAAAATATGACGTAGGTATGGATAGAGGGATAAATATTTATATATATTCTTTGATAATCGATTTTATATGGGATAAACACTAAACACTATTCGATACCTGTCTTCAGAGCTACTAGATCCGCACAAAGATCCACCCAGAAAGGGAACAAACACTTAAAGAATCGATTAAGTATTTTTTTTTTTTTTTTTGCCAATTGTTAATTATTTTAAGACTTAGAATCAATAAAGATAGCGGGAACAGAAGAACAAAACCAAAAACCAAAATCAAAAAATACATAATGTGAATTTTGTTGCCTTGGAAACGATATGTCGCACGCTTCTCATCCGGTTGCATGGCGATCTTTATCGATATGAGTGCCCCTGGGGCACGTAATCGGTCCGATGTTCAAGTGGCAGAGGTGGGCCATTAAAATGCAAACGTAGACGACCAGATATGCCAAAAGGGATTACCGAAAGCACGCCCAATCTTTATTAATATATAAAAAATAATAAAAAACACCACCAAGCAGTGAAAGCTCTGTCCCGCTTAGAGCTTTCACTGTATCTCTGGGAATCGACATATCATATCAGAAATTATCTCTGACAGGTACTTAAGCAATTCCTGGAATGACAGTGCAAACGTTGGGTGGGTTGTAACACCGATAGAATCTTCAATGGAAATAGAAGCGGGTCACTCTCTACAAAATGTACTCCCCAGAGTGTTGCCTTCAAAGAGGTCTACAATATCAAGGGTGCTGACCATCGATTGATAATATTAATCACCTTATCAAAAACTCATGTACCTACGGAATACACTCGGAAAAAGAGTTAAAAAATGGTTGCAACGTTTTCGGGGCATACTTTTAGGCAACAGTGTTTCGTTCTAGCGTTCGATCGGCGAAACAACTATCTTCATCTGTAGGGATTCAACGGCATTGTGTCTCGTCATTTGGAATGATGGAATGGAACAAAATATCGGCAGGCAAAGCAGTGTGTTGTAGCAACAGAACTCACGGAATAAGCAGTGCGTCCCATCACCGGTTAGAAAGACCGTTATTGACGTCACTGTCTGCCTTCTCTTCGATGAGAGCACCCAATGCCTAATAGGCTCTTTTGTTTCGTCATTCGAGTGTACAGAGAGAGAGAGAGAGACAGAGCGGACATGTCATTCGAGCAAGTGCTGTTTCATGGCGATAATTGTGCGACAGTCACAAATCAAACGAAATCAATGATTGCCAGCCATAAAAGAAATGTGAGAGTGAGTGTGTGGGATTTTGTGGGATGGCAGGAAGCTCAACCTCTCTCGAAACCTTATTCAAAGAGAACCAGTGTTGCACAAGACCGAGAAGGAGCTTAAATTTGATTTGACGAAAGACAAAGCCTTCAAGCATTAAATAGTGTCGTCTCTTTCATTTCGATCTTCAAGAAAAGGTCGCAAATTGGAAATACTTGAACAATGAAAAGAGTTTCCTTTTGTTTAACCATTTAAATGATAGACCATTACGATGGTGGACCCTCTTCATGCACCCATGAGCTTGCCCCCGTTTTTGTTTTTGTTTTTGTTTTTTATTGGGTGCAACGTTTGCTGTTTGCGCCACTTGTCTTCTCTGCGAAAAACACTTGAGCAAACCCCTCCATGTGTATTCAGACTATGGAAGTGCACACTCGTGCAGATATTTATGCACTATTTCCAGTCTAATTCATTCATAAAAAGTTCTCCTTCTTCGGCCACTTGCCGCGCACGCCACACTTAATGTGTGGCTCGGCTCTCTGTCAGTGGATGGACGGCTGCCACAGGGGGAGACCGAAGCCCCCACTCAAGGCTTGAGTACACACATTCGTAGGAGGCACACGCCCACAGCTGCGGGTCATTCGAAACGTTTTCTTCGAGACACAAGTGGGAGAGAAGGAGAGAGAGAGGGAAAGGTAACCACTACGGGGAGGTTGTTTTCACTAATCCAAAGAATTCAAGGCCCCTTGGAATGTATGCCACTAACTCCTCGTCATGCACACGACATGTATGCGACTGGCATGTATTTTGTTCTCAGGCTTCTCAGGCATGGACTCGCTTCTGTGCCACGTTTGTCGCAGAATACATCTCAAAGCAATGACGCAATAAAGTTCTCTCTCTCTCTTTTTTTTTTAGTTTGTTGATAACAACAAAAAACATCATTTTATGACCGCAACTGTATCTACAAGTGTGTATATATTTATATCTTTGTGTACCGCAAAATACTTGTTTTATTCCTCCAGTGTGTGCGTCGGTGACAACCGTTAGCGGCGCACCGCTCTGCGCCCACAGACGAAAGACTTTTCTGTGCACTCATTTTGGTACTCATTCGTTTGTGGGGTATTTACGATCCATTCAGGCGTTTGGCATCGATCGGGGCATATATGGAAACGAAACGGAAGGCAATGAATGGTAATGGAACGGTATGGCATTGTGGAACAGAAAGGTTGCTGTGCTCTGTGTTCTTTTCCCACTCTCAATTGCACTCTGCTCTCTCTCTCTCTCCCTCTCTCTCTCTCTGAAGTTCTGAATCGCTATACTCTCTGCATATAGGGCATCAATTGCTTCGGCCTCACACTGGCACCTCCATCCGTCCCGTCCATCGCTGCTCTGCTGCCAAGATATGCCGATTAGTCAGAAACCTGATGGTGAATATTTTACGCTAACATTTGGTCCTCTGCCTGCCCCTCCCTCTCTCTTTAGACGCTGTTTTTACTCTTTTTTTTTTTTTTAACCAAATGAATAATACATTGGATGACCCACCTGCCAGCGGTGGGGCAGCATTTGGGGGGGAAGTTCAGTTGTTTTATTGCTAATTTTAAGCGCTCAGTGCATTCACGAGGCGCATTTTGAGGTTTGAGTCAGTGTTTGGTACAGTCCCGGCGGCATTTGCTAAATCTCAAGTCTTGATATTCCCCAAAAGTGATATCACTGTGTCACTGTCCTTTGCCTCTCATTTCCAGTCCCTTGCCTGTGTGGGGTTTTTGTCCCCAATGTAATTTAAGCTTCAATCATCAAAAATGTATGAATGCCACGCCCACACACACACACACACAGACACAGCCACAGCGACAGACAGCCAAGCCCTGGGCCAAACACTCTCATTAACCCAATTTGAATTGTTTACCCACTGGGGAGGAACAAACATTCCACTACACCGCCCTCCACCCACCACCCACCACCCACTGCATTGGGGACGAGCCCTTGGCAAAGGCTTTGACGTCAGCCAAGCATTCGATTACGGTGGAGCTTTGCATAAAACGAACAAGTACACAGAAAACGAAGAACTTTACGATGGAAATGTTCCACTTGTTCCACTTGTTCCACCTGTTCCGCAGGGTTGATACGCTAAAGGGAAACTTTTCGCCTTAAATGGCATACAAAAATAATGGGAAATAATTAGTCTTCGTAAATCAAAATTATGACTATTTTTAGATGGAACTTTCACTGTATTTAAATTGTCTTTCTTTTTGTAATTGCTCTACAAGAGCCCCGAAGAGGGGCCCCACAAATGAGCCATATCATAGTGCAGGGGAATATCGTAGAACAATAAATCCTAAAAACAAAACAAAAACAAAACTCAAGTGGACAGGGACCCCGCGCCGATAGCAGGCCGCCAAATAATGAACCAGAAGCGGCAACGTCGACTGGGGAGGAAAGTTGCGATAAGAGTATCGTCTCGGAGGCGGAACAGAGGCAATGAATGAATCAAACAATCAGAAAGAGAGGGAGAACAAGTGCAAGATTGGGCCGATCAAGAGAGAGAGGGAACAAGTGCAAGAGTGGGAGAGTGGCACAAGCAGGAGAGGAGTAGCGGGACAGCGGAAGAGGGCCGAACCTCTGAACCTGGATAAATAATGAAAGAATCCCCATTACGGAAAATAGAAAAACTTAATCTTTAATTCGAATTTTGTTGGGGGGAAAGCAGATACACCGAAATAAAAATACCTATCTCACGTACAATCATACGAATACAGTCGGAAATACTCCAAAAAACAGTAACCGATAATGAAAATCACTAATCAGACGATTGTTCGAAAGATTTGACCAGATATCTCCAGAGAATTTAACAGCTCCCTGGCAAAGGCATCCTCTCTCTCTCTCTATCTCTGAGGCAATACGATATTTGAGGGGCGGTACAAACCAATTACAAAATGTAAAAAACAAACAGAAAAATGATATTATGAAAGACTAGCCCCCCTCCCACAAAGCACCCCTCCCCGGCGACCAGCCACTGCCGTTTGCCGTTCGCTGTTGCCTTTTCCGTTGCTATTCCCACAGTAACATAATTATATACAAAAAAAAAAAATATACTACTGCTGTCTGCGATTGCTCTCATTGTTGTTTCTTTTTTTGTCTGGGAGCTACAATACGATACAGGGCAGTCGACAAGTGCTTTTTGCTCTCAGCGCAATATTTGAGGCGTTTTATATTTCCCCACAGACAATGGAAAACAGAAACCGAAAACTGAAAACTAAACTGAAACGTAGCTGCAGTTCCGATCATTCCAGCCATTGCTAAATATTTATTGTAAGAACTGTAGCTGTAGATGATATACCGACTAGAAGATACCACTTTATCATGAAAAAAATAAAAGAAAATAACTTACAAATATCCGAGAAATATTATTTAAATTTTAACCAAACAAAAAAAAAGTATTTCTTCAGCCGCTTCTATTTTTCTTTCAAATTCGGTTTTTAGAATTTTATTGGATATTTATATATTGTTATATTAATGTAGACAATTTCAACTAATTTAATACAATTTTTCACTAATGAAATTTTGGAAAAATACAAAGAAAAATAAAAGTATTATATTTCCTACTATTTTTCCCATGACTGTGGAGAGACCTCTCCTTTTCCCTTTACCCGTCACATAACTCTCCGCAAAAACAGCATACCCCTGGTATTTTCGTACCTACAGGCGGCAACAACAATCGAAAGCTTGAGCCAAAAAGAAAGAAACTCGAAAGCAGCACAGCAACAGGGCTGAAACCGTTAATTCATTTGGCTTCGAAATTCGAATCTCGAAATACAGCAAATGCCAGCACGTACACACACACACACACACACACACACATACGAACGACTGTGACTGGGAGATTGGCATAGATATTGAAGTGGAGTTGAAATTGTTGTTGTTGCTGGATCTTCGAATATTTGCAGCAGGTAAATCTCACAATAATGGATGCTGGCAGAGAGCAGGCCTGAAGAAGTGGTAGAGCGCGACCGATCACCCTTTGTTGTTTCTCTGTCTCTTTTCTTCTTATGTTTGTTACTTATTTTTGTTTTACATAACGGTATTTTTGTGCCAGAGAGAGAGAGGCTGCGCAATCGCATGAGACAGCAGGACTGAAGCTACTGATAATTTTCCCATTTACACTCATTTAATTTTCGTTAAATTTACTTTTCAGGCACAAAAAACGTTGGTAAATATCTCTCAAGTGCAAATCATTTTTGACACATTTTTTTTTTGGCGGCTTTACGACGAAGGTCAAAAAGCGCTTCAAAAGGCAACATGTGGCACGGCACGAGCACGGGCACGGGCACAATAACAACAGTTGATCGTAAAACAATCGCAAAATGCGAAACAAAACTATGAAAAATATGATGATAAAACAATGCAAATAAACAAAAGTCGGTCAAATATGGCAGAAACACTTGAACAGATTGTACTAGATAAAATAATTGAAAATCGCAAAACGTTTGAAAACCCAGAAAAATATGTTGCTTTTTTGTTTTTTGGCAAGGGACAAGAGAATAAAATGCTTGAAGGCTGTTTGTCCCGCTTCAACCTTCCTTCCAGAAGATGATGACAGACGACAGATGGCAACACCCACCCACGCACACACGCCCACAGAGGAGACAGGGGACAGGGACATCCGACCCGCCCGCACTATCAAGCAGATTTATGATCATTATTAACTTGATGACTTTCTGCCTGCTCCATGTGTTCCACACAATGATTTTAATGATTGTGATTTAAATAGAGGACAGAAATGAAGAACAAAAACATTTGAATAAAGCGCAGGCACGCACACACATACATTGACACTCGTATTTAGATAGGGCAAGGTGGCAGCACTGCGTTTCGTTGTGGTGCGGCGGAGCGACGGTGCGTGCAAGGTGGCAACGCGCAGGCGCAAAGCAAGGTAAAACGGGAGAGAACTTTAGAGCGAGACGGCAGACCAAGCGGTTGTGGGTGGTGGTGGATGGTGGATGGGTGATTGGAAAGCAAGACAAGGTTATAACAGCAAAAGCAACAGAGAGCAGCTGATATGCTGGAAGCGCATGGGAGCAATAGAGACAGTCGACCAGGCAGAGGAGAGTGGGGTGGAGGGAGAACAAGGGCAGGGCTACAATTTGTTTTTGTTGTTGGTGGTGGTGAAGCTGCAAATGGCGGAATGGCGAAATGACTGATGATGATGATAAACGCAAGCGAGCAGGCGTAATTAATTACATTAATGCGCGAAAATATACATATGTATGAAGAAAATATAACAACTTTATGTGCGTCCGTGCGTGTGTTGTGTGTGCCCGTTGGAGAAATGGCCAACAATACCGTTCGGTTTGTTCGCTAATTTGTACAACAACAAAAAACACACACACACATACGAAACGCCAGACAAGAGAGAAAAGAAGAAGTTGAGAAAAACCATAAAAGACAGCGAAAGAAAGTTTCTTTTTCGAAGATAATAATGGAGATGCAATGCACTGGGGCGGCGGCATACACGTACACACGTCCGCAAAGATATGAATATTTGAATCTGTAAAAGAACTGTATGCTTAGCTCACCTTTCCTACTCGCTTCCCCTCTTTTTTTTGCCTATTTCCACTAATGTGAATGATTGAGGGATGAGGCGGATGGAGGAGGGTGGTTGCCTGGTCTTCTTTTGTTGTTATCGCTGTCACATTCGCGCCGTGCACAACCAGCAAGCAGCAGCAGCAACAAATTTAGGAATAGGAAACGCAGCCTGCAAGTGCCATGTGGGAATCGGCAGACGAATTAACTCCAGACTATAGATACCTCTCCCATTAAGGTGGTTTTTGCTCTTGTTTCACACACAAAATTTAGACGAAAACCAAAACCGACACGGAGGGCCGAACTTTTTTTATAGCTGTAAACGTCACTCTGTTTCTCCTCCTCACACTAACACGCAAACACACGTACACACAGCCAAACAGACAGACACGCACACACCTCTTTCACTCTCCCACGGGCTGCTGCTTCTTTTTGTTTATCTGTTTCTGGGACGTTTTGGGATCACTTTTCAGTTGAATTGCACTCGAAAAAAAGTAAACATTATGCAGTTTTCATTCAACGACTATTCAGTTATTCGTTTAGCTGTACACGACCACGACAATATGACAATCCAACTAGACTCTGTCTATTTTTCCAACAGCGACCCGTTCCCCGTTCCAGGCGTAGCAAAAATCTGTTTGGGCGCTGCCAGGGCTGCCATATCGGTGGAGTTTCCCTGTGTGAAATTATTTTAAAAACGTTTTATTAAGGAAATATTCAATGAGGGACTCAAATGGTTGGGACTTATTTGTGACATTATGGAGAACAATGTATTATGATCATGTGTCAAAAATTCTAACCAAAATTGGACCAAGTGGCAGCCCCATCAGCTGCTTGTAAACAAATTCAATTAAATTAAATCTATAGGTAAAAGAGCGTAGTCTCATGAAATTTTCAGCCATGTGTCACGATCAGTCCCATTCAGCAGAAAGCTATTTGTGACTTATGATTTATTTATTATTTGTCTGACGCCTGACATTGACGATATGGCAATGACGGCCAATCAGTGCGATAGAGCTATCGATTATTGTGCAAACTATTGGACACATAAATAAGTGATAATGTGTCGTTTTTTGCTGGCATCTTAATTAATCCTAACATAGGCAAATATACCTCATCCAGCAACTACTGATATCACAAGCAGTACTCTTTTCCGCGATTAAACTCGTGTTGTTCACCTTTTTAAAAAGAGGGTGTTAAGAGGGTTCTGGCGCTTTCACAGGGCCTCTTTGAAAAAAAACGGCCAAACGTACACATTTCCCCTTCAGGTGTCGCTTTTGATATTTAGCGAATGTGTAGTTAGAGTGTAGTTATCATGTAAAACAGTTAGTTTTGTGGAAATTGTTGTTGACTTTTACTGTTTAAACCTTTTTTACAGCAGAAATCTTCAAAACTTATCTCGCTAGGTTCGTTTTTTCGTCGGTATTTCTGGGAGTAAGACGGTCACACTGATGCTCTCCCCTACAACGGAAAAATGAGTCGTAAATTTAAAGAGACTATAAAAAAGGGTATGGACAACAGGCAAAAACAGCAAACGCCAATTGCAATGTTCGTACGAACCGCACCTCGCGTGTGATGACAATATACCTTGAAGACAAAAAGCCGATTTCGTCTCAAGGTATATTAGGCAAGTGGGGTGGACTTTATTTCGCATGCGTTTGCATATTCTGGACCACTTTGCTTGTTGTCTATACCCTTCTTTTCCTCTCATTATGTAGGAAATTTTGACTGTTTTTTGCTTCAGCATTATATGCTTATATTATATGGGAGAGCAATGCAATAAAGATGAAAACTTAAATTTTAAGTCTTGTAGGAAATCGATTTAATAATTGGAGATAACTATGAGTTCAGGGCTGAGAGTCTTATAATATGACGGGACTTGAATAAAATTAATTCGTCAGTATATTTACGGTATATTTTCAAATTTGCGATGTGGTTTCGGTATATTTCTGAGGGTCAGACCGTATGTCATCAAAACAATTCAATCAATCCGATAGGGTGTACGCGCTGGCCGACATTTCTTCAAAAATTATCTCGAAAGTTTAACAAGCTAAACAAAATAACAATGCCTGATGCTGAACAATTGCCCGATGGCTGGGAGAAGCGCACAAGTCGCTCCACAGGTACGCAACTACAAAAAAAACTTACGCTTAACATTGTTTCCTCACAATTTCTGACGACCGGTAAAATCATTATTTTTTTGCAACAAATTCGCAACAAAAAAAATGAAACGCAGGTCTCAGCTATTATCTGAACGTGCACACCAAGGAGTCGCAGTGGGATCAGCCCACCGAGATAGCCAAAAAATCGGGCTCCAACGCCGCCGATGGACCGGCCGAGGTGCAGTGTCTCCATTTGCTGGTGAAGCACAAGGGCAGCCGTCGCCCGAGCTCGTGGCGCGAGCAGCATATCACACGCACCAAAGAGGAGGCACAGCTCCTGCTCGAGGTCTATCGCAACAAGATCGTTCAGCAGGAGACCACATTCGAGGAGCTGGCCCGCTCCTATTCCGATTGCAGTTCGGCCAAGCGTGGCGGCGATCTGGGCAAGTTTGGACGCGGTAAGTCGCAGCATCATTTTTTTCTTGCATGACATGACCCTGAAGCTCACAATTTCTAACTGCGTCATTTCCGGTATCTAGGTCAAATGCAGCCACCCTTCGAGAAGGCCGCCTTTGCCTTGAATGTAGGTCAACTCTCTGGCATTGTGGACACCGACTCGGGCCTGCACATCATACAGCGCAAATCCTAGACACCCAGCCCCCCATGAAAATTACAAAAATTATATGTATATTAAGCGGCTGCGTAAAGGCGCTCAAAAAAAAAACCACAAAAAAATGAAAAAAAAAAAAAAATTCCGCCTAAAGGCGCACCAAATGGAAGGTTAAATTTAAACGTAAAGGCGCTCCAGAAGAAGGTAACTTAGACTACGAAAAAGAGCTAAAAAAAAGTGAGATCAAAGAGTGAAAAGGAGTTCCTGAAGATGGATACATAAATGTACGAAAAGGCTTTACAGGAGGATAGATTTAACTTTGTAAAGGCTCTCCGGAAAAAGCATATAATCTATAAACTACGAAAAGGCGCTCCAGACGACGGATAAATAAAATTACGAAAAGGCGTTACAGGAAGGTGAAATGTAACTTAATAAAAAGCGTTCCCCAGCTCCCAGGTTAAATGTAAACCCCCGAAAGGCTCTGCACCACTCCGGAAGGGATAAATTATACAAACACACATGAAAATACCAACATTCATTTCAAAATAGATTATAAATGTTTAATTAATTCATCTAAAGACTAAGATTTTCATTTGCCAATGTTCAGTTTACCAGCCAATAGCTTGGCCCC